>NW_022681462.1:12088658-12688658 GCF_009764315.1 Trachypithecus francoisi
CAAAACTTGCACTTAGCTCCACGCAGTTTTCTCTTTGAGACTACTTTGATAGTAGTCAAAGAGATACTTTGAGTATATAATTCTACGATGTTTTATGATTTATTTTTGAACAAAGTTTAATAAATGTTTTTATTTGCTTTATTATATATTATTTTCAGAAATCATTGACTTTTGTTCTTTTCATTTTGATTAGTATGCTTATTTATGTCGGTGTTTGGGAGCAAAGCAGTGGTATTTCTTAAGAATAGCCGGCCGGGCGCGGTGGCTCAAGCCTGTAATCCCAGCACTTTGGGAGGCCGAGGCGGGCGGATCACAAGGTCAGGAGATCGAGACCATCCTGGCTAACACGGTGAAACCCCGTCTCTACTAAAAAATACAAAAAACTAGCCGGGCGAGGTGGCGGGCGCCTGTAGTCCCAGCTACTCGGGAGGCTGAGGCAGGAGAATGGCGTGAACCCAGGAGGCGGAGCTTGCAGTGAGCTGAGATCTGGCCAGTGCACTCCAGCTTGGGTGACAGAGCGAGACTCCGTCTCAAAAAAAAAAAAAAAAAAAAAAAAAGAATAGCCAAGGAATGTTACAACTAGCATATGCTTTAGATTTTTTCCCCCATTTTGAAAGTTATTCTGGAGCTGAAGATAATGAACAGTAATACTAGCACTGGGAATTCTGATGAAGGAACATTTTGGTTGAAAGGGCTTATTTATCAGGAGATTCATATTAGTTCTACAAGCTTTTCCTTTTTTCTTTATGTAGGTTGAATGCTGTACAATATTATGTACAAGGGCGTAACCAGGAACGCTTAGCTGAATGTTACTATATGTTAGAGGATTATGAGGGATTAGAGAACCTTGCCATTTCACTTCCAGAAAACCACAAGTTACTTCCAGTAGGTATTGCAAATTTTAGGTTTTGGAATTGTTAGGTTACTTTATAAAATTTTATGTTATAGTCAGGAAATATCTCCCACAATAAAGAAAATTAAAAATCTATAATTTTACAGTTTCTTAGACATGGAATGATGCTTTTAATTATAAAGCAATATATAAATTATATAGAATGCTTGAAAATGGAGGGGGAAAGTCAGTCACGTTCCTACTACTTTAACATTACCACAGTCTCGTGTTGTCTGTTAAGATTTATAAAGTTGCTTTTTAAATGTTAGCTGAATACATGAAATATTTACAGATGAAATGATATGTTGCTAGGGATTTGCTTCAAAATAATCTGAAATTGTTTGAAATTTGCTGTAACTTAAGTTTAAAATGATTGCTCAACTTTTATTATATTAACAATAAAGTATTTCAAGTTAAAAGAGAAATCGAAAAGAGTTCTCTTGCTTTCGAATGTTCTTTTAGAGCCTCTTAATTAATTGTTGAATACTGTAAATAAGTTTGTATTTTATGTGTTTAATATGTAAATCACTAAGCTGTACAATGCTTGTAGAGCTGACGGCTCTCAACTGCAGAGTCTGAACGTATATCAGTTGTGAGTTCCACTTCAAAGATTTTGCCTATTAGCTAATAGATAAGTATAGAATTATGGCAATTCAGTTTTCCCTATTGTGAATTTGAGCAGTTATCTCTGTAATGGTATTTTCACTCCCCCTTATTTTCAATCCTATGGTTTTCTTGAGTAGGAAAGAAACTGAAATTACTTAGAACCCTGGGGTATAGCGAAGAGTGTATCCTCCATTAGTGTTGTCTGTTAGATGTATCTGATGACACCAACAAACATTTTGCTGTAGGGTATCTAGAATAGTAATATTCCTGAGTAAATACTAAGTAATTATAACTATAATAATAATTAAATAACTAAAATAGTAAAGATTTTAGTATTATGTTTTAAATAGAGTTATAGAAGAATTTTTAATAATATGGGAAGGTGTACATAATATTTAAGTAAGAAATACGGGATACAAAATTATGTATTGTATGATTGTGTACAACACAAACATATACACATATATTCATAGGACAAAGATGTTAAGAAATTACACCAGACTGTTGAGAGAGGTTTCTTATAAATGATAAGATTATGAGTAATTTCACTTTTTCATGTTTCGTAATTTTTTTTTACAATTAGAATATATTCCCTTATAATCAGAAAAATATAAGCATTGTTTTTAAAAAGATAGTTGGATATAAAATATATTTTCATACTTCTAAAAATATCGTAGAAGGGTTGGGGAGGGAAAACCTCTGGCTAATTAGATATTCTGAAAGAAAAAAAATGGTGTTCTGAAAATGGCCAGTGCAGCTGAACAAGTAAGATTTGTGGTGGTGGTGGTGGTTCTTCCTTGCTGCCACCACTTTCCAAGGGAGTTCTGTTTTGGGTCTAGCTTCCTGAATTGATTAATGGCAGACTTCTCTAGGACATTTCTTTACAGAAGTATTTGAGAACTCTATGGATGTGAGATTTCCCTTAAGTGTCTAGTTAATAATTAGCCCTGAGTATACCACCAATTGACATAAAGGTTTTTTTCACGCACTTGTGGGGGATTTGTTTTGGAGCTTGACATTTCTGTGTACTAGCTACTGAACTGAGAGAAGAAAGGAGTGCAGTGTCTTCAGGGCCTTGCTAAAAATCAGATCCACAGCCTGAGCCAGTGAAGCTCTGGTTTTATAGAAGTGATGCCTTAGCATCCGTTCTCAATTGTACCCTCTGCCCTTGCGTCTGTTTACAAGAAAAATCTGTAACTACCAGTAAATTTAATACTCATATGTCCCTACGGAGTTTTGTGAAATTAAAATATAAGTAATTTCTTTGCTCTATGAAATCTGATAGTATTGTTTTGTTTGTACAGGAAATAGCACAAATGTTTGTCAGAGTTGGGATGTGTGAACAAGCAGTGACTGCATTTTTGAAATGTAGTCAACCAAAGGCAGCGGTAGATACCTGCGTACATCTCAACCAAGTAGGAACTGAAACTTTCTGTCTGTGCAGCTTGTTGTCTTAGGAATTTTTAAGTCAAGCCGAATTAAAGTCACCCTAGTGATCTTTTAAAGATTATTGGCAATGTAAGGGTTGGAGAGCCTGGCATGAATTTTATGAAAGGAGCCAGGCAGGTATTCTCGATATTCTCTTAATTGAGGACCAAGAAAGTTGCACTTACCTCTTAAAGTGCTACCGTGAGGGGTGACCCACTTATAGCCAGCTCAATATAGGAGCATGAACAAACCCTGTGCTTTTAGTCTGGCAAGTTTTTGTTTGGAAGTAATTTCATAATTTTCTGCGCTTTATTAGGGTTGGGTTTTGTTTCCAAAGAAGGACCAGTTAATAGTCGGTCATTGCCTGAGGAAGGAATCGAGTTACTTTATCAATATTTATTTTGGCAAATCTGTTTTCCTTTTCCTTTATAGAAAACATACATTTGATATTTTTAAGAGCTGAAATTAAACTAAAAGTACAGAGTTATTACAGAAACTACTGACAATCAATATATTCTTTTAATATTTTTCTTAAGGTATTTTTAAGACCTCATTTGCTTTATAAAAATAATTTTTAAATGTCAAATCTAGTAGGATATTTTCACAACTGAAATTGCATAATTTGTTTTACTATAAAATGTAAACAAGTATATCTTTTTCTTGCTTGATGTTTTGTAAGATGAGAATTACAAGATTAATATGATTATAAACTTTGAAACTTTCATTTTCACATGTATTTCTTAAGCAAATCAGAGTCTTAGAGATCAATCATTTTGACGTATGCTTATAGAACTTGTGTTGCTGTGATTTTAAATGCTATTTTTAAAATATAACCATTTTTGATTTGGAAATTGGGCTTTTATTATAAAGTTTAAGCTTTCTTGTGTGAATTTTATGATATATGTGACTGTAAATACTTGGGTGACTGAATGGTGTAATTTTTCTCCTAGTGGAACAAAGCTGTTGAATTGGCTCAAAATCATAATATGAAAGAAATTGGATCTCTGTTAGCTAGGTATGCATCTCATTTACTGGAAAAGAATAAAACTCTTGATGCCATAGCACTCTATCGGAAAGCCAATTACTTTTTGGATGCTGCTAAACTGATGTTTAAGGTAATGTAAAAATCTTAGTGAATATTTGATTTGTCCAGTCACAATATTTTAATATATGAAAGAGCACATTCTCCATTTTCTTTGGAAACAAATATTTATTACAACAAAACCACTCTGGTTTCATTGCTTCTGTATACATTATTTTAGTGTTACTGCCTTTTACCAACAAAGATGTTTATTAATATTAGCAACTTACTAATACCTAAACAATTGTATGTTGAATACTGGAGTTTAAGAGTTAAAGAAAGTGCTGAAACTACAAAGAACAAATTTCTACAACAGGGAATTAAATTTTGTTGATAATAGAGTTTTGAGTTCTTTTAAATGTACAAGTTTTAAATATTATACTTTACATAATATTTATTTGGAGGAAGATAATTAGTATAGTATTAGTGTATACACATTTTACGTTCTATTCTATTCCCGTTTAATTTAATGAAAAAGGAAAAATTTCTCTCAAAATCATTTAAATAAGTTTCAGCTTCTGAAGAATGCACCATGTTAACACCATGATTTCTTTGTGTACTTGGAACTTTATTTTAAAAATCTTTGTGTTATGGAAAATACCAGCATTTCATCAATACTTTCTTTATTCTGATGTAGTTATCTAACAGCACCTCTCATTTTCTAAGAGTGATCTGAGTTCCAACTCCTAGGGCTAAATACTAAGGAAAGAACTAAATATATATAGGTACTAATGAAAAGAAGATAGGTTTTAAAGTATTTATCTTAAATAGGTGGTATTTGTATTCCATCTTACTGATTTTCCTCCTTTTTTAGGGAATCAAATTTGTTAGTTTTGGAAATGATTATATTTGTACAAATATAGATAAGAAGTAACTTCCCTCAATTTTTAAAAATGTTTAAGGTTGCAGATGAAGAGGCAAAGAAAGGAAGTAAACCTTTACGTGTCAAGAAGCTCTATGTAATGTCAGCCTTACTTATAGAGCAACACCATGAACAGATGAAGAATGCCCAGCGAGGAAAAGTTAAAGGAAAAAGTTCAGAGGTAAAGTAGCAGGTTAAATAACATTAAATCATCCGAAGTGTTTAAGACAAAAGAGAAAGAGACTGTCAAACTTCTCTTATGGACAGGTCATTTAATTTGCGTGTCTGCATTTGTTTCTTTAAATGATATGAAGAAAAATAATGACTGATTTAGAATTAGTATTCAAATTTAGAAATTTCTACCTAGAAATATTGAAATTGTTTTTCTGTAATACTAATCTGTAGTCTTTGCTTTAATGTCTTCTTTTTGTTAAAAAATTTTACTTACCTGGGAAATCCTCCTTTTCTCATCAGTGAGTTTTAAAACTTTCCTAGATATATTATTTTAATGCGTAAAAGAATGTCTGATTAACTTAAAATCTAATTAGTTATGTTTTAAAATTTATTCATACCAGTTTAACAAACTATGAATTATACTAAAAAATTAAGTCTGTTTTGGGTGCAGTGGCTCACACCAGTAATCTCAGTGACTAGGGAGGCTTAGGTGGGAGGATCACTTGAGTCCATGAGTTTGAGACTGCAGTGAGCTATGACCATGCAACTGCATTCCAGCTTGGGTGACAGCAATACCTCATCTCTTAAAAAAAAGTCTGTAATCATAGTTTAGTAATGATAAAATCTGCTCGTTTAGATACTTAAATGACTGTTGTTATTCGGGAGTTGATGCTGTGTGTGTGTTTGTACTGATGCAAAGTGTGGGCTGACTTTACTTGTAGGCCACTTCTGCCTTGGCTGGTTTGCTGGAAGAGGAAGTTCTGTCTACAACAGATCGTTTCACAGATAATGCATGGAGAGGGGCAGAGGCTTACCACTTCTTTATGCTTGCACAGAGGCAGCTCTATGAGGGATATGTGGACGCTGCACTGAAGACAGGTGGGCGTGTCACCTAATGTGTATAGTATGTCTGAATATTATAAATTGAGTGTGAAGGGCCAGCTTCTTCAATTTGCCTTTATGTGGCCTTCAATAACATTTTTTCCTACGGATTTATTTTCTTACGTTTGAGATTATGCTATATATAATTTGTCTTATGCATTCCCATTTTTGAAGTTTTCTTTTAATGCAGAGAAAACAGCTCACAGAAATGTCAGAAATTTGAGATAAGCAAAAAGAATGTGTATAGCATTCATATGGCTAGCCATTCAAAGTTAAATACTTCATAGCCAAGTTAATATTTTTTGGAGAAAAATATATATACATGTATATATTAAATATACTTAATACATATATTTAAAATCATAAAATATATTTAATACATACATTAAGGTAATTTTATTCTTTACAATATTGGGAGTATAACATGGCATACTTTTATGTACTTTTTCAAAACCATGTTTTAAAATATTTCCATATTTTACATCTACATTGCTATAGCATTTATCTTGTGTTTTATAAAAGTGATACTTACCTAATAATTTCAACCAAAACAAAAATATGAAGAAAAAGTAAAATAATCTAGTAATTTATAAAATTACTGGGGGTAGCCGAGCGCGGTGGCTCACACCTGTTAATCCCAGCACTTTGGGAGGCCGAGACGGGCGGATCACGAGGTCAGGAGATCGAGACCATCCTGGCTAACACGGTGAAACCCCGTCTCTACTAAAAATACAAAAAACTAGCCGGGCGAGGTGGCGGCACCTGTATTCCCAGCTACTCGGGAGGCTGAGGCAGGAGAATGGCGTGAACCCGGGAGGCGGAGCTTGCAGTGAGCTGAGATCCAGCCGCAGCACTCCAGCCTGGGTGACAGAGTGAGACTCCATCTCAAAAAAAAAAAAAAACCTTGCTAAGCTTCAGTTTCTCTTTGTGTAAAGAAAGGATAATGGTATCTTCCTCATAGAGTTATGGTAATGATTGAGAAGTTCATGAAAAGAAAACTCACTTATTTTGCTGCCTGGACATTGTGAGCCCTCAATAAGTGGTAGCTGTGGTGATGATATTAATAGTGTTTTTTTATATAGTCATATCTGTCAGTCTTTTACTTCATATTTTTCATGCTTAGGAATTCCTTTAAGTGTTTTAAATATTATGTTTATTATAATATCTAAGTTATCCTGAAACCATATATTGAGTTTATTCTTTCTTAACAGATTTGAAATTCTACCTTCATGTGCCGAGACCAGCTCGGTCAGGGAGACCCTAACCCAGTGGCGATAGAGGAAATTAAAGACATGCACACAGAAATACAGATGTGTGAAGTGGGAAATCAGGGGTCTCACAGCCTTCAGAGCTGAGAGCCCCAAACAGAGATTTACTCATTTGAGGTTGAGGTGCCACTATACCACCATGGTTCCAGATAATAGGAGCTCTTGTCATACTTCTTATAGCTACCATCTGACTGTTTTGTTCAGAGCATCTGAACATAGTGTGGCCATGGCACGCAGACTGAGAGGTGCAATTCAAGCTAAACATCCCCTTAGGGGACCAATTAATAATGATTCCATAGGATTTGTGTAGCACCTCTGCCTGTTCTGCAATGCAATCTTCTTAAACAAGTATGTTCATTTTTTCTGGCCAGGTTCAATTTTGTTTACAAATAGGTTTTTGAGGGCGGTATGCCTCAATTATAGGAGCAGATTTATTATGGTAAATACTGAAATCAGAAAGCATGTGTAACTACATCATACAGTGATTACATCTAGGCATTATTGCCAGCCAAGATTGATAAAGATGCCCAATAAGTATAATTGTTCCCTGTGTCAGCCCTTATTGAAGGAATACTCACAGCAGTGGTGATCACTGCTATCATAACTACCATTCAATTACTCATTGTGACTGGTTGTCCCGCTTTCCTCAGGTTTTCTTCCACCATCTGTGACAGCTTCTTGATCCGTCCCAAGGTGGGTGGCTGTGTTCGATGGGTGTTGCTTGTGACAGTTGGGGTCCTCCTCTCAGTGTCAGTTTTGACATTGCTGCAACCGGGGGGTCCTCGGGATCATCCCGGAATCTTTTCCTCAGCATCTGGCTTGTAAGGTTTCAGGTGTCTTGATGGTATCCAAATCGGCTGTTGATTTTGGCCTGGAGAAACACAAGCATAACCTCTACCCCAAATTATTATTTTACCTATTTCCCAACTTTTTGTTATCAGATCTCTCCACCAAACCAGTTGTTCTGCTTCTGTCTTTGCAGCTGGTTTCTGTAGATGCTGTTCAGCTGCTGATAACATCTGGCCTTTGGGCAGTCTCAAAAAATTTAAAGTTAATAATGCTAGATTCAATTGTGTATTGGCTGTTCCATAATCCCTATTTCTCCCCCTTTTTTGTTTTTGTCATCAGTTGTTCATCTGTATGAAATCGTAACTGAGCATTTTCAATTAACTGTGTAGAATGAACCACGTTTGAAGAATCAGAAATCACATTAAAAGGCATGTCAAAAGCAGTCAATATCTCAATCACAGCTACAAGCTTCGCTTTTTGAACTGAAGTATAGGGTGCCTGGAAAACTTTACCTTTTGATCCAGAATAAGAAGCTTTACCGGCCGGGCGCGGTGGCGCAAGCCTGTAATCCCAGCACTTTGGGAGGCCGAGACGGGCGGATCACGAGGTCAGGAGATCGAGACCATCCTGGCTAATACGGTGAAACCCTGTCTCTACTTAAAAATACAAAAAACTAGCCGGGCGAGGTGGCGGGCGCCTGTAGTCCCAGCTACTCGGGAGGCTGAGGCAGGAGAATGGCGTAAACCCGGGAGGCGGAGCTTGCAGTGAGCTGAGATCTGGCCACTGCACTCCAGCCTGGGTGGCAGAGCAAGACTCCGTCTCAAAAAAAAAAAAAAAAAAAGCTTTACCATTACTAGACCCATCTGTAAAACAATGAAAATGCTTAGCAGGCTGCAGGTTGTTGATCACAGGAATTGTAAATGCAAATTGTTCACAGTCTTGCTCAGCTAAGGGGATAGTAAAGAAACAGTCTTGGCCGGGCGCGGTGGCTCAAGCCTGTAATCCCAGCACTTTGGGAGGCCGAGACGAGATGGAGACCATCCTGGCTAACATGGTGAAACCCCGTCTCTACTAAAAAATACAAAAAACTAGCCGGGCGACGTGGTGGGCGCCTGTAGCCCCAGCTACTCGGGAGGCTGAGGCAAGAGAATGGCGTGAACCTGGGAGGCGGAGCTTACAGTGAGCTGAGATCCGGCCACTGCACTCCAGTCTGGGTGGCAGAGCGAGACTCTGTCTCAAAACAAAACAAAACAAAACAAAAACAAACAAAAAAAGAAACAGTCTTTTAAATCTATGACAATTAAAGGCCAATTTTTTGGAATTATAGCAGAAGGCAGTCCTGGCTGTAATACTCCCATAGTTTGTAAAACTGAATTGATGGCTGTTAAGTCAGTTAACATTCTCCATTTACCTGATTTTTTCTTAATTACAAAAACTAGAGAATTCTAAGGGGAAAATGTTGGAGCTGTGTGCCTATTTTCTAATTGTTTAGTAACTAATTTCTCTAAAGCCTCCAGTTTCTCTTTACTTAGCGGCCATTGTTCTATCCGAATTGGCTTCTATTAACCATTTTAAAGGTAGAGGTTCTGGAGGCTTAACAATGGCTGCCATCAAAAATGATATCCTAATCTTTGGCGGGAACTTTGTCTTTCTGCTTGAAGCGATTCTTTCAAACCTTGCACATTTTTTTTCTAGTCCCATACCAGGGACATACCCCATTTCTTGCATTATATGTTGACTTTGAGGGCTATATAATTGTTCTGGAATTAGAACTTGTGATCCCCATTGTTGTAATAAATCTCTCCTTCATAAATGTATAGGCACAGAAGTTATAATTGGTCGAATAGTCCCAGGTTGTCCATCAGGCCCTTCACAATGCAAAATATAACTACTTATACTACAGGGGCTTTACCAACTCCAACTATGTAAAATTGAGCGGGTAGAATTGGCCACGTGGACAGCCAGTGCTGTAGAGAAATGATTGAAATGTCTGCTCCTGTATCTACCAAACCTTTAAATTTTTTCCCTGAATAGTTATTTCACAGGTAGGATGTTTAGATCAGTAATTTGATTTACCCAGTAAGCTGTCTTGTTTATTTGTGCTTCCAAATCCTCCTGTTCATTTAATTTCACTTTTCCCCATTTCCACATACGGCACAATCAGGAGCTGTGCTATGTGCTCTCCTGGCTCTGCTTTCCAGGGAACAGAAGTAGATATAACAATTTGAATTTCACCATTGTAATCCGAATCAATGACTCCTGTATGTATTTGTACCCCTTTTAAACTTAAACTAGACTTTCCTAAAAGTAATCCTATTGTGCCTGCTGGCAAGAGTCCACAGACTCCTGTTAGGACCCTTTGCGGGAGTTCCCCAGGCAGAAGACTCACAGCTTTTGTGCAGGATAAATCTACTGTGTCACTACCAGCTGTGGTGGGGGACAGACATTGTACAGGGGTGAGGGAATGGCCTGAGCTGGAAATGCCCCGATTTGGAATGGGGCCCGGGACGGGCCCCTCATTGTGTTTCCCAAAATTAGGTCCCCATCTTTATCAAACTTAGAGTGACACTGATTAGCCCAATGTTTTCCGTTTTTACATTTTGGACATATTTCAGTCTCAGCAGTTTTCTTTCTTCCGTATCTGGTGGCCTGACTCACTGATTTTTTCTACATTTTTTTTTAGTATGACGATGCTTCCCACAGTTAAAACAAGCTCCAGGAAATAGAGTATTTCCTTTATCCACTCTTAGTCCTGCCATTTCTTGTGGTAGCAGAGTAGCCTTATGCAGATTACTTCCGATACCATCACAGGCCTTGATATAATCAATTAAATGTGCTTTCCCTCTGATAGGTTGCAGAGCAGCCCAGCAATCAGGATTAGCATTGTCGAAGGCTAGTAACTGCAGCACTATATCCTGAGCAGCCAAATCTACAATCACCTTTTTAAGAGACTCCTGTAACCGAGCTATAAAATCCACGTATGGTTCTTTTGGTCCCTGTTTTATAGCACAAAAGGAAGGGTATTGTTCTCCACATGAAGTGATTTTTTTCCCAAGCTCTAATGCACACTCCTCTAAGCGGTTCTGTGGCATCATCCTGCATGACCAGTTGTGCATCTAAACCAGCCCAGCTGCCAACCCCCAAAAGTTGGTCTGTAGTTATATTAATTTGAGGTTGAGCCTGGGCATTGTGAGCAGCCTGAATGGAAGCTTCATCTGCCCACCAAATTTTAAATTTTAAGAACTGAGCAGGAGTTAGACAAGCTCGAGTAAGAGTGTCCCAGTCAGTAGGAATCATCTGACTGGAAACAGCAACATTCTTTAACAGTCCCATTACAAAAGGAGAACCTGGTCCATACTGATTTATAGCTTGTTTAAATTCTTTGAGTAATTTAAAAGGAAAAGCCTCAAATGTAACTGTGATATTTCCCTGTTGTTCTAGGGTGTGTATTCTAACAAGGAACTGCCAAGCCTCTAAATCACCCTCTCGTCTAGCTTGCTGAATTCCTGCCTGCATAGAACTAAGAGTGGTCGCTTGAGGCGCTGCTCAAACAGTCACTGGGGCAACTACTTTTTGCCCAGTGTCCCCTGGAAAAGATTTGGAGGGTCATTTTCTTCAAAATAACGAGCGGGTGCAGAAGGGTAGGGATGAACCTCTCCCTCCTTTACAGCTTTAGCTTTAGCTGTCAATAAACTTGCTCTGTAACCTCTTCTGTTACTTTATTATACTGTCCTTCCTCCTCATCATCAATGTGAAAACCAAGGTGGAACAAACCACAGCCAACACTTGTCACATTGTTACCCTTAAAGGCATTCTTTTTTTTTTTTTTTTTTTTTTTTTTTTTTTTTTTTTTGAGGCGGAGTCTCGCTCTGTCGCCCAGGCTGGAGTGCAGTGGCCGGATCTCAGCTCACTGCAAGCTCCGCCTCCCGGGTTTACGCCATTCTCCTGCCTCAGCCTCCCGAGTAGCTGGGACTACAGGCGCCCGCCACCTCGCCCGGCTAGTTTTTGTATTTTTAGTAGAGACGGGGTTTCACCGTGTTAGCCAGGATGGTCTCGATCTCCTGACCTCATGATCCGCCCGTCTCGGCCTCCCAAAGTGCTGGGATTACAGGCTTGAGCCACCGCGCCCGGCCTCTTAAAGGCATTCTTAAACCACGATGCTTCCGAGCTCCCCTTCTTACCACAGGGATTGCTTTAAGAGTACTTGGGTGTCCTCCAGCTAGTTCCATGTTCTCCAGCCGTCGCTCCGGTGACCCTTCAACCTGGATTCAAGCCCCCACGATGGACGCCACTTGCCAAGACCAGCTTGGTTGGGAAGACCCTAACCCAGTGGCGCTAGAGGAATTAAAGACACACACACAGAAATGTAGAGGTGTGAAGTGGGAAATCAGGGGTCTCACAGCCTTCAGAGCTGAGAGCCCCAATGGAGATTCACCCACGTATTTATTAACAGCAAGCCAGTCATTAGCATTGTTTCTATAGATATTCAGTTAACTAAAAGTATCCCTTATGGAAAACAAGGGATGGGCTTGAAATAAAGGGATGGGTCTGGCTAGTTATTTAAAGCAGGAGCATGTCCTTAAGGCACAGATTGCTCATGCTATTGTTTGTGGTTTAAGAATGGCTTTAAGAGGTTTTCCACCCTGGCCGAACCAGATGTTCCTTGCCCTCATTCCAGTAGACCCACAACCTACCAACGTGGGTGTTATGGCCATCATGAACATGTCACAGTGCTGCAGAGATTTTGTTTATGGTCAGGTTTGGGGCCTGTTTATGACCAGATTTTGGGAGGCCTATTCCCAACATTCATGAAACTAAATTTATACATTTTTAAAAATTATACTTTAAGTTCTGGGTACATGTGCAGAATGTGCAGGTTTGTTACATAGGTATACACATGCGATGGTGGTTTGCTGCACCCTTCAACCTGTCATCTACATTGGGTATTTCTCCTAATGCTATCACTCCTCCAGCCCCCTACCCCCAAAGGGGCCCCGGTGTGTGATGGCTTGCCCGTGTGTCTGTGTGTTCTCATTGTTCAACTCTCACTTATGAGTGAGAATCTGTGGTGTTTGGTTTTCTGTTCTTGTGTTAGTTTGCTGAGAATCTTGGTTTCTAGCTTCATCCATGTCCCTCCAAAGGACATGAATGCATCCTTTTTTATGGCTGCATAGTATTCCATAGTGTATATGTGCCACATTTTCTTTATCCAGTCTATCATTGATGGGCATTTGGGTTGGTTCCAAATCTTTACTATTGTGAACAGTGCTGCAATAAGCATACATGTGCTTGTGTCTTTATAGTAGAATGATTTATAATCCTTTGGGTATATACCCAGTAATGGGATTGCTGGGTCAAATGGTGTTTCTAGTTCTAGATCCTTGAGGAATCGCCACACTGTCTTCCACAATGGTTGAACTAATTTACACTCCCACCAACAGTGTAAAAGTGTTCCTATTTCTCTACATCCTCTCTAGCATCTGTTGTTTCCTGACTTTTCAATGATCACCATTCTAACTGGTGTGAGATGGTATCTCAATGTGGTTTTGATTTGCATTTCTCTAATGACCAGTGATGAGCTTTTTTTCATATGTTTGTTGGGTGCAAAAATGTCTTCTTTGGAGAAGTGTCTGTTCATATCCCTTGCCCACTTTTTGATGGGGTTATTTGCTTTTTTCTTGTAAATTTAAGTTCTTTGTAGATTCTGGATATTAGCCCTTGGTCAGATGGGTAGATTGCAGAAGTTTTCTCCCATTCTGTAGGTTGCCAGTTCACTCTGTTGATAGTTTGTTTGCTGTGCAGAAGCTCTTTAGTTTAGTCAGATCCCATTTTTCTGTTTTGGCTTTTGTTGCCACTGCTTTTGGTGTTTTAGTCACGAAGTCTTTGCCCATGCCTATGTCCTGAATGATATTGCCTAGGTTTTCTTCTAGGGTTTTTATGGTTTTAGGTCTTATGTTTAAGTCTTTGATCCATCTTGAGTTAATTTTTGTATAAGGTGTAAGGAAGGGATCCAGTTTCAGCTTTCTGCGTATGGCTAGCCGGTTTTCCCAACATCATTTATTAAATAGGGAATCCTTTCCCCATTTCTTGTTTCTGTCAGGTTTGTCAAAGATCAGATGGTTATAGATGTTTGGCATTATTTCTGAGGCCTCTGTTCTGTTCCATTGGTCTATAGATCTGTTTTGGTGCCAGTACCATGCTGTTTTTGTTACTGTAACCTTGTAGTATAGTTTGTAGTCAGGTAGAGTGATGCCTCCAGCTTTGTTCTTTTTGCTTAGGATTGTCTTGGCTATGCAGGCTCTTTTCTGGTTCCATATGAAATTTAAAGGATTTTTCTTATTCTCTGAAGAAAGCCACTAGTAGCTTGATTGGGATAGCATTGAATCTGTAGATTACTTTGGGCAGTATGGCCATTTTGATGATATTGATTCTTCCTCTCTATGAGCATGGAATGTTTTTCCATTTGTTTGTGTCCTCTCTTATTTTGTTGAGCAGTGGTTTGTAATTCTCCTTGAAGAGGTCCTTCACATACCTTGTAAATTGTATTCCTAGGTATTTTATTCTCTTTGTAGCAATTGTGAATGGGAGTTCACTTATGATTTGGCTCTCCGTTTGTCTATTATTGGGGTAGAGGAATGCTTGTTATTTTTGCACATTGATTTTATTTCTCCTTTGCTTATGAAGCTTAGTTTGACTGGATATGAAATTCTGGGTTGAAAATTCTTTGAGAATGTTGAATATTGGCCCCCACTCTCTTCTGGCTTGTAGGGTTTCTGCTGAGAGATCTGCTGTTAGTCCGATGGGCTTCCCTTTTTGGGTAATCCGACCTTTCTCTCTGGTTGCCCTTAACATTTTTTCCTTCATTTCAACCTTGGTGAATCTGACAATATGTGTCTTGGGGTTGCTTTTCTCAAGGAGTATCTTTGTGGTGTTCTCTATATTTCCTGAATTTGAATGTTGGCCTGCCTTGCTAGGTTGGGGAAATTCTCCTGGATAATATCCTGAAGAGTGTTTTCCAGCTTGGTTCCATTCTCCCCATCACTTTCAGGTACACCAATCAAACGTAGATTTGGCCTTTTCACATAGTCCCATATTTCTTGGAGGCTTTGTTCATGTCTTTTCACTCCTTTTACTCTAATCTTGTTTTCTTGCTTTATTTCATTGAGTTGATCTTCAATCTCTGGTATCCTTTCTTCTGCTTGATCAATTTGGCTATTGATACTTATGTATGCTTCACAAAGTTTTCATGCTGTGTTTTTCAGCTCCATCAGGTCATTTATGTTCTTCTCGAAACTGGTAATTCTAGTTAGCAATTCGTCTAACCTTTTTTCAAGGTTCTTAGCTTCCTTGCATTGGATTAGAACATGCTCCTTTAGCTGGGAGGAGTTTGTTATTACCCACCTTCTGAAACCTGCTTCTGTCAATTAATCAAACTCATTCTCCATCCAGTTTTGTTCCCTTGCTGGTGAGGAGTTGTGATCCTTTGTAGGAGAAAAGGCATTTTGGTTTTTGGAATTTTCAGCCTTTTTGTGCTGGTTTCTCCCCATCTTCATGGATTTATCTGCTTTTGGTCTTTGAAGTCAGTGACCTGCGGATGGGGTCTCTGAGTTGGACATCCTTTTTGTTGATGTTGATGCTATTCCTTTCTGTTTGTTAGTTTTCCTTCCAACAGTCAGGCCCCTCTGCTACAGGTCTGCTGGAGTTTGCTGGAGGTCCACCAGTGGAGGCTGCAGACCAGCAGAGATTGCTGCCTATTCTTCCTTTGGAAGCTTTGTCCCAGAGGGCACCTGCCAGATGCCAGCCAACGCTCTCCTGTATGTGGTCTCTGTTGGCCCCTACTGGGAGGTGTCTCCTAGTCAGGATACACGGGGGTCAGGAACCCACTAGGAGGTGTCTCCTAGTCAGGATACACGGGGATCAGAGACACACTGAGGAGGCAGTCTGTCCCTTATCAGAGTTCGAACGCGGTGCTGGTTGATCCGCTGCTGTTTTCAGAGCTGCCAGGTAGGGACATCTAAGTCTGCTGAAGCTGTGCCCACAACTGCCCCTTCCCCCAGGTACTCTGTCCCACGGAGGTGGAAGTTTTATCTATAAGTCCCTGACTGGGGCTGCTGGCTTTTTTTCAGAGTTATCCTGCCCAGAGAGGAGGCAGTCTGGCTGCAGGGGCCTTGCCGAGCTGGGGTGGGCTCCGCCCAGTTTCAACTTCCCAGCAGCTTTGTTTACACTGTGAGGGTGAAACCACCTACTCAAGCCTCAGCAATGGTGGATGCCCCTTCCTCCACTAAGCTCAAGCATCCCAGGTTGAGCTCAGACTGCTGTGCTAACCACGAGACTTTCAAGCCCGTGAATCTTGAGCTTACTGGGCTCCATGGGGGTGGGACCTGCTGAGCCAGACCACTTGGCTCCCTGGCTTCAGCCCCCTTTCCAGGGGAGTGAACGGTTCTGTCTCGCTGGTGTTCCAGGCGCCACTGGGGTATGAAAAAAAACTCCTGCAGCTAGCTTAGTGTCAGCCCAAACGGCTGCCCAGTTTTGTGCTGGAAACCCAGGGCCCTGGTGGCGTGGGCACCGGAAGGAATCTCCTGGTCTGCAGGTTGCGAAGACTGTGTTAAAAGTGCTGGGCTGGAGTGCATGGTACAATCCCTAATGGCTTCCCTTGGCTGGGAGAGGGATTTCCCCATCCCCTTGCACTTCCCAGGTTAGGTGACTCCCCACCCTGCTTTGGTTCATCCTCCTTGGGCTGCACCCACTGTCCAATCAGTCCCAATGAGATGAACCTGGTACCTCAGTTGGAAATGCAGAAATCACCCACCTTTGCGTCGATCTTGCTGGGAGCTGTTCCTATTCAGCCATGTTGCCAGCCAAGGTCAACTTTTTTTTTTTTTTTTTTTTTTTGAGACAGAGTCTTGCTCTGTCGCCCTGGCTGGAGTATAGTGGTGCAATCTCGGCTCACTGCAAGCTCTGCAAGGTCAACTTTTTTAGATCCCACATATGAGTGAGAACATGTGATATTTGTCAGAAATGTCCATTTTAGAAATCACTTGCGTATCTGTGTTTCTAAAGATTTGTAGTTTTCTTCTTACTGGCTCTAAACGTTTATTTTTCAGTTTATTCCTAACATTAACAATGTTAATGATAACATTGTTGTCATTAACAATGTTAATGATAACATTGTTGTCATTAACAATGAGGTTGTAAATTTTTTTTCTAATTGGTTATTACATATAAAAATTATTTTTCTATTTTTGTTTATTTTATAACTGACCTTCATTTAGTTTTGACTAGTATATGATATAAATTATACACTGTTTAAAATAGCTGTATCGTATTCAATTTATACACTATTTTTAGACTTAAAAGAACAGTTAGATCTTTAACTTGAGATGCTTCACCTACTGGGTGAAGATCTCTATATGCCTCATTTTTTTTTTCTCAGTGGTAAAATGATCTGAAACAATATATGACCTGTAAAGTATTACCCTTGAACCTATTATGCTTTGGATATGAAATTAGAGGATACGGTTTATTATAACTGAATGATTACATTCTATATACATTTCTTCTACTAAACTTTGTTGTAAATACTTGACCCCAGAACCAGTTTATAGGATTCTGATTGTAAAACACACGAATATATTGTTTTAAGCTTGTTTTATGAAATTTTTGATATACTATAACGAAGTATTTTTAAGATTCCAAGGTCTAGAGAAGAAAAAGATACAATTGATTATGAATCTAATGTCAAGTCTAATACTGTCTTAATATTAAATCGAATATTAAGTCTGCATTTTTTTATTATACTTTAAGTTCTGGGGTACCTGTGCAGAACGTGCAGGTTTGTTACATAGGTATACATGTGCCATGGTGGTTTGCTGCACCATCAGCCGTCATCTACATTAGGTATTTCTCCTAATGCTAACCCTCCCCTAGTCCCCCACCCCCAACAGGCCCAAGTCTACAGTGCATTTTTTTTTTTTTTTTTTTTTTTGAGGCGGAGTCTCACTCTGTCGCCCGGACTGGAGTGCAGTGGCCGGATCTCAGCTCACTGCAAGCTCCGCCTCCCGGGTTTACGCCATTCTCCTGCCTCAGCCTCCGGAGTAGCTGGGACTACAGGCGCCCGCCACCTCGCCCGGCTAGTTTTTGTATCTTTAGTAGAGACGGGGTTTCACCGTGTTAGCCAGGATGGTCTCGATCTCCTGACCTCGTGATCCGCCCGTCTCGGCCTCCCAAAGTGCTGGGATTACAGGATTGAGCCACCGCGCCCGGCCGCATTTTAAAGAAAGATTTTTATCTCCAGTATAATTGCAAATAAGATGCTGTAACTCGAATTGTCTGAACTGACAACTTGGAGACTCATTTTCACAAAATCCTATTGTTTCAGTGAGACAAACGACAAAATCAGTAATACAAAAGCAATAATCTGTCCAGAGAAACACAAAGAAAAAAACATATTATTTTATACTGTTTTGCTTATATTGTTTTGTTTTTTTTTTAACAAAAGGAAACCTGGTATTATCTTGCAGTTTATGATTAACATAGTGTAATACTCATTTGCTGTTTCTGAAGTGCCACAGAAATTTCTAACATAAATTGAAGAAAAATTGACACCAAAATTTGTGTGTGTGTGTGTGTGGTGTGTGTGTGTTTCTGAGCTGGCACAGCCATGTGTAGCATTTGGTAGCATCTTTTCACAGGATGAGCTGTTAGCCAGCTTCACAGACCCTTGGATATCATGTAGCTTAGTTCCTCCTCCTGGTGCTCCCATCTCTCAACACTGTTTGCTTTCAGTTTGTTCATGCAAGTTCAACGAAAACACCTTAACTTAGATTCTTCCTTATGCATGTTCATAATATCATAATAATTATTTTTAAAAACCCAAATTGTCCTGTTTTTCTTAGCTCTTCATCTGAAAGACTATGAAGACATCATCCCTCCTGTGGAGATCTACTCTCTGCTAGCACTCTGCGCATGCGCCAGCAGAGCCTTTGGGACTTGTTCAAAAGCTTTCATTAAACTTGAATCTTTAGAGACCCTCAGTTCAGAACAGAAACAGCAGTATGAAGACCTCGCTTTAGAAATATTCACCAAACATGCTCCAAAAGATAACAGAAAACCTGAATTGGGCAGCCTTATGGAAGGGTAGGCTAATTTTAATTAGTGGATGTCATTCTACCTTATTAGAAGCTTGGGTTTCTACGTGTACAATGTTTAATGTAGGAAGTAAAGCGCTAAATTTTGAAGCAATTCACATTACCATTATACCCTATTTTATTTATTCTTACAAGTGTATTCATGCTTTTATTTTTTCATTGTAAGAAAGGTTTTTTCTTGAAAAAACTTTTTTAAATAAAAGTATTTGACATTAATCTTGGAATTTTTATTCTTTAGGTTTTTTTAAGTGCATTAAATAAATTAAGTTAGACTAATGAGAAGTTTTAAAGTATAATGAATTGTGTCTCCCCTTGTTTTACAGTGGAGAAGGGAAACTGCCAACATGCGTTGCCACAGGAAGCCCGATCACTGAGGATCAGTTCTGGATGTGCAGTGTATGCAAGCATGGTGTCCTTGCTCAGGAAATAAGCCACTACAGCTTCTGTCCCTTATGCCATAGTCCAGTGGGATAAAGGAATGATAAACGGTATATAACCGTAAAATATAGGTAACATCAATAAATGGCTATATGCTGTATGTGTAATAAGGTTTATTTCTACGAGTTTTGTATGAAAATAAGCCTCATTATTTATAGTTGAATTTTTGCACAAAATACATGTTAATAAAATAATTTTTTAAGGCAATACAACTGTGAAATAATAAGGCTGATTTTCATATAAATGTATGAAAATCAACCATATTTTCTGTCTCCCTCTCTCTTTTGTCTATCTTGTATTTGGTTACATGATACCATGGGAATATTCCAAATAAATATTTTTCTCACAGTGTCAAGGTAACTGAATTCGTTAAAAATGTTGAAGGGAGTGGAGAGTGGGGGAGGCATGGGAGTGAGGCAAAGTTGAATTTAGAGAATTTTTATAACCCATGTTACAAGGAAGTTAAACAATTGTAATAGTGAAATGAGCTTTCTCTGTAGCCATAGTTAATTAAATAAGCGTTGAATGTCTTCTTTTTTTTTTTTTTGAGACAGAGTCTCGCTCTGTCGCCCAGACTGGAGTGCAGTGGCCGGATCTCAGCTCACTACAAGCTCCGCCTCCTGGGTTCACGCCATTCTCCTGCCTCAGCCTCCCATGTAGCTGGGACTACAGGTGCCCGCCAACTCGCCCGGCTAATTTTTTGTATTTTTTAGTAGAGACGGGGTTTCACCGTGTTAGCCAGGATGGTCTCGATCTCCTGACCTCGTGATCCGCCCGTCTCGGCCTCCCAAAGTGCTGGGATTACAGACTTGAGCCACCGCGCCCGGCCGAATGTCTTCTTTATTATATATTCAGAAGTGAGGCGATGGCATTTTAAGACATTTTTTTGCAATCTAAATTGTTTCTAATAGCCCTATTCTTCTATTTTAAAACCTGTCCTTTTAGTTTCATTCAAGAGATGGCATTTGGAATTTACACTTTCATATGATTGTGCAGAAAACTTGGCTCTATTTATAATGAAAATAACAAACAAAAATATCCATTTTGTAGTTATAGCTTCTATTGAAACATTGTCACTAAGCTGGACCCTTCATTTACACAAGTATTGTTGAGGGAGTGATTCTTTCTTGATACGCATCTGTTTTCATGGATTATTAATTTAGAAGATAAACAGTTGTGATCTGTAATGGACCATTTCTTATGTCTTGTATATAGCTAATAATGTTCTCTGTTTATTTCTCATGAATTCCCATTTTGTGGCTAAAGACAGAACTTTGCACTATTTCATCAAGATTATTTTATTGAGGTTTGGCTTACCTTTAGTAGAGGCAATACATAGAGAGATACGAAACTTTGTTATTGCAGCTGCAATGCACTTTCTCAATCTGATGTTTTTGTCTTGTAGAGACCCAGGCAAGTTCAGCATGTTGCAGATTGGGAATGGTGAGCTATGAGATTTAGAGCCTAGATGAGCTTAAGATAGATAGTGGGCTCTATATTATGTCTTTATAATGAGAGCTATCAGCTCCTAAGATATTTCTCTAAAGTTAAAAAAAATTAAATTATACCTCCAGCTGATTGAAGTCCACCCTTTCCACACTGATGTGCAATTATATGAAAAAAAAAAAAAACAAAAAAAACAAAAAAGCAAGTCCATATATGCAGGTACCAATTTCTGGTTTCTTTTTCTGTTCCATTGATCTGTTTGTCTTTCTTTGGCCCAAAGCAGAATGTCTCAGTTATTATAGTTTTTAAAATAGGTCCTGCTATCTGGTACAAGTCCTACTTTGTTTTTCTTCTTCAAAAATGTTTTGTCACTCTCAGTCCTTTGCACTTCTTTTCTACATATACAACCATATAACCGTGCTTAATGACTGCTTTTTTTAAAAAAATACTTCTCAATTGTCATATCTGTTATTTTTTTTTATCATCTTATTGCATTGGCTAGGATACCCAAAACAATGCTGAATAATTAAAGTGATGATACTGGGTATCCTTGTCTTATTCTTAATCTCAAAGGAAATTTTTCAATATTTTAAGAAATCATTGCTTATTATATTTTCTGTAGACATTCTGTTGGTAGGTTTTAATAAGTATGTCTTCTTGTCCTAGTTTGCTAGGGAGTTGAATTTTATTAACTGAATTTTCTACATCTGTTGAGATTTTTCTTCAATTTGTTGATGTGGTGAGTTAAGTACTACAAGCAAGAATACTTGATAATGCTAAAAACTGCTATTCACAATAACAATGTAACATGTAAGAGTATCTGTAGACATAACACCTAATATCTATGCTCATAGCAGCCACTTTTATAAAGCAGAAACTGCAGTGGATGCAACAAAATCAATTAATAGAAATACAGTAATAATGACTTCAATGCAATGTTGCTGTGACGATCTCTTCTAGAAAACACACTTGCCACTTGATTTTTCCCTATTTTTTATGTGATGAAATACACATAGCATAAAATTTACTATCTTAACCATTTTAAATTGTTTTTAAATTTAATATTTTACAAGACATGGTCTAGCTCTGTCGCCCAGGCTGGAGTGCAGTGGCACAGTCATAGCTCACTGCAGCCTCAAACTCCTGAGCACAGTAATCCTCCCACCTCAGCTTCTCAAAGTGCTGGGATTACAGGCATGAACTCTTGCACCTTGCCTATATTAATCATTTTAAGTGTACAGTTAAAGTGGAATTAACTATATTTATTAAGTACATTCATATTGTACATATTTCACCACTACCACCACCACCACCACCATCCATCCATCCATCTCCAGAATTCTTTATCTTGCAAAACTGAAACTGTATGCTCATTGAACAATAACTCCCTATCCCCATTAAAGCTGTCCCTGGCAACCACATTCTACTTTCTGTCTTTATGAATTTGACTACTCTAGGTACCTCATAAAAATGGAATCATTCAGGCTTTTTGTGGTTGGCTTAATTCACTTCATGTAATGTCCTCAAGGTTCATCCATGTTGTAGCATGTGGCAGAATTTCCATTCTTTTAAAGACTGAATAATATTCCATTGTATGAGTATACCACATTTCGCTTATCCACTCATCTGTTGATAGACACTTGGATTGCTTCCACCTTTTACCTAGTGCAAACAATACTGCTATGAACCTGGATATGTAAATATCTCTTTAAGACCATGCTGTCAGATATTTTGGGTATATACTTAGAAGTGGAATTGCTGAATCAAATAGTAATTTTATTCTTAGTGTTTGAAGAAGTGTCATACCATGTGATTGCACCATTTTACATTCTCACCAATAGTGCACAAAGATTCCAGTTTCTTCACATTCTCACCAACACTTATTTCTTCTTAATAGTTTCCATCCTACTGGAATGGTGAGAAGTGGTATTTGATTGTAGCTTCGATTTGCATTTTCCTAATTATTAGTGACATTGAACATTTTTTCATGTTCTTATTGGCCATATGTGTATCTTCTTTAGAGAAAAGTCTATTCAAATCCTTTGCCCATTTCTACATTGGGTTGTTTTGCTTTGTTGTTGTTGTTTTTGGAAGTTCTTTATATATTCTGGGTATTAATCCCTTATCAGATATATGACTTGTAAATATTTTGTTTTATTCCGTGGGTTGCTTTTTTACTCTGATGGTGTTTTTTTTTTTTTTTTTTTTTTTTTTTTGAGACGGAGACTCGCTCTGTCACCCGGGCTGGAGTGCAGTGGCCGGATCTCAGCTCACTGCAAGCTCCGCCTCCCGGGTTTACCCGATTCTCCTGCCTCAGCCTCCCGAGTAGCTGGGACTACAGGCGCCCGCCACCTCGCCCAGCTAGTTTTTTGTATTTTTTAGTGGAGACGGGGTTTCACCGTGTTAGCCAGGATGGTCTCGATCTCCTGACCTCGTGATCCGCCCGTCTCAGCCTCCCAAAGTGCTGGGATTACAGGCTTGAGCCACCGCGCCCGGCCTCTGATGGTGTTTTTTATGCACAAAAGTTTTTAAATTCTCATCAAGCCCAGTTTGTCTAGTTTTTTCTTTTGTTGCCTGCGCCACTGATGTCATATTCACAAAATCATCGCCAAATTCAGTGTTGCTAAGTTTTTGCCATATGTTTTTTCCTAAGAGTTCGTAATTTTAATTCTTACATTTAGGTCATGATCCATTTTGATTTAATTTTTGTATGTGTTGTAACAGTCGACTTCATTATTTTGCAGTGGATATCCAATTTTCCTAGCACCATTTGTTTAAAAAACTGTCTTTATGCCAGTAACACACTTGTTTTGGGTAAGGTAGCTTTGTAGTAAGTTTTGAAATCAGGAGTGAGTACTTAAACTTTGTTCTTTTTCCAAAATTGTTTTGGCTATTTGAGAGCCCTTGTAATTCCATATGAATTTTAGGATGGAGTTTTCTATTTCCGCAGAAACATCATTGGGATTTTGATAAGGATTCCATAGAATCTGAAGATTGGTTTATATAATATTAACATCTAAACAATATTGTCTTCCAATCCATGAACATGAGCTGTCTTTCCATTTATGTCTTCTTTAATTTCTTTTAGCAATGTTTTATAGTTTTAATTGTACAAATCTTTTACTTTCTTGGTTAATTCCTAAATTTTTTTTTGTTTGTTTTTGATGTTACTGTAGACGGAATTGTTTTCTTTTTTCTTTCTTTTTTTGAGAGGGAGTCTTGCTCTGTTGCCCAGGCCGGAGTGCAGTGGTGCGAGGCACAATCTTGGCTCACTGCAACCCCCACCTCCCAGGTTCAAGTGAGTCTCCTGCCTCAGCCCCTTGAGTAACTGGGATTACAGGTGCCTGCCACATGTGATTAATTTTTGTATTTTTCATAGATACAGGGTTTTGCCATGTTGGCCAGGCTGGTCTCAAACTTCTGACCTCAAGTGATCCACCCATCTTGGCCTCCCAAAGTGCTGGGATTATAGGTGTGAGCCACCGTGCCTGGCTGGAATTTTCTTAATTTCCTTTTGGGATAGCTTCATCGTTAGTGAATAAAAATGCAATTGATTTTTGCATGTTGATTTAATATCCTCCTACTTTCATATCCTCCTACTTTCATATCCTCCTACCTTGCTGAATTCATTTATTAGTTATAACCATTTTTAAATGGAATCTTTAGTGTTATCTATATGTAAGAGCATATCATTTGTGAAGAGATAATTTTACCTCTTCCTTTCCAATGTGGATGACTTATTTTTAAATTATTTTCTCGCTTAATTACTCTGGCTAGAACTTCCAGTGCTGTGTTGAATAGGAGTACAAAAGTGAGCTTCCTTGCTTTGTTCCTGATTTTGTAGGATAAGCTTTCAGTTTTTCACTATTGAATATGATGTTCACTGTGTTTTATACACGTCTTTTATTATGTGGAGGCAGACCCCTTCTATTCCCTGCTTGAGTGTTTTTGTCATGAAAGGGTTTTGAATTTTGTCAAATGCTTTCTCTACCTAAATGGAGGTGATCATAAAGTTTTTTCCCTCCATTCTGTTACTGTGCCGTATTACATTGATTTTTTTTCCTCAACTGCTATTGATTGATTTTCATGTGTTGAATTATCCTTGCATTTCCAGGAATAAATTCCACCTGGTCATGGTGTATAATCCTTTAAATATGCTACTAAATTCAATTTGGTAGTATTTTATTGAGGATTTTTGCATCAAAGTCATAAATGATATTGATCTGCAGTTTTCTTCTAGTGTCTGTGTTTGGCTTTGGTGTCAGAGCAGTATTCGCTTTATAGAGTGATTTAGAGTTTTCTTTCCTTTTCAATGTTTTGGAAGAGTTTAAGGACTCGTGTTGGTTCTTCCTTAAACATTTAGCAGAATTCATCAGTGCAGCCATCAGGTCCAGGGCTTTTCTTTGTCAAGAGGTTATTTTTAGATTACTGATTGAATCTCCTTACAAATTACAGGTTAATATGGTTTGTCTGTGTCCTCACCCAAATCTCATCTTGAACAGTAGCTCCCATAATTCCCACATGTTGTGGGAGGGAGCCGGTGGGAGATAATTGAATAATGGGGCAGTTTCCCCCATACTGTTCTCGTGGTAGTGAATAAGTCTCACAAAATCTGATGGTTTAATAAGGGATTTCTCCCTTCACTGTTCTTTCATTCTCTCTTGTCTGCCGCCATGTAAGACATGCCGTTTGCTTTCTGCCATGATTGTGATGCCTCCCCAGCCACGTGGAACTGTGAGTCCATTAAACCTCTTTTCTCTTTAAAAAAAAAAAAAACAAAAAAAACCCAGTCTTGGGTATATCTTTACTAGCAGCATGGAACAGAATAATACACAGGTCTATTCATATTTTCTATTTCTTCATGATACAATCTTGGTAGGTTTTGGCCGGGCGCGGTGGCTCAAGCCTGTAATCCCAGCACTTTGGGAGGCCGAGACGGGCGGATCACGAGGTCAGGAGATCGAGACCATCCTGGCTAACACGGTGAAACCCCGTCTCTACTAAAAATACAAAAAACTAGCTGGGCGAGGTGGCGGGCGCCTGTAGTCCCAGCTGCTCGGGAGGCTGAGGCAGGAGAATGGCGTGAACCGGGAGGCGGAGCTTGCAGTGAGCTGAGATCCGGCCACTGCACTCCAGTCCGGGCGACAGAGCGAGACACCGCCTCAAAAAAAAAAAAAAACAATCTTGGTAGGTTTTTTGTTTCTAGGCATTTGTTCATCTAGTTTGTCCCATTTTTCGGCACACAGTTGTTCATATAATCCTCTTTATTTCTGTAGAATTGATGGTAATGTTCCCATTTTCATTTCTGATTTTAGTAATCTGAGTCTTTTTTTCCTTAGTCAATTTAGCCCAAATTTTATTAATTTTTGTTAATCTTTTTAAGAACCAACTTTTGGTTTTGTTGATTCCATTTTTCTGTTTTATCTCTGTTTTGATTTTTTATTATTTTATTCCCCTGCTAGCTTTGTGTTTGCCATTTGTTCTTGATATTTAATGTTAATGTTTTACTTTTTTATAAATCTGTTAATATTCCAACTTTTTTAAATATAATTGCTTTCCTTTGTAATCCTATGTTTTAAAACACTTGAAAACACTGAAACGACATAGGTTTCACCACACTTGCAAAGGTGCCATAGCACAAAAAAGGTTAAGATTCTTACTCCTATTTAGAACCCCTTCCCAAACTCCCAATTTTCATTACATATACTGCTATTTTCCTCTTAGATCCCTGGTTTTTAGACACATAAATATCCCTGTTGTTCCTTGAACAGAACAAAGCATAACTTCTACTCAGGTGCGGGGGCTCATGCCTGTAGTCCTAGCACTTTGGGAGGCTGAGGTGGGCAGATGTCTTGAACCCAGGAGTTGGAGATTAGCTTGGACAACATGGGGAAACTCATCCCTACAAAAAATACAAAAATTAGCTGCCAACCACTTCCACCCAAGTTCAAGGGATTCTCGTGCCTCAGACTGTGGAGTAGGCTGTGATTACAGGCACCTGCCACTACGCCCGGCTAATTTTTTGCATTTTTAGTAGAGACGGGCTTTTGCCATGTTGGCCGGGCTGTTCTCGAACTCCTGACCTCAGGTGATCCGCCCGCCTTGGCCTCCCAAAGTGCTGCGATTACAGGCATAAGCCACAGCGCCCGGCCATCTCCACCTTTTCTTATCTCCCAAAAGAATTAACATCTCTGGCTTTATGTAGAATAGTGTATACTGCCACATTAGTGTTTGAGTCATTCCCCAGAGGAGAGGGGAACTACCCCTCCATTTTTTTTTTTTTTTTTTGCAACATCTCATCTTCCTTTTGCTGTTGCTTCTCCCCACACACACACTTGGTTTTCTTCTATCCTATACTTCAGATTTCTGTTTCGTGTTTTTTTTCATATTGAAAAGATGACACTGCCCCAAGAAGCAAAAGTAAATGGGAACTGAAAAAAATTTTCTTAAAAAAAATTTTCTTATTCATTTAATCTCTTAAATCACCTGGAATGAATATTATGTCAACTGGGAGCTTAAATGCTTAAATGTATTTTACTCCAAATGGTTAACGAATCCTCCCAATAGCACTCATTTGAATAATCTGTCCTTTTCTCCATATATGTTACATGTCTTTTACAAAATACAGCCTATGTGGGGCATGTTTCTGGGCTTTTGTTCTATTGAGCTGTCCATTTGCTTACACCAGAAATGCCAGTTTATTTTTTGTACTTTTCCAATCTTTTAATTTCTATCAGTGTTTTTTTTTTTTATTTAACATTAATCCACTGTATCTGTCTTTTTTCAGTGGTGGTAAATGGAAAAAATTAAAAATCTAATGAAAGCAGCCAAAAAGCACACAATTTATGTCCTGTTAAGACTTCTGCATGCAAGTATCATGCTCCAAATATATTTTTCATCTTTACTTTTTCTGACGGAAAGGGCGCAAGTACTTTGGGAAGCAAAACAGAATTGACAGACCCCGAAAAGATACACAGCAGGCATGTAGGGTAGCGTGGGTGGCAACTGTTCTTACATAATTTTAATTTGAATTAAACGTAATGTAAGTAATAAATTACTTTTTGGATTTCCCTTTGCCACAAACAGGGAATATAACTAAGATCAAAGATTCCAGACTCTCGACACAATATACTACTAATCGTAACACAGTTCTAGAGAATCAAAAAAGGTAGAGAAGTTTGGACCGCGGAACAGACCTGGTGGAATGTCGACCCAAAGCGTTTCAGGGTAGACAAAGCCTACTGAGAACACCCTAAACGCGGAGTTTTGCTAAGTAGGGACGCTGAAAGGCAAGGGAGCGACAGGAAGCCCGCAGGCTAATTCGCTATTAAGAAACAGAACCCTGGCCTCTTCCACCTCCAGCGTCATCGGCCCCAATCCACTGTAACAAACGGATAGTGTCTCGCAGCATCAGACAACGGACTTGGAAATCAGTTACCGACCACGCATCTGCGCCTCTTCTAAGAAACGAGGAAGGCGGGTCCAAGCGCGGTAACAACATACTTCATAGAGCCCACTGCAAACGCCCTCCCAGCAGCGGAACAGTTATCTCGCGAGACGACGGGTCCCCAGAAGTCACAAACCTAGCGCCAAGATTGGCTGTCAAGGTAGAGTCCAGGGTGCGGAAGTGGCTTTGTGGTGCCACCTTCAGCCGCTCAGAGGTCAACCCCCATTCTACACCGAAAACTAGGCCTTGCCTGCTATGGAAGGACAGCAAGGGCAAGAAAGCCGCGCAACCCTAACACTCGCCCAGACTCATTTCAACAAGGGCGAGTAGGCGGAGTCCGACACGCTGTACTCCGCTTACATTCGCCAGTGCGCCTGCGCGGCCTCCAGCGGCGAGAGTCCCGGGAGGTAACTATCGCGAGACCTGGGGCCGCAGCGACCCCGGGTGTAGGCGACATTGCGGCTCTCTGGGCTCGTGTTTTCGCTGCTGGAGCTCACGGGCGGCGCGTGTCATAACCCAGCACTACGACGTGCGTCTTTCTAGAAAGGCCTAGGCGAGGCCTAGGATGAGGGCGGCAGAGAACGCGGGGAGGGAGCCCAATCGCGAGGAGCCGTCTGCGGGGAGCTTCAAGGAACCGAACTCCCTGAGGGCTCCTCGGGCGCGGGCCGCCGCTTTTCACCCCGCCGTCTCTCATTCCACGTTCCTCATTCAATTGTACAAAAAAGGCCTGCAGTCTACATTTGCTGTCTAGCAATAAGCTGTCTAAATTTTTTATTCCAAATATGACTCAGCAAAAAAGACCGTTTGTTTAAAACATGCATAGAAGCGATACGATGAAGATACTTTAACTCGCTTGCTAGTGCTGTAAACTTTTATGACTTGTGTAATGTATTATTTCCTCAAGCACTGTAAAAACCCACCCAGAAACCTCAAATCACTAGAAATACCGCTGCATGGATTTCTGAAAATAAATAGGAACATTTCTGTGGATTTAAAAAACGTTTTAAAAATATTTGGTCTTAGGTGAGAAAATGCTTATCTATTAAATATTCTCTAGTTTCTCCGAAAGGTACTTCCTAGGCATTTTTTAATCAGTTCTAAAAAGGTGGAGCCATGGTCACTAGTCTTTTTTTTTTTTTTTTTTTGTCAAACTTAAGAAAACAAAGTCAGTAGTCTTATCTACCAGAATTTCTTTTCTTTTTTTTTTTTTGAGACGGAGTCTCGCTGTGTCGCCCAGGCTGGAGTGCAGTGGCGCGATCTCGGCTCACTGCAAGCTCCGCCTCCCGGGTTCCCGCCATTCTCCCGCCTCAGCCTCCGAGTAGCTGGGACTACAGGCGCCCGCCACCTCGCCCGGCTAGTTTTTTGTATTTTTAGTAGAGACGGGGTTTCACCGTGTTAGCCAGGAGGGTCTCGATCTCCTGACCTGGTGATTCACCCACCTCGGCCTCCGAAAGTGCTGGGATTACAGGCTTGAGCCACCGCGCCCGGCCATCTACCAGAATTTCTTTGTTTTTGTTTTTGTTTTTTTTTTTTTGAGACGGAGTCTCGCTCTGTGGCCCAGGTTGGAGTGCAGTGGCGCGATCTCAGCTCACTGCAAGCTCCGCCTCCCGGGTTCCCGCCATTCTCCTGCCTCAGCCTCGGAGTAGCTGGGACTACAGGCGCCACTGCAAGGCCCGGCTAGTTTTTTTTTGTATTTTTAGTAGAGACGGGGTTTCACAGTGTTAGCCAGGATGGTCTCCATCTCCTGACCTCGTGATCCACCCGTCTCGGCCTCCCAAAGTGCTGGGATTACAGGCTTGAGCCACCGCGCCCGGCCCTACCAGAATTTCTTAAAAGAACCTAATCAAAAAAATACAGTTTTCAAATTTCCTTGTCCATTCATTCTTTTCTCTTTATTCACTTTATTCTGTGCTAACTTTGTCTTATTTCTCTTTCTATTTATCATATCGCTCACAAATCTGTGTTCTTTCTTAACCCAGATATTCTTAAAAGTATGCAAGTGCAGGCAGTGATTAATCTCTCTTTTGGGTATGAGGAAGCCCCCTCTGTTCTTATTTTTAAGGTTATATTTTGATTTTCTGCTTGTGACCAGCCTGGCCAACATGGTGAAACCCCATCTCTATTAAAAATACAAAATTAGGCCGGGCGCGGTGGCTCAAGCCTGTAATCCCAGCACTTTGGGAGGCCGAGACGGGCGGATCACGAGGTCAGAAGATCAAGACCATCCTGGCTAACACGGTGAAACCCCGTCTCTACTAAAAAATACAAAAAAAAACTAGCCAGGCGATGTGGCGGGCGCCTGTAGTCCCAGCTACTCGGGAGGCTGAGGCAGGAGAATGGCGTAAACCCGGGAGGTGGAGCTTGCAGGGAGCTGAGATCCGGCCACTGCACTCCAGCCTGGGCGACAGAGCGAGACTCCGTCTCAAAAACAAAACAAAACAAAACAAAATTAGCCAGGTGTGGTGGCGCACACTTATAATCCCAGCTACTTCAGAGGCTGAGGCAGGAGAATCACTTGAACCCAGGAGGAGGAGATTGCAGTGAGCTGAGACCGCGCCATTGCACTGCAGCTTGGGCAAAAAGAGTAAAACTCCATCCCAAAAGAAAAAAAGGAATACTAAAAAATGCTCAAATAAAACATGGAAGAATGCAGAACAGGGGAAACAAAGGAATGGAAAACAGAGGCACCAAATAGAAAACAAGTAATAAAATGGTTGACTGAAACCCATATATCAGTAGTTATATTAAATGTAAATTACCTCAATGCACCAACTAAAAACAGAGATTGTCTAAATGAACCTCAAAAAACCCATGACCCAATATGCGCTATTCTAAGAAACTGGTGTCACATATGATATAGAGATTAAATGTAAAGGAATGGAAAAAGGTATAACAGGCAAACTCGAATCAAAAGAAAACTTGGACGGCTTTATGGATATAGGACAAGATAAACTTCAGAGCAAATAAAGTGGCCAGGGATAAAGAAAGTCATTTCGTAACAATAAAGGAGTCTGTCCATTAAGAGGACATAAGAATTCTAATTGTTTTTGCACCTAACAATGGAGCTTCAAAATACATTAAGCAAAGCCTGTAAGAAGTAAAAGAATAGACAAATCCACAATTATTATTGGAGAGTTCCACACTCCAGTCTTGGAAACAGATAAAACAGACAGAAAATCAACAAAAACATAGAAGATACAGATATGGAAGAATTAAACTTCAAGGTCTAATACAATATAACATTTCACCCAACAACAGAAGAATACATATTCTTTTTAAGGGCACAAGGAGGATTAACAAAGATAGACGATGTACTGGATCATAAAACAAACAATAACCAATTAAAAAGAACAGAAAATAATACAAACTATGTTGTCTGACTGTAATGAAATTAGAAATCAATAACAGAAACAAGATAACAAGAAAATCTCCAAACAGTTGGATATTATACAATGCACTTTAAAATAATCCATGGATCAAAGAGGAAGTCTAAAAGAAAATCAGGAAATGTTTTGAAGTTTTTTTTAAAGAAGAAAATAGAACATATCGAAATTGTGAGATGCAGCTAAAGCAATGTTTAGAGGAAATTTTATAGCATTAAAATGCTTATATTAGGCCAGGCAGGGTGGCTCATGCCTGTAATCCTAGCACTTTGGGGAGGCCCAGACGGGTGGATCGCTTGACCTCATGAGTTTGAGACCAGCCTGGGCAACATGGCAAAACCCCATCTCTACAAGAAATACAAAAATTAGCCAAGCATGGTGGTGCATGCCTGTGGTCCCAGCTACTCAAGAAGCTGAGGTGGTAGGATGCTTTGAGTCCAGGAGGCAGAGGTTGCAGTGAGCTGAGATAGTGCCACTGCACTCCAGCCTTGGGGACAGAGCAAGACTCTGTCTCAAAAGTAATAATAATAATAATAGTAAATGCTTATATTAGAAAAGAAAGCTCTCAAATCAATTACCTCAGTTTTCATCTTATGAAAACTAGGAAAAGCAAGAGTAAAATAAGCCCAAAGCAAGCAGAAGAAAGGAAATAATAAAACTAAGAGCATAAAAATCAATTAATTGGAAACAGAAAGATAGAGAAAAATTAATAATCCAAAAGTTGATTTTTTTAAATGATCAATGAAATTGACAAACTTTTAGCAAGACTGACAGAGATAATACAAATTACCCATATCCAGACTGAAAGAGGCCGTATCACTACAAACTCTACAGACATTAAAAGAATAATAAGAGAACAATATAAACAACTTTATACACATAAACCATATACACATTAACTCAACAACTAAGATGGAATGGACCAATTCCTCGCAAACCACTGTTAAAAGAAAAACTTCAGCTAAATTAAATTTAAAGGTGTTTAACTGAGCAAGGAATGATTCGCAAATCGGGCAGCCCTCAAAATCACAGCAGATTAAGAGAGACTCCAGCGCAGCCATGTAGTGGAAGAAGATTTATGGACAGAAAAAGGAAAGTAACGTACAGAAAATGGAAGTGAGGTACAGAAGCAGCTGGATTGGTTACAGTTCAGCGTTTGCCTTATTGGAACACGGTTTGAACAGTTGGCTACATTTGTTTGGCCAAAACTCAGTGACTGGCACAGGTGTGGGCTATGTTCGGTTTATACCTCCACTTGTTATAGTTCACGATGTACAGAAAAACCTTTAGGTGGAATTTAAATATTCAAGGAGGCAGCTTTAGGCTAAACTTGATTTAACACCACAAACTACTAAAATTCACCCAAAATTAAATAGGAAGGGATGAAGAGGGAACAAGCCCCACCTCATTTTATGATGCCATCATTAGGCTGATATTAAAATCAAAGACATTACAGAAAGAAAGCTACACATTAATGTACCTTAATGACAGAAAAATCTTCAATAAAATTTAATTCAGTAACAAAAAATTGACCACATCATGACCAAGCAAGGATTATTTTGGGAATGTGAGACTGGTTCCATATTTGAAAATCAATGTCAGCCAGGCGCAGTGGCTCACACCTGTAATCCCAGCACTTTGGAAGGCTGAGGTGGGCGGATCACCTGAGGTCAGGAGTTTGAGATCAGCCTGGCCAACATGGTGAAACCCTGTCTCTACTGAAAATACAAAAATTAGCCAGGCATGGTGGTGGGCACCTGTAATCCCAGCTACTCAAGAGGCTGAGGTAGGAGAATCGCTTGAATCCAGGGGGAAGAGTTTGCAGTGAGCTGAGATCTCGCCATTGCACTCCAGCCTGGGCAACGAGAGCAAAACTCCCTCTCAAAAAAAAAAAAAAAAAAAAGAGAGAGAAAATAAAATCAATGTCATCTACTATCTTAACAGCCTAAGAAAGGAAAACTACATGATTGTTAATTGATACATAATTACCAATCGTGTATCAATTGAGAAAAATAGAAAAGGTAAATGCCAATTTATGACTGAAAGAAATAAAACCTCTCAGCAGACTAGGGATACAAGGGACTTCCCTCAACATGATAGAAGGTATCTTCAAAAAAAAACCTACAGCTAACATTATCCTTAGTGATGAAAGGCTGAATGCTTTCCCCCTAAGATTAGGAACAAGGCACAGCTGTCTACTCTTACCACTTCTACTCAGCATGGTTATGGAAGTCCTACCCAGTTAGCAAGAAAAAGAAAGAAAAAGCACACAGTTTAGAAAGAAGGAAAACAACACAACAACAACAGCAACAAAACCTTTCTTTATTTGCAGATGACATGGTTGTTTACAAAGAAAATCCTAAATAATCTGTCAAAAAAAAATCTAGGACAAATAAGTGAGTTTAGCAAGGTTGCAGGATTCAAAACTCAATTGTATTTTTTTATTACTTCTTTTAATTTAAATTGTTTAAGTGCTTAGTTATTTTTTAAAGCCAGGGTCTCACTCTGTTACCCAGGATGGAGTGCAGCGGTGCAATTATAGCTCACTGCAGTCTCCAACTCCTGAGCTCAAGTGATCCTCCCACCTCAGACTCCCAAGTAGCTGGGACTACAGGCATCCACCACCATGCCTGGCTAATTTTTTTATTTTTTGTAAAGACAGGATCTGGCTATATTACCCAGGCTTGTTTCAAACTCCTGGCCTCAAGTGCTCCTACCACCTCGGCCTCCCAAAGTGCTAGTATTACAGGCGTGAGCTTGAGGCCAGGGGTTCAAGACCAGCCTGGGCAACACAGCAAGACTGTCTCTACAGAAAATTAAACCTTAAAAAAAATTTTTTTAAAAGAAAATTCTAGGAGAATTAGTGAATATTATTCCAATCTGAGGGACTAGGCAATATAATAGAAGACACTTTGAGGCAAATAGTTTTTAGGTTTAGGAGCAGGTCAGAAACCTAATGACAAGGACGTCCATCTGGGTGACACAGGGAGCAGCCAGACATTGAAAGACAATGGGAAACAAGCAAATCTCTGAGTAAAGTACTGGCAAGATTTCCAAGGCTGGGGCTCGAGCCAGGCTCCTGGCCCAGCAGGGTGCTGCGACTGGAATCCAGAAACAAGGATTGAAAGTCAGACTGGTCCTTGAAGGAAAGCGACGGACTGACTCATTGTTCTTGAATGTGCACAGGGTCTCAGTTCATCTCCAGGATGGAAAGTACTGTTCTGAGTCCCTCACTAGTGCAGAGAGAGAAAGCAGTGTACCTCCAGGGATGTCTTGGAGATGGGGAGTGGAGGATTGGGACGGTTTTCATTGTAAAATGTGCCGTGAACAAAGAAATGCCTCCATAACATGAATGTTATTGAGTATCTGAGTTGTGATGTAGAATGTCATGTTTCTGAGATTTCTCGGGGACAATCCATACCATCTGTATCAGTCAGGATCCTGGAAACAGACAGGACCATCACAGTGGGTGAGGAGAGTTTATTAAAGGGGATATTTATAAAGGCAAGGCTTAGACAAAATAAGGTGGATGGATGCTGGGCATAGTGGCTCACACCTGTAATCCCAGCACTTTGGGAGTTCAAGGTGGGAGTCCAGGGGTTCAAGACCAGCCTGGGCAACATGGTGAAACGCCGTTCTACAAAAAATACAAAAATTAGGTGGGCCTGGTAGTGCGCGCCTGTGGTCCCAGCTACTCAGGAGGCTGAGGTGGCAAGATGGCTCGAGCCCGGGATGCAGAGGCTGCAGTGAGCTGAGATCTTGCCACTGTACTCCAGCCTGGGTGACAGAGCAAAACTCCGTCTCAAAAAAAAAAAAAAAAGGGGTGGGGGATGCTGTAGTACCCGCAGGCTAGTAACAGCAGGGAGCTATGACCCCCCTAATGCTTGAAGGGGGAAAGAGTAGGGGTGGTTGCTAAACCCTTGAGGGAGAACTGGGTTGTGTGAGTCCTTGACAGGAGCCATAGCTTTCGCTAGAAGAAAAGCCAACGTGTGGCTATGTGGCAGTGGGGGAGCCAGGGAAATAAGCACCCCTTCCTCACTGTCTCACCAACTTTCTGTCAGGACCAGCACCCCTCCACATGTGTTGAACCCACTAGAAGTGGGGAAGTAAGGGAGCCCAGTGATGCAGTCCAGGTGGGTCCGCCTCTCAGGGCACAGAGCTGGCTAAAAAAGGCTAGAGAATGAATCTGAAGGGAAAAATAGAAGACTGTCTATGGCGTGCACATTGTTATTAATTTGACTCAAAGAGGGTGTCCAGGCCTGAGTATTTTGGCTTTCTCATCTACTTTTGCCTCTGTTATTACATCTTGGATTTTAGGCTTACCATAGGCCCTCTGTCCACTAAATTCACACACTCTCAGGGAGGGTCAAAGCTGAATCATCTCCGAACCCCTGGGTCGCTATTAATTTCAATCAAAGCCAGAAAAGGAAAGCTGGGACAGGAGAGAATAACTGGGAGCAAGCGCATAACTGGAGCTCTTACTCCTCTGAGCATGGTGCCAGTTGTTTAGCTGAGGGAGCAGGCAGCCCTACAGTGCCCTGTGAGGGAACAGAAGCACAGCCCTAGGAGGCAGCCTTCCCTGGCTGGAGGAAGGGGCTGAGCATGAAGCAAACCTCTGTGAGGGGGTTGTTATCACTCTGCCGGATTCTGCCCAAATAAGTAAAGGCTTCATTCCAATTTCCACTGGAGCATAACTATCAGAAAATAATGAAAACTGGCCCAATGAAAGGAATACTCTGTTGGCAGCTTTCTGCTGCTTTTTTTTTGGACTTTTACCTTCTTGCTTTTTAAGTTTTTGCCACTGGCAGAATGAGATATGGTTCTTTTTTGCAAGAAAAAGAACCATAAATTTTAGCGTAGAGAGACAGATGTAAAGAGAGACGTCTACAAAGAAGCTAAGTGTGTTACACTTAAATTGCCTTCTACCAATGCATTATTTCATTAACATTAAAAATGAACAGTTGAGGCCCGGCGCAGTGACTCATGCTGGTAATTCCAGCACTTTGGGAGGCTGAGGCAGGCAAATTGTTTGCACCCAGCAGTTTGAGACCAGCCTAGGCAACAACAACAACAAAAAATTAGCCAGGCATGATGGTGGGCACGTTTAGTCTCACTATTCAGGAGGCTGAGGCGGGAGGATCATTTGAGTGTGGGAGGCAGAGGTTGCAGTGAGCCAAAGGTTGCAGCGAGCCGAGCTCGCACCATACCACTCCAGCCTGGGCGACAGAGCAAGACCTTGTCTCGAAAAAAAAAGGGCGAGCGCAGTGGCTCATACTGTAATCCCAGCACTTTGGGAGGCAGAGGCAGGTGGATCCCCTGAGGTCAGGAGTTCGAGGCCAGCCTGGCCAACATGGCGAAACCCCGTCTGTACTAAACATACAAAAAATTAGCCAGGCGTGGTGGCGGGCGCCTGTAATCCCAGCTACTCAGGAGGCTGAGGCAGGAGAATCACTTGAACCCAGGAGAAGGAGCTTGCAGTGAGCCCAGATCGTGCCACTGCACTCCAGCCTGGGCGACAAAAGGGCAAGTCCGTCTCAAACAAACAAACAAAGAAAAAACAGTTGTTATGATTGTGGAACATGCAGTGGAAGTGAGATGTAACTTCTTTGTAGTAATAGCCTATGTGCACATTTTCAATGAAAAGTATGTATGGCTTTTATAATTATTTTCCTTTTTTCTATGTTATGTTTGCTCTGATTATATTTATTGAAATGTAAAAATAAAAATCAGCAATTGATATACAATACATGAGAATCAAAGGAAAATCTGGTGGTGTTTCTGATGCCTCTTGAACATTTCGAGATGTTTGAATAGGTGTCTGTGAATTTTCATTTACAAAGTTAGACTATTAGTCCAAAAATAGATTAGATTATTATTCCAAAAATAGAGAAATACCGTATTTTCAAAATGCGGTATTTCTAGTGATTTGAGGTTTCTGGGTGAGTTTTTAAAGTGCTTGAGGAAATGATACATTACACAAGTCATAAAAGTTTACAGCACTAGCAAGCGAGTGAAAGCATCTTCATCGTATCGCTTCTATGCATGTGTTTTAAACAAACTGTCTTTATTTGATTAGTCATATTTGGAATCAAAATTTAGACAGCTTATTGCTAGACAGCAAATGTAGACTGCAGGCCCTTTTTGTACAGTTGAATGACATCAGAGCAGATTATTTTATCTATAGATCAAAAACAGCAACAACACCCTTTGCAGGCTGAATTTGTTTGTGACAGGGTCTCACTCTGTTGCCCAGGCTGGAGTGCAGTGGAACCATCTCGGCTGGCTGCGTCCTTCGCCTCCCGGGTTCAATCCATTCTCCTGCCTCAGCCTCCCGAGTAGCTGGGATTACAGGTGTGAGCCACTGCGCCTGGCCCAGGCTGAGCTTTTAATTCTTTCCCTTTTCTGCACTAGCAAAGAGGCAAGAAAAGGTTGGTTTTTCTTTGTTTGTTTGTTTGTTTTTGAGACGGAGTCTCGCTCTGTCACCCAGGCTGGAGTGCAGTGGCGCGATCTCGACTCACTGCAAGCTCCACCTCCCGGGTTCACGTCATTCTTCTGCCTCAGCCTCCTGAGTAGCTGGGACTGCAAGTGCCTGCCACCATGCCCCGCTAATTTGTTTTTTGATTTTTAGTAGAGACAGGGTTTCACCATATTAGCCAGGATGGTCTTGGTCTCCTGACCTCGTGATCCGCCTGCCTCGGCATCCCAAAGTGCTGGGATCACAGGCTTAAGCCACCATGCCCAGCCAAAAAAGGTATTTTGTTTGTTGATGTTAAAGTATGATTTAAGACATATTCAAACTTCCCTTTATATTATCTCTACATATTAATAAAAATCTTTAAAATTAATAGCAGATATTGCAATTTGTAAAAGCATCAATTATGTCTTTACTTTGGTGATTTTAAATGATAGTTTCCCTGAATACTCAAATATGTAGCACAGATAGCTCCATGGAGATGACAAACTGCAGCTCAAACACAATTCAATTCCTTTATTCTCCAGTGTGTGTGATCTGTTTCCATGGAAATTACATGTTGACCAGGAATTGTAAAAATACTATATGCAAACATATCTTAGAAGCAGACCTTTTTAGAGAATAATTGTGATTTACTTTGAGTCACTCCATTGAAACTGTTCAAATAATAGAAAATAAAACTGTATTTTTCTTCAGCAGAGACCCTTCTGCAATTTCCCTTAGTTCTGTATGTTAATCTAACAGTATTGGAGATTATAGAGACTTTAATTTGCCTTTTGGTGAGAGTAAAATTAAATCTTAATGATTTAGGTAAATTTATTCATCCAAAAAAGATTAAGAACTTAGTCTGAGTGAGCAAGGTGTTGTTCAGGGTACTAAAAAGAACACAGAGCCATATACCAATACCATAATGGTGTAAAATGGGATGACTATGGTAAAGCTGATGATCAATGTGCTCTGGAAGTGTGAAGGAGGAAGGGAGATAAAGGAAGTCTTCTTGCATGACATGACGTTTGAACTGGGTCTTGAAAATGAGAACCTGAGGCTGGGCACGGTGGCTCACACCTATAATCCCAGCATTTTGGGAGGCCAGGGTGGGCAGATCACTTGAGGTCAGGAGTTCGAGACCAGCCTGGCCAACATGGCGAAACTTCATCTCTTCTAAAAATACAAAAATTAGCCAGGCATAGTGGCACATGCCTGTAATCCCAACTACTTGGGAGGCTGAGGTACAAGAATCACTTGAACCCAGGAGGTGGCAGCTACAGTGAACCGTGATCTCCCCACTGCACTCTAGCCTGGGCATCTGAGTGAGACTCTGTCTCAAAAAAAAAAAAAGAAGTAAAAAAGACTTGAGTAGAAGATGCTTCCTGGTGAGGGAAACCATCTAAGCGAAAGCATGGAGGTGGGAAAACCGAAGGCATGTTTGCGGAATGCTGAGAAATCCAACTGGCTGATATGTAAAGGACACTGTGGGAGATAAGATGAAAATTCAAGCCTGTGGCTAGGCCTTGAATGCCGTGCTAATTTGGATATTACGCTCAAGAGCAGTGTTGTTCTATTAGGGGGACTATAATCTGGACTGTCGGAAGTTGAATGTTAAAAGATGAAAAAGTAAGGGAAGGAAAGAGATCAGTACATTGAGAAGAGTGGCCCTGAAAGGAGGAAGAGAATGGAGAAATAGCTTGAAGGACTAGCCGCCTTGAGAAATGGTTTATTTGAGACATATGGTGGTTTAAAAATATGTCCACAAGTTTTTTAAAATTCCTTTCTTTAAGAGGCAGTGATGAATTCTGCTCCTTTAAATGTGGGCTGAATGCGGCAACTGGCTACTAGCAAATAGAATGAGGCAGAAGTGACAGTGTGCCACTTCTGAGACTAGGTCATAAAAGGCACTGGGACTTCCTTCTTGCTTACTTTCTCAGATCACTCGCTCTGGGGAAGCCAGCTGCCATGTTGTGAGGATGCTCAACCTTGGAAGTGGATTCTTCAGCCCCAGTAAAGCCTTCTGATGATGACAGCCCTGATTGTAGCCTCGTGAAAGATGCAGAGCTGGAACCAGCAGAAGCTAAGCTGGTCTCCTATTCCTGACCTACAGAAACTATGAGATCCTGTGTTTGTTGTTGGATCTACTAAACTTTGCGGTAATGTGTGATGCAGTAATAGATAACTAATGCAGGAGGTTGGAAAAGGAGAGTCTTTTTTTTCTTTTTCTTTTTTTTAGACAAAGTTTCACTCTTGTTGCCCAGGCTGGAGTGCAATGGCATGATCTTGGCTCACTGCAACCTCCACCTCCTGGGTTCAAGTGATTCTCCTGCCTCAGCCTCCTGAGTAACTGGGATTACAGGAGCACACCACCACACCTGGCTAATTTTTGTATTTTTAGTAGAGGCAGGGTTACACCGTGTTGGCCAGGCTGATCTTGAACTCCTGACCTCATTGATCCACCCGCCTCCGCCTCCCAAAGTGTTGGGCTTAGGGGCGTGAGCCACCACGCACAGCTGTAAAAGGAGAGTCTTAAACATGCTTGTGGATTGAGAAGAAGGAGCCAGTGGAGACCGAGAGTGAAGATCACACAAGGAGAGGGGAAATCATAGTTAGGTCAAATTCTGGAGGAAGTTTCTAGGGGGTAGGATCATCAGTAAAGAGTGAAGTTATTTTTGGAAAGGAAGAGTGAGGATCAGAAAAATTTTCAGATTGGAAAAATGGAAGATGACATCAAGTTCTTGATTCCTTCATCAAAGGAGGAGATCAGGTCTTCTGCTGAGATAAAGGAACCTCTGGGATCAAGAGCTCCAAGAGCAGGAAAAATTGGAAGAACTACTGTTCGATATCACATAGACAATCAGATAAAGCAAAGAACACAATTCTCTCCAGCTAGGCTTAGCACCCTGGGAGAGGAAGCTGAGAAAGCAGACAGTGGAGCTTACCCAGGGGTAGGGATTAATAAGGCAGATATGAAAGATCAAGTGGGCAGAGGATTCTGAGATGCTAATGTAATTAAAGTGGCTGGGCATGAAGTCTAGACAGGGTACAAGGGCATCTGAAATTATAAGAGGAGTAATGAACCGAGAATATAAAAGGGCGGAACTTCCACAGCAACTATAATCTGTATAACACATCTCACGCTTTATTCATAAACTCCCTTAGTATCATGACCTTTTTAAACATGTATGCCTAATTGCCCCAGTGAGATAATAAATTCAGGGTAATGACCCGAGTTTACACATTTTGTACCATCTTAGAAGCTAGCACTTTGCTTCATAAGGATTCACATATTTGTTGAATCAATGAATAAAATCATTCTAGCATTGTGTGTGTGTGTTCTACTGTTTTTTTCTTCCTTAACAATAAGCATCTGATTGAAGATAAAGATCTGCTCCTGTTAGAGAGTCAAAGTATTCCATCCTTGTCTTTAAGAGCCGGGGTTTCGGGATGTTTTTAAGAAGTATTATATAATTATTTAAAAAGGAACAATACCCGATTGGCTAAAGACAATAAGCCTAATTATGCCGATGTGAAGCAACCTTGAAATAAACCTTCGGTGATTTCTTTTCAATCTGACAAAAAACAGAATAAAAGTGGAAAGGTTTAGAGGGAAATAAGAGACCAGCATTCTCCTGGAAAATCAAGGGAAGTAGAGGCCTCCGTTTAGAGGAATCTTGCAGAAGCTAGATCCTCAGTGGGGGCTCTGAGAAGGGTGTCTGGTTTTGGAAGATTACTAGTACAAATGGATCCTTAGCTTCAGTGGACATTGATGTATCCTTTACCTGGCACACTCTTCTGTCATTGCTTCCCTGGGAAAAGTAGGCTTGTAAAGTCTATTAAGAAAAAGTTGAAAAATAAGCTTTTAAACTACTAGATAGAGTCATTGACTGTAATGATATATAGGTAGTCCTTCCAATTTTACCACCTGCTCTTCTATGTATTATACATTCTCACTCCAACCCACCTTTCATTCAGTTCGGGTTTTTCTATATCAGCTGATGAATTGATATTTTGAACTACAGTCTGGTGATACAGCCAAGAGTTTCAGTTCAGTTTTGGCAGTCACTACCTTTCGTGATGAGTTTGTTTATGCAATTATTTGAATGTTCGATTGCATTTTGCTCCTATTTTATTAATAAAATGAAGGGAAGCCAGCAGGCACAATGGCTCATGCCTGTAATCCCAGCACTTTGGGAAGTTGAGGCAGGTGGATCACCAGAGGTCAGAAGTTCTAGACCAGCCTGGCCAACATGACAAAAACCCATCTCTACTAAAAATACAAAAATTAGCTAGGTGTGGTGGCAGGCACCTGTAATCCCAGCTACTCAGGAGGCTGAGACAGGAAATTCACTGAAACCTGAGAGGTGGAGGTTGCAGTGAGCTGAGGTCACACCACTGCACTCCAGCCTGGGTGACAGAGGGAAACTGTGTCTCAAAAAGGAAAAGAAAATAAAAGAGAAAGAAAGAAAGAAAGAAAGAAAGGAAGGAAGGAAGGAAGGAAGGAAGGAGAGAGAAGGAGGGAGGGAGGGAGGGAAGGAAGGAAGGAAAAACCAAAAGGTTGATACCAATGATGGCAAGTGTAGTTTTCATACACTTAGTATGATTGAGACAAAGATAGAAATCATTTGGCTATTAAAAAGAAACAATTCAGCTATAATCAGATGCTGATTTTCCTCATTGAAAAGGAAAAAAGTCAATAGAAGAACACATGTAAAGTGCTGGGATTAAGTTACCAAAAATTGTACCTGAAACTGAGGTGTAATGAGAAATTTTATGCTGGGCACGGTGGCTCACACCTGTAATCCCAGCACTTTGGTAGGCCGAGTCAGGAAGAGCATTTGAGCTCAGGAGTTGGAGAGCAGCCTGAGTGACATGGCGAAAACCTGTCTCTACAAAAAAAAATACAAAAACTAGCTGAGCTTGGTGGCATGAGCCTGTATTCCCAGCTACTTGAGAGACTGAGTGGGAGGACGGCTTGAGCCCAGTCAGAGGTTGTAGTGAGCCAAGATCATGTCACTGCACTCCAGCCTGGGCAACAGTCTCAAAAACCCAGTCTAAAAAAAAAAAAAAAAAAAAAAAAAAAAAAAGGTTGAACCCTCAAGGCTACTTCCAAACACAATACCTTAATCATATTCAAGAGAATAATGATTTTTGTATGTGGCACAACAGAGATTTCCATAATGTAACTTTAGACAGCTGTTCTCTCTTCATTAGTTTAGTTGTCCAAATATAAAAGAGTTTGTTTATACAAACATTTTACTAATCTTTTAAACTGTACAATTCAGTGGGTTTTAGTATATTCACAAGGTTGTGCTTCCACTTCCAGAATGTTTTCATCATGCCCCAAAGAAACTCTGTACCTATAAACAGTCACTGCCCATTTGCTCCCTCTTCCAGATTCTGGCAGCTATTACAGTACTTTCAGTCTCTGTGGATTTGTCTATTCTGAACATTTCATATGAATGAGATGTCCAATATTTGGCCTTTTATGTCTGACTTCTACTTACCCTGTTTTTAAGTCTCATTCATGTTGTAGCATGTATCAGTACTTTATTCAATTTTATGGCTGAATAATATATTGATTTTTTGAAATTATATGGGTGGGAGGTTGTATTAGCTATGCATTTAATATCAGGATAGTAAAAAAGGTGTTAACAAAATATTTGTTATATAAAAGAACATTGGATCAGAACCACTGATCTAGCTGGAAAGACAAGTGTATATAAAAAGGCAATTAACAACCCACACAAAAACATTATGTAATCAGGAGATAGTTAAATTTTCTGGAACAAAGGATGACAGGTAAGGATTAGGCAGAGATTAAATCTGAGTGATCGATCCTATTCAGCTAATGGGTTGGCAAGGCCTGGAATGAGATGCAGCCATCTAAAAATTAAAACTGCCAACCTTCTAGGCTGCTACCCCATCTCCAATAATCTCTGCGAGCAATCTTTCTTTCCAGTAGGCTCTGCAGTGATGAAGGGGATCAGGGGAAGCAAAGTGACCCTCCTGGAACCAAACGGATATTTCCGTGGAGGTATCCTAAGCGGATGGGTTTTGCAGAGCAAAGCTGTAAGCTGCCAACTCTGACCCCTGGGGAAGCCTTGCCTCCAGCTTTCCGGTGGTGCTTTTGCACAGGCTGTTTAGGCACATCTCGGCCGCCGTGGCGGGGCACGGCTCAGCTGTTGCGGGGCGGGGCTTTCGCAGAGCATGGCGGCCGGCGAGCTTGAGGGCAGCAAGCCCCTGAACGGGCTGCTGAATGCGCTAGCCCAGGACACTTTCCACGGGCACCCCGGCATCACAGAGGAGCTGCTACGGAGCCAGCTGTATCCAGAGGTGCCACCCGAGGAGTTCCGCCCCTTTTTGGCAAAGATGAGGGGGATTCTTAAGGTACTGCTCTTTTCTATAGTCTCCGGCTTGGAGCAGAGCCCCTTGGCCGCTGGCTTCAGACTCGCCCCCTCGCTTTCCCCCGTCCCCACAAGCTGAAAGGCTTTTCCTCCTCAGATCTCTACTCCGTGGGCTCCACATTGGGCTCCTTCTGATTTGCTCGTTCCGTCGCCCCTTCTCACTTTCCTAAGGGTGAGCTTTTTATGCTGAAGTTCCCAGTCCCCCGGTAGGACTGACTGACACCCACGGGGGTTTTTCCTTCAAGACATGTCTTCTGAGTCTCTTGGTAACAGTCGCGTTTCCTCAGCAGATCTGTGGGATCTGGATTTTTTAAAATTAAGAGTTTTAGGTCGGTAGCTTTCCCCGGTTGTGGAAGTTGGGAGCGTTAAAATGAGTGTCTGCTGGATAAGGGGTGGCTTTAACCCGAGTGGCATCTGTCAAGCAGTCCACTGCATGGTTAAGAGAGCATAATTTCCAGCTTGAAGTCAAAGTATAGACTAGACCGTCCAATAGAAATATGTGAGCCAAAAAGGTGAAATTAATTTTAATAATCTATCTTATTTAATCCAGAATATCCAAAGTATTATCACTTCACATATAATCAATATACAGAATATTGACAAGATTTTCTGTTACCTTTTTCACTAGGTCTTAGAAATCCAGTATTTTACACTTAAAGCTCATATCTCGGACTAGCCACGTTTCAAGTGCTCAGTAGCCACATGTGGCTAATAAACATCATATTGGACAACTCTAGTTTTTATTATTATTATTATTATTTATTATTTATTTATTTTTTTGAGACAGGCTAGAGTGCAGTGGCGCAATCTCGGCTCACTGCAACCTCTGCCTCCCAGTCTCAAGCGATTCTCCTGCCTCAGCCACCCGAGTAGCTGGGACTACAGGCACCCGCCACCATGCCCAGCTAATTTTTGTATGTTTAGTAGAGACGAGGTTTCACCATATTGGCTAAGCTGGTCTTGAACTCCTGACCTTGTGATCCACCTGTCTCAGCCTCCCAAAGTGCTGGGATTACAGGCATGAGCCATGGCACCCGGCCTTGGACAACTCTATTTAGATCGAGAACTAGTTATAGGACTGAAGCTAGTGTCAATGTACTCTAGAGACAGACTATAAAAAGAATGACTGACTTTTGTAGGTCTCCTATGTGTTGGAACTGTGCTGAGATGTTTTACATGTTGTTTCATTTGTTTCTTGAAAAAAACCTTATATAGTGGACACCCATTGTAAAGGTTTAAGAAACAGGCCCAGGGAATCTAAACAGCCTAAAATTACATTTTGATTAAAGTCAATGTTGAAATTTAATCCACTATCCTTTTGAATTTGCTGTTTTTTCGAAACTGTTTATTATTTAAAAAGGCACTTCTGTATTTTTTAAAACTGATTTTGCCTACAAGATTTGAATGCAGAAAAAAAAAGCAAATGAAATGTAAGGAGTTATATCTCAGGTGTGATTCTAGACTTTCTAAGTAATCTTAGTTGATATCAATCATAAATCACTAGTGAATGCTTCCTATTTACTTTCTTTTTTTAGAGAGTCTTGCTTTGTCGCCAGGCTGGAGTGCAGTGGCCCCATCTCGGCTCACTGAAATCTCCGCCTCTCGGGTTCAAGCCATTCTCCTGCCTCAGCCTCCCGAGTAGCTGGGGTTACAGGCATGCGCCACCACACCCAGCTAATTTTTGTATTTTCAGTAGAGACTGGGTTTCACCATGTTGGCCAGAATGGTTTTGATCTCCTGACCCTGGCCTCCCAGAATGCTAGGATTACAGGCGTGAGACACGCCGCCCGGCTGAATGCTTCCTATTTCTATCACATTTTACTCTTTGAGCAGTCGGAGAGAGTTTCCTAGAAAATTTGACATCTGGGTTTTTGAGGTGTTTGGTTTCTTATGGGGATGAGGCCTATAGCTCTTCTTCTGCAGGCTAAGAGACAACAGCACATGTGTGGGTAATGCCTTAGAATCCCCAAACATTGGGGAGTACTTCTCCTCTCTAGGTGGACCACATTTTGATTCATTTGTTTTGTTAGGAGATAAAACAGCAGGATACCCAGAGAAGAATTTGCCTGAAAACTCTTTCTCTTAGTTTATTTTTATTTTGAGATGGAGTTTTGCTTTTGTTGCCCAGGCTGGAGTGTAGTGGTGTGATCTCCGCTCACTACAAACTCCGCCTCCCAAGTTCAGGTGATTCTTCTGCCTCAGCCTCCTGTGTAGCTGGGATTACAGATGTCCACCACCATGCCTGGCTAATTTTTTTATTTTTAGTAGAGACAGAGTTTCACCACGTTGGCCAGGCTAGTCTTGAACTCCTGACCTCAGGTGATCCGCCTGCCTCGGCCTCCCAAAGTGTTGGGATTACAGGAGTGAGCCACTGCATCCGGCTTTACTTTATTTTAAATACATTGCTGAATAATATCCAGGATACTTGAAGTTTTCGAGTGGTTCTGTGTTATGGAGCTGGCATGGCTGTCTTGGTGTTGGGAGTAGGCAACAGAAGATTTGCAGGTGCCTCGCAGCACAACCTCTGCATAGCCGATTAGTCTGAGGAACGAAGGGATATGCCTTTGATTGTTTTACTTAGGGCTGAAACCCTGGGCTCAGGATGACATTCAGTTCCAATCTTTATTTAACTCTTTTTTTTTTTTTTTTTTTTTGAGACGGAGTCTCGCTCTGTTGCCAGGCTGGAGTGCAGTGGCGCAGTCTCGGCTCACTGCATCCTCCACCTCCTGGGTTTAAGTGATTCTCCTGCCTCAGCCTCCCGAGTAGCTGGGACTACAGGCATGCACCATCACGCCCAGCTGATTTTTGTAATATTTGTAGAGACGGGGTTTCACCATGTTGGCCAGGATGGTTTTGATCTCTTGACTTCATGAGCTGCCTGCCTCGGCCTCCTAAAGTGCTGGGATTACAGGCATGAGCCACCGCATCTAACCTTTATTTAACTTAAAAGCAATACTGAGGGTTAAATTTCTCTAATTATTATTATTTTTTTTGAGATGAGTCTCGCTCTGTTGCCCAGGCTGGAGTGCAGTGGCGTGATCTCGGCTCACTGCAACCTCTGCCTCCTGGGTTCAAGCAGTTCTGTACCTCAGCCTCCCGAGTGGCTGGGATTACAGGCGCCTGCCACCATGCCTGGCTATATTTTTGTTTTTTAGTAGAGACGGGGTTTCACCATCTTGGCCAGGCTGGTCTTGAACTCCTGACCTTGTGATTCACCCGCCTCCACCTCCCAAAGTGCTGGGATTACAGGCGTGAGCCACTGAGCCCGGCCAAATTTCTCTAATTGTTATGGAAACAAAAAAAAACATGATTTTTATTTATTTTTATTTTATTATTATTTTTTGATATGGAGTTTTGCTCTTGTTGCCCAGGCTGGAGTGTGAGTAATGGCGCGATCTCGGCTCTCCACAACCTCCGCCTCCCAGGTTCAAGCGATTCTCCTGCCTCAGCCTCCTGAGTAGCTGGGATTACAAGCATGCACCACCACGCCTGGCAAATTTGGTGTTTTCAGTAGAGATGGGGTTTCTCCATGTTGGTCAGGCTGGTCCTGAACTCCCGACCTCAGATGATCTGCCCACCTTGGCCTCCCAAAGTGCTGGGATCACAGGCGTGAGCCACCGTGCCTGGCACAAACATAATTTTTACACTGAAAGGTTTTGCAGATAGAACCTCTGTCTGCAGTGAGAGGGAACATACACAAATAAGCATGATGCAAGGATGTGATTGTATTTGTAAATAAAATTGTGAGTAAGCACCTGAAGATAGATTAAGAGATCTCAGTTCTTTCTGGCAGGCTTCTTGGAGATGCCATTTTTGCTTCTTTTGAAGAGAGTATAGCATATTTTAGACTGAGATGAAGGGTAGCGTATACAGCATTCTGAGTTAAGAACAGCACAGGTAGGGCAGGAAAAGAGCGGGTTCAGGAAATGGTGAATAGTCCAGTTTGATCACAATATGTGGAGTCTTGGTGGAGGAGGCAAGAAAAAAATGAAACAACCTTCTATTATAATCTTTCTAACTTTTATTCCTGCTCTTAAGCAGGATGTACATTTTTTGTATAAATGACAACAGAGTTCATACTTTCAATTATCTATGTAATATCATGGTCTGTGAAGAAAGTGAAAATGAAGGGTAACAACAGGGTAGAAGCAAAGGAAGGAAGGACGGGACAAATAACTCTCAGCAGTGGATACAGTGGACACACGTGTTAACAGCCTCCTTATTGCCAACTGCCTGGCAATATATTTCATAGCCCATGTTTCAGGTTCAGGTGCTCCCTGAGCTGTGTAGCCCTTCTCTCTGACTTTCATGTTGTGTGCCAAGGTGTTATGTAGTGATTCCTGGCATTTGTACTGGTTCTGTTTTCTGTTTAGAATGGAACTCTCCTATCCTACTTGACTGGGACATTGACTCTCTCTAGCCTTGCCTGTTAATCACAAAAGGACAAACCTTTCATCTGCTTGTAGATACATGAAGCTAGCCATTCACTTGCTCTAGTTTTTATTTTTGGGTAGACCCTAACAAGCAATGAAGTCAATTAATTGGGAATGGTGTGTTTATTTAGGGAGATGACATCCTATGTATAAATACTCTTGTTGCTAAACGCTGCCTTTTTTTGTTTGTTTTGTTTTGAAACGGAGTCTCACTCTGTCTCCCAAGCTGGAGTACAGTGGCACGATCTCGGCTCACTGCAACCTCCACCTCCTGGGTTGAAGCAATTCTGCCTCAACCTCCTGAGTAGCTGGGATTACGGACACCTGCCGCCACACCCAGCTAATTTTTATATTTTAGTAGAGACAGGGTTTCACCACATTGGCCAGGCTGGTCCCGAACTCCTGACTTCAAGCAATCCACCCTCCTCGACCTCCCATAGTGTTGGGATTACAAGCGTGAGCCACCATGTCCAGCCCAACACTGCTATTTTAATCTACTTTTTTTGCTCACATTATAATTCGACTTCTTATAGGTATGAGTTTGCATGATGTTTATTTTTATTGCTGTTAAGCTTGTGGATATGCTCAATTCCAGTAAATCCCAGTTTACTGAAAGAGCATAGTCTAACTGTGAAGATCCATCACCTTTTGTATACCTTAGTCTGTATTCACTACTGCCTTCTGGTGATGATTTTGCACTTCCTCATTGGAACTTTAAACCAGAAATTTTAGGCTGGGTACTGTGGCTCATGCCTGTCATCCCAGCACTTTGGGAGGCCAGGGCGGGCGGATCACCTGAGGTCGGGTGTTCGAGACCAGCCTGACCAACATGGACAAACCTCGTCTCTACTAAACATACAAAATTAGCCAGGTGCGGTAGCGCATGCCTGCAGTCCCAGCTACTCGGGAGGCTGAGGCGGGAGAATCGCTTGAACCTGGGAGGTGGAGGTTGCGGTGAGTCGAGACCACACCATTGTACTCCAGCCTGGGCAACAAGAGCGAAACTCCATCTCAGAAAAAAAAAAACTTTAATGAAAATTCTCATTACGTGTTGTCTGTTACTAATTTATATACTCTGGTACTCAGTTATAGCAATCAAATGTTAATTTATTCAGGTCGGGCTCAGTGGCTCATGCCTATAATCCCAGCACTTTGGGAGGCCAAGGTGGGCGGATCACCTGAGGTCAGGAGTTTGAGACCGTCCTGGCCAACATGGCGGAAACCCATCTCTATTAAAAATACAAAAGATTGGCTGGGTGTAGCGGCAGGTGCCTATAATCCCAGCTACTTATGAGGCTGAGGCAGGAGAATGGCTTGAACTTGGGAGGTGGAGGTTGCAGTGAGCCGAGATGGCACCATTGCACTTCAGCCTGGGCAATGAACAAAACTCTGTTATTTATTTATTTAGAGACAGAGTCTCACTCTGTCACCCAGCCTGGAGCACAGTGGTGCAATCATAACTCACTGTAGCCTTGAACTCCTGACCACAAGTGATCCTCCTGCGTCAGTCTCCCAAAGTGCTGAGATTACAGGCATGAGCCATCCTGCCTAGATCCTATTTTAGAAGTCTAGAAATACTTGCAACAGCGTATAGTGGCCTTCCTGTTCCACTCCTGCCCTCTACAATTTGTCCTCTGCATAGGTACCAGTGATCCTTTAAAAAAGTGCATTATACCTCCTTACTCTCCTGCTCTCAACCATTTCATGTTCCTGGCTTCACATCAAACTTAGAATAAAATTCAGTCCTTTTGCCCTAGGCCGCAAGTCCTTACATGATCTTACCCTTACTCACTTCTCTGATGTCATTTTCTCATTTCCAGCACTCTAATCTTGTCCTTATTTAAACACGTGAAATGTTTTTCCTATAGATATTTGTATGGCTTGTTCATTTGTTTAATTCATTCTTTACCTGAACGTCATTTCCTATGAGTTCTTCCCTGACTTATAAAGACCCTCATCCTTCCTTCCTCTTTCTTTTTACCTGGCTTTACTTTTTCTTCATACTTAGTATTACATGAAATTATATTATGTATTTATCAGCTTATTTATTTGTTAACTATTCTACTAGAATGTAAGTATTAAGAGGGCAGGACTTTATTATTATTATTGTTTCTCCTTTATTCCTTATACCTAATACTGTGTCTGGCATGTGGTAGGCACTTAGTAAAAGTTTGTAGAATAAGAGAATGAATTGAGAGTGTTTAAATGTGGAGATTGCTATTAAGATTGGCATAGAGAGAAAGCATATACCACTTACTATAAGAGGAAAGCTAGGAAATGTACTCTAAACCAGGGGTCAGCAAACTGTGTCCCGTGGGACTAATCTGGCCTGTTGCCTATCTTTAGAAATACAGTTTTATTGTAGGCCAGGTGTGGTGGCTCACGCCTGTAATCCCAGCACTTTGGGAGACCAAGGTGGGCAGATCATGAGATCAAGAGATGGAGACCATCCTGGCCAACATGGTGAAATTCCATCTCTACTAAAAATACAAAAATTAGCTGAGTGTGGTGGCATGCCCTTGTAGTCCCAGCTACTCAGGAGGCTGAGGCAGGAGAATCGCTTGAACCTGAGAGGTGGAGGTTGCAGTGAGCCGAGATCACGCCACTGCACTCCAGCCTGGCGACAGAGCAAGATTCCATCTTAAAAAAAAAAAAAAAAGTTTTATTGTAACATGATTACATACTGATTTATTTACATCTTGTCTGTAGTAGCTTTAGCCACTCTAATAACAGAGTTGAATGACACTGATAGAGGTCATGTGACCTTCAAAGCCAAAAATATTTACCATCTGAATGTTTACAGAAAAAGTTTGCTGACCTGCGTGGTGGCACAGGCCTGTAGTAGCAGCTACTCCAGAGGCTGGGGTGATAAGATTGCTTGAGCCCAGGAACTCAAGGCTATAGGGCATGCATGGTCATGCTTGTGCATAGCCACTGCACTCTGGTCTAGACGACAGAGGGAGACTCCATCTCTAAAAATTTAAAAGCAAAGAAGTGGCCGTGCACAGTGGCTCATGCCTGTAATCCTAGCACTTTGGGAGACCAAGGCGGGCGGATCATGAGGCCAGGAGTTCGAGACCAGCCTGGCCAACATAATAAAACCCCATCTCTACTAAAAATACAAAAATTAGCCAAGCATGGTGGCACGCGCCGGTAGTCCCAGCTACTTGGGAGGCTGAGGCAGGAGAATCGCTTGAACCTGAGAGGCGGAGCTTGAGGTGAGCCAAGATCGCGCTACTGCACTCCAGCCTGGGCAACAGAGCGAGACTCCATCTCAAAAAAAAAAGAGAAAAGTGGCCGGGTGTGGTGGCTCATGCCTGTAATCCCAGCAGTTTGGGAGGCCGAGGTGGGCAGATCATGAGGTCAGGAGATTGAGACTATCCTGGCTAACGTGGTGAAATCCCCTCTCTACTAAAAATACAAAAGATCAGCCGGGCATGGTGGTGGGTGCCTATAGTCCCAACTACTCGGGAGGCTGAGGCAGGAGAATGGCGTGAACCTGGGAGGCGGAGCTTGCAGTGAGCCGAGATCGCGCCACTGCACTCGAGCCTGGGCAACAGAGGGAGACTCCATCTCCAAAAAAAAAAAAAAAAAAGTGTGGTGTGCTAACCTCTGCTCCAAACATCTGTTCTCAAACTCATAATGTTTATTAATATTTGGAAACAATATATATAAATTACTTGGTTACTTGGTAAATATCTAAAAACTGGAAATGGGCATTGTTTGCTGTTTGGTCCCTTTGAGAAATTTCACTAGCTTGTTCTGTAGACTTGTGAGATCTGTAGTAAATTAAAAATGACCTCCAGCCTGGCCAACATGTGAAACCTTGTCTCTACTAAAAATACAAAAATTAGCTAGGCATGGAAGCATGTGCCTGTAGTCCCAGCTACTCGGGAGGCTGAGGCAGGAGAATCACTTGAACCCTGGAGGCGAAGGTTGCGGTGAGCCAAGATTGTGCCACTGCACTCCAGCCTGGGCAACAGAGTGAGACTCTGTCTCAACACAAACAAAAAATAGTAATAAGATATTAATGATAATAAGAAAATATTATAAGAAATAATTGTGGTTGGGCGAGGTGGCTCATGCCTGTATCACAGCACTTTGTTTTTGTTTTCTGGGGTTTTTTTTGTTTTTGTTTTTTGAGACAGAGTCTCGCTTGTTGCCCAGGCTAAAGTGCGGTGGGGCAAACTGGCTCACTGCAGCCTCTGCATTCTGGGTTCAAGCGATTTTCATGTCTCAGCCACCTGAGTGGCTGGGATTACAGGTGTGCACCACCACGCCTGGCTAATTTTTGTGTTTTTTGTTGAGACGGGGTTTTACCATGTTGGTCAGACTCCTGGCCTCAAGTGATCCACCCGACTGGGCCTCATGTTTGAGATTACAGGCATGAGCCACTGTACCTGGCCGAATTCCTTTCTTTTCTTTTCTTTCTTTTTTTTTTTTTTTTTTTGAGATGGAGTTTCGCTCTTGTTGCCCAGGCTGGAGTGCAGTGGTGCGATCTAGGCTCACTGCAACCTCTGTCCCCCAGGTTCGAGCAATTCTCCCACTTCATCCTCCCACGTAGTTGGGATTGCAGGTGTGTGCCACCATGCCTGGCTAATTTGTATTTTTAGTAGAGAAGGGTTTCATTATGTTGGTCAGGTTGGTCTCCAACTCCTGAGCTCGAGTGAACTGCCTGCCTTGGCCCCTCTAAGTGCTAGGTTTACATGTGTGAGCCACCACGCCCAGCCCGGATTTTTTTTATCTGTTTTTTTTTTCTATTCTCTTTCTTCCACTCTGATTTTTCAAATGTTAGACCTCCTAGACAGATTATTCTAATTTTCTCTTATTTTCTACCCCATTTTTCATGTGTTTTTTCCCCACTTTTTGATTGACATCCTTAACTTTATCTTATAGCCTTCAAACAAATTTAAATATTGATTAAAAGTTTCTTGAGAGACATAGTCTCACTCTGTCACCCAGGCTGGAGTGCAGTGGCATGATCATGCCTCACTTGCAGCCTTGACCTGTTGGACTCAAACAATCCTCCCACCTCAGCCTTTTGAGTAGCTGGAACTGTAAATGCTCACCACCATGCCTGGCTAATTTTTTTATTTTTATCTTTTTTTTAGAGACAGGATCTCCCCGTATTGTCCAGGGTGGTCTCAAATTCCTGGGCTCAAGCAACCCTCCCTCTTTAGCCTCCCAAATGCTGGGACTACAGGTATAAGCCACTACACTTGGCCTTTTGTAGCCTTTATGTAACTTATTTATTTTATTTAGTTTTTTGATTATTACAAATAAAATAGAGATGAGACAAGGTCTCACTCTGTCGCCGAGGCTGGAGTGCAGTGGTGTGCACATGGCTTACTGCAGCCTTGATCTCTTGGGTTCCAGTGATCCTTCCACCTGAACCTCCTGAGTAGCTGGGTCTACAGGTGTGTGGCACCACACCTGGCTAATTTTTTTGTATTTCTTTGTAGAGACGGGGTTTCATCATGTTGCCCAGGCCGGTCTCAAACTTCTGGACTTAAGTGATCTTCCTGCCTTGGCATCCCAAAGTGCTGGGATTACAAGCCTGAGCCAGCACACCTGGCCTCTTTTGGCCTTTTAATTGAATTTTTCATTTGATCATGTTTTAAATTTCCAAGAGTTATCTTCTCACAAGAGCAATATACTACTATGTTCAGCCAGCAATCTCTTCTTTATTTCAAACACAAGATGGAGTATACTGTACATAACTTTCTGCATTTTGCTTTTTAAATTTTATTTATTGATTAAAGATAAGGTTAAGCTCTGTTGATCAGGCTGGAGTGCAGTGGTGCGATCATAGCTCACTGCAGCCTTGACTTCTGGGGCCCAAGCGATCTTCCTACCTCAGCCCCCTGAGTAGCTGGGACTACAGGCGCGTGCCACCATGCCTGGCTAATTAAAAAAAATTTTTTTTAGCGACAGGGTCTCCCTATGTTGTCCAGGCTGGTTTTGAACTCCTGGGCTCAAGTGATCTATCCACTTTGGCCTCCCAAAGTGCTGGGATTACAGGCATAAGCCAACATGTCTGGCCTGTATTTAGCTTTTTAGAAATTTAATCGTCTCAACTGTGATTTTTAAATGCACTATTAGGAATGTAGTATTAGGAATTTAGTCCATTTGTACCCAGCACTCGAAGCTCTTTTTAGAGGCTTTTGAGAAACATTGTATTGCTAAGACATTTTGGGGTGTGATGTAAATTATGAAGAAATTAAATGCCTACAGAGGAATATACCTCTTTATATTTTAAATATTCCAGTGGTTTGATGTTTTGCGTGTTGTAGTGTGTATTATTTTAAAAGCAAAATTTGATCCTACCTGCTAAATACCTGGAAAATTTTTATGGAAAGCATTTGCAGTAAAACAGAAGCTTAGAAGTGCATTTAGGGCTGGGCACAAAGGCTCACTCCTGTAATCCTAGCACTCTGGGAGACTGAGGTGGGTGGATCACTTGAGGTCAGGCGTTTGAGACCAGCCTGGCCAACATGATGAAACCCTGTGTCTACTAAGAATACAAAAAAATTAGCTGGGCACGGTAGCATGCATCTGTAATCCCAGTTACTGGGAAGGCTGAGGCAGGAGAATCGCTTGAACCCGGGAGGCAGAGTTGAGATTGTGCCACTGTACTCCAGCCTGGGAGACAGAGCCAGACTCCAGCTCAAAAAAAAAAAGGGCATTTGGTATCAAGTTTACGAAATGGCTGAAGTTCACTATGCGTTAGTGATGAGTTTTTTAAAATCAAAGAATGGCGTTATTAATGGTATTACATGTATAACCTTTTTGATATTTTAGAGTGAATTTAAGGAGAAACTTCGCTCATACATTTTGGATAGCATATGTTAGTAAGAAGTTAACTTGAGTATAAAATAATGGATGTAAAATATATAGTCTTAAAGTTTATATTAGGAAACAGAAGAGACTGGTGGTAACTTTTGACTTCTTAGGTCATACTTTTTTAGGTTTCATTTGTATTCTGTCTACATCCTTACCTATAAGCAGTAATTCTGTTTTTCTACTGTAGGTGGCAGTGGAATATCGGCTTGCCAATGTACTGATAAAATATGCTAGAAGCAACATCATGTTGAAATGTTCTTTCTCTGGAATGTTTCTAGTTCAGAAAATGCTGAAAAGTTGGCTACTCAACAATAAAAATTTCTTATCCAAAAAGATGTCTAAATATTTGACTTGATTTTTTAAATTTAGAAATACCATTTTCTGGAAAATTTAAAGTTCTATAAATATATTCCTTTTAATTCTCTAGTTTTTAAGCAACTAAGTTTTGCTAATTTCACTGAACATTTTTGAGACTTTAGATGGTAATACATGAGACATATTCTTCATTCTCTGAAGAATAGACAAATGACTGATGTTACTGTATCACTGGACATCACATGATAAAGCAGCAATTGCAGATTACCCAGCTGGGATTTGTAGAGTATTTTAATAGACGCAGGTGACCTGTAATGAGGCCAAATGTCCTGTAAATCTTTTTTCTTAGTTTAGGGCAAAACCCATTTAATTAATCTATTTTTGGTTTTCCTTTTCTCAAAGCAACTATTCTGGGCCTGGAACCTTGACTTGGGTTAAAGGAGTGGCTGGGTTAGGAGATTTTAAAGGAAATGTTTATCTTTGATTTACCTATTAAATGCATACTAAACCCCTAATATTCTGAACCTTGCTGTATACACAGGTAAATGTCACTGTCCCTATCTTATATATGATAAATGCCAAGAGAAAGATATAAATGATGCAGTCTGGTGGAGTGGATCCTTAAACTGCAGAAACATGAAAAAAAAATCATGATTTTTTTTATCTTAATAAAACACCCACATTTTTAGCTCTATCTTAATTTAGAATATAGTTTTTATAAATTTGGACTTCTATTATGCTTCATCTTTGACAAAAATTTATGTTTCAAGTAAATGTTTAAAACACTAATTTAGGCCGGGCGCGGTGGCTCAAGCCTGTAATCCCAGAACTTTGGGAGGCCGAGGCGGGCGGATCACGAGGTCAGGAGATCGAAACCATCCTGGCTAACCCGGTGAAACCCCGTCTCTACTAAAAACACAAAATATTAGCCGGGCGTGGTGGCGGGCCCCTGTAGTCCCAGCTACTCGGAGGCTGAGGCGGGAGAATGGCGTGAACCCGGGAGGCGGAGCTTGCAGTGAACCGAGATCGCGCCACTGCACTCCAGCCTGGGCGACACAGCGAGACTACGTCTCAAAACAACAACAACAACACAACAACAACAACACTAATTTTAGAAATTTGGAGATGGTTTCTGTTACCTGTGCTTTATTTGTAAGATTAGCTTTTCTTTTGAGATGGAGTTTTGCTCTTGTTACCCAGGCTGGAGTGCAATGGCTCCATCTCGGCTCACTGCAACCTCTGCCTCTCGGGTTCAAGCGATTCTTCTGCCTCAGCCTCTAGTGTAGCTGGGATTACAGGCATGCGCCACCATGCCCAGCTATGTTGGTCAGGCTGGTCTCGAACTCCCAGCCTCGGGTGATCTGCCTGCCTTGGCCTCCCAAAGTGCTGGGATTACAGGCGGGAGCCACCGTGTCTGGCCTTGGCCTCTTTTTCTTGTTTTGCTTTTTTTTTTTGAGGCAGGGTCTTGTTCAGTCTCCCACGCTGGAGTGCGGTGGTGCCATCGCAGATCACTGCAGTCTCTGCTGCCTGGGCTCAAGTGATCCTCCCACCTCAGCCTCTCAAGTAGCTGAGACTCCAGACATGCACTACCACACCTAGCTAATTTTTGTATTTTTTTTTTTTTTTGTAGAGATGGGGTTTTGCCATGTCGACCAGGCTTCATCGCATTTTTTTTTCCCATTGAGTAGAGAACCAGTTTTTATCTATTCACAGACAGATTGATTTTACAAGTTTTACATAGTTTAATTTGGCTCTGCTTTGTCCATACAAATAGATTGTGAGGTAGGAACTGGTGCCCTGAGTTTTGCTTCTTTTAAATGCCTTTATAACGGAGAATTGTTTTGTTTTGAAGCTGCATAGCACATAATTAAATAAATTTGAATATTTTCCTCCCTAAGTTGTATACCTCTACTATCATTTGTCTCATCTTTTACAGCTTCTCCAATAGTTCTTTTTTTTTTTTTTTTTTTTTTGAGACGGAGTCTCGCTCTGCCGCCCAGGCTGGAGTGCAGTGGCCGGATCTCAGCTCACTGCAAGCTCCGCCTCCTGGGTTTACGCCATTCTCCTGCCTCAGCCTCCCAAGCAGCTGGGACTACAGGCGCCCGCCATGTCGCCCGGCTAGTTTTTTGTATTTTTTAGTAGAGACGGGGTTTCACCATGTTAGCCAGGATGGTCTCGATCTCCTGACCTCGTGATCCGCCCGTCTCGGCCTCCCAAAGTGCTGGGATTACAGGCTTGAGCCACCGCGCCCGGCCGTCCAATAGTTCTTTAAAGGTCTAGTACAGACTGGGTGCATTGACTCATGCCTATAATCCTAGCACTTTGGGAGGCTGATGTGGGAGGATTGCTTGAGCCCAGGAGTTCGAGACCAGCCTGGGCAACATAGGGAGACCCTGTCTCTACAAAAAATTAAAAAATTAGCAGGCATACTAGCCCACATCTGTGGTCCCAGCTACTCAGGAGGCAGGAGGCCAAGGATCACTTGAGCCCCAGAGGTCGAGGATGTGCAAGAGGATCACTTGAAAAAGATCTAATACAGCTAGTGCAGTATTTTTCTGTCTTCTCTTTTTTCTTTATTATTATGTCACTTAAATTTCCACAGGCTCAGGAATTATTCTCCTGTTGTAGACCTATGAATTTCAGCTGGTAGTAGGGCTATGGTTATAAGAGATGACCTCTAAGCAATTCTGATTCTTGAGCAATAATTTTTTTTTACACAAAAGTGTTAATTTGTGCAATGAAGTTGGATACTATGCTAATCAAGTACTCTTTCCCAAGAGAAGGCTCCATGGACCATCAACAGTACTGCAGAGAAGGTTCTAAAAATAAAGAGGGAAAGAAGGAACATACATTTTTTTTTAAACTTTGTAGTTACTTCTGGAGACTCTCTCATACTTACATTTCTGAGCTGGCCAAAAGTGTTCCTCTAGAAAAGGCTAAATTCTTTCCCCATGAAGTTAAAGGCTAAGGTGTTGCGTAGAGTGTTTAATAGGAAATATATATGGTGCTTCATTATGGGTTATTTTTTCCTTTTGCTGATGAAGAAAGGAGTCCTATTTAAAATGATGAGAACTGAGATGGTAAGTAAGTTACTGGGTAAAAGTAACCTGGCAGAATAAAAGCCAGTAACAATGAGCTTCTAGTACTGAAGGGTGTAATGTAGAAGCATCTTGAACATTTAGCGCTCTGCTTGTGTCATAAATAGCCACTTGACAGCAGATCCAAATTTTTTTTGATTTTCCAGTGAGTGTAGAAGGAATCCTAACCCTTAAAGATTTTTCCTAGAGAAAATCCTGGAGATATATATGTTTATATATATATATATATAAATGTGTGTGTGTGTGTGTATATATATGTATGTGTGTATATATGTGTGTGTGTGTGTGTATATATTTAATTTTTTTTTTTTTTAATTGAGATGGAGCCTTACTCTGTCACCCAGGCTGGAGTACAGAGGTGTGATCTTGGCTCACTGCAGCCTTCACCTCCCGGGTTCAAATGATTCTCCCGCCTCAGCCTCCTGAGTAGCTGAGACTGCAGGTGCGTGCCACCATGCCTGGCTAATTTTTGTATTTTTAGTAGAGACAGGGTTTTACTGTGTTGGCCAGGCTGGTCTCGAACTCCTGACCTCAAGAGATCCATCCACCTCAGCCTCCCAAAATGCTGGGATTGCAGGTGTGAGCCAACATGCCCGGCCTAAAAAATATATTTTTGATCTTCAATTATAGTACTATAGAAGTAAACATTTGTAACCATTTAAAATGTGTTAAATTCTTGGGTTTAGTCTTTTACAGAAATATTGAATATTGAATCTGAATATATACTGTTGGTCATTGTTTCTGAGAACTAGACCAACCCAGTATTATTTTGGGGGAATAGTGATTGACAGTTTGCTTTCACCTTTCTTTAACTGCCTGTTTGCATGATTAAAAAAAAAAACCTTGATCTCTAAGAAACAGCCATTGTGTTTCTTAGAGGTGCAAACCAGAAGATCGGTTTTTTAAACCATTATTTAACTTTACAGTTATTCTTGTTCTTTATTTAAATTTTTTTTTCCAGGACCACTGATAAGAAGACTGTTTTTCCGTCAATGTGTTCTGTAGAGTATTTTGGATTTGAACATATTTCTTACCATTTTATTATAGTAACAGATTATACAAGAAAAATTGTAGAAAATAATTAGTTTTATAGCCCTTTTAATACAGAAAATGACTAGGTCTTGGTTTTATAATGTTTTGTATTATGATATTAGAAAACTTGGTGATTTTTGACATTTAACTGTGATGTGGAATTATGTTTTGGAGAAATCTGGGCCAACGCAGGGAAAATTCTTTTTTTTTTTTTTTTTGAGGCGGAGTCTCGCTCTGTTGCCCGGACTGGAGTGCAGTGGCTGGATCTCAGCTCACTGCAAGCTCCGCCTCCCGGGTTCCCGCCATTCTCCTGCCTCAGCCTCCCGAGTAGCTGGGACTACAGGCGCCCGCCGCCTCGCCCGGCTAGTTTTTGTATTTTTTTTAGTAGAGACGGGGTTTCACCGTGTTCGCCAGGATGGTCTCGATCTCCTGACCTCGTGATCCGCCCGTCTCGGCCTCCCAAAGTGCTGGGATTACAGGCTTGAGCCACCGCGCCCGGCTGAAAATTCTTAAGTTTTACCCTAAAAGCAGACTTTTACCTTGTTAATCTGGTTTTGAAGATTGTGCTTCCATCCTATTTTTATAGGATTGTGGCAGTTTTTTTTTTTTTGTTTATTTGTTTTGAGATGGAGTTTCACTTTTGTTATCCAGGCTGGAATGCAATGGCATGATCTTGGCTCACTGCAACCTCTGCCTCTTGGGTTCAAGCAATTCTCCTGCCTCAGCCCCCTGAGTAGCTGGGATTATAGGCATGAGCCACTATGCCCGGCTAATTTTGTATTTTTAGTAGAGACGGGGTTTCACCATGTTAGCCAGGCTGGTCTCAAACTCCTCACCTCAGATGATCCACTCTCCTTGGCCTCTTAAAGTGCTGGAATTCCAGGTGTGACCCACCATGACCGGCCTAGGATTGTGGCAGTTTTATTATAAAAATTTGCGAGGTTTAGTTCTTTCTCCCTGTGCAACTTTATGCAACTTGAAATTGATAAAAATAGACAAATGTGAAGTAATTCCACAGAGACTATTAGTTGTAATTACTTTTAAAGACCCCATACAGGCTTCTGGCCAAAGATTGTATATCCAATATTTAGGAGAAAGATAACAAAGGGGGATATACATCTGTTTGGAGAAAATAATTAAGTTGATTATTCATAGAACCACCATTGACTTTGCTTTGCATGGTTTCTGGGTTAGCATGTAAATTTGTTCTGGAGTGACTAAAATTGTAGATCTTTTTGTTGAATAACAGTGTAATTTAATATAATCCTAATGTAATGTTCTATAATCAGACTTGGATAATGTGGAAGGCAGCAAATTGCTTTCAAGATATCTAGCCTCAAGAGATTTTGCTGAAGCAGATACTAAGCTGTTCTTTCAGGCATTTGGAGTATGAAGATTTGGAAGCTTACTTGATTAGTGGACTCAAAAACAGAAACTGCCACTTTTTATGGGATATCTGTCAAGATTTTTAAATTATTAAATTATAAACCTTTAATATTTCATTAGATTCAGTGTAGTCATTAATTTTCTTCTGTCTGGGTGGGTAAACTAAATGATGGGTGATGCAGAATTGTATTCCTTTTAGTCAGGTGGTAAATAGTGCTTAATTCATTCCTATATACATTAAACTATATGTAAAATATAGTACTAGGTATTGAGGGGCATATACAGATGAGGAAAACATTGTGAATTTCTCAAGGAATACTAAGAGAGATGCACATCTAGCTAAATGATTAGAAAATTGAAAGCAGGCCGGGCGCGGTGGCTCAAGCCTGTAATCCCAGCACTTTGGGAGGCCGAGACGGGCAGATCACGAGGTCAGGAGATCGAGACCATCCTGGCTAACACGGTGAAACCCCGTCTCTACTAAAAAAATACAAAATTAGCCGGGCGAGATGGCGGGCGCCTGTAGTCCCAGCGACTCGGGAGGCTGAGGCGAGAGAATGGCGTGAACCCGGGAGGCGGAGCTTGCAGTGAGCTGAGATCTGGCCACTGCACTCCAGCCTGGGCGACAGAGCGAGACTCCGTCTCAAAAAAAAAAAAAAAAAAAAAAGAAAATTGAAAGCAAAATAAAAGCCTAATGAATGAGTTGTAATAGGATATAGCAGTTACTAGGATATAACAGTTACTAGACTGTAACAGCTTTTAAGTTAGTATTAGGAAATATTTCAACAAACAGAATAAGGGGTTCTGTATAGGAAGAACAACGTTAAGACGTGTAACTGTAGAAATGTGTGTTGAGTTCAAGGATACCAAGGTCACTGTGAACTATGTGAGATAAGATGATAAAGGGGACCTGATAGTCAAGAAAGCTGACACATTTGGACTTTATTTCGTGGGGAGCAGGGAGCCAGTAAAAAAGTTTTAATTGGGCAAGTGACATAACCAGATTTATATTTAGAAAGAGAATTTCTTTTTTTTTTTTTTGAGACGAGGTCTGGCATTCCCCAGGCTGGAGTGCAGTGTGGCTTGATCTCGGCTCATTGCAACTTCCTCCTCCCAGGCTCAAGCCATCCTCCTGCCTCAGCCTCCTGAGTAGTTGAGACTGCAGATGTGCACCAGCACACCCAGTGAATTTTTGTATTTTTTGTAGAGATGGGGTTTTGCCATGTTGCCCAGGCTGGTCTTGAACTTGTGCTCAAGCCATCCACCCACCCTGGCTTTCCAAAGTGCTGGGGTTACAGGTGGAGTCTAGAAAGAGAATTTCTTGAATAGTGTGAAGCGTGAACTGTTTAAGTGTAGCTGCCAAACCATGTCACTCTGCAGTGTTCCAGGTGGGTTTACTTACTGGTGAGGAGACTGTATGGAGCCACCCACTCTTACCCCTTGTAAAGTTTGATTAAATTTCTGATTTCCTTAGCCAGCTATACAGCATCTCTCTCTGAGGGGAAAGTGGACAGGAGAAAAATGGGAGGAAGCAAGGGAGTGGGCTGCTGGGCGTGTTGGGCTTGAGAACGTAAGTGGTGGAGATGGGGAGGACTCAGAGTCGGAGGCGGGATGATGGGAGAGAGGGGGAGAGAGAGGTAGAGCTGGAGCGGAGGCATAAGGTAGGGGGTCATGCTGTTCGGTGGAGGATTAGGATGTTGAGGAGGGGAGAAATCGGCGGGATCAAAGGAGGAGAAGTCGTTGGCTAGGGCTATTGGGGTGAGGGGAGCAGGAGGCGAGTCAGGTTTGGAGCGGGTGAAAAGAATTTGGAAAGTAGAATCGGACTGACAGAGGAAACGGCAGTTACAGTGAGTTAAGAAAGCCCGAATATAAGGAATCTCAGACCATTTCCTATTGCAATGGCGAAAGTGGTAAAGTGCCATTTTCGGGCCATTGGGAGCCATTGTCCAATTGATATTGAGGCCATGCGGTATTGCAGTGAAAGATAAGCCTTTTAGAACAGATCTCTGAATGGAGGCTGAGAGCATTGAGGTCACGGAATGGAGGAGAGGCGGGTAGAGGAAGAAGAGACTGTCGTTGACACGGATGACGGGAGAGGGTGTCCCCCTAACCTGCCGGCTGCTCCATCACAGACAGAGGAGGCAGCACCAAGTTTACAGAATGAGGGGTTTATTTGGGGAGGGGAGTTTGAGGGAGGTCTTTGGTATGGCCGTATCTGGGGTTTGTTTGCTGGTTAATTTTGCCACATATCACCTTGTGACGTTTATTACAGGAGAGTGTAGGTAAAGTTTGTTTATGCTTCCTATGACCTCCCCCATGGGGTCTGGATGGTTTGTAATTGGGGTTTGCTTATCGCAGCAAGGTCTTATAAGTGAAGTCTGCTGGCTTCACTGTGGAGCCTAGACAATGGCTTTTTTGTATTTTTTAGGAGAGATGGGGTTTCACTGTGTTAGCCAGGATGGTCTCGATCTCCTGACCTCGTGATCCACCTGCCTTGGCCTCCCAAAGTGTTGGGATTACAGGCGTGAGCCACTGCGCCTGGTGAGTTAGTGTTTTTTAAATTAAACGTATTAATTTGTGTAAATAATGTACAAGTAAGACTGTCCCCTTTATAAGGTTAGATTTTAGTTATTTCTCTTTGAGAGCCATATCCAGGTACAGTGGAATATACTTTCAGACACGATGATAATCTGTGAAAATACAAAATTATAGCTAATTTGGTTTAAAGATCTTAAGAAAGAAAAATAGAATCTTGGAACCCAAAACTCATTGTGCAAAAGGGAAAGTTAAACTTGGGATCTGAGTCATCAATACAATTTTCCTTTTGTTGCCAAATCGATAGCTATAATATCACAACCCCATGTCATAGCTTCATTTCTTCTACTCTCTTTTCACGTTTATCTTATGTAAAATGTAGATTTACTGAGCTTGAGACAATACATAGTTGGCTTTTTCCTTTACTCCCTCTTTTCTCATGTAAAATATAGATTTTTCTGAGACTAATTGGAGCTTCACAAGAATGTAACCATCTGCCTCACTGCCTGCCTGTTCTTTCTTTTATTCCCCCCTCCTGCTTACTCTTTACTCTTTAAATACCAAAGTTCACAAAACCTCCTTTGGAAAAAGTGTAGGTCACAGGTGCCTCTGTGTTTTGTTTTTCCCCTGGGCACATCTTCAACCTTAGCTAAATAAACCTCTAATCTATTGAGACCTGCCTCAATCACTTTTGGTTTAACAATGTCAATTGTGGCCGGGCGCGGTGGCTCAAGCCTGTAATCCCAGCACTTTGGGAGGCCGAGACGGGCGGATCACGAGGTCAGGAGATCGAGACCATCCTGGCTAACACGGTGAAACCCCGTCTCTACTTAAAAAAAAAAAAAAAATACAAAAAAACTAGCTGGGCGAGGTGGCGGGCGCCTGTAGTCCCAGCTACTTGGGAGGCTGAGGCAGGAGAATGGCGTAAACCCGGGAGGCGGAGCTTGCAGTGAGCTGAGATCCGGCCACTGCACTCCAGCCCCGGTGACAGAGCAAGACTCCATCTCAAAAAAAAAAAAAAAATCTCAATTGTGTATTTGCAACTCTAAAATTGGGCAACACTTCATTCAATAAAATAGAATAAATGTTACCATGAATTGAGCAGAGGGGGTTGGTTTTATAGGCAGAAAGTGCTGAATAAAGCAGAAACAAAGAATAAAATGCAGAGTGATCATTTCAAAAAGTTACTTTCCTTGTAAGGCAGTGATGGGGAGATAGAACGTAGAAAAATAATTGACATCAGGTTACTTCAGGCTACCTTTTTTGTGTAGGGATTGAAGCAAAGAAAACTTCATTCTCATGCTAATTGAAGACTGAAACTGGCCTTTTGGGGAAATTGGCTGTTATGGCTCTGTCCTCATTCCTTGGAAGGTCAGATAACAACTTAGTTTTAGTAGTGGTGATGTGAACTTCAGCCTGGGTGACTCCATTTTGATTTTTATTGTTGTCTGTTGGGACCTAGTGGAGTAGATTAGTCCAAAACAGTGGCCTTCTGAAGGTTTTATTTTGTTTTGTTTGAGACCGAGTTTCACTCTTGTTTCCCAGGCTGGAGTGCAGTGGCTCACTGCAACTTCTGCCTCTTGGGTTCAAGTGATTTACCTGTCTCAACCTCTCAAGTAGCTGGGATTACAGGCACGCGCTGCCACGCCCCGCTGATTTTTGTATTTTTAATAGAGACGGGGTTTCATCATATTGATCAGGCTGGTCTCAAACTCCTGACCTCAGGTGATCTGCCCTCCTCAGCCTCCAGCCTCCTAAAGTGCTTGGACTACAGGTGTTAGCCACCCCGCCTGGCCAGTTTTTTTTTTTCCTTAAAAACCAGTGTGATAGTAACCTTTTATAAATTTTAATTAACAAATTCTGTAAGAAGTAATATAAAGCAGGGAGCTATTTATTTATTTATTTATGTCGAGACAGAGTTTCCCTCTGTTGCCCCACCTGGAGTGCAGTGGTGCCATCTCGGCTCATTACAACTTCCGCCTCCTGAGTTTGCAATTCTCGTGCCTCAGCCATCTGAGTAGCTGGGATTACAGGCGTGCGCTACCATGCCTGGCTAATTTTTGTATTTTTGGTAGAGACGGGGTTTCACTTCGTCACCCAGGCTGGTCTCAAACTCCTGGACTCAAGAGATCCGCCCACCTTGGCCTCCTAAAGTGCTGGGATTACAGGTGTGAACCACTGTGCCTAGCCCAGGGAGCTATTTAATATCTATTTTCAGTATCCTAAAGAGCTAAGCATACATTTTTCAGTTTTGGAAAAGGAATTTGTTGCATATTGACATTTTCAGGAATACAACCTTTATAGGATCCAGGACACGCTACCCCAAAATGTTGTACCTTGACATATTTTTTTTTTTATTTTTAAGACCAGTCAGGTGAAACAGTGGGAATGGAGAAGGAACAAATAAATTTGTAACTGGTTGTGATAAGCTATAAACCTGCCTTGAACATTTTTTAGGCTGAAGGCATTTGAGAAAGTAGCCAAACAGGAAGGTCTCTCACACCTTTTCCTGCCCTAGTCCCCTGAAGCAGGTCATAAAAACCTTGGAAGGATTTTCTGACCTCTTGAAGCAGGTCCCAAGATCTTCATCTGAGATGTCAATCTTAAAAAAAGGATGCTAGAAAAAACTATGTCTATACATGTTGCGTTTACTGAGGAGTAGAAATAAGGATTATAACTTGGAATGCATGGAATGGCAAGCCACCAGTGCATTCCATGAGGGAAGGGTAAGGGAAGCTTTTATTAGCAAAAGAGATTTACATAAGCTGCTTAGGAACGGAGTTCATTGGTTCCAGAGGTTCAAAGCCAGAGTTGTTATCAGTTCATTGGTGGAGATGCCCTTACTGGGCAAGTGTTCTTCTGAAAACATTTTATCTGAATTACATGTCCGAGATAACTGTTTCCAGTTCAATAATTATTTGAATTACTGCAGTCCTAAAGAATGTCTAGTGATAAACCTTATCAAAGCAGGAGATGTGTGAAGGACACAGAACGACTTTTAGAAAGTCCTTGGAAACTGTTCTTATCTGACAAGCATGGGCCTCCTCTTCTTTGGGCGTTCCCGGCTCTATTTTGTCTGGGTCTAGCAAAAGTTAATTTCATCTTGCTATCTGCAACTTTCACAGAGAGGTGCCCTTCTTATACATAGAAGAAAGGAACATCTCTAACTCTGAAGACACATAGATACCAAGAAAAGTCTCAGCAAATGGACCTTAATACATTTCCCCTAGTTTATTACCATTAGATCATACTTTTTTTGCCCTATCAGATTTCTCCACGACTCTCCTCTCTCCATCAAACCTAGCATAACAATATTCAGGTTCAACTGTTTCTTCAAATCTACACTTATGAAAGCTCCTGTGTCATATACAACTTAAATTTGTAAGGCCAGGAGGTGCACTGGCTCACACCTGTAATCCCAGCACTTTGAGAGCCCAAGGCAGGAGGATCACTTGAACCCAGGAGTTTAAGACCAGCCTAAGCCACATACCCAACTAATTTTTTGTTCTTTACAAAAAATTAGTTGGGTATGGTGCTGCATGTCTGTGGTCCCAGCTTTTCTGGAGGCTAAGGTGGGAGGATCAGCTGAGCCTGGGAGGTCAAAGCTGTAGTGAGCTAGTGAGCTGTGATTGCACCACGGAACTCCAGCCTGGGTGACAGAGCAAGACCCTGTCTCAAGAAAAAAAAGAAAAAAAAATTGTGTGCTTTTCTTTTGTTCACCTGTTTTTTATCATAAGGGACTCAGCCGTAAACCTAAGATGGGGGAGGGAAAGATATTTTTCCTCCCCTACAACCTTTTCTGTGTAATTATGTCCAGATGTTATGAAAAGTCCAGGTGACTGCTATTGAGGTTCAGGAAAAGGAGAAATTCTCTGAGAAGGGGAAGCCAGCTGACTGCCAGGACAGTCAGTCTTTGGTTGGCAGAACTTGTAAAGTGACCAGGATTCTGCACTGATACTTTATAAACCTCTTTTGCTCTGGCATCCAGAACTGATTAGTCTCTAAGAGAATGATCCAAAGAGACTTCTAAGGCTGGTCATGGTGGCTCATGCCTGTAATACCAGCACTTTGGGAGGCCGAGCTCGGCAGGCGGATCATGAGGTCAGGAGTTCGAGACCAGCCTGGCCAACATGGTGATAATCCATCTCTACTAAAAATACAAAAATTAGCCAGTCATGGTGGCACACACCTGTAATCTCAGCTACTTGGGTAGCTGAGGCAGGAGAATTTCTTGAACCCAGGAGGTGGAGGTTGCAGTGAACTGAGGTAACGCCACTGCACTCTAGCCTGGGTGACAGAGCAAGACTCCGTCTCGGAAAAAAAAAAATAAATAAAAAATAGCAAGAGACTTCTAAGAGACTGTTGGATAAACCAGAGGGTTGTGTGTGTGTGTGTGTGTGTGTGTGTGTTGTTTGAGCTCACCTATCCATCAGAATTATTTGTATCCATTGTTTAAGATACCTTTTTGAAATGTTAAGTCACCTGGAATACTAAGATAATAGCTGGAAGGTTGCTTGATAGGCATGGAATTGAAGCATTGAAGCAGAGGCAACTGAGGCAGTGTGTGTCTTTGGGGTTCTTGGGGGAAGAAACAAGTTTCAGGTACGTAAGTGTTACATTAATTAGGTTCACACTGTGTAGGTATGCTAGCTCATACTGAAGCTGTGAGGCATCTCAGTGGCTCCATAACCAATTATATGTGCTCGAACTCGTGGCTTATTGTGACTGTCAAATATGTAATTAACATTCAGCATACACACAGGCAGTAATTAAAGGAGGATAGGCTGGGTGTGGGGGCTCGTGCCTGTAATCCCAGCACTTTGGGAGGCTGATGCGGGAGGATCACTTGAGGTTAGGAGTTCGAGACCAGCCTGGCCAACATGGTGAAACTCCATCTCTACAAAAAATAGAAAATTAGCCAGGAGTGCATGCCTGTAGTCCCAGCTACTCAGGAGGCTGAGGTGAGAGAGGCGCTTGAATCCAGGAGGTGGAGGTTGCAGTGAGCCAAGATCATGCCACTGCACTCCAACCTGGGTGACAGAGTGAGACCCTGTCTTAAAAAAATAAATAAAAATAAAAATAAGGGAGGGTAATGGACCACAGAGATGGCTTGGGAAAACAATATGCTGACAGACAAGTTGAATGGGTCTTGGAAGTCCTTTGGATGCTGATCACATAGTAGGGTTGCTGCTTCTTTTTGGCAAAGCCTTCAGTGGCAGCTGCCAAAATTGGAAGAAGTCCTCGAAGTTCTCATGGGCAGAGCCTCTAAAGGTGTCTTGGACTAGCCTTATTCTTGCTGCTTTTATGATCCTCCTCAGATTGGTCTATTCTTCATTATCTCAGCTTTGTTTCACTTTTTATGAGTTCATTTCAGGTGTTGGATGGTAATGGGCAACAGTAGGTGCTATATTATTACCTCAGTCCATTATCTATATGTTTATGGCTTTGAGGGGGTGAACAGCTTTACTGTGGGCTCAATGCTACTTGACATAAGTGACTTCATTTTCAGACATTAGGATAACAAATTATGGTATGTCAGTAAGGCTGTTGGAGACTTGGTTGACAATTGGGTAAAATTCCAGAAGGCTTAGTGAAAAATGTTAGTTTCAGTTAGGAAAGACAGCTTTGAGAAATTAGAATTTTGAGAAGATACGTACCAAAGGAACTTTGCATTTGAGGATGGTAGTTGGAGGATTTCTATCCCAGTTGTGTGCCTGTGAGACTTTGAAAGACTCCATGGTCTTTGTTGTTGTTTTTTCTGAGACAGGGTCTTGCTCTGTCACCAAGGCTGGATTGCAGTGGCGTGATCTCAGCTCAATGCAGCCTCGATCTCCTGTGCTCAGTCGACACCCCCATGTTGGCCTCCCAAAGTTCTGGAATTACAGGTGTGAGCCACCATGTCTGGCCTTTTCTTCCCTCTCTGCTTACATTCTTAATTCTTCTCTAACAGTAATGTCTAAATCTGCAAAGTTCTTTGGATAAAATGTACACAAAATGCACAAGTGGATTTATAAAGTCAGTACTTCCATTCATGGCATTTCCTTGTGGTTATTTCAGTCATCTGAATTGCCAAGAGATTTGGATACCACCTATGTTTTACAGGCCCCTCAGTAGTAAAACAGGCAGCTGTATTCTGTGCTTGGAGCTCAAATGAGAGGTGTATATAAAAGAACCATTGGCTTTATATTCTTTTTTTTTTCTTTTTCATTTCTTGATTCACCATAAACATAGGAGAGGTTGGCACTATGTCTAAGAAGCGAAGAAAGACCAAGTGAATAAGTGCTATGGTTTGAGTGTGTTCTCCAGATTTTGTATGTTGGAAACTTAATTCCCAAATTTATGTGTTGATTGGTGGTGGGGTCTTTGGGTGGTAATTAGGATTAGGAAAGGTCATGGTGAGATGGGATAATTCCCTTGACCTCCTTGCTGTACTTGTGACAGGGGTATGGCTTGTTTACTTGGCTGCCGTGTGCCGAAACCCCTTGCATGAGGGAGCATGTGAGCGAGTGCGGGAATGAGAGCAAATGAATGCTGGAAGCAGCTGGTTGCTCCTCTCTGGCGGGAGTAGGTTCTGTGTGGACCCCGCAGCAGCATCCAAGCATGTTACAGCCAGTGCTCTTTCAGCTCTCCTGTCCAGGGATGACCAAGTGCCAACCAGCTTAGTGGAGGGTCAGAATGGCAGCCCCTGCCCTCTTGGCACCTGTGTTCTTGTCTGGCATCTGGGAAGAATCAGGTCACATGAACAGATTGAAGGGTAGTATATGTGGAGGATTTTATTGGTCAGTGAAAGTGGCTCTCAGCAGGATAGGGAGTTGGAAAGGGGATTGTGTGGGAAGAAGGTGATGTTTCCCTGAAGCCCAGCTGTCTCTGGCTGGGCCCCTCTCCAAAGCTGCACATCTGAAATTAGCCGCATCTGTCCACAGTCTCTATTGCTCAGTTTCTTCTCTGCTTGCCAGTCAGCTGCTTGTATCCACAATGCTCAGCCCTTGTATCCCCATTGCTCAACCGCTTGTATCCCTGATGCTCAGCCGCTTGTATCCCTAACAGTCAGTTGCTTGTGTTGCTCTGCCAGCTGAAGTGTTTTTTTTTTCAGGGCGGTGGAGGTGTGGGGGCTAAGGACGTGGCAGGCCAAAAAGTAACATTTGGGCAGAAAACCAGGTCAGCTGTTTTCACTTAGTGCTGTGGTTCCAGGCTTAAGGGTGGGGGTTTAGCCAGAACCCAACCCTTCTGTATCAATGTAGGGGTGAGCCATGATGGGACTGGTGGCTTTATAAGAAGATAAAGAGAGACCTGAGCTGCCGTGCTTTTGACCTCTTCCCACTTGTGATACCGTCTGCCATAGTAGTAAGAAGGCCCTCACCAGATACGGCCCCTCAACCTTGGACTTTGCAGCTTCCAAAACTGTGAGCTAAATACTCAGTCTCAGGTATTCAGTTATAGTAAAAGAAAATGAGGCTGGGCGCGGTGGCTCATGCCTGTAATCCCAGCACTTTGGGAGGCCAGGGTGGGCAGATCACAAGATCAGGAGATCGAGACCATCCTGGCTAACACGGTGAAACCCCGTCTCTACTAAAAATACAAAAAAAAAAAAAAATTAGCTGGGCATGGTGGTGGGCGCGTTTAGTCCCAGCTACTTGGGAGGCTGAGGCAGGAGAATGGCTTGAACCCAGGAGATGGAGCTTGCAGTGAGCCAAGATCGCGCCACTGCACTCTAGCTTGGGTGACAGAGCGAGCAAGACTGTCTCAAAAAAAAAAAAGGACAACGACAACAAGCAACTTTTGTTTTTGTATTTCTTTTTTCTTTTTCTTTCTTTCTTTTTTTTTTTTTTTTGAGATGGAGTTTCGCTCTTGTTGCCCAGGCTGGAGTGCAATGGTGTGATCTTGGCTCACTGCAACTTCTACCTCCCGGGTTCAAGCAATTCTCCTGCCTCAGCCTCCCAAGTAGCTGGGATTACAGGCATGTGCCACAACACCCGGCTAATTTTTTGTATTTTTAGTAGAGATGGGGTTTCTCCATGTTGGTCAGGCTGGTCTCAAACTCCCAACCTCAGGTGATCTGCCCACCTCGGCCTCTCAAAGTGCTGGGATTACAGGCGTGAGCCACCGCGCCTGGCCTTTCTTTTTTGGTATAATCCAAAATACCTAAATCCAGTTTAAGCATCCACAGCTATACATGTTTAAATACAAAATTAATTTGAGATAGGGGTGTGTGTCTGGGGGTGGTGGGGAAATGCGAGAGGTAGTATAGAATGAAAAATAAGTTCCAGTTATTAGTATCTCTTGAGTGGGACAGTTGGGACAGCTGTCCTGGAAGGGCCGTGGGGATGGGTTTTCATAAAGAATGAACCATGGGATGTCCACAGTAAATGAATTTTGCCGCAGGCTTGAGGGAAAACTCATTTGAAGCCTTGAATGCTCCTCTAGAGTATCAAAATGAAGGAAGAAACTTGTAAGTAAAACTTATTTTTGTCTTTTAAAAGGCTTAATGAGTGGCCCTGTATGATGGCTCATACCTGTAATCCCAGCACTTGGGGAGGCAGAGTCAGGAATATTGCCTGATCCCAGGAATTCAAGACCAGCCTGAGCAACACAGGGAGACTCTCCCTCAAAAAAAAAAAAAATTTTTTTTTTATAAAGACTTAACAAGTTTAAGTTACGGAATGAAAAAAATTTCAATTAATTCAATGGTAGGCTGTCATGAAAACAAAACAGATTTCAATTAAGCAAGAAAGGGATGTGAAATTGAGAGGTAAACAAAAAGGAAAAGGGGCTAGTTAGTACAGCGGTCACTGGTTTATCTGTATAGAGAGGGAAAACTGTTTTTCTCTCAACCCTCATTAGTTCTTTTCTTTTTATTTAAATTGAGACAGGGTCTTGCTATGTTGTCCAGGCTGTTCTCATACCCCTAGGCTCAAGCAATCCTCCTGCTTTGGCCTCCCAAATTGCTGAGATTACAGGCATGAGCTACTGTGCCTGGCTGCCTGATAAATTCTTTTTTTTTTTTTTTTTGGAGGCGGAGTCTTGCTCTGTCGCCCAGGCTGGAGTGCAGTGGCCGGATCTCAGCTCACTGCAAGCTCCGCCTCCCAGGTTTACGCCATTCTCCTGCCTCAGCCTCCCGAGTAGCTGGGACTACAGGCGCCCGCCACCTCGCCCGGCTAGTTTTTGTATTTTTTTTTTTAGTAGAGACGGGGTTTCACCGTGTTGGTCAGGATGGTCTCGATCTCCTGACCTCGTGATCCACCCGTCTCGGCCTCCCAAAGTGCTGGGATTACAGGCTTGAGCCACCGCGCCCGGCCGATAAATTCTTAATTGGAATAGATTCCGGTAACAAAGGACAGATTAACAGGAGAAGAGCATGGAAGATGTGGGTGTTCAGTGAACTTCCTGAGTGGCCAAAATGGTTGTATGAATAAGTTCTTTTAGTTTATATCAAGTCATACAGCTTCAGCTTGTAGGGCTTTGGGACAAGAGAAGGTAGAGTCTCAATAAAGATCCCGGCAGTCAGGTTTTAGTTCCTAGTGACTTCAGGTCAGGAGGGTGGGAGAAAAATTAGAAACATTAATTACTGACAAGATATGCAAGACAGCAGGATCCAGTTTACAGAGTGGTGAAAAATAACTCAGAGACGAATAACAGAACTACAGTCTGATAACCCAGACTGGTTGTAGTTTTCTATTGAAATGTAAAATTTCTGGCCTGATGTGGTGGCTAATGCCTATAATCCCAGCACTCTGGGAGGCTGAGGCAGGTGGATCACTTGAGGTTAGGAGTTAAAGACCAGCCTGGCCAACATGGCGAAACCCCCTCTCTACAAAAGTACAAGAATTAGCTGGGCATGATGGCAGGTGCCTGTAATCCTAGCTACTCAGGAGGCTGAGGCAAGAGAATTGCTTGAACCTGGGAGGTGGAGGTTGCAGTGAGCCGACCGAGATCACACTGCTGCACTCCAGCCTGGGTGACAGAACAAGACTCTGTTTCAAAAAAGAAAAAAAGTAAAATTTCTCTGTACAGTCATCCTCAGTTTGATCAAAGATAAAAGACTACTCTTGTTTACAAAACAAGTCTAATCTCATTAAATTTGGTCTAATTATTTATATAAGTGCAGCAAGAATGATAATTGAACATATGCTTGATCTTAGGTTATCGTTTTGTTTTTGTTTGTTTGTTTTTTTGAGACAGAGTCTCACTCTGTTGCCCAGGCTGGAGTGCAGTGGAGCTATCTCAGCTTACTGCAACTTCCTCCTCCAGGGTTCAAGTGATTCTCCCACCTCAGCCTAAGTAGCTGGGATTACAGGTGCATGCCACCACGCATGGCTAATTTTTTGTATTTTAGTAGAGATGGGGTTTCACCATGTTGCCCAGGCTGGTCTCAAACTCCTGAGCTTAGGGGGATTCGCTGACCTTGGCCTCCCAAAGTACTGAGACACCATGCCCAGACCAGCCCATTTTTTTTTTTTTTTTAATTTTAATTCCCATGTTACAGATGAGGGTTATCAGTTTGGATGCACCTATTAGCTTCTGTAGTAGGGTTCTGGAAATTCCTACTCAGTCCAGTGGTATGATTTCAAAGTTATGTAAGCAATGCGATGAGAAATCTATACCCCAAAGTACCTGTATAATTCTTTCCATGGGTCTCTGAGGCACTTATGTTGATTATGAAGCATTCTGGCTTGTAGCTGATTGTGAGCTTTCAGGGAAGCATTTGAATATAAGAGTAATTATGGCCGGGCGCAGTGGCTCAAGCCTGTAATCCCAGCACTTTGGGAGGCCGAGACGGGTGGATCACGAGGTCAGGAGATCGAGACCATCCTGGTCTACACGGTGAAACCCCGTCTCTACTAAAAAATACAAAAAACTAGCTGGGCGAGATGGCGGGCGCCTGTAGTCCCAGCTACTCGGGAGGCTGAGGCAGGAGAATGGCGTAAACCCGGGAGGCGGAGCTTGCAGTGAGCCGAGATCGCGCCACTGCACTCCAGCCTGGGCGACAGGGCTAGACTCGGTCTCAAAAAAAAAAAAAAAAAAAAAAAGAGTAATTATATGTGAATGACAGAAGACCTACAATGGCCATGGTTAAAGATTTTATTAGAGTTCATTATCAAAATAATGGAGTTGACAAATAAATTTGGTTGTTTCTGTGCCATACAACATTTTAAGATAAAAACTGAAATTATGATTGATAACATTATGTCAGAATATATTATGGACAGTGAGTGCATTGGCAAATTTCTAAAAACTTCGTGTAGTTGTTTTAAAAAGGGGACAGGGTCTTGCCTTATTTTCCAGGATGGTCTTGAACTCCTGGGCTCAAGCAATCCTCCCACCTTGGCTCCCGCCATCCTCCCGCCTTGGCTCCCAAAGTGCTGGGGTTTTAGGTGTGAGCCACCACACCTGGCCTTCCATACAGGGTTTGGAGTACTTATATTAATAACATTTTCTCATACAGATATGAACCCAAAATATGAGATGGGTCTTAGTCAATTTGGAAAGTTTATTTTGCCAGGGTTAAGGACCCGCCTATGACATAATCTCAGGAGGTTCTGATGACATATGCCCAGGGTAGTCTGGGTATAGCTTGCTTTTATACAATTTAGGGAGACATAGCAGTCAATACATGTAAGATTTACATTGGTTTCATCTGGAAGGGTGGGGCAGCTCGAAGTGGGGGCTTCCAGGTCATACGTAGATTTAAACACACTCAGATTGGCAATTGGTTGAAAGATTTATTGTCAAAGAAAGGAATGTCTGGGTTAACATAAGGGGTTTTAGACACCAAGGTTTCATCCTGCAGATGAAGGAAGCCTCCTGGCAGCAGACTTTTTAGAAAATAGATTTTAAGCTGGGCGCGGTGGCTCAAGCCTGTAATCCCAGCACTTTGGGAGGCCGAGACGGGCAGATCACGAGGTCAGGAGATCGAGACCATCCTGGCTAACATGGTGAAACCCCGTCTCTACTAAAAAATACAAAAAACTAGCCGGGCGAGGTGGCGGGCGCCTGTAGTCCCAGCTACTCCGGAGGCTGAGGCAGGAGAATGGCGTAAACCCGGGATGCGGAGCTTGCAGTGAGCTGAGATCTGGCCACTGCACTCCAGCCCGGGTGGCAGAGCAAGACTCTGTCTCAAAAAAAAAAAGAAAATAGATTTTAAATGTTTCTTATCAGACTTACAGTCTGCATTAATGTTAGTGCTGGAGGGGTATGATAATTACCCCCACTTCCCCTTCATGGCCTGAACCAGTCTTTCTGGTTAAATTTTAGAGTGCCCCGGCCAATGAGGGAGTGCATTCAAATGGTTGTGAGAGCCTTTAAATTTTCCCCCTTTTGACCAAGATTTGCCAGAGGCAACATCAGTGGCTACCAGATTTTAATTTTGTCCCACAGTGTTGCTGGGATGGCATGGCTGCCTGCCCCTGGTCTATCCTGTCCTTCAGTGGGACTCCCTATGACCGAGAAACTTAGAGTAAACAAGACTTATGGCCAATTAATTATTCTAAGCCAGATAGGAATAGACATGGACAGACATTCATTTACCTTTAAAATTACTATTAATTTTTTTTTTCTTTTTTGAGACAGAGTCTCGCTTTGTCGCCCAGGCTAGAGTGCGGTGGCGCGATCTCGGCTCACTGCAAGCTCCGCCTCCTGGGTTCACGCCATTCTCCTGCCTCAGCCTCCCAGTAGCTGGGACTACAGGCGCCCGCCACTACGCCCAGCTAATTTTTTTGTATTTTTAGTAGAGATGGGGTTTCACCGCGTTAGCCAGGATGGTCTCGATCTCCTGATCTCGTGATCCGCCCGCCTCGGCCTCCCAAAGTGCTGGGATTACAGGCGTGAGCCACGGTGCCTGGCCAATTTTGTTTTTTAAGTAGAAGGTCAACAAACAAAAAGCCAAAGGTGAGGTTACAAAACCGACTTATACTATGCATTGAGCCATAGTATGCTATACTATGCATTGAGTCCTAGCTCAATCTTGTTTTTAATTTTAGTATGTAATCTTGGTTTTAGTTACAGACTTATAGCAATTAGCTATACGAAACATAAGCGTTGTTCTGAAAAAATTAAAAAAAAAATGTATATCTGTACAACTCATACCCAGGAGGCTTTGTCATAAGGTATCATTATCCTGTCAGTAATTATTTTCTTCTTTTACCAGCTGTTCAGGCATCTTTGTACACATCCTTGACTTGGAGGGTCTGACCTTGACATAATTGTATCCCTCAAAACTTGCCCTTACACTCTCATGTAACAGTCCCTGGGCCTAGAGGGAGGGTGCTTATATAGTCTTAGTAGTAAGGCATTTGCAGTGAAAAACAGATTGGGCCCAGTGGGATTGTTACAGGTAGTTAGGCATGAGCTGGGCAGCAGAGAGAGCTGTCCTCTACCAACTAGAATGTCAGGTAGGTGGTTCAGCAATTATTGCATTGCCTGTCTAAAAATGATAATTCGGCAGCACTAGGGAGAGGCCATTTCCTGATGGTCCACACCTGTTAACATCATCAAAATGTTAATTGAATGCAGGCCCCACGGAGGAGCAACTTCCTGGGCATGCATGTTGAGACAAAAAAAAAAAAAAAAAAGTTGATGAGGTATGATCTTCTGAGGCGCACACTTCACCGGAAAAGGGAAGGAAGCCTCAGATGGGTGTGTTTATAACTCCCTAAATACATTGCGTGTGTTCAGTTCCAAAGGATAAGGAAAGCACTGGACAAGTGGAAAGCCCGCTCTAAAGGAAGAAACATGGGAAAGAGGCGAGCTTATAAAATTCCTAGGATCACGGTTGAACAGGGCACTTGACCTTTTCTCTTTAACCTTCATGTGCCCACCTGGGCCTCTTCCAAGCACACTTGCTTTCCTTTTCAAATAAACTTCCATTCCTGCTCTGGAACTTGCCTTGGTCTCTTTTTCTGCTTTATGCCCCTCAGTCAGATTCTTTCTCGTGAAGAAGCGAGGACTCAAGTTGCTGTGGACCTGTACAGATTTGCTGCCGGTAACTTGGATTTCTTCCACTGGTTAACAGGATGCCAAATGAGAGAGGCTGGCATCTCTGGTTTTGAGAATACCATAATTTTGGTTTCCTTTTAAGTAACGAGAAATAAATAACATTAATATTGTGACAATCAAAACAGTATTTGTATGTCAGAACAGAAAAGGGAACCTCTTTCATTAGGGCACCAACTAAAGATATGAAGAAAAATTATAATCTGGTACTCTCTAGAGGATTATTGTGTCCAAGAAATAATTCATAATTCAGTCTACACTCAAAAAAACAAAAGTTAGTGTCAAGTATTATACTTTTCCTTTGAAATAGTTTCTCTCTCTAGACTTCCTTTTCTATTAAAGAGAAATTATAGTAAGATCAATTTGTATGTAAATTAAGTTTTAGGCTTATTATACTTTGCCTGATTATTCACATAAAGTGCAGCAAGAATTGATTGGCTTGGCTGGGCGCGGTGGCTCAAGCCTGTAATCCTAGCACTTTGGGAGGCCGAGGAGGGCAGATCATAAGGTCAGGAGATAGAGACCACCCTGGCTGACATGGTGAAACCACGTCTCTACTAAAAATACAAAAAAAAAAAAAAAAATTAGCTAGGCGTGGTGGTGGGCGCTTGTGGTCCCAGCTACTCGGGAGGCTGAGGCAGGAGAATGGCATGAACCCAGGAGGCGGAGATCGCGCCACTGCACTCCAATCTGGGTGACAGAGAAGACTCCATCTCAAAAAAAAAAAAAAAAAAAAATTGATTGGCTATATAGGCTCCTTTCAAGTTGACTTTGCTGAACTTTACCTAAAAATACACTATTTTAGTCAAAGTCTTGGTAAAATAACCAGTGTCTCCAATTGTTTTGTTCTAAAAGACTCTTACTGAACTTATGCAAATAACTATATTTTCATAAAATCACAATTTGAATTTTGGATAACTCAGAGAGAAAGGTAAATTTGCTTACAAAAACATATTTCACCCAAATGCTCTAAACTATAAATAACTATAAAAAAATTTTTTGGACCGTTCTTTAACCAGAGCAGCAGCCTTCCAAACAAGATGTTTGTTCAACTCAGAACTGCCATTCATTCACAAGCCAAAACAGGTCATGGGAGCTATCAGGTACTGTAGAATCTACCAGCTCCTCAGATAGCTAGAATCAGTACTAGGGACAAAAAAAAAGGGTCCTTGCTTATGAGTATCTCCTTTTTGTATTCCCAGGTAGCAAGAGCCTGTGTAAACCATTTTAATTTTATCATGGAAGTCTTTTGAACACCTTTATTTCCATTAGCATAGGGGTAGCTCCAGCCAACATTCCATAACAAGGCAGTAAATATCCCTTAAGTAGAAATTCTGTAGTCCAGCAGTTGTTATTGGGAAGTACTCACAGTTTTTTGTCATAAGTCCCAATAAATGCTCCACAAAAGGCTAAAAAGTGGAGGATTTGTCCTGTCTAGTACTCCAGCTTCTCCCCTATGTTTTGTGGGCTAAGGCAATCTTTCTAGTTCCCATTTAGTAAGTTCAGTTAATATTTGTCAATGAGCAGATTTACCTGCCTTCAGTTTTATAGTACTAGATAGGGAAAACACCCCCCAGTCACATACAGTACCCATTTTCATAAGACATTTAGGTAAAAGGAGTCACAACTACCTTACATAAAGTCTATTTAAACATCTCAGATTTCTTAATTCTGTGAACCTGTATGTTTTTATGTTCTGGTCCTGGGAACTTTCCTACCCCCAGACCATTTTACCTTTTCTGGTAAAAAAAAAAAAAAAGGGGGGGGTTTGGGTTCCCAGCAGGGAGTTGAGCCAAGGGACTCAGGCCTTTTTGTCAAATTTTTATCTTAATTTGCCTCAGCATTGCCCCAGACAATGTCAGCTTTCTCATGATAACCTTTGCCTTCTGATTTTTTAAAAAACATTTTCCAATCTAGGGCAAATAGTGAATAAGCATCCAAAATTTCTATCACTTTTCTGGGGTGAATTCTTTGACTTCCCTTTTCCTTTCCCATTGTTTTTTGTTAATGACCCCCATTTTTTTTTTTTTTTTTTTTTTTTGAGATGGAGTCTCACCCAGGCTGGAGTATGGTGGCGTGATCTCTACTCATTGCAACCTCTGACTCCTGGGTTCAAGCGATTCTCCTGCCTCAGCCTCTCGAGTAGTTGGGATTACAGGCACTCGCCACCATGCCTGGCTAATTTTTGTATTTTTAGTAGAGACGGGGTTTCTCCATGTTGGCCAGGCTGGTCTTGAGCTCCTGACCTTAGGTGATCCACCTGCCTCAGCCTCCCAAAGTGCTGGAATTACAGGCATAAGCCACCTTGCCTGGCCTACTCCAGTGTTTTATTAAGCATGGGTAAGACCACGAGGGACAGCAAATTTGATAAGGCCTCTCAAGCAGTCATATGATTCTGTGGGAGTGGTACCCATGTAAAAGGGGCCCTGTTAACCTCCAGATTTACCATGACCTGCGTTGTGGACATACTAGGTAGGAGAATATCCCGGTCATTATAAAGCCAGTCCTATGTGGCTTGCATATGAAGCATATCAACTGTTTCATCTGCGGTGCTCCACTTGGTATTTTATAGGGAGAGGCAGGAAGTCCCCTTCTCGGGGCAAACCTTACAGTGGCATTTATTTGGTCCACTAGGCTGGCTGTTCTCTCAGGAATAACTTCCTGTGCATTTGGATCACATACATTCATCAGTGATTGTTTAATAGTGAGCTGTAGGCCCTGCATTAACCCAAACAAGCTCTTTCATTCTGTAGCATTTAAAATTAAGGATTTTGTCCTTAAAATGGTCATTTTTACAGTCCATTATTATAAAAGTTTCTCCAGAAGCTGATGATACCAATCTATGAAACAGTACAGTTCCTTTACATTATACCCTCTGGTTTTAATAGTTACTTGGTTTTGCCCTTCCCCAATATTGACTATCTTCTTGGTAACCACAGGCCTCAGAGGTAACTTTATTTGCCCTGGCATACTTTTTCTTTTTATCCATTTAGTTTTATTTGTACAATTTTTCCTTTAAAGTGACGCTTAAATAGTCTCTTAACTAGTCTCTTAACTAGGGAAAAACTTACATTTTCTTTAGCAAAAAACACATCCTTGTGTGTGTTTGTTTATTTATTCTCAGCTCACTGCAACCTCTGTCTCCCAGGTTCAAGCAGTTAGCCTCAGCCTCCTGAGTAGCTGGGATTACAGGCATGCGCCACTATGCCCAGCTAATTTTTGCATTTTTAGTAGAAATGGGGTTTCACCATGTTGTCCAGGCTGGTCTCGAACTCCTGACCTCAGGGGATCCACCCACCTCTGCCTCCCAAAGTGCTGGGATTACAGGCGTGAGCCACCGTGCCTGGCTGTTTGTTTATTCTTGAGACAGAGTCTTTCTCTGTCACCCAGGCTGGAGTGCAGTGGCACTCATGATCTGCCTGCTTCCGCCTCCCAAAGTGCTGGGATTACAGGGGTTAGCCACTGTGCCTGGGCTTTTTTTTTTTAAATGAAGTCTCACTATGTTGCCCAGGCTGAAGGGCAGTGGCGTGATCTTGGCTCATTGCAAACTCCACCTCCCAGTGGATTCTCGTGCCTCAGCCTCCCAAGTAGCTGGGATTACAGGCATACATCATCACGCTCGGCTAACTTTTGTATTTTTAGTAGAGGCGGGGTTTCACCATGTTGGCCAGACTGGTCTTGAACTTCTGACCTCAAGTGATCTGCCCATCTCGGCCTCCCAAAGTGCTGGGATTATAGGCAGGAGTCACTGTGTCCGGCTGTTAATTTATACTCTTTATCTTTTTTTTTTTTTTTTTTTTGAGACGGAGTCTCGCTCAGTTGCCCAGGCTGGAGTGCAGTGGCGCGATCTCGGCTCACTGCAAGCTCCGCCTCCCGGGTTCACGCCATTCTCCTGCCTCAGCCTCCCAAGTAGCTGGGACTACAAGCGCTCACTGCCACGCCCGGCTAGTTTTTTTGCATTTTTAGTAGAGACGGGGTTTCAACGTGTTAGCCAGGATGGTCTAACGCCTAGCTGAGTACTCTTTATCTTTAAGCCAATCTGGTACCTTGTGGCCAAAAACACATAACAAAGTATGTGTACATACACCTAAACACATATATATATACACTCATACAAAGTCCTTCTAGTTTATGCTTCAGAACTCTAGCCATGAGATATTAATAGAGACTTACCAGTTTGCAAACAATAGCAAAAAGGATGGTTGGATGCAAACAGTGGATTTTATCTCAGTAGAAAAGTAACAGCAGACTTAAAGCAGGCTGAAAAGAAAGCAGAGAGGGCCGGGCGTGGTGGCTCAAGCCTGTAATCCCAGCACTTTGGGAGGCCGAGATGGGCGGATCACAAGGTCAGGAGATCGAGACCATCCTGGCTAACACGGTGAAACCCCGTCTCTACTAAAAAATACAAAAAACTAGCCGGGCGAGGCTGGTGGGCGCCTATAGTCCCAGCTACTTGGGAGGCTGAGGCAGGAGAATGGCGTGAACCCGGGCGGCGGAGCTTGCAGTGAGCTGAGATCCAGCCACTGCACTCCAGCCTGGGCGACAGAGTGAGACTCCGTCTCAAAAAAAAAAAAAAAAAAAAAAAGCAGAGAGATAGAGAACTTAGGAACTTTATAGTTGCAGATTGACCTTCGGGCTCTGCATTTTTCTTGATGTAATTTTCCCATCAATTTAAAATGTGCATAAGAACAGACCTTTAATGTGTAACCGGCTGCAGTATTAGAAAACGTGGCATGCCGTTCCATTACACAACCACTTTCAAGTAGAGGGGTCATAAAACCAAACAGCGTGCCTGAGAGAGACCACTCTCCTTGTGTTTTTTCATTCCTAGATTGTTTCCCACATTTTTTCTTAAAAGGAGGAACTGAGCTGTGCCTTAAGGTTTTGTGGAGTGGGTCAAAGTGTGCTGGTTGTGGGTGGGACTCCATAGTATGTCACCAGTGAGTCATTTCTGCCCTTTTATGTGTCTCAGTTTCTCTTTCTAGACGTCCAGCACCAGTAGGAGGGCTCAAAGTGAGGAATGAGGCTGGGTGCAGTGGCCGACACCTGTAATCCCAAACTGGGAGTCCAAGGCAGGTGGATCACTTGAGGTCAGCAGTTCGAGACCAACCTGGCCAATATGGTGAAACCCCGTCTCTACTAAAAATAAAAAAATTAGCCAGGTATGGTGGCACGCACCTGTAATCCCAGCTACTCAGGAGGCTCAGACACAGGAATTGCTTGAACTTGGGAGGCAGAGCTTGCAGTGGGCCGAGATCCTGCCATTGCGCTCCAGCCTGGGCATCTCAGCAAGACTTCGTTTCAAAAAAAAAAAAAAAAAAAAGCAATGACCAGCTCCTGTATGTACGTCCTGGACAAGAATTTTTTTAAACTAATTTTCTTGGGCGTTCCCTCTAGGGCTGCTGCACGTTGTAGGGCGTCAACCCTGCAGACACTTCCACTTGGTCCCCAGTCACCCAGGGGTGCTTTTTGGTTGGAAGGAGCAAAATGCCCTTTCTTTTTGGAGCTGAGGAAACTCAGTCTGTCATCTATGAAAATGATAGTTCAGTTCCTCACACAAACATGCACACAAGCCAATCGAGATTAATTTCAGGAGGAAAAGCAATGAGAAGACTCTTTAGAATGCACCCCTGGGCCAGGTGTGGTGGCTTATGCCTGTAATCCTAGCAGTTTGGGAGGCCAAGGCAGGTGGATCACTTGAGCTCAAGAGTTCAAGACCAGCCTGGCCAACATAGCAAGACCCTGTCTCTACAAAAAGTACAAAAATTAGCTGGGTATGGTGGTACACATCTGTAGTCCCAACTACTCTGGAGGCTGAAGAGGAGGATCTCTGGAGCCTGGGAAGTTGAGGCTGCAGTGAGCCATAATGGTGCCAGAGGACTCCAGGCTGGGTAATAGAGCAAGACTCTGTCTCAAAATAATAACAACAACAACAATAATAATAATAATAATAGGAGTGTACCTCTGAACTAGAATTAGGATCCTAGATGACAACTTCCTGGGAGCTTAGCTAAACCAGCTAAGACCACTTCCTGTAAACTGTCTTCAGCCACTCTTAACTTTGTAGCTCTCATCTGCCATTACACATGCCAAAGCCAAATCCTTTCATGGTACAAGGTAATTTCTGGTATCTCCAAAAGTCAAAGAATCAGGTAGTACAATACAGGAAAGCAGAACTGTAGACCTATAAAGAAAACAGGACATCCCAAAAAGCGGCAAGTGGTGCTTTTGTTCTGACTTTTTTAAGGGGTTCGGGTTATTAGAAGGCTTCTCTAGATTTTTTTTTTTTTTTGGTAGCAAAGATGGGGAAGGGAAAGGGGAAGGAGGAGTAAGGTGGAAGAAAAGACAGGAAGCAAAGACAGAAACCACGTGCATGGTTTTGTTTTGTTTTTCCTTTTTGCTGCTGCAAGGAGTTTTAGCCAATTCAGATGTCTTGTTCCCCATAATTTGGAATTCTCATTCAGATTTGGCCAAGTTGGTTAGAGCTGGAGCTGGTCAAACCCTATGGGAGAAAGACCAGAACAACAAAAGCCCAACAATATGATTACTGAGTGCTCTAATGGTAAGGCGAAATTAAGACTAGCTGATTGGGCCGGGCGCGGTGGCTCAAGCCTGTAATCCCAGCACTTTGGGAGGCCGAGACGGGCGGATCACGAGGTCAGGAGATCGAGACCATCCTGGCTAACACGGTGAAACCCCGTCTCTACTAAAAAAATACAAAAAACTAGCCGGGCGAGGTGGCGGGCGCCTGTAGTCCCAGCTACTCCGGAGGCTGAGGCAGGAGAATGGCGTAAACCCGGAGGCGGAGCTTGCAGTGAGCTGAGATCCGGCCACTCCACTCCAGCCCGGGCGACAGAGCGAGACTCCATCTCAAAAAAAAAAAAAAAAAAAAAAAGACTAGCTGATTGTTAATTGTAACTTTAGCCAAATGAAAGCCCAATTCAGCTACTTACCTAGGAATGGTTCTCAGGTGGAAGACTGCTCTCTACTATCCCAGAAGCAGGAAAAAACTCAAGCTCCAGAAAGGAGTTAGCCGCTGTCACGCGCGTCCGTGTGAAGAGACCACCAAACAGGCTTTGTGTGAGCAACATGGCTGTTTATTTCGCCTGGGTGCAGATGGGCTGAGTCCGAAAAGAGGGTCAGCAAAGGGAGATAAGTGTGGGGCCGTTTTATAGGATTTGGGTAGGTAAAGGAAAATTACAGTCAAAGGGGGGTTGTTCTCTGGCGGGCAGGAGTGGGGGTTACAAGGTGCTCAGTGGGAAAGCTTTTTGAGCCAGGATGAGCCAGGAAGAGGAATTTCACAAGATAATATCATCGCTTAAGGCAAGGACCCGCCATTTTCACTTCTTTTGTGTTGGAATGTCATCGGTTAAGGCGAGGCAGGGCATTTGCACTTCTTTTGTGATTCTTCAGGCCATCTGGGCATATATGTGCAAGTCACAGGGGACGCGATGGCTTGGCTTGGGCTCAGAGGCCTGACATTCCTGCCTTCTTATATTAATAAGAAAAATAAAACAAAATAGTGTGAAGTGTTGGGGCGGTGAAAATTTTTTGGGGGGTGGTATGGAGAGAGAATGGGTGATGTTTCTCAGGGCTTCTTCAAGTGGGATTAGGGGCAGTGTGGGAACCTAGAGTGGAAGAAATTAAGCTGAAGGAAGATCTTGTGGTAAGGGGTGATATTGTGGGGTCATTAGAAGAAACATTTGTTGTATAGAATGCTTGGTGATGGCCTGGATGCGGTTTTGTATGAATTGAAAAACTAAATGAAGACACAAGGTAAGAGGAGAAAGAACAGGTATTGAAGGACTAAGAATTGGGAGGACCTAGGACATCTAATTAGAGAGTGCCCAAGGAGGTTCAGCATAGCCTTGCCAGCAAAGATCATTTATTTAAGAGGGAATTTACAGTGGCGGTTTGGGATAGCACTAGGAGACATCAGCTGTGATGGCTTGGAGAAACAGTGTAAACCGGCAGTGTAAACACGAGCAGGGCATTTATGAGTAGTTGATAACGGTGAATAGGAGTAAGACTAGACAGAATACAGTAGGGATGAAAGTTTTTTGGGGTGCAGTCTAAGTTGGTCTGGTGTCTGGAATGAGACTGGGACCTAATAAAAAGGAGTGTCCACACAGGAGCTCAAATGGGCTGGAACCTGTAGCATTCCGAGGACAGGCCTGAATTGAGAAAGGAAAGTGGTAAAAGTATTGTCTAGTCCTTTTTAAGTTGGTGACTGAGCTTGGTGAGGTGTGTTTTTAAAAGACCATTAGTCCATTCTACCTTTCCTGAAGATTGAGGATGGTAAAGGATACAAAGGTTTCACTGAATACCAAGAGCCTGAGAAACTGCTTGGGTCATATGACTATTAAAGGCTGGTCTGTTATCAGACTGTATAGAGGTAGGAAGGCCAAACCGAGGAATTATGTCTGAAATGACCACGGTGGCCTTCTCAGACCCTGTGGGAAAGGCCTCTACCCATCCAGTGAAAGTGTCTACCCAGACTAAGAGGTATTTTAGTTTTCTGACATGTGAGTCAAGTCAATTGGCCAGTCCTGGGCAGGGGCAAATCCTTGAGCTTGATGTGTAGGAAAGGGAGGGGTCCTGAACAATCCCTGAGGGGCAGTAGAATAGCAGATGGAACACTGAGAAGTGATCTCCTTGAGGACAGATTTCTAGGATGGAAAGGAAATGAGAGGTTCTAAGAGGCAGGCTAGCGGCTTGTGACCTACATGGAAGAGGTTATGAAATGACGACAGAATAGAATGGGCCTGTGAGGCTGAAAGGAGATAATTTCCTTGGTCTAAGGACTATTTACCTTGTGTGTGAAGAGATTGATAGGTGGAAGTTTCAGTGGGGAGTAGGTGGGAGTGGCCGAGGTGAAGGAGGAAAACTGCCCTGAGGGATAGAAGTTGTAATGCTAGCTGCTTTTTTAGCTAACTTATCAGCATAAGCATTGTCCTGAGCAGTGGGATCTGATGCCTTTTGATGGCTGCTTTTTTAGCTACCTTATCAGCATAACCCTTGTCTTAAGCAAAGGTTGGGGGAAGAAAAATAGATTTTGGAAGTTATGAGAACTGTAGAGAGTTGAGCAAATTTTGTGATTTTTAGGGCCTCTAGCAGTATTAAAGCGGTGGCAGCTGCTGCTCGCAGACATGAGGGCTAGGCTAAAACGGTAAGGTCAAGTTGTTTGAACAGAAAGGCTACACGATGCGGTCCCGGCTCTTGTGTAAGAAGTCCAATGGCACTAACCATGCCTAGCAAGGAAAGGAGTTGTTGTTTTGTAGAAGGGATTGGGGTTTGGGAGATTAGCCGGACACGATCAGCAGGGAGAGTGTGTATTTATGAAAATTATGCCGAGATAGGTAACAGATGAGGAAGAAATTTGGGCTTAACTGAAGTGATGGGAGCTGTCTGTGAAACCTTGCAGCAGTACAGCCTAGGTAATTTGCTGAGCCTGATGGGTGTCAGGGTCAGTCCAAGTGAAAGCCAAGAGAGGCTGGGGTGAAGGGTGTAAAGGAATAGTAACGAAAGTATGTTTGAGATCCAGAACAGAATACTGGGTTGTGGAGGGAGGAATTGAGAATAGGAGAGTATATGGGTTTGGCGCTATGGGGTGGATAGGCAAGACAATTTGGTTGACAAGGTACAGATCCTGAACTAACTTGCAAGCCTTGTCTGGTTTTAGGACAGGTAAAATGGGGGCATCGTAGGGGGAGTTTACAGGGTTTAAAAGGCCATGCTGTAGCAGGCGAATGATAACAGGCTTTAATCCTTTTAAAGCGTGCTGCGGGATGGGATATTGGCATTGAATGGGGTAAGAGTGATTGGGTTTAATGAGATGGTAAGGGGTGACTGATCAGTCGCCAAGAAGAGGTATCCTATACTTGTGGGTTAAGGTGGGGGATACAAGAGGAGGATGCAAAGGAGGCTTTGAACTGGGGGAAAAGGTAGCAATGAGATGTGGCTGTAGCCTAGGAATAGTCAGGGAAGCAGATAATTTAAAATGTCTCGACCTAATAAGGGAGCTGGGCAGATGGAGATAACTAAAAAGGAATGCATAAAACAATGTTGTCCAAGTTGGCACCAGAGCTGGGGAGTTTTAAGTGGTTTAGAAGCCTGGCCGTCAATACCCACAACATTTATGGTGGCAAGGGAAACAGGCCCTTGAAAAGAAGGTGATGTGGCGTGGGTAGCCTCTGTATTGATTAAGAAGGGGACGAACTTACCCTCCACTGTAAGAGTTACCCAAAGCGTCTGTGATGGTCCAGGAGGCTTCTGAGGCGATGGGGCAGCGTCAGTCTTCAGCTGCTAAGCCGAGAAGATCTGGGAAGGAGGCAGAGAGTCTTGGGCCAGAATTCCAGGGGCTCTGGGAGCGGCTGCCGGGCGAGTTGGGCAGTCCGATTTCCAGTGGGGTCCCGCTCAGATGGGACACAGCTTAGGAGGAATCCCGGGCTGCGGGCATTCCTTGGCCCAGTGGCCAGCTTTCTGGCACTTGTAGCAAGCTCCTTGGGGAGGAGGTTCTGGAGGAACTCCTGGCAGCTGCGGTTCAGGCGTTTGGAGTTGTGTGCTGGAGATGTGGGTGGGGTTTGTCTCACAGTGGAGGCAAGGAATTGCAACTCGGAAGTAAGTTGCTACTTGCCTGCCTCTACTCTATTATTGTACACCTTGAAGGCGAGGTTCATTAAGTCCTGTTATGGGGTTTGAGGGCCGGAATTTAATTTTTGGAGCTTTATTTAATGTTGGGAGCAGATTGGTTAATAAAATAAAATGTATATTAAGAATAAGACAGCCTTCTGACCTTTCAGGGTTTAGGGCTGAAAAGCGTCTCAGGGTTGCTGCTAAATAGGCCATGAACTGGGCTAAGTTTTTTATATTTGATGGAAAAGAGCCTAAACGCTAACTGATTTGGAAGAGGTCAGATAAAGAAAAAGGAACATTAACCTTGACTATGCCTTTAGCTCTAGCCACTTTTTTTTTTTAATTTTTTTTTTTGAGATGGAGTCTCGCTCTGTCGCCCAGGCTGGAGTGCAGTGGCCGGTTCTCAGCTCACTGCAAGCTCCGCCTCCCGGGTTTATGCCATTCTCCTGCCTCAGCCTCCGAGTAGCTGGGACTACAGGCGCCCCCACCTCGCCCGGCTAGTTTTTTGTATTTTTTTAGTAGAGACGGGGTTTCACCGTGTTAGCCAGGATGATCTCGATCTCCTGACCTCGTGATCCGTCTCGGCCTCCCAAAGTGCTGGGATTACAGGCTTGAGCCACCGCGCCCGGCTCTAGGCACTTTTTTAAGAGGAAATTTCTGGGCAGATAGGGGAGGGCTGGTTGCGGAATGAAACTGTAAGCCAGACCGGGTATGAGGAGGGGAGGTAATAAAAGGACTATAGGGTGGGGGAGCAGAGGCTGAGCAAAAATTGGGACCTAGCTCAGCCTGGCGAGGAGGGGAGAGGTTAGATGGGTCTGTAGAAAGGAAGATTAGAAGGACTTAGCGTCACTTGCGGTTGGGGCTGAGGGGACAGGCGGGAGGGAAAGAAGGAAGATTTGGGACGAGTTGCATTGGGAACAGAGACTAGGGAGGGACTGATGTATAAAAGAATGCCTGGACGTCAGGCACCTCAGACCGTTTGCCCACTTTACGACAAGAATTATTTAGCTCTTGTAGGATGGAAAAAAATCGAAAGTGCCGTTTTCTGGCTATTTGGAACTACTGTCGAGTTTGTATTGGGGTTAAGCGGTATTGTAGAAGAAAATACGGCATTTAGGTTTTAGGTCAGGTGTGGGTTGAAGAGGTTTTAAGTTCTTGAGAACACAGGCTAAGGGAGAAGGAGGAATGGAGGGTGGAAGGTTGCCCATAGTGAAAGAGGCAAGCCCAGAGAAAAGAGAGAGTAGAGATACGGAGAGAAGGAGTTCGGGGGTTCTTGCCCTCCGGAAAAGCGGGAAAGGGGTCGGGGCGCGGAACTAAGGTATTGGGGTGCAAAAATAAGGTCAGGGCGCAAAAATAAGAGGTCGGGGTTCTTGCCCCTCCCCCAGAAAAGCAGAGAATGGGTAGAGACAGGGAGGGTTGGGGTTGGGGTGCTTGCCCCTCCCCCAGAAAAGCGGGCCTTGCTGCTTAGGGTGAAGGACCAAGGCAGGCATCCCTGCAGCATGGTCAGACACCCCTGAAACGTGGGTGAGTAATCAGAGAGGCGTGCCTGCAGTGATTAAACACCAAGGGAAGGCTGCCTTCCCCAGTCCGTGACCGGCGCCGGCGTTTTGGGTTCCACAGATAAAACGTGTCTCCTTTGTCTCTACCAGAAAATGAAAGGAACTGAAATTAAGGGAAGGGAGAGATTGAAGGGTGGTGCCAAGATTGAAAGGAGAAAGAGGTTGAGAGATAGTGAGAGAGGTTGGAGAAGAGAGTAAAAATGGGGCCGCTTACCCGATTTAAAATTGGTGAGATGTTCCTTGGGCTGGTTGGTCTGAGGACTGGAGGTCATAGGTGGATCTTTCTCACGGAGCAAAGAGCAGGAGGACAGGGGATTGATCTCCCAAGGGAGGTCCCCTGATCCGAGTCACGGCACCAAAATGTCATGCGTGTCCATGTGCAGAGACCACCAAATAGGCTTTGTGTGAGCAACATGGCTGTTTATTTCACCTGGGTGCAGGCGGGCTGAGTCCGAAAAGAGAGTCAGCAAAGGGAGATAAGTGTGGGGCTGTTTTATAGGATTTGGGTAGGTAAAGGAAAATTACAGTCAAAAGGGGCGTTGTTCTCTGGCGGGCAGGAGTGGGGGTTACAAGGTGCTCAGTGGGGAAGCTTTTTGAGCCAGGATGAGCCAGGAAGAGGAATTTCACCAGATGATAATATCGCTTAAGGCAAGGACCGGCCATTTTCACTTCTTTTGTGTTGGAATGTCATCGGTTAAGGCGAGGCAGGGCATTTGCACTTCTTTTGTGATTCTTCAGTTACTTCAGGCCATCTGGGCATATACCTGCAAGTCACAGGGTATGCAATGGTTTGGCTTGGGCTCAGAGGCCTTACAGCTGCCTTCCGTCATTATGGAAGCAGGAAAACTTGCCTTCCTTGTTGGAACAAGTAAAATTTCAGAAAAAGGAGTTGTATAACAAAATAAACTTTAGATCTTGACCAAATTTTGGGAGATCAGGGATTCTCTGGCATGGGGCCTCCCAGGCCTCAGCCAATTATCCTCTTGCTTTGAGCAGTAAAGATAGCTCAAGCTGGTACCAAGCACAAACAGGCGATTTGTCAAAGGTCAGGGGCACTTCCACTCAGAAGCCCTTTCAGGTTGCCAAATGTGAACCCAAAATATCTGAGACAGGTTTCAGTGAATTTAGAAAGTTTATTTTACCGGGGTTAAGGATGCAGCCACGACATAGCCTCAGGAGGTCCTGATGATATGTTCCCAGGGTGGTGAGGGTACAGCTTGCTTTCGTACAATTTAGAGAGACATAATACATCAATCAATATATGTAAGATTTACATTGGTTTGATGTGGAAGGGTCAGACAACTCAAAGTGGGGGCTTCCAGGTCATAGGCAGATTTAAACACATTCTCATTGCCAGTTGGTTGACTGTCAGTAGAAAGGAATGTCTGGGTTAAGATAAGGGGTTGTGGAGACCAAGGTTTTATCCTGCAAATGAAGATTGTAAATGTTTCTTATCAGACTTAAGGTCTGCATTAATGTTGCTGCTGGAAGGGTGTGATGAGGCATGTCCTACCCCCACTTCCCTTCATGGCCTGAACCAGTCTTTCTGGTTAAATTTTAGAGTGCCTTGACCAAGGAAGGAGTGCAGTCAGATGGTTGTAGGAGCCTCTGAATTTTATTTTTGGTTTACACAGATATAACTTAGAGAAGGTTAAGCATCACTTCTACAGTGTTTCCCATGCAATTTAACATATCAAATAAACCTAATTAAAAAAATTAATCAGAGATAAGTTCAGGAAAACCTAGTTATTTTTAACATCTCTTTTTAAAAGATGAAAAACCCAGTGCCGGGCGCGGTGGCTCAAGCCTGTAATCCCAGCACTTTGGGAGGCCGAGACGGGCGGATCACGAGGTCAGGAGATCGAGACCATCCTGGCTAACACGATGAAACCCCGTCTCTACTAAAAATACAAAAAAAACTAGCCGGGCGAGGTGGCGGGCGCCTGTAGTCCCAGCTACTCCGGAGGCTGAGGCAGGAGAATGGCGTAAACCCGGGAGGCGGAGCTTGCAGTGAGCTGAGATCCGGCCACTGCACTCCAGCCCGGGTGACAGAGCGAGACTCCGTCTCAAAAAAAAAAAAAAAAAAAAAAGAAAAACCTTTGAGATTTTCCAGGCGCCCTTTGGAAAAATCCCAAGTTTGATATCAAGATTTTATTTAGGATTTGATTTTGAGAAGGCAAAATATCAAAAGGTTCGAACGTTTGATTAAATAGGGTCCCAGGTCACATTTTTAAAAGACTTGGTTCTCTTAAAGAGGGATATGATAAAGCACTGGAAATTACTCCAATAAGACACAGAATCTTTGTTTCCTAGGCAGATTACTTAAAAAGTAAAGAAAAATCTTTTACACAATCTCTCATAAAGAGCAGACTAGTAGTCCAAGAAATTTAGTCCCTTGAGAGAGAAAATTGAACTCTAGTTTTACATCAATACACTATTGATATTAAAGCTTTCATTTTAAAACTTCATAAATCCGGCCGGGCGCGGTGGCTCAAGCCTGTAATCCCAGCACTTTGGGAGGCCGAGACGGGTGGATCACGAGGTCAGGAGATCGAGACCATCCTGGCTAACACGGTGAAACCCCGTCTCTACTAAAAAATACAAAAAACTAGCCGGGCGAGGTGGTGGGCGCCTGTAGTCCCAGCTGCTCGGGAGGCTGAGGCAGGAGAATGGCGTGAACCCGGGAGGCGGAGCTTGCAGTGAGCCGAGATCCGGCCACAGCACTCCAGCCTGGGCGACAGAGCGAGACTCCGTCTCAAAAAAAAAAAAAAAAAAAGAAAAACCCTTTGAGATTTTCCAGGCGCCCTTTGGAAAAATCCCAAGTTTGATATCAAGATTTTATTTAGGATTTGATTTTGAGAAGGCAAAATATCAAAAGGTTCGAACGTTTGATTAAATAGGGTCCCAGGTCACATTTTTAAAAGACTTGGTTCTCTTAAAGAGGGATATGATAAAGCACTGGAAATTACTCCAATAAGACACAGAATCTTTGTTTCCTAGGCAGATTACTTAAAAAGTAAAGAAAAATCTTTTACACAATCTCTCATAAAGAGCAGACTAGTAGTCCAAGAAATTTAGTCCCTGAGAGAGAAAATTGAACTCTAGTTTTACATCAATACACTATTGATATTAAAGCTTTCATTTTAAAACTTCATAAATCCGGCCGGGCGCGGTGGCTCAAGCCTGTAATCCCAGCACTTTGGGAGGCCGAGACGGGTGGATCATGAGGTCAGGAGATCGAGACCATCCTGGCTAACACGGTGAAACCCCGTCTCTACTAAAAAATACAAAAAACTAGCCGGGCGAGGTGGTGGGCGCCTGTAGTCCCAGCTGCTCGGGAGGCTGAGGCAGGAGAATGGCGTGAACCCGGAGGCGGAGCTTGCAGTGAGCCGAGATCCGCCACAGCACTCCAGCCTGGGCGACAGAGCGAGACTCCGTCTCAAAAAAAAAAAAAAAAAAAAAAAACTTCATAAATCCATTCAGTCGTAGCCAGCTCGACCATATAAAATATGGTTTTTTTTCTCTTGTTTTTTTGTCCCACATTTCCTTTACAACTTCATATATTCCTTCAGGTTTTTGTCCTTTCCTCTTTCACATTCTGGAACAACCTTTCAACACCTCTTAAACAACTACAAAAACTTATTTTGCATTCCTTGGATACTTTTAATAGAGTTGTTTTCCTTCACTGTTATTGCTTCTAGTAGTTTTGTTTACATACATACATTATTTTTAACAATCTTTATTTTACAGGGAAATCTAGGCAGTAGACAGTCATGAATTGTCTGTCGTATACCAGCATTTTTTTTTAGCAGATTAGTAAATTTTATGAATATAGCATTTCACATGTTCTAGAAATATAAACTTTTTCATAATAAAGCTTCTCAATGTGGTCAAAAGTAGATGTTTACTAAGAGACCCAGATATCTTTAGTTTCTCTATAAAAATAAGTAGCTAAAAGCATGTATAATTTAAACATGTTTAGTAACTGTGTTACTGGGGGTCCTTGCCCCCAGAGCTCCCAAGATGGTGGAGGGCCACTTCCACAATGGCGGCAGGCCGCTTTCAAGATAGTGGCAAGCCTCATGTTCTCTGACCTGGGGTTCTTGGTCTCACGGATTCCAAGGAATGGAATCTTGGTCCATGCAGTGAGTGTTATAGCTCTATTAGAAGCTGTGGGTCACAGAAGGGAACCGTGGAACCTACTGACTAGTGTTCAGCTCGATTAGCATGAACCCAGGCACTTAGCCATGCAGGAACAATGGCAAACCTTTAGCCTGATGGGGAGTGGCAGTGGGCGCCTCGCTTGATCAGGAGCACAGTGGACACCCTGCGGGATCCAGAGGGCTGGAAGTCAGCGGCGGGTCTGTGCCAGCGGCAAACACTAGTGGTGACCTGCGAGCAAAAAGCTCAGCTCGACCAGGAGAGCATGCAGTTTTAAGATTTAATAGAGTGAAAACAGAGCTCCCATACAAAGGTAGGGGACCCAAACAGGATAGCCGGTTCGAATGCCTGGGTTTATATCCCGATCATCGTCCCTCCTGCTGTGCTCTCAGGCAATAGATGATTGGTTATTTCTTTACCTCCTGTTTTTGCCTAATTAGCATTTTAGTGAGCTCTCTTTCCTACCTGATTGGTCAGGTGTTAGCTAAGTCATAAGCCCCGTGTTTAAAGGTGGATGCGGTCACCTTCCCAGCTAGGCTTAGGGATTCTTAGCCTAGGAAATCCAGCTAGTTCTGTCTCTCAACTGTTTCAGCATTTTTTTTGACTTAGAACAATCTATATACTCAGTGAATACCTGTCACTTAGTATAACTTAAGGTTTCAAATTACCAAACAGATTTTGGAAAGACTTTTATTTATTTTTATTTTTTAAACAACCTTTGAGCAAATAATTTTTTCTTTTAAAAATTTTGTACTTTTAGGCTGGATGCGGTGGCTCATGCCTGTAATCCCAGCACTTTTGGAGGCTGAGGCGGGCAGATCGCCTGAGCGTCAGGAGTTTGAGACCACCCTGGCCAACATGGTGAAACCCCCTCTCTACTAAAAATACAAAAATTAGTCGGGTGTGGTGGCGGGCGCTTGTAATCCCAGCTACTCAGGAGGCTGAGGCAGTAGAATTGCTTGAACGCAGGAGGCAGAGGTCGCAATGAGCCAAGATGGTGTCACTGCACTCCAGCATGGGCGACAGAGTGAGACTTTGTCTCAAAAAACAGCAAACAAAAAAATTTTTTTTTGTACATTTTTTTTTTTTTTTGGAGATGGGGTGCTGCATGTTGCCCAGGCTGTTCTCAAAATTCCTGGGCTCAGGCATTCCTCCCGCCTCAGCCTCCTGAGGTAGCCGGGCTTATAGGCATGCACCAGGGCCCATCTTATTTCTACTTTTAAGACTTATGAAACACAATTATTTTTGAAATAGTTTGTCAGAACAGATTCAATTTGATTAAAATCACATCTGTACATTTATGATCTTAAACATCTAATAAATATATTAGCTTATTTTATGAGTAAGCCCAATAAAGTTACTATAAATAAATAAATAAAATAAAATAAGTTTAAATAAATAAATAAATAAAATAAGTTACTCAGGATGTGGAGGCAGGAGGATCATTTGAGTCCAAACCCAGAAGTTCGAGACCAGCCTAGGCAGCATAGCGAGACCCTGTCTCTTAAATCAGAATTTTAAAAATGAAGCCATTGAAGTTCTAAATTATGCTTAGTAAAGTTATGCCAACAAGAAAGGAAGGGAAAGAGCTAGGGCTGCAGTGGCAGAGCAGATAGTCAGCAGGCTTTTAACAAGGAAGGGGGTTTCAGTTGACTGAGAAGTTCCCATGAGAAGAGCAGGATAAAGTATAGAGAACAGAGAAGCCTTAAAACAAAGAGCCCAGGGAGAACTAGCCTGAGACGAGTATAGAGAAGCTCAAAACCAAAACTCGGAAGAAGAGTTCCAGCCCAATGAGTTCCTTCCAAAAAAAGAAGCCTTAGATTCTAACCCAGCTTCAGAGAGCACAGTCATTCAAAATGTGACTGAAATTATAAGCCTTTTTATGGCTTACCCATGGAATCAATAGGTGTTCCCAAAAAGTGTGCAGAAGATGGAGCCCCTGATCCAAAGTCACTCCCAAAGATATCCAAAGAGAGAAGAAGTAAAAATCTTTTTCGCTGCAGGAAATAAGAATAGTGTTTGTCAATTCCAGATCAAGGCAGATTCAGTTAAAAGAAAAAAAAAGAATGGTGTTTGTGAAAACCTGTGTCTGTGGCCTCCAACAAAAGTGAGATACTTTTGACACTGGGTAGGTGATGCTGAAATGGGATTTCTTAGTACTAGCAAGGCAGCAAGGAAAGAGATGACGCAGGCCCTTATGGACTGAGATCTTTTATTTAGACAGACTCCCTTGAGAGCTGGCATGGTCCATAGGAAAGTATCTCAGACCCCCAGGCCACTGGCTGCCTGCCTGCAGACATAGACCCACTGACAGGTAGAAAACCAATAACAGAATGCGGTCACTGGATCCAAGCCAAGGTCTCAGGACACAAACTGAAACAAACAGGACACTGTCGCTGTCCCTGAGAAGGAAAGGATCTATTATAAGAGTACATGAACCAAGTGCGACAGCACCTAAAGAACTAGTTCCTAAAGTGTTTTATTGTGTAAATCTAAATTTTGGAAAATCCCTTTTAGAAAAGGAAAGCAGAACCTGTTAACATCCTTGCTCAGCTGGACCCCGAGATCTACGGTCTGACAGGTAAAATGTTTATTTTCACTGGCTGGGTCATAGGTCCTGGGATGTCAGTTGCAGTTTTCAGAACAAGCAGAGAATCCCAACCATCCCAACCTCACTGACAAATCTGTTGGGAGGAATACTTTCCCTCCTCCAATTTGAGTTTAGTTGTTGGAGACCTGCACGTTATCTGATAATAGGCAGGTTGATAGGAGAAAAGACAGATTTATTTATGTTTGTCATGGGAGTGCTCAGTGATGAGTAATTCACTCAATAGTCAGATAAAAGGTTTATATAGTAGTTCCCCCTAATCCTCTAGGGATTAATAGGGGATTTCCCCTATGTTCCAAGAGCCCAGTGGATGACCAAAACCACTGATAGTACTGAACCCTGGCCAAGGAACGCTAAGGTCACTTTTTCACTTAAAGGAAGCACTTTATGACTTCTCTTTGGCATATCCAAGTTGCCAGCATCACTATTCTTGTGCTTTGGGAACATTACTAAGTAAAACAAAGATTACTTTAACACAGGCACTATGACACTGAAATAATTGACCTGATAACTGAGAAGACTACTAAGTGACCTTGGGTAGCATATACAGCATGGGTACCCAGAACAAAGGGAAGATTCATGTCCAGGTCAGGAAGGAGTGGGAGGGTGCAAGACTTCATCACACTACTCAGATGGTGCACAATTTAAAACTTATGAATTCTTTCTGGAATTTTCCAATTAATATTTGCAGTTCTTCACTGACCATAGGAAACTGAAATCAGGGAAAGCAAAACTGCAGATAAGGAGGAACTACTGTTTACCAACTTAAAATGGAGGAGAGGGATTTAGGGCTTCAATCAGAAGGTGTAGATGGTTCTGTTGGCCTTTTTGCTGCCAGTGGCAATGGGCAGACTGTCTCTATGGCAGCTGAATTCCAGGAAACTCCCATGGAGACAGAGTTAATGACAACTGGGTTTTCCAGAGGGAAGTTGGATAAGGGAAGTTCAGGTAATATTTCTTTCTGTGGCTGGGCACAGTGGCTTACCCCTGTAATCCCAGCACTTCGGGAGGTGGAGGCGGGTAGATAGGTTGAAGCCACGAGTTCAAGACCAGCCTGGCAAATGTGGCAAAACTTTGTCTCTACTAAAAATACAAAAATTAGGCATGGTGGCGCATGCCTGTAGTCCTAGCTACTTGGGATGCTGAGGTACAAGAATCACTTGAACCTGTGAGATGGAGATTGCAGTGAGCTGACATTGCGCCACAGCACTCTAGCCTGGGTGACAGAACAAGACTCTGTCTCAAAAAAAAAAAAAAAAAAAAAAACTTTCTGCATCTTCAGTTCAAATTACTTTTATTTTAAAATAATCTTTTTTTTGTTTTTTGAGACAGAGTCTCGCTCTGTTGCCCAGGCTGGAGTGCAGTGGCCGGATCTCAGCTCACTGCAAGCTCCGCCTCCCGGGTTTACGCCATTCTCCTGCCTCAGCCTCCCAAGTAGCTGGGACTACAGGCGCCCGCCAACTTGCCCGGCTAGTTTTTTTTGTATTTTTTAGTATAGATGGGGTTTCGCCGTGTTAGCTAGGTTGGTCTCGATCTCTTGACCTCGTGATCCACCCGTCTCGGCCTCCCAAAGTGCTGAGATTACAGGCTTGAGCCACCGCGCCCGGCCTAAAATAATCTTTATTCCAACTCTGTGGATCTAAGTAGGTCCCCTAATATTGAAATCTTTCTAAACTATATTAAAACTCTTACCTGGAACTTTCATTATTTTAACAGCTTTATTGCCGTATAATGGGGATACAGTAAACTATACATATTTAAAGCATATAATTTGATAAAGGGACATATGAATGTACCCACAAAACTATCAACATGATAGCAAACATGTCTATCACTACTGGAAATTTCTCCAGTGTCCCTTTAAAAATTTCTTCTTCTGATTCTCCCGAAACCATTCCTGTCAGGAAACCAGTGATCTTTTTTTCACTATAGATTTGTTTACTTATTCTACAGTTTTATATAAATGGAATTGTACAATACTCTTTTTTGGTCTAGCTACCTTCACTCAGCATAATTATTCTTGATATTCATTCATGTTTCTTCTATCAATAGTTCATTCCTTTTTATTGCTAAGCATTAGTCCATTGTATGATATAATAAGGCTTATATGACTATTTGTGTATGTCTTTGTGAAACTGCCGTGGCAAAATTGTGACATTAAAAGCAGTTTGACATGGCTGACTCTGTCTTGGTTCTAACCTCAAAGCTGTCTTTGCTCATTCCTGGGTATGGCCAAGCTAACCGTGGGAAGAATTTAGTTTATAGTTTAACTTGAAAGCAAGGATAATATTCCTTTCCTAAAACTTAACCCCTTCCTTGCTCAGGGACCAAAAACCACTTTTGTCAGACTAATGAAAGGACACAAGATTAGGATTATGGGAGGGGTCTCAATTCTGCTAAAATATAGGCATAATTTTTATAATCCTTTACTGCTCAGGAGTCCTGTGGCCAGAGGCAATAGGATTTGTGACTTTCCCAAGTGCTCCTGTAGATAACATCACTAATGTAGAACCTAAGATTGGTCTTTTGAGATTTTTTCAAACTTTCTGGCTACCGACTGACCCCCACCCAGAACCATGACTCTTAACTCAGCTGGTCTTGTGGCCCCACCCAGAGGCAGACTCAGCCCATAAGGAACGTTTTCCCTAAATCTATGATTTCATCCCTAACCAGTCAGCAGCACTCATTCTCTAGCCCCCTGCCCACCAAATTTTCCATAAAAACTCTACCTAGCCTTTGGAGAGACTGATTTAAGTGATAACTTCGGTTCCCCTGTGTGCTTTTGTTTTTCTTTTTTTTTTTTTTTTTTTTTTTTTTTGAGACGGAGTCTTGCTCTGCCACCCAGGCTGGAGTGCAGTGGCCGGATCTCAGCTCACTGCAAGCTCCGCCTCCCGGTTTACGCCATTCTCCTGCCTCAGCCTCCTGAGTAGCTGGGACTACAGGCGCCCGCCTCGTCGCCCGGCTAGTTTTTTGTATTTTTAAGTAGAGACAGGGTTTCACCATATTAGCCAGGATGGTCTCGATCTCCTGACCTCGTGATCCGCCCGTCTCGGCCTCCCAAAGTGCTGGGATTACAGGCTTGAGCCACCGCGCCCGGCCACTTTTGTTTTTCTTAGGTAGATACCTAGGAGTGAAACAGTGGAACATATGGAAAGTGTATGTTCAACTTTTAAAAAAACTGATAAACTGCAGGAGTGATGGTGATAACTGCACCATTTTGCGTTCCTAGCAATAGTTCATAAAAGTTTCAGTTATTTGAGATCCTTGCCAACACTTGCAAAACACTGGGGTTAGTTTCTTTTTTTTGAGATGGAGTCTTGCTGTGTTGCCTAGGCTGGAGTGCAGTGGCATGATCTCGGCTCACTGAAACCTCCTGAGTTTAAATAATTCTCCTGCCTCAGCCTCCTGAGTAGCTGGGATTACAGGGGCGTGCCACCATGCCCAGCTAATTTTTGTATTTTTGGTGGAGACAGGGTTTCACCATGTGGATGGACTAGGCTGATCTCAAACTCCTGACCTCAGGTGATCCGCCAGCCTCGGCCTCCTGACATGCTGGGATTACAGGTGTGAGCCACCATACCCAGCCTAGTTTTTATGTTTCTGAGAGAGTTTTAGGATTATTTAATTTATGTAAGCATTTCTTTTTCTTTTTTTTTTTCTTTTAGAGACTGAGTCTTGCTCTAATCTCGGCTCACTGCAACCTCCACCTCCCAGGTTCAAGCGATACTCCTGCCTCAGCCTCACGAGTAGCTGGGACTGCAGGCGTACACTGCTATGCTGGATAATTTCTTTTGTATTTCAGTAGAGGCGGAGTTTCACCATGTTCCCCAGGCTGGTCTCGAACTCCTGAGCTCAGGCAATCCGCCCACTTCAGCCTCCCAAAGTGCTAGGATTACAGGTGTGAGCCATTGTGCCCGGCTGCATTTATTTTTCTTTGAGCCATTTAGAATAGAGCTCTTATTAATTGGTTAATACCATTTGGAGGTAGGAAAATACATATACATACTATCTATACACACAAACCAATATTCTAATAGATGTGCAGTAGTACCTCATAGTTTTAAAATAATTTTTTTTTTTTTTTTTTTTTTTTTTTTTTGAGACAGAGTCTGGCTCTGTCGCCCAGGCTGGAGTGCGGTGGCGGGATCTCGGCTCACTGCAAGCTCCGCCTCCCGGGTTTACGCCATTCTCCTGCCTCCGCCTCCCGAGTACACTACAGGCGCCCGCCTCGTCGCCCGGCTAGTTTTTTGTATTCTTTAGTAAGACGGTCTCACCGTATTAGCCAGGATGGTCTCGATCTCCTGACCTTGTGATCCGCCATCTCGCCTCCCAAAGTGCTGGATTACAGGCTTGAGCCACCGCGCCCGGCCAATTTTTATTTTTAATTTTTGTGGGTTCATAGTAGCTGTATCATTATAGTTTTTATTTGCATTTCTCTAGCAACCTGAAATAATCAAAATCCACTTTAAAGAGTTTATTTAGGCCGGGTGTGGTGGCTAACACCTGTAATCGCAGCTCTTTGGGAGGCGAAGGCAGGTGAATAACAAGGTCAGGAGTTTGAGACCAGCCTGGCCAACATGGTGAAACCCTGTCTCTACTAAAAATCCAAAAAATTGGCTGGGCGTAGTGGCAGGCACCTGTAATCCCAACTACTTGGGAGGCTGAGGCAGGAGAATCACTTGAACCCGGGAGACAGAGGTTGCAGTGAGCCGATATCGTGCCACTGTACTCCACTCTGGGCGACAGTGAGACTCTGTCTCAAAATAAGAAGAGTTTGTTCAAGTGAAAAGCTGGGAATGGCTGTCCAGGAGACTCCAGAGAAATGGAGTCAGTGCTCTGAAGTAAGTTTTTGCTTATATAGGCAGAAAACGAAGTTTGGTAGAGTATAGTATTTTCTATACAAGGCTGGTTTATGAGTTATAGCAATTTAATTAGTTACATTTTGCATTTTTCCCTCCCATGGCTTGTTTTGTTTTCTTTATAGCTGGTTTTCATTTTCCTTCCAATTTAAAATAATGTATTTAACATTCTCTCTTAGTGTGATAGTCATGAATTTTTTGTGTGAGAAGGGTAAGAGGGAAGTTAATCTATAATGAAGATCAACAGTGAAGAGAGGAGTCTTCCTTGGTATCTTTTAGTCATTTGCAACATTTTATAAACTGTAGGTAAAGATAAAGGATAGTATAATCAAAGAAACAGGTTTGCAGCTGCCTCTGTTATAGCTACTTGTCATGTGACTTAAGCCCTATAAATCACATGACTTTAAGGCTCAAAATAATTTGGCGTTCCAGCAGCTGAGATTTTGAATTACTTATTTCCACATCTCTAATGACCGAGTTCTGTTTATGTGCTTATTAATTATTCCCATATTTCTTTGGTGAAATGTCTGTTTAAATATTTTGCTGCTGGGCGTGGTGGCTCATGTCTGTAATCCCAGCACTTTGGAAGGCTGAGGCAGGAGGATTGCTAGAGTTGAGGTTGAGGATTGCCAGGAGTTCTCAACGAGTCTGGGCAACATAGTGAGACACGGATCTACAAAAGATAAAAGATAAAAAATAAAAAGTAAATGTTTTGCCTATTTAAAATTAGGGTCATTTGCATTGTTATTAGAGTTTTATTTTTATTTATTTATTTTTTTGGAGACAGGGTCTCACTCTGTTGCCCAGGTTGGAATGCAGTGGTGCAATCATGGATCACTGCAGCCTCAACCTCCCTAGGCTCAGGGGATCCTCCTATCTTAGCCTCCTGAGTAGCTGGGATATTAGGCATGCACCACCACGCCTGGCTATATTAAAGCTTTTTAAGAAAATATATTCTGGGCCGGGCGCGGTGGCTCAAGCCTGTAATCCCAGCACTTTGGGAGGCCGAGGCGGGTGCATCACGAGGTCAGGAGATCGAGACCATCCTGGCTAACACGGAGAAACCCCGTCTCTACTAAAAAATACAAAAAAAAACTAGCCGGGCGAGGTGGCAGGCGCCTGTAGTCCCAGCTACTCGGGAGGCTGAGGCAGGAGAATGACGTAAACCCGGGAGGCGGAGCTTGTAGTGAGCTGAGATCCGGCCACTGGGCTACAGAGCGAGACTCCGCCTCAAAAAAAAAAAAAAAGAAAAGAAAAGAAAATATACTCTGGATATTAGTCTTTTATCAGATTTGTACATAATTTACAAATATTTTCTCCCTATCTGAGGCTTGTCTTGTCTGTCTGCCTTCCTTTCCCTCCTTATATTCCTTCCTTTCTCCCTCCCTCCCCTTTCCTCCCCTCCCTCCCTGCTCTTTTCTCCTCCCTCCCACACCTCCCCTTCCCACCCCTCCTCTTTCCATCCCTCCCTTTCTTCTCCTTCCTCCCATCCCTTCCAACCCTGCCCCTCCCCTCACTCCCTCTCTTCTTTCCCATTCCTCTCTCTCTCTAGTGATCCTCCCACCCAGCCTCCCTAGTACCTAGTAGCTGGGACTACAGGCATGTGCAACTGTACCTGGGTTTTTTCATTTTTTAACTTCATCTTTTCTTTTGAACTGCATAAATTTTCAGTGTTGACGAAGTACAGTTTATCAGTTTGTCGTTTTATTGGTTGTGCTTTTGGTGTTGTATCTAAGTATTCTTTGCTAACCAAAGCTTTCAAAGAGTTCTCTTTTTTTTTTTTCTATAAGCTTTAGAATTTTAGCTTTTACTTTTTGTCTTTGATTCATTTTGAGTTTGTATGTGTGTGAGTTACAATTTTCTTGCATTCTTAACAGGGACAAGAATTGATTTTTTTTTTTTTTGAGATGGAGTTTTGCTCTTGTCGCCCAGGTTGGAGTGTGATGGCACGACCTCAGCTCACTGCAACCTCCGCCTCCCGGGTTCAAGTGACTCTCCTGCCTCAGCCACCTGAGTAGCTGGGATTACAGGCGCCCGCCACCACGCCCAGCTAATTTTTTGTATTTTTAGTAAAGACGAGGTTTCACCGTGTTGGCTAGGCTGTTCTCCAACTCCTGACTTCAGGTGATCCACCCGCCTTGGCCTCCCAAAGTGCTGGGATTACAGGTGTCAGCCACCGTGCCTGGCCTGATTCTTAGGGAATGAAAGAATATTACTGTTTTTACATATAAATCCTGAGTATATCTATCACATAAACAGATACACAGTTTATCTGTGATATTACCGTTTCATGAGGGAAGGCAAAATTAGGTTAAAAATGTCTAGAAAGATTTCTTAGGGTTGCAACAATGAAAAGTTGAGAAACAAGGTCTAATTTATACTCTTCGAATGTTGGTACACAGTTGTCCCAGTCCCATTTGTCCAAGAGACTATCCATTCGCCCATTGAATTGCCTTATCAGCTTTGTTGAAAATGGGTTGGTTATTTCTTGACTGAATTCCATTCCACAGATCTGTATCAGACAACTTGGTTATAGTATCACATATAGTAGATAAAATAATTGTACAGATGCATTAAATATTAGCACCTCAAAATTCCTTGTGTTTTTTTTTTTTTTTTGAGATGGAGTCTCACTCTGTTGTCCAGGCTGGAGTGCAGTGGCGCAATCTTGGCTCACTGCAACCCCTGCCTCCTGGGTACAAGCAATTCTCCTTCCTCAGCCTCACAAGTAGCTGGGATTACAGGTGTGTGCCACCACGCCTGGCTAGTTTTTTGTATTTTTGGTAGAGACGGGGTTTCACCATGTTGGCCAGGCTGGTCTTGAACTCCTGACCTTGTGATCTGTCGCCTTGGCCTCCCAAAGTGCTGGGATTACAGGCGTGAGCCACTGTGCCCAGCCCCATGTAACTTTTACTTGAAAGAAGGTACATACTTTTTTTTGTTTTGTTTTTTTGAGATACTGTCTTGCTCTGTCACCAAGCTGGTGTGCAGTGGCGCGATCTCAGGTCACTGCCACCTTCGCCTCCTGGGTTCAAGCAATTCCCCTGCCTCAGCCTCCTGAGTAGCTGGGACCACAGATGCATGCCACCATGCCCAGCTAATTTTTTGTGTTTTAGTAGAGATGGGTTTTCACCATGTTGGCCAGGATGGTCTCGAACTCCTGACCTTGTGATCTGCCCGCCTCGGCCTCCCAAAGTGCTGGGGTTACAGGCGTGAGCCACCACACCCGGCAAGAAAGTGCATACTTTTAACTGAAGGAAGATGGATGTGTGTGTGTGTATGAGTGTACATGTGTGTAAAATTTTTTTAACAGATGTAGTCTCGCTTGTTGCCCAAGAGCGCAGTGGGGTGTTTAAAGCTCACCTGAGCCTTCCGAGTAGCAGGGATTACAGGTGTAGGTTTTATGACCTGCTTCATTGGAGACTTTGGGCGTGGTTTATGAGAGTGGTCTTTCTGCTTCTGTTTTCTAAAATGCTTAGATGACATATTTTGGGGTAGCACTTCCTGTACCTCATCAACTCCATGAAACTGTATAGCTTTATAACTAAAATATTGCCATCTAATTTGAGTAAAGTCTTATCTTTTCTTTATAAGAATAGAATTTTCAGTCTTTTTTGTGGCTGTGGTTTTCTGTTTTTTGCCTAAGATGCTTAGTTCAGTTTTTGGATTGACCCCATTGCTGGTTAAGTTGGAATCTGCAGAAATTAATGTTAGCTGGGATCTTTATCTCCTTTTTTTTCATTAAAAAAATTTATGTGCAATAGTCTATAAAATCTTTGTCTTAAAGACAAACCAACAAGAGGAAACTTACAAAGAAAGGAAAAGGGCATGCCATCTGCCAGTGTTTTATTGAGTTTCTTTGACATAAAAACACAAGCAAACTATTCTTTCTATTTTAGGAATTTGAGTTTATTGTTAAATCCGTTCTCTAATAATCCAAACTCTTTTCTTCATTCCTGTTAAGAGTTATAAATAAAGATTTGCAAAGCATTATTTGCCCTTGGAAAAGCAGAGAACTGCACATGGAATAACCCTAAGTGAGGGAAAGGAGAAAAAAAATGTTTCTTGAGTGCCTACAGTGTGCTTAGTACTATTGCATGCTTTAGAATATTTTCTCATTTGAATCTTGTGATTGTCATTTAAGATGAGCATTATTAGCTGCATTTGAAAACAGATGAAATATTTCTCATTTTAAGTTCAGGGGTACATGTGAAGATTTGTTACATAGGTAAACTTGTGTCATGGGGATTTGTTGTACAGATTATTTCATCACCCAGGTATTAAGCCTAGTACCCTTTAGTTATTTTTCCTGATCCTCTTCCTCCTCCGGCTCTCTACCATCTGATAGGCCCCAGCATGTGTTGTCTTCCCCTCTTTGTGTCCACAAACCCCGTTTTCTGTATTGTGTTTTCTTTCTTTTTTTTTTGAGATGAAGTTTTGCTCTTGCTGCCCAGGCTGGAGTGTAATGGCGCGATCTCGGCTCACCACAACATCTGCCTCCTGGATTCAAGCAATTCTTCTGCCTCAGCCTCCCGAGTAGCTGGGATTACAGGCATGCACCATCATGCCTGGCTAATTTTTGTATTTTAGTAGAGATGGGGTTTCTCCATGTTGGTCAGGCTGGTCTCGGACTCCCGAGTTCAGGTGATCACCTGCCTCGGCTTCCCAAAGTGCTGGGATTACAGGCGTGAGCCATTGCACCCGGCCTATATTGTGTTTTCAAATGCTTGGAAAAATTTGAACAAAACGAATGCAGACCAGTAGGTGTTTGCTATTGAGAGCACCCTCAGGTTCATTGGTAGATGCAAGCTTTTCTAGCCACTTTGGAAGTTACTGTTGGTTGCTTTGATGAAGCTGTGAGGGCATCTAAAATCTGAATATTTTCCCCCTCATCACTACTGCTTGTACAGAACACATATTTCTATGTTTGTTGGTTTGTTTTTGTTTCTTTAAGCCTTTTGGAGCAATGAGGATACCTTGCTTTCTTTTCCATGGAAAAGCCACCCACATATGTATACACACGTGTGCACAATGCCCTACATCAACTGAGTAGCAACAAAATTAAATTGCTGAAAATCATGAAGACTGGCTTATACTATAGTTGGAAGCACGCAGACCTATAACAAACGCATTTATGACCATTTTGGTGAAAGATTAGATATCCAAAATTCCATTTTCCTACCAAAATAATTTTCATTTTAACAATTTTTTTCTAGTCTTTGTTAATACCTATGTTATTTTATTATTTTTTGTTTTTTGAGATGGAGTCTTGCTTTGTCACCCAGGCTAGAGTGCAGTGGCACGATCTCAGCTCACTGCAACCTCCACTTCCTGGGTTCAAGCGATTCTCCTGCCTCAGCCTCTGGGGTAGTTGAGATTACAGGCGCCTGCCACTGCACCCGGCTAATTTTTGTATTTTTAGTAGAGACAGGGTTTCACCATCTTGGCCAGGCTGGTCTTGAACTCCTGACCTCGTGATCCACACACCTTGGCCTCCCAAAGTACTGGGATTACAGGCATGAGCACCACACCCTGTCCCTGTTTATTTTATTTTATTTTTTGAAACAGAGTCACTCCATCACCCAGACTGGAGTGCAGGGGTGTGATCTTGGCTCATTGCAACCTCTGCCTCCCAGGCTCAAGCGATTCTCCTGTCTCAGCCTCCCAAATAACTGGGATCCACGCCACTACCGCCCAGCTAATTTTTGTATTTTTAATAGAGACAAAGTTTCACCATATTGGCCAGGCTGGTCTCGAACTCCTGATCACAAATGAGCCACCCACTTTGGCCTCCCAAAGTGCTGGGAATACAGATGTGAGCTACCTTGCCCGGCCACATATGTTTATTTTTATTTAGTAAACAGTCATAATGTATGAATTATCTGATTTTTATACTCACATATAGACAATTCTGTCATAGGTTTTCTGGGAACAGACCTTATTTTCATTATCCTGCTGTCAGAATGTGTTAGATCATAAATGTTTGGTTTTAGAAATTTACGTTTCTATAGTTTTAGTAATTTTTTTAGAGAAAACTTTTTTCATAGTATTTATTTATGATGACTTTAATATTATATTGCCATACCATATTGTTTAGAACACAATTGGATTGTTTCTAGACTTTCTTGTAGATAATACTTCAGTTAGTGCTTTTGTACACAGTTTTTGCATCCCTTGAGTTTTTTACTGGGGCCTTTTCTCAGAAGTGGGGTTATTAGATTAAAGGCTATGAACACTGATTTTATTTTGTAATGTTGCTTTCCATGCAGATATTTCACTTTATACTTAACTCATTGTACTAGTTTTAGTGCTGTTGGTTAGCATTGTTTGTTTATTTTTGCTCATTTAGTTATAAATGGTGACTTAAGAGTGTTTACATCTCCTTTTGTTTTATTACTGTTTATGATTGTTTCACCACTTGTTTATTGTTTGTACATTCTCTCATGTGAATTGTCTTTTCATATCATTTGTGTATGTATGCATGGAAATCTTGATGTCTTATATAAAAATAATGATATTAGCCTTTTTTTTTCGGTAACTTGTAAAGATTCTCAGGAAAGGAAATAATGCTAGGACAAAGAAAGGAAGGTCCATGTTCAACGGAAACCTTAATAGTATATATAACTATGAATACTGTAAAAATATTATTTTTAGGAAATAATACATGAGTAACAGGAATAAAAGGGGAGGCAATTAATATCTATTGAAACCCTAGTTAGTTTTAAACCTTAGGGTAGGCATTTTATAAATGTAATTTAAAAAAATTTTTATAAGACTACTAGCTAGTTATTTCCCCATTTTATAGGTAAGTAAACTGAGACAGAAAAATAAGCAACTTTTCCAAAGATACACATCTTGTTCATAAAAGCCCTGTTACTGAACTGGCTAATTTCTTCATGGCTGTGACATCATACCCATAATCACATAATTTGAATCTGGAAACTCATGTGCTTTATTTCTGTTGGGAATGAAGTTTTTGGTGTCACAAAAAAAAGAATTAATGTTGGAACAAATGATATCTCGGCAAGGTGAGCTTTACTTTCTGCAGAAAGGGTGCTACTCGAAGCTGTCCATCCATGAGAGCACACCAGAGGAGACAGAGTTATTTATAACCTGACATCTCTACCCTACTGCTGTGTCCAGTTTCCATTGGCTGGAATAGGACATCACATTTTACACTTTACCCGATTGGCCATTAGTTTAAAATTTTTTAATTGGGTAAGGGTAACAGAACAAAGAAAGAAAAGGAAGTTGCCCAGGGATAGTTAAGGAGGCATCTATCTGGCTGGGACTTGTCTAGTTCTGTCCAGGCATGCCAGAGTAAGCTAGGACGGCCGATTTGGAGTGTGTGTGTGTGTGTGTGTACATGCTCACGTGTGCGCGCACACCATATTTTTCCCCATTCTAATTTTGAAACTCCTATTATTCATGGTTGGGCCTTCTTGCTTGATTTCTTTAATTTTCTTCCTTTTTTTCATTTATTCTATTTTTATCTTTTTGCCTTTTGGCTATCATTCTAGAAATTTTCTCAACTACCCTGCTGTGTTAATTTTTCATTTCTGCTGTTTTATTTCCAGATACTAATTTCTCATTTGTCTTTAATGTTCCTTTAAACAAGTAGGGAGTTGGTACTTGTTACGTAGGTGGTCTCTTGTTTATTTCTGATAATGTTAATTATAGGTCATATTTTGAATTTTAAAAAACTCCCTGAATTGTTTGTTCCTGTGAATTTCTATTTTTTTCCCTATTATTTTGTTCTGTTTCACATTGGAGTCTTCTTCAAATAGTGCGTCTTTACTGTCATTTATATTAAAGAGTGATACACTAAGAGGTTGATTAGAGGCCTTGGGAGTATGGGCATAGCTTAAGACCTACTGAACTTAGTCATATGATGCTGAGGTGTGTACCTTACAGTCAGTATCTGTTAAGTTTATTTTCCTGGTCAGATTGCTCCTCAGAGAGGAATTTTCCACTACTCCTGCTTGGAAGTCCAGCTGCCAGTGTTCTTGGAGCCTGTTGTGTAATAAAGAATGTGGTTGGCTTTTGGCTCTGGTTCCTAGAACAGAGGCTTTAAATCGTGGAATTTCTTCAGTGATAGGAGTGACTTTATTATTGACACTAGGCCCCTCATATCATACTTGATAGTTTTTGCCAACCAGGTGACTGATAGCGGGCCCCTAGATAGTTTATGCTAATGAATGACACAGGATGGTGATTGGTAACTCCAGAAAGACTGTGATTAAGGAATTGGGGCTTTCACCCATGCAATATCACCCTGACCTCCAGGGAGGACAAGGGGTAGCTGGAGATTGAGTTAAATCATGTCATTCATACCTACGTAATGCAGCCCCAATAAGATCTCTGGGCACTGAAGTTTGGGTGAGTTTCCCTGGTGAACAGAACTCTGTGGGAACCCCTGAATCCCTGGTGAACAGTACTCTGTGTATATTGTTACTGCATCTGTGTGCCAGCTGGGTGATTTGTCCTGACTCCACAGGGAAAGGCCATAGAAGCTTCACATTTGGGCTCCTCCCAGACTTTGCCCTAGGTATCTCTTATTGTTACTTGTCCTGATTTTTGTCCTTTTTGCTATAATAAAACTATAATTGGGCTGGGCGTGGTGGCTCACGCCTGTAATCCCAGCACTTTGGGAGGCCAAGGCAGGTGAATCACTTGAGGTCAGGAGTTTAAGACCAGCCTGGCCAACATGATAAAACCCTGTCTCTACTAAAAATACAAAATTAGCAGGGCGTGGTGGCATGCACCTGTAATCTCAGCTACTCAGGTTGCTGAGGCAGAAGAATCACTTGAACCCAGGAGGCGGAGGTTGCAGTGAGCCGAGATCATGCCACTGTGCTCTAGCCTGGGTGACAGAGTGAGACCCTGTCTCAAAAAAAAAAAAAAAAAATATATATATACACACACACACACACACACACACACCACACACACACACACACCACACACACACAAGTATATTTGTAAGTATAGGACTTTCCTGAGTTCTATGAGTTGTTCCACCAAATTATTGAAACTGAGAGGGTTGTGGGAACCCCTGAATTTATAGCCAGTTTTTTGTTTTGTTTTGTTTTTTTGAGATGGAGTCTCGCTGTATTGTCCAGGCTGGAGTGCAATGGCACCATCTCGGCTCACTGCAACCTGGGCCGCACCAGTTCAAGCAATATTCCTGTCTCAGCCTCCTGAGTAGTGCACACCACCATGCCCGGCTAATTTTTGTATTTTTAGTAGAGATGGGGTTTCACCATATTGGTCAGACTGGTCTTGAACTCCTGACCTCAGGTGATCCACCTGCCTTGGCCTCCCAAAGTGCTAGGATTATAGGCATGAGCCACCGTTCCCAGCCTGGCCAGTTGTTTAGAAGTGAAGGTGGCTTGGGAACCCTCAAGCTTGTGATTAGTGTCGGAAATGGTATCTTCTTTTAGGAGGATATACTCTTAACTTGTAAAGTTAGGCCTGAGTCTTGGTAGTTTGTATCAGAATTGCATTGCAGAGTCAAAGGAGAAAAGAGGCCCAGGCATCCTGTCATCAGCATGTAGAATTGCACTTTACCTACCAGTTTTCAGAATGAGTCTCTTTCCCTCAGTTGTGCCTGAGATCCTTGAGTCCAGAGCCCTCTGCTTCACTCTCCAGAATGGAAAGCTACAGTCTTCCACCAGGGGTTGGTGATGGGATGGTGGCTGGGCCAAGTAAGCCGATTTTCAACCTCTTCTTTAGTTTCCAACCTGTTTTCCAAAATCCAACAGATTTTTGACCTGTTTCCCTACTTTTAGTCGGAAATAGTGTTTCCCATTTCTTATTTCTATAGTTATCCAGTGGGAATTGCTTCCTTCTCAGCTGCCATAGCAATCATCTTACTTAAATGTTGCAACAATTGGTTACTCTTTTCTGTTCTTTCTCTCATCTCTTTTCCCTATATTTTCTTTTTTTCTCTTTTTCTTTTCTTTTCTTTTTTTTTTTTTTTTTTGAGACAGGGTCTTGCTCTGTTGTCTAGGCTGGAGTGCAATGGCCTGATCATGGCTCACTGCAGTCTTGACCTCTTGGGCTCTAGCAGTCCTCCCATCTCATGCTCCCTAGTAGCTGGGACTAGAGGCATGCAACCAGCATGCCTAGCTAATTTTTTGTAGAGATGTGGTTTTGCCATGTTGCCCAGGCTTGTCTCAAACACCTGGGCTTAAGCAGTCCTCCCCACTTGGCCTCCCAAAGTGCTGGGATTATAGGCGTGAGCCACTACACCCCGGTCTTATATTTTTCATTTTTGTGTTTGTGATAAAGAATTGAGGCTGGGCGTGGTGGCTTACACCTGTAATCCTGGCACTTTGGGAGGCCGAGGTGGGCAGATCACAAGGTCAGGAGCTTGAGACCAGCCTGACCAACATGGTGAAACACTGTCTCTACTAAAAATACAAAAATTAGCCAGGCGTGGTGGCTCAGGCCTGTAATCCCAGCTATTCAGGAGGCTGAGGCAGGAGAATCGCTTAAACCTAGGAGGCGGAGGTTGCAGTGAACTGAGATTGCACCACTGCACTCCAATCTGGGTGACAGAGTGAGACTCCGTCTCGAAAAAAAAAAAGAATTGAGAGATTTGAGAGATTGAGCACTTTTTCTGTACCCTTTGTTACCTGACTTTTATGTTTTTAACTAGTTGACTTTAGAGTGTTTAAGATCTACATAAATATTCTGTTGATATTTAGAATAGCAGGTGGCTGGGTGCTATTCATTTTGCTATAGATGAGTTATAATTAAAAATTTTGAAATTACTGTGATCAGGTTTTTATTAATATGGAAGCATAAACATGGAAATAAAATTTTATGTAAAATTTTTCTGAAAAATTTTTTTATTTTGTAATTTCAAGATGGCAATTTCTGATAAAATATGTTATTTATTAGAGGAGACTATTTGGATTAACAGTATGATCTGTCTGCTAGGCCTAGATACCAAATACAACCTTCACAAAAACCAGAGCTAAAACTATTTCAAAAGAGAAAGTCATAGATGTCATATGTAGGCCTCCCACTAGACTGTAAGCACATTTTAAGAGTGGGTATCTTATATAGGGCTTTGTGGACACTTAGTAAAAATTCGGTGATCAAGACCAACTCTTGGCTGGGCGCGGTGGCTCAAGCCTGTAATCCCAGCACTTTGGGAGGCCGAGACAGGCGGATCACGAGGTCAGGAGATCGAGACCATCCTGGCTAACACGGTGAAACCCCGTCTCTACTAAAAATACAAAAACTAGCCGGGCGAGGTGGCAGGCGCCTGTAGTCCCAGCTACTCAGGAGGCTGAGGCAGGAGAATGGCGTGAACCCGGGAGGCGGAGCTTGCAGTGAGCTGAGATCTGGCCACTGCACTCCAGTCTGGGCGACAGAGCGAGACTCCGCCTCAAAAAAAAAAAAAAAAAAAAAAAGACCAACTCTTTCTAATCTGTATGAAATCTTGTACATGGCCAAGAAAAACCTTAAGCAGTTAGAGTTAGGGATAAAGGTTTACAGATGTACTGGAGTGGTTACTAAATGTGCAAAAATGGTTGTTGCAAGGGGTTGAGTTATCAAGGGCAAGATAAATCTCAGGAGCAGGATTTGGAGTCTCAAAGTCCAGCTACTCTTCTTACATGGAGATTCTCCCTCAGTTGTCTTGTTTTAAGTTAATATTTTGTTAATTCTTCGCTTTTAAGAAAAAACTTTTTAAAGGATTTTCAGACATACACAAAAGTGTTACTGATATTGAAGTATCAAGGCTTGATTTCATTAGTGATGCAAGTTGATTCTATAAAGCTGCCTTGAATATGCTGGGAAGTTGGCTAGGTTTATAGCTAAACATACCTCCTAGTACACATGATTCAAATTTATATCTGAGCACAATGGTCATTTTCTATACGTCAGAGCTGTTCCCAGTTGCTTGAGACTATTTTGAAATTGTGAATATTCAATCTTCAGTTGTCATAGGTGTTCTGTTACATGCTATGGATATATTTAACCAGAGTCCACACCAAATCTAATACTGTGTACTCCTTTTTTCCCATTTCCACCTATCGCCAGATTTGGGGCTTGGTTTACTGTTAAACTGCCTGTCCTTCATAGGTCATTACAGCATCCAGTAAACTGGAAATTTCTTTACATGATGATTATTACATAGTAGGTGCACATGGAATCATTGAGCTTTGAAAGCCATCCAGAGGTGAGTCTGTCCTTGGCCAGATTTTACTTATGAAACCAAATAAATTTCTTTTTTAAAATTATGTGAATTTGTTAAATTAGCATGCAGAATATGGCAGTAATACCCAGTTGAAACACCAGTTGGTTGTGTATTAAATCTAATAATAGGAAATATGAATTTGCCTTTAAAATGTATTTCATTTCACTTCTATTTTTAGCTGTGCCAAATGAAACAAAGTTGGACTTCATGTTAAAAGGCTCCAGTAATGTCCTAGGTCATCAGATAAATAGAAGCCTTATTATTTTATCACGGGTGGCAAAAACAGGACTAATTATACAGACTTGTGAGAAATGAAGTTGCCTATGTACTCCATAGGCCTTCTTTTGGCTACAGTTTCCTTCTTTTGGTATTTTCAAATTGTTAAATTATGTAAATTGAGAAATTTAAAATATTAGATCGTTGTTTTGTTTTTCCATCTATGAAGACCCAGGCATACACAACAGTGGTTTTTAAAAATTTACTGTCAACTTGAAGTATTTTCCTTTCTCTTCCATGAAGGGCAGTAACATTTTTTCTCTTTTCTTATTTTTGGTAACTTTTATCTTCCTGACTTCCATAGCTAGCATCTTATTTTCTTCTTGATGTCCTTTTTCCCTTATCGAAATATAACCAGGATCTTTATTATAGCGGAAATGGGGCCAGTTGATGAAGTCTAATAGGAAACGAGTGTTTTAACTTTCAAATGCAGAAGACCTAAGTTGAAAAGATAGCAGAAGCTTCCAATCTGTCTACCCTCACAGCAGTGTTTCTTACATTTAAGAAGCTGTCTGTTGAGGACCAGTTTTGTTTTTTTAAAAAATGTTCAATTCCTCACCAGAAATACATAAAAACATACATTCCGATTATTAGGTTAATTGACGTAAAAATAGTCATTTTGCCACAAAAGGTTCTAAATGTTTACTTTCTATAATTACCTCATGGTGAACTGGTAGTGAAAGTTTGTGGTCTGGCACTGATATGTAGACCATACTTTGGGTAGCATTGCTCTAGATTTTCTAGCAAATCAGGAAAGCCAAGGATGTTGAGCTCTTGGTTACATAACCAAATTGAAAGCTCTTCAAAAGCAGGTCCATATGCTGTTCATCTTATTTGAGGGATTGGGACAGGGCCTGATACATAGTAGGCAGGTGGTGAAAACTACAATTTAGGCCACAGACTATAAGCTGAGAATAAGTGGGGTTATAAAGCTGAATGGACTAGTACAAATTCTGCGAGTATTCCAAAATATGAATTGTGAAATATTAATAGTGATTTAGGAGGGTTTCCATATCAGAGTATCATCTTTTTCTTTGCTTTAAAAAATATCTAATAAAGTACATTCAATCCTGAATGTCGGTTGAGAACTGGCTCTCATCGCTGACTTTCATAATAATGTTAAACATTTTGCTCTATTTTAAGAAAATAGGCTGGGTGCTATGGCTTATGCCTATAATCCCAGCACTTTGGAAGGCCGAGGCAGGCAGATCATCTGAGGTCAGGAGTTTGAGACCAGCCTGGCCAACACGGCGACACCCTATCTCTACTAAAAATACAAAAATTAGCTGGGTGTGGTGCCTGTAATCCCAGTTACTTGGGAGGCTGAGGCAGGAGAATTGCTTGAACCCAGGAGGCGGAGGTTGCAGTGAGCCAAGATTGTGCCACTGCACTCCAGCCTGGGTGACACAGTGAGACTCCATCTCAAAAAAAAAAAAAGAAAAAGAAAACAAAAGCCAAGTGATGACAAAGATAGTCTATACGGGAAAATAAAATTTAAGAGATTTAGTAAGGTTGAACCATTTGGAATTACCATACTTGTAAGTCCAAAACAGTTGAATACTGTTGTATTTATGTGGCTCAACCTATAGATGTAGCAATATGGAATATAATTGCTTGGGGGTACATGCAGCTCATATAGCAAATTCCCTTTGCTTAATTTTAGGGAAATTGAAGCCCAGAGAAATACATTTGAAACAGTAAAACCGTATTATAACTAATTGTACAGTAAATCACATTTCACGAATTTACTGAAGGTGAAAAGAAAGGACAAAATCAGTTTGCTTTTCTTTTTGGACTATTATCTACACTGAGTTTTAGACCATTTGCCTTTTCTTGGTGTGGGGAGGGAGGGAGGGTATCACTCTGTTGCTGGGCTGGAGTGCCATGGCATAATTTTGGCTCACTGCAGCCTCGACCTTCTGGGCTCAAGCGATCCTCCCACCTCAGCCTTTCCAGTAGCTGTCACCACAGGTGTGCGCCACCATGCCCAGCTGATTTTTTGTATTTTTTGTACAGTTGAGGTTTCTCCATGTTGCCCAGGCTGTTTTCAAATTCCTGAGCTCAAGCAATCCACCTGCCTCTGCTTCCGAAAGTGCTGGGATTACAGGCATGAGCCACCATGCCTGGCCTCAGTTTTTACTTAAAATAATGGCATAAACAATTTGAGATTCGATTCTCAGTAAGGAAGCCAATTTCAAGGGAAGTCTTTATTTAGTCTTTTTTTTTTTTTTTAAAGACAGGATCTTGCTGTGTTGCCCAGCATAGAGTGCAGTGGGTATTCATAGGTACAGTCATGGCACACTGTGGCCTTGAACTCCTAGGCTCAAGTGATTCTCCTGCCTCAGCCTCCTGAGTAGCTGGGACTACAGGTACATACCACCACATCTGGCTTTGATATGTAGGTTTTTTTTTTTGTTCCAAACAAGAAAATGTTTAAGAGCTTTATAAAATATTTATTTATCTAAACTCTTTTGGACAGTTTCACTTGCTTTAGATCATTATATAATTTTTATTCTGGAGGCTATAGAAATATAATTAAGTTTTTTTGACCTGGCATTTGATCTTTAATTGTATAAATTTATATTTTTCGAGGAAGAAATTCTGATGGAATAAATCAGGATTTAAAAAAACATTCTCTTTAAGATTCATTACTAACAACTTAATAGTCACCAGAGGCAAATTGCTTTTACTTTCTCAAGGTCTTAATTTAATTGTGCTCTCAAATTGGCAGTGCTGTGTATTTTATAGGCTCCACTAAAGAACACATCTACACATTATGACATAGCGCGTTCTTGGAACCTTGACAGAACTGTTGACAACTACAGATTTGTTTTTGGTTACTGTGAGAATTTTTTGTAGTAATTGAACTGTTGTTAGTTCCTGGTAGCTTTATATGCTTGTCAGTCTGTTTTCTTCATAAGTCATGATGAATTTAAATCTGTGTGATGTGTTCCAGTTTACTTGATGGGAATTGGAGAAGCACATAACTTTCTGATATTCTTAGTTACTGGTTCCCATTAAGTGACTGGAGAAGCAAATATTTATGTCTCATGTATTATCTTACTTAATTTCCAGTCATTTTTTCTTCCTGGCTAAAACTTAGTAACTGAAGAAACAACCTTGTTTTTTTTTTTTCCTTTTTTTTGAGGTGGAGTTTCACTCTTGTTGCCCAGGCTGGAGTGCAATGGCACGACCTCGGCACACTACAACCTCCACCTCCCAGGTTCAAGCGATTCTCCCGCCTCAGCCTCCCTAGTAGCTGGGATTACAGGCATGTGCCACCACACCTGGCTAATTTTGTATTTTTAGTAGAGACAGAGTTTCTTCATGTTGGTCAGGCTGGTCTTGAACTCCCTACCTCCGGTGATCCTCCCACCTCGGCCTCCCAAAGTGCTGGGATTACAGGCATGAGCCACTACACCCAGTCATGTAACTATCCTTTATTCAGACAACTTCCTTGGTACAATCCAGCAATATGTTTTTTTTTTTTTTCTTGCAGTGTTAAAAACTTCCTGTGTAAGTGGAAAAAGAGTTATTTCCAAGCAGAAGGAGAATAATGATAACGCTGGGCACAGTGGCTTACGCCTGTAATCCCAGCACTTTGGGAGGCCAAGGTAGGTGGATCACCTGAGGTCAGGAGTTCGAGACCAGCCTGGCCAATAGAATGAAACCTCATCTCTAGTAAAAATACAAAAAATTAGCCGGGTGTGGTGGTGGGCGCCTGTAATCCTAGCTACTTGGGAGGCTGAGGCAGGGGAATTGCTCGAACCTGGGAGGTGGAGGTCTCAGTGCGCTGAGATCGCACCACTGCATTCCAGCCTGGGCAACAAGAGTGAAATTCCATCTCAAAAAAAAAGAAAAAAAGAAGAATGATAAATATATTATTTGTGTATAAGAGTTTTCTGCATTTAAAAAAATTATTAAAAAGGATATGCAGTTGTCCCTTAGTGTCCATAGGGAATTAGTTCTAGGACTTCCAAAATCCTCAGATGCTCAAGTCTCTGATATAAAATAGTGTAGTATTTGCATATAACCAAAATACAGTCTCCCATATACTTTAAATTATCTCTAGATTACTTACAATACCTAAAACAACAAATGCTATGTAAATACTTGTTATACTGTATTGTTTAGGGAATAATGATAAGAATAAAAGGTTGGTACATGTTTATTATAGACACAGATTTTTATTTTGACTATCTGGCCGTCAGATGGTTGAATTCCTAGATGTGGAATTCACAGATGCAGAGGGCCAACTGTGTATGACTTACTAGAAATACTGACCATGATAAAGAATATTTCCTGAGATTAATTTTTTTTCTTTCTTGGAAAAATCGGATTACTTAAACTCCAGGTTGTTTTGTATTTGGATCAATAAGATACTCTAGAAGTTATTTATTTGACAATATTTTATCTAGTTTGTTAAAAAAAAAAACAGCTACAAGTTATTAGGCTGCATTAATTTATCTGTTATGTTTGGTGTATATTTAAGAACTATTGCCTTTTAGTCATAGAATTCATGTCTCCAGTATTATTTTTTTGTTTGTCTGTTTCTGACAGGGTCTCTGTTGCTCAGGCTGGAGTTCAGTGGTGCAGTCACTGCTCACTGTGGCCCCTATCTCCCGGGCTCAAGCAGTCCTTCCACCTCAGCCTCCCGAGTAGCTGGGACTACAGGCATGTGCCACCATGCCTGGCTAATTTTTGTATTTTTTGTAGAGACACAGTTTTACTATATTGTTGTTAGGGATAGCGCTCAAAATCCTAAGGAAATTGAACACTTGAACAAAGGATTCTTAGCAAAACAATTTTACTTCTGCACAGAGGCGTGCCTCCTTGGCCAGTTGCCGTGAGAGCACATCTGAACAAAGGGGCACGAGAGCCTTTATTCCTGACACAAGTCCTGCCCCTGTACCCTTTCCTTATTGGCCAGGGTCGGGTCGTACAATCTAAACTAATCCTAGTTGGCTAAACATTTGATTTTTTAAGATAGGGTGGGCACGTAAAAGAAAGTGGAGAGGAAGGGGAAGGGTGTCTGTAATGAGCTAGAAAGTTAGTCCTCTTTCCAAATAAGGAAAGGAATGTGAGCTGGTACTGATAATGCCTGGTACTGTGATGTGCCTGGGCATCTAACAAAAAGGAAAAAAAGTAGAAAAAGGAGAAAAAAGGTGTGGATGGGGGTACTATGAATTAAAGAATAAAAGATTGATCAGATTATTTGAAGAGAAACCTCATCATATCCCACAATTGTCCAGGCTAGTCTTGAACTCCTGGGCTTAAGTGATCCTTTTGCCTTGGCCTCCCAAAGTACTGGGATTATAGGCATGTGTCATTGTGCTCAGCTCCCAGTATTTATTCTTGATCATAAGAACCAAGATTTTTCAAAATAAGCTAAATTTATTAGATTAGCAAGTTTTCTTTACGTTTTTGATGTGGAGCAAAATTGGAGAGAGAGAGGCCGGGAGCAGTGGCTCATGCCTGTAATCCCGGCACTTTGGGAGGCCAAGCAGGGAGGATCGCTTGAGTCCAGGAGTTCGAGATCAGCTTTGGCAATATAGTGAGACTTCGTCTCTACAAAAAAATTCAAAAATTTAGCCAAGTGTGGTGGCACATGTCTTTAGTTCCAGCTGCTCAGGAGGCTAAGGTAAGAAGATTGCTTGAGCCCAGGAGGCGGAGGTTGTGGTGAGCGGAGATCGTGCCACTTGTACTCCAGCTTGAGTGACAGAACAAGACTGTTTAAAAAAACAAACACGCAAAAATCTGCTGAGATAAATAATTCTAAGATTATAATAACTGTAGACATAGTTTAAACAAATCTCATTATCTAAGTAGAAAATTCTCATTAAAGAAAATTTGGGGACTGACGAAAAATGAAGAAAATAAAAATGATCTCTAATTATACTGCTGCTATTATTTTTCTTTCCCTTTTTGTGTGGAGGTGGGAAGCAAGAAGTCTCAGATCGTTTTTGCTTGTTTTAATATATTATAGACCTGAACAAAATAATTTCAAATAATTTATGTAGATACTTTGCCTCCAAGGAGGTGGTGCATAGCTCCCTATTCTTATGGGTGGGTTGTGTGTAATGACTTCCTTCTAAGAAGTAGGGTATGAAAAGGGGAAAAAAGCATTTTATAGCAGAGAAACCTGACAGGCACTGCCTCGGCCAGGTGATCAAGATTAACAACCATAAGCCATGTTGATAGCACATATCCTTGATGTGGTGGGATGCGAATGGCACTTTATCTCTGTGCTCTTTCTCCCCAAAACACATAACCTTAGTCTAACCAGGAGGCAAACATCAAGCAAATCTCAGTTGAGGGACCTTCTTCTACAAAATACCTGGTCAGCACTCCTTAAAACTCTCATGAATTAGGTGCTTATCAGTCTTATGCATAATTTCACATATTTGTTATGTATATGTTTATAGTATTTTTCATCTTACAAAATTTCTTTGGTTTGTTTGTTTTTTAGTAGAGATTGGGTTTCATCATGTTGACCAGGCTGGTCCCAAACTCCTAACCTCAGTTAGGAGTGATCCGCCCACCTCGGCCACCCAAAGTGTTGGGATTACAGGTGTAAGCCTCCACGCCTGGCCCTTATAAAATTTCATTTAAGTAGTATACTTATAGGAAATACTACTTTGTGTATTTGTCTGCAATTTGCTTTTTTTGTTATTATTGTTCAACTTTGGTGTTTGTGCTTTATCCATGCTGATAGATACAGTTCTGATTTGTTTAGTGTATTCTAGTTCATTGTTTGGCTGTCACTATTCACTTTTTTGTTTTGGACATTTGGGTTAATTCTAATTTGTTGCTGTTATCAACATTGCTGCAATAACCATTTTTGTACAGGAACTCGTAGTCCCTAGATACAAGAGTTCCTCTAAGGTTTTTACATTGCAGAGGAGTTGCTTTGTTCTAAAATATATAAATCTTTTTTTTTTTTCTTTTTTGAAACGGAGTCTCACTCTGTCGCCCAGGCTGGAGTGCAGTGGCCGGATCTCAGCTCACTGCAAGCTCCGCTTCCCGGGTTTATGCCATTCTCCTGCCTCAGCCTCCCGAGTAGCTGGGACTACAGGCACCCACCTCCTCGCCCAGCTAGCTTTTTGTATTTTTTAGTAGAGACGGGGTTTCACCGGGTTAGCCAGGATGGTCTCGATCTCCTGACCTCGTGATCCGCCCGTCTCAGCCTCCCATAGTGCTGGGATTACAGGCTTCAGCCACCGCGCCCGGCTAAAATATATAAATCTTAAATTTTTATAGTTAATGCCAAAATTTGGTAGATAATCTCCAAAATGTTATATTTCCAACAACAGTATTTGAGAGATGCTGGTGAGAATGTGGAGAAACAGTATTTACTACTGTGGGGCATTTTATTTTTGCCAGTATAATGGAGGGGAAATTATATTAATTGTCATTCTCTTGATTATTAGGCTGAGCTAATAAATATTTTCACTTATCATTTAGGTTTCCTCCTCTATGAATTGTCTGTTCATATGTTTGGTCAGATTTCTATGTTGTTGTTTTTCAGTTTGAAGGAGTTCCTTATATATTTTTCTTTTTCTTTTCTTTTTTTTTTTTTGAGACGGAGTCTCGCTCTGTCACCCAGGCTGGAGTACAGTGGCATGATCTCGGCTCACTGCAAGCTCCGCCTCCCGGGTTCACACTGTTCTCCTGCCTCAGTGTCCTGAGTAGCTGGGACTACAGGCGCCCGCCACCACGCCCGGCTAATTTTTTGTATTTTTAGTAGAGACGGGGTTTCACTGTGTTAACCAGGATGGTCTCGATCTCCTGACCTCGTGATCCGCCCGCCTCGGCCTCCCAAAGTGCTGGGATTACAGGCATGAGCCACTGCGCCCGGCCTTCTTACATATTTTTCATAGTGTTTTGTTAGCAGTATGCTTTGCATGTCAGTAGTATGTCAGTATGTAGTATGTCAGTAGTATGTATTTTGCTTTGCAAAATCTCAGTCTTTGATCTGAATTTGAAGAATGGTGTTCTTTTGTGTAAGAGGTTATTTTTATTTTTTGCTATTTAAAAAATCAAGTGCCATTTGTATATGATAGTGCTTAAGTCTTCAGTTTGAATTCTAAAAATGTGTATATCTGTATAATCCACACACCTGTTATCCCATCATCCTATCAACACCCCAGAAAATTCCTTTGTACCTCTTCCCAGTCAACCCCACCACTGCCTCAAGTAAGTACTCTTCTGATTTCTGTTCTCATAGGTTAGTTTTACTTGCTCTAGAACTTCATATAATGGGGCTGGGTGCAATGGCTCAAGCTGGTAATCCCAGCACTTGGGAGGCTGAGGTGAGCAGATCACTTGAGGTCAGGAGTTCAAGACCAGCCTGGCAAACATGGTGAAGCCCTGTCTCTACTAAAAATGCAAAAATTAGCCTGATGTGGTGGCACATGCCTGTAATCCCAGCTATTCAAGAGTCTGAGGCAAGAGAATCACTTGAACCCAGGAGACAGAGGTTGCAGTGAGCCACTGCATTCCAGCCTGGGCGACAGAGTGAGACTATCTCAAAAAAGAGAACTTTATATAATGGAATTATACAGTAGATACTCTGAATCTATTTTCATTTAGCATTGTATCTATGAAATTCATGTATGTTGTATCTATTAATGGTTTTTTTTGGCCGGGTATGGTGGCTTATGCCTGTAATCCCAGCACTTTGGGAAGCAGAGGCAGGTGGATCACAAGGTCAGGAGTTCAAGACCAACCTGGTGAAGATGATGAAATCTCATCTCTACTAAAAACAACAAAAATTAGCCAGGCATGGTAGTAGGAGCCTGTAATCCTGGCTACTCAGAAGGCTAAGGCAGAGAATTGCTTGAAACTGGGAGGCAGAGGTTGCAGCAAGCTGAGATCATGCCATTGCACTCCAGCCTGAGCAACAGAGCGAGACTCCATCTCAAAAAAATAAAAAAAGTTTTTTAAAGTAGGCTATTTTTTAGAGTAGTTTTAGATTTATAGAAAAAACTGAATGGAAAATACAGAGAGCTCCCATAAACCCTCTCCCCTTCCTCCCCCTTGCACCGTTTCCCTATTAATATATTGCATTGATGTGGTAGATTAATTATAATTGATAACCCAATACTGATATGTTATTATTAATTAAAGTCCATTTTTTACATTAGGGTTCACTCTGTGCTTCAGCTATTTTTTTCCCTCCCTCCTCCTTCCTGAACCTCTGGCAATCACTGATCTCTTTACCATCTTCACAGTTTTGCCTTTTCTAGATTGTCATCTAGGTGGAATCATACAATATATAGCCTTTTTAGAGTGGCTTCTTTCACTGAATTATATGCATTTAAAATTCTTTCCTGGCCTTTCATGCCTTGATAGCTCATTTCTTTCTTTTTTTGTGTTTTAATTATTTGTCACTAATTTTTCTCTTTGGGAACTCTTAGATAAGCTCATTTCTTTTTAGTACCAAATAATATTTCTTTGTCTGGATATACTCCAGTTTTATTTATCTGTTCACCTACTGAAGGACATTTTGGTTGCTTCTAACTTTTGGCAATTAAGAATAAAACTACTATCAAAAATCATGTACACGTTTTTGTGTGGATGTAGTTTTTCAACTAATTTCGGGAGGCACCAAGGAGAGTGCTGGATCGTGTGCATATGGTAAGAGTGTGTTTAGTTTCTTAAGAAACTGTCAGAGTTTTGTCCAAAGTGGCTATTCCATTTTCCACTCCCACCAGTAATGGATGAGAGTTCCAGTTCCACATTTTTGTCAACATTTGGTGTTGCTTTTTCTGCATCTATTGGTAGAATTGTATGATTTTTCTTATATGATCTTTCCATAAATTTCTTTATAAGCACTGCTTTTGATGCATTTTACAATTTAAATAGGTTGTATTTTCATTTTATTTAGTTCAAAATATTAAAAAATTTCTCTACACTTCTTCTTTGACCTATATATTATTTTAAAATGTGTTGTTTAATCTCCAAGTATTGTGTGGTTTTTCAGCCATCTTTCTAGTTTAATTTCATTGAGGTCTAAGAGCATACTTTGTATGATTTCTACTCTTTTACAATTGTTAAGAGGTGTTTTATGGCCCAGAATGTGATCTGTCTTCGTCATTGTTCTATGTGAGGTTGAGAATGATGCATCTTCTGTTACTGTTGGATGAAGTATTTTGTATATATGAATTAGATCCAGGTGATTAGTAGTGGTGTTCATTTCAGCTATGTTCTGCCAACTGGATCTGTCAATTACTGATAGAAGGGTATTGAATTCTCCAACTATAAAAGTGGATTTGTCAGTTTTTATTTGCAGTTCTATCGTTTTTTGCATCTCATGTGTTTTATACCAGTTAAAATGCATACTAGGGTAGCTTAAAAAAAAAAGGAAAATAAGTCAGTTAATAGAGTAACTAAAAAAAGAAAAAAATGCATATTGTCAGAGTGAATCAAAAGACAAATACCCAACTAACTATATGTTGTCTATAAATAACCCATTTTAAATGCAAAGAACATAGATATAAAAAAGATAAAGATACACCATGCTGACACTAACCAAGAGGAAGTGGGAGTAGCTACATTAATTTCAGACTGAACAGACTTCAGAGCAAGAGAAGTTATAGTTGAAGTCTTCAGCACTCCTATAAGTAATGGACCGATGTAGCAGGCAAAAAATCACCAAGGATATAGCTGAACTGAAGAGGATGATTAATCAACTAAATCTAAGTAACATGTACGTACTACTATAGTGGGAGTAGAAGGGAGAGATGAAGAGGTGGAACACAGGATTTTTAGTAGTAAACCACAATATAAACTATAGGCTTTGGTAAATAATGATGTGTCAATATTGGTTCATCCATTGTAACAAATGTACCACAGTGATGTGGGATTATTATTATTATTATTTTTAGTCAGAGTCTTGCTCTGTTGTCCAGGCTGGGGTACAGTGGTGTGGTCTTGGCTCACTGGAACCTCTGCCTCCCAGGTTCAAGCGATTCTCCTGCCTCAGCCTCCCGAGTAGCTGGGATTACAGGTGCCTGCCACCACGCCCAGCTAATTGTTTCTATTTTTAGTAGAGATGGGGGTTTCACCATGTTGGCTAGGCTGGCCTTGAACACCTCACCTCGTGATCCGCCCACCTTGGCCTTCCAAAGTCCTGGGATTACAGACGTGAGCCACTGCACCCACCTGGCCATGATGTGGGATATTAATGGTGGGGTAAGCTGTGTCTGTGTGTGTTTGGGAGGGTCTTTTGGAACTCTGTAGTTTTGAGCTCAATTTTATTATGAGTCTAAGATTGCTGTAAAAAATAAAGTCTGGCCGGGCGCGGTGGCTCAAGCCTGTAATCCCAGCACTTTGGGAGGCCGAGACAGGCGGATCACGAGGTCAGGAGATCGAGACCATCCTGGCTAACACGGTGAAACCCCCGTCTCTACTAAAAAAATACAAAAATCTAGCCGGGCGAGGTGGCGGGCGCCTGTAGTCCCAGCTACTTGGGAGGCTGAGGCAGGAGAATGGCGTAAACCCGGGAGGCGGAGCTTGCAGTGAGCTGAGATCCGGCCACTGCACTCCAGCCCGGGCTACAGAGCGAGACTCCGTCTCAGAAAAAAATAAAAAAATAAAAAATAATAAATAAATAAAGTCTGCTAATTTTTTTTTTTTTTTTTTTGAGACAGTTTTGCTCTTTTTGCCCAGGCTGGAGTGCAGTGGCATGATCTCGGCTCACCACAACCTCTGCCTCCTGAGTTCAAGTGATTCTCCTGCCTCAGCCTCCTGAGTAGCTGGGATTACAAGCATGTGCCACCACGCCTGGCTAATTTTGTATTTTTAGTAGAGACAGGGTTTCTTCATGTTGGTCAGGCTGGTCTCGAACTCCCGACCTTAGGTGATCTGCCCGCCTCAGCCTCCCAAAGTGCTGGGATTACAGGCGTGAGCCCCTGTGGCTGGCCAGTCTGCTAATTTTTAAAAATGCATTTGAAACCCAATTGTTCCTAAAGATATTCTGTAGTTCCTTTTTTGTAGAGATATTTCCATTAGGTCTGTATTATTGATGTATTACTACTAGGTAAAAATGCAGAGTTGTTTTGCTTTGATATTAAAGTTGACATTGGGCCCGGTGTGGTGGCGCATACCACCACCCCCGGGCTAATTTTTGTATTTTTAGTAGAGATGGGGTTTCACCATATTGGTCAGGCTGATCTTGAACTCCTGAGTAGCTAGGACTACAGGTGCGTGCCACCACACCTGGCTAATTTTTTGTATTTTTAGTAGAGACGGGATTTCACCATGTTAGCCAGGATGGTCTCCATCTCCTGAGCTCGTGATCCGACTGCCTCGGCCTCCCATAGTGCTGGGATTACAAGTGTGAGCCACTGCTCCCAGTCTATCACAGCTTTTAATGCATGCTCATCTTGTTACTTGTTATTGGTGTGTTCAGGTTTTGGATTTCTTCATTGTTCAGTCTTCGTTGGTTATATGTGTCTAGGAATTTATCCATTTCTTCTAGATTGTCCAATTTATTGGCATATGGTTGTTCACAGTAGCCTCTAATGATCCTTCCATTTCTGTGGTATCAGTTGTAATGTTTCCTTTTTTATCTCTGATTTTATTTATATGAATCTTGTATTTTCTTAGTTTGGCTAAAGGCTTGTCAGTCTTATTTATCTTTTCAAAAAACCAACTGCATTTTGTTGCTCTTTGGTATAGTTTTCTTCATTTCAACTTCATTTATTTTTGCTCTGATCTTTATTATTTCTTTGCTTCTACTGACTTAGGTTTTGGTTTGCTCTTGTTTTTCTAATACTTTAAGATGCATCATTAGATTGTTTATTTGAAATTTTTCCTCTTTTTGACATGGGCACTTACAGGTATAAACTTCTTCCTTAGTACTGCTCTCACTGTAGCCCGTAGATTTTGGGTTGTTGTTGTTGTTTGAGACAGAGTCTCGCTCTGTTGCCTAGGCTGGAGTACAGTGGTGTGATCTTGGCTCACTGCAACCTCCGCCTCCCAGGTTCAAGCGATTCTCCCACCTCAGCCTCCTGAGTGGCTGGGATTACAGGTATGTGCCACCACACCCAGCTAATTTTTTGTGTGTTTAGTAGAGACGGGGGTTTCTCCATGTTGGCCAGGTTGGTCTCGAACTCCTGACCTCAGGTGATCCACCTGCCTTGGCATCCCAAAGTGTTTGGATTACAGGCATTCGCCACCGTGCTCAACCTGTTGTTTTTCCATTATTGTTTCAAGAAATTTTTAAATTTCCTTCTCTTTATTGACCCAGTGGTCATTCTGCAGCGTATTGTTTAATTTCTGTATGTTTGTATAGTTTCCAAAATTCCTCTTGTTACTGATTTCTAGTTTTTTTCCATTGTGGTTAAAGAAGATACTTGATATTATTTCAGTTTTTTGAATGTTTTTTAGACTTGGCTTGTAGCCTAACATGTGATCTGTCCTGGAGAATGATTCATGTGCTGGGGAAAAGAGTATGTATTCTGTAGCTATTGGATGAAATGTTCTGTAAAATCTATTAGGTCCATTTGGTCTATAGTGCAGATGAAGTCAAGTGTTTCTTTGTTGAGTTTTGTCTGGATGATCTGTCTGATGCTGAAAGTGGGATGTTGAAGTCTCCAGCTATTACTGTATTGGGATCTGTCTCTTTAGCTCTAATAATATTTGCTTTATGTATCTGGGTGCTCCAGTGTCCGGTGCATATATTTTTAAAATTGTTTTATTGTTTTGCTGAATTGGCTCTTTTTTTTTTTTTTTGAGACGGAGTTTCGCTCTGTCGCCCAGGCTGGAGTGCAGTGGCCCAATCTCAGCTCACTGCAAGCTCCGCCTTCCGAGTTTACGCCATTCTCCTGCCTCAGCCTCCCGAGTAGCTGGGACTACAGGCGCCCGCCACCTCGCCCAGCTAGTTTTTTGTATTTTTTAGTAGAGACGGGGTTTCACCAGGTTAGCCAGGATGGTCTCGATCTCCTGACCTCGTGATCCACCCGTCTCGGCCTCCCAAAGTGCTGGGATTACAGGCTTGAGCCACGGCGCCCGGCGGAATTGGCTCTTTTATCATGTAATGACTTTTTTTTTTTTTGTCTCTTTTGTAGTTTTTATCTTGAAATCCATTTTGTCTGATATAAGTATAGCTACTCCTGCCCCTTTTGGTTTCTATTTGCCTGGAATATCTTTTCCTATTCCTTTATTTTTAGTGTGTGTATGTCTTTATAGGTGAAGTGTGTTTCTTTTCCGCTACAGATCATTGGATCTTGTTTTTTTAATCCATTCAGCCACTCTGTGTCTTTTGATTGGAGAGTTTGGTTCATTTACATTCAATGTTACTATTGATAAGTAAGGACTTACTCCTGCCATTTTGTTATTTGTTTTCTGGTTGTTTTGTGGTCTTCTCTCCCTTTTTTTCTTCCTTCTTCTTTTTAGTGCACGTGATTTTCTTTGATGGTATGTTTTAATATCTTTTTATTTTTTCTGTATCCCTTATATCACAGTTTTTAGATTTGAGGTTACCATGAGCTTGCAAATAATATCTTATATCCCATTATTTTAAACTGATGACAACTTAGCATTGATAGCATACGTAAACAAGCAAAAAGAAAACTAGTAAAAACTCTTTGTCTCCCTGCTTTTTAGCTGTTTTTTGTTTCTATTTTATATTTTATTGTACTATGTCTTGAAATGTTGTTGTAGTTATTGTTTTTGATTGGCTCATCTTTTAGTCTTTCTACTGGCATTATGAGTAGTTCATACACCCCAATACAGTATTATAATATTCTGTGTTTTTTCATATACTTATTACCAGTGAGTTTTGTACCTTCAGATGATTTCTTATTGCTCATTAACATCCTTTCCTTTCAGACTGAAGAATTCCCTTTAGCATTTCTTGTAGGACAGGTCTGGTGTTGATGAAATCCTGCAGCTTTTGTTTGGGAAAATCTATTTCCTCTTCATGTTTGATGGATATTTTCTCCAGAGATTACTATTCTGGTATAAAGTTTTTCTGTTTTTATTTTTTCCTTCAGCACTTGGTCATGCCAGTCTTACCTGGCGTGAGATTGTAAGGCTTCCACTGAAAAGCCTGCTGCCAGATGTGTTGGAACTCCATTGCATGTTATTTGTTTCTTTTCTCTTGCTGCTTTTAGGATCCTTTCTTTATTCTTGACTTTCAGGAGCCTAATTACTAAACGCCTTGAGGCAGTCTTCTTTGTGTTAAATCTGCTTGATGTTCTGTAACCTTCTTGTTCTTGCATAGTGATGTATTTCTCTAGGTTGGGGATGTTGTCTGCTATTATTCCTTTGGATAAACTTGCTACAGCTGTGTCTCTGTTTACCTTCTCTAAGGCCAGTAACTCTTAGAGATGCCCTTTGAGGCTATTTACTAAATCTTGTAGGCGTGCTTCATTCTTTTTATTTTTGTTTTTTCTTTCTTTCTTTTTTTTTGGAGTCTTGCTCTGCCACCCAGGCTGGAGTGCAGTAGCATGATCTCAGCTTGTTGCAGCCTCTGCCTCCTGGGTTCAAGGAATTCTCATGCCTCAGCCTCCCGAGTACCTGGGACTGCAGGCGAACGCCACTATGCCTGGCTAATTTTTTGTATTTTTATTAGAGACTGCGTTTTGCCATGTTGCCCAGGCTGGTCTTGAACTCCTGAGCTCAGGCAGTCTGCCCACCTTGGCCTCCCAAAGTGCTAGGATTACAGGTATGAGCCACTGTGCCCAGCCTCGTTTTCTTTTTTGTGTCCTTTGACTGTGTGTTTTCAAATAGCCTGTCTTCAAGCTCACTAATTCTTTCTTTTGCTTGATCAAGTCTGCTTTTAAGATACTCTGATCCATTCTTCATTATGTCAATTGCATTTATCAGCTCCAGAATTTCCTTTTGATTCTAATTATTTCCATTTTGTAGTTAAATTCATCTGAAAGATTCTGAATTCCTTCTCTATGTTCTCTTGAATTTCTTCAAGTTTCCTCAAAACAGCTATTTTGAATTTTCTGTCCTGAAGGATTACATATCTCTGCCTCTCTGTGATTGGCCCCTGGTGCTTTATTTAGTTCATTTTGGGAGGTCATGTTTTCCTGGATGGTCTCGATGCTTGTGGATTCTCATTAGTGTCTAGTCATTAAAGAATTAGATGTTTATTATAGTCTTCACCATCTAGTACATCTTGTTTTTACTCATCCTCTTTGGGAATGCTTTCCAGGTATTTGAAAGGACAGGGGTGTTGTGATCTAAGTTGTATCTGCATTAAGGGCACCCCAAGTCCAACATCATTGAAGTTCTTACAGACTTGTAGAGGTACCACCTTGGTGGTCTTGAATAAGATCTGGAAGAATTCTTTCTATTGCCAGGCAGAGACTCTTGTTCTCTTCCCTTTTTCCCAAACAGTCTCTTTCTCTGTGCTGGACTGCCTGGAGCTGAGGGATGGGTAACACAAGGACCTCTGTGGCCACTACCACTGGCATTGTGCTGGGTCACCTGAAGTCAGCATGGCACTGGGTCTTGCCCAAGGCCCACTGTAACCACTGCCTGGCTACCTCTCAGGGCCTAGGACTCTACATAATCAGCAGATGGTGAAGCCAGCCAGGCTTGTGTCCTTCCATTCAGAGAGGCGAGTTCTCCTGAGCCCTAGTAGGTTTCAGAGATGCTGTCTGGGAGCCAGGGCCTGGTTTGTAAACCTTAGGAATCTACCTGGTCCTCTGTTCTGCTGCAGCTAAGCTGGCACCGAAATCACAAGACAAAGTCTTTCCCACTCTCTCCTCCCCTTCTCCCAGGCAAGAGAGCCTCTGCCTATGACTGCCAGCATCATAGGCCCATAGGAAGTATTGCCAATGTTCACTTAAGGCCCAAGGACTTTTCAGTCAGCTTGTGGTGAATGCTTCCAGACCTGCAACTCACCCTTTCTGGCAGTGGGCTCCTTTCTGGCCCAGGATAGGTCCAGAAATTTCATCTAAGAGCCAAGGTCTGAAATTGAGGACCCTGAGTCTGTTTGGTGCTCTTCTCCACTGTGGCAGAGCTGGTACCTAAGCTGGTACCTTTATTTTCCCCTCTACTTTTTTCAAGCAGGAGTCTCTCCCCATAGCCACCATAGCTGGGAATGTGGTAGGTCACACCTGAAGCCAGGATGTTTTATAGTCTCACTCAAGGCCCACAACATGTTCTACCTGGTTACCACTGCTGATTATTCAAGGCTGAAAGGCCCTTTAGTCAGCAGGTGATGAATCCCACCAGGAGTGGATCCTTCCCTTCATGTCAGCTGGTTCCCATCTGGCCCAGGGTTTGTCTAGAAATGTTGTCCAGGAGCTAGGGCCTGGAGTGGGGGCCTCACGACTCTGATTGGTGCACTGTTCTACTTTGGCTGAGCTGGTGTCCAAGTTGCAAAACAAAGTCTTCTTTACTGTTTTCTCTCAAGTTGAAGGAAGGAGTCTCTTTTGGAGCTGTGAGCTGTGAGCTGTGCTGCCTGAGGTTGGCAGAGGAGTGATGCAGGCATTCCCTTAGCCACCCCAGCTGGTGTCTTACTAGGTCATGTGTCCCCTGACTCTGCTGGCTCTGATCCCAGCACAGCTTTTAGACTTTCCTATAAGTTTCAGTCCTTGTGGCCTAGAATGCCTTTTGTTTATTGAGGACCCCAGAGCTCTTTAGCCTTCTGTGGTGAGGCTTGCTGAACTCAAGTTCTGGCTTCTGAGATGAGCAATCCCGCTTTGACTAGAGCCAATCTAAATGCACCCTCTGTGGACATTGGCTGAGTTCTGCCTGGTGTTGGCAGCACCAAGTTCCAATGTAAAGCCCCACAATTGCTACACTCTCCCTCTCCCAAACATACAGATTCTCTCTAGTTGGCTGCTGCTGGGGGATGGGGGAAGGGTGGTGTCAGAAATTCAAGGACCTCTCCTACCCACTTCAGTTTGTTTTTCTGCAATATGAAGTTAAAACCAGGTATTGTGATCACTCACCTGATTTTTGGTTCTTGTGAAAGTGCTTTTTTATGTAGATGTCATATTTGGTGTTCTGACAGGGAGGATGACTGGTGGAGGCTTCTGTTTGGCCATCTTGCTCTGCCTTCCAGGGCCTAGACTGGTACATTTGTTAAACAATGGGTGAACCAAGATTGGCATATGATGACTACCCAAAGTCTATAATTTATCTTAGGGTACACGCTTGATATTGTAACTTCTGTGGGTTTTGACATATGTATAATGACATGCATCTGGCATATAGTATCATACAGATTGGTTTCAATGTCCAAAAATCTCTGGGATCCACCTATTATCTCTCCATTCCCCTGCCCCCAAACCCTGGCAGCTATTGATTTTTTTTTTTTTTTTTTAGATGGAGTTTCACTCGGTCACCCAGGTTGGAGTGCAGTGGCACAATCTCGGCTCACTGCAACCTCCGCCTCCTGGGTTCAAGCGATTCTCCTGCCTCAGCCTCCTGAGTAGCTGGGATTACAGGCGTACACCACCATGCCTGGTTAATTTTTTGTATGTGTGTTTTTAATAGAGTCGGGTTTCACCATGTGGGCCAGGCTGGTCTGGAACTCCTGACCTCAAGTGATCCGCCCATGTCGGCCTCCCAAAGTGCTGGGATTATAGGCATGAGCCACTGCACCCAGGCAACTATTGATCTTTTCACTGTATTCCATAGTTTTGCTTTCCCTTCAACATGTATTTATAGAGCACCTACTATGTTCCAGTCAGTTTTGTAGACCTTGGGGATTAAATATTAAATAAGAAGGCAATGACCTTTGGAGCAAGATATAGGCCTGGCAGCTACCCTGAATTTTAATAAATACCACTAGTTTACTAGGCAATCTAGAAGGAGGCCCCTGTCCCAGATTTGGGAGTTAAGGAAAGACTTCATGTAAAAAGTAAGATCTATATCGAAGCCTGAAGAAAGAGATGGTGTCAACAAGGTAAGGGGATAAAGGAATAGCAACTAAGATTTTCTAGGCAGAGAAAACAGCCTAGGCAAAGGCCAAGAGGATAGAGATAGAATGCACACTTAGGAGCTAAAAGGAGCTCAATAGCGATGGTAGGAAGAACAAATGATTGGAAGATTTTAAGAGGTAGGGGGATATGAAGAGAAATGAAGCTAGAGAAGGGGAGAAGTTTCCTGACTGTGAGTCTTCTTGTAAACCATATCGAAGACTTAGAATTTAAATCTAGAGGTCAGAGAATTTCTTATAGATTTTTTTCTTAAATTAAGCTCTTTATTTAGAGATAATTATAGTTTGACATAGAGTTGAAAGAAGTAATTCAGAGAGACTGGGCACACTGCCTCACACCTGTAATCCCAGCATTTTGGGAGGCTGAGGCGGAAGGATTGCTTTGAGTCTAGGAGTTCGGGACCAGCCTGGGCAACATAGTGAGCCCCTGTGTATTAGTCAGTTTTCATGCTGCTGATGAAGACATACCTGAGACTGGGTAATGTACAAAAGAAAGAGGTTTATTAGACTTACAGTTCCACGTGATGGGGAGGCCTCACAATCATGGTGGAAGGTGAAAGGCAAAAAGGCATGTCTTACGCGGTGACAGACAAGAGAAGAGTTTGTGCAGGGAAACTCCCATTTTTAAAACCATCAAATCTCATAAAACTTATTCACTATCAAGAGAACAGCACGAGAAAGATCCGCCCTCATGAATCAGTTATCTCCCACTGGGTCCCTCTCACAACAAGTGGGAATTATGGCAGCTACAAGATGAGATTTAGATGGGGACACAGAGCCAAACCATATCGCTTTGTCTTTACTAAAAAAAAAAAAAAGATTTTATATATATATATTTTTTCACTGCCTAGAAAATAAATAAATATATATATATGCCAGGCATGGTGGTACACACCTTTAGTCCCAGCTACTCGGAAGACTGAGGTGGAAGATTGCTTGAGCCCACGAGGGCAAGGCTGTAGTGAGCCATGATTGTGCCACTGCATTCCAGCCTGGGTGATAGAGCAAGATCCTGTCTCAAAAGAAAAAAAAAGTGATAAATTATATTTTCATTTTTTATTCAAAGTCTTTTTTTTTCTTTAGTATCCTAGCCTAAATTTTTTTTTTTTTTTTTTTTTTTTTGGGCTCTGAGCTCCTTGCTAATTTGCTAGGCTAGATTAGGCAAACAGAAATCAGCACCCTGAATTATTTTCTACTCTTATCTTAAAGAAGTTTATGGTTTGTGAATGTATGTGAGAGAATTTTGTAAAGCAAGAAGTTGGTAGCTTTAAATAATTCTGGACCTAATATTGATCTGCAACATTTAGAATTTTTGATTTAAAATGTTATTGATACAATATGAATGCTTGTTGGAATATGAATTCTACTTCAAGGTGTTAGATGATATATTTGCAGAGATACATAGACCCTGCCCTCAAAGTTTAGATTCTGTTGGGTCGAATAGACTTTTTGACATAATTTCGTTTCATTGAGGTAAGTTCAGGGTTAGAGATATTAGGGCATTTTTGGAAGAGAAAGGGGGCACTTATCTTACTAGGAGAGGAGGAGTATTGGAGAAGCCATACTTGAACTAACTCTTGAATGGTGAATAGCAATTAATCTGATGAAGGTGATGATAGGACATTTCAGAATATTTAGAACAGCACGAACAGAGGCACATAGAAGCATCATACTGGGATTGCTAGTCGGGAAATTACAAACAGGTTAGTGCTGTTTGAGTCTGTCCAGTGTGGGAGGCAGAAGTTATAAAATAGACACTAAAAGATAAGCCAGGGCCTGTTGCGTTGAGTTTGAACTTGATGCTCAGTGGTTCTCAAACATATCCAGTCCAGTGTTTCTTTTTTTTATAGTAAATATTTTCTAATGCTTCTTGATGATCCTTAAAAGGAACTCTTTTAATTATAATTCACATATAATAAAATTAACACATAATTTCTTTTTTTTTTTTTTGAGATGGAGTCTCGCTCTGTCGCCCAGACTGGAGTGCAGTGGCCCAATCTCGGCTCACTGCAAGCTCCACCTCCCGGGTTCACGCCATTCTTCTGCCTCAGCCTCCCGAGTAGCTGGGACTACAGGCACCCGCCACCGTGCCCAGCTAATTTTTTGTATTTTTAGTAAGACAGGGTTTCGCTGTGTTAGCCAGGATGGTCTCAATCCCCTGACCTTGTGATTTGCCCTCCTCGGCCTCCCAAAGTACTGGAATTACAGGTGTGAGCCACCGCGCCCGGCCAACACATAATTTCTAATGTGATGTCATAAATGTAACACAAAGGAAAAGTATAAGAAATCTAAAACAACATAATTTGAAATATATAGTTTAAAATATAAATGTTTAAGCATTATATCCTTAGAACGTGTAATGAATTAATCAGATGCTTGTACCTGTACATAGAATTACTGTGAATACACAGCAAGAAATGCAGGTATATAAAATGTGTTGTATTGGTAGGTAAGATATTTTAAATGGTATTGTCACTGGTAATGAGATTTTTCAAAATACTTAACATCCTCTTTGCTAAGTTCCAACCAAGTCAAAGTACAAGTTGTATTAATTGCATTCCTGGAAATTTTGGTGTTTATTAAAACCGTGAAAAAATACTTTTTTATGTAAAACAAAATACATACTTTCTAGGCTCAAGTAATTATAAACAGGTTTTTCCATACAGTGTCAGATGGGACATTGCAAAGTCATGTGAGACCCAGGTCTGTTTGTCCTGTGGGATGTTCTTGGTCAGGGGTCTGCAAACTTCAGCCCACAGGTCACACTGCCTGTTTTTATATAGCCCATGAGCTAGGAATAGTTTTTACGTTTTTAAAGAGTTGTACAAAAAGGGGAGCAATATGCCACAGATGGCTACAACTTTTACAGAAAGCTTGCCAACTCCTATTTCTTGGGCATCGAAGGATGCCAAGCATCCCTAGCTCCTGCTCACTTAATGCCAACAGCACTCCTTCCAATCACTGTGAAACCAAATGTAGCCTCCACCATTTCTCAGGTGCCTTTGGGAGGGCAGTACTACCTGGTTGAGAACCACTGTTCTGTTTTATCAGTTTTCAAATTTTTATTCCTCTGTGACACGTTTAACATGTGCATGACAGGAATACATGCATGATATAGTTCCCTGCAGAGTTCCTGTGTTTGTAATTTTCTTTTTTTCTTCCATTCAAGTAAACAATTAAAATGAGGGAGGTAATTGTTTAATATAAGGATACTTTGAAAACCCTCTGATTTATACTTATAAAAATCTTTACAAACTTCAATACTTGTACTACTACTACTGCTAACTATATTATGTACAACTTATCTTATACCTCCTAGGAGAGTGCTTCACATCATCCTGCCCGACCACCACTGAAGCAGGTAATAGGCAGCCATGGGATAACTTTAAACAAGCAAGTGCCAGCATCCTATATTTATATTTTAGATATATCACTTTGATGGTGGTATAGAACATAGACTGGAGGGAGTCCACACTTAGTTTAGGTTCAAGATGGTGAGTGCTTCTACCAGCTAGTAGGGACAAACTAGAGGGGACATATTATTAGAGAATTATTTCAGATGTAACAATCAGTAGAACTTGACAATTGAAAGTTGCAGGCATTTGTTTTTCTTTTTCTTTTTTCTTTTCAAACTCATTTTACTGCCAGCATTTGTTTTTAACACTTTGTTGCCTGCCAGAATCACTTTGGAAACTTTTAAACAATACCAATGCTTAGGCTTCACTCTGTAATTCCTAGAAATCAGAATTTCTGGGATAATAGCTGGGCACTGATATTTTAAAATTGTACTTCAGGATTCTAATGTGCAGCCAGTGTTGAAAACCACTGATTCAAGATGTGGAAGAGAGAGAAGAATAAAGGATGAGTACCAGGCTGTCAGCTTAGGCTGCCAGTAGATGGAAGTGGTGTGCTGTGAACAGTATCTGTTTTATGGTGGCTATTCAAGCATTTTTTAAATGAAAATTGATGACTTTGAACCCAAACCAAAATCAGTTTCTCATTTAATTTTTAATTGTTCTAAATTTGGATGAATTGACCCTAGTTCAAGATATTATTGACTGGAACCCAACCAAAATAACTTTTGTCACAGATGAAATTATATCAGAATGGATATCTCTTGATATTATTTGAGAAGAAGAATGATACAAATTACCTGAGTTGTGACATAATATTGTGAAGCAAGGTGCCAGTGGAAATAATTTTACTTAATTATAAGTATATTATACAAAATAATACTTTTCTTTCTTTCTTTTTTTTTTTTTTTTTTGAGGTGGAGTCTTACTGTGTCCCCCAGGCTGAAGTGCAGTGGTGCAATCTTGGCTCACTGCAACCTCCACTTCCTGGGTTCAGACGATTCTCCTGCATCAGCCTCCCGAGTAGCTGGGATTACAGGCATACGCCACCACACCCGGCTAATTTTTGTATTGTTAGTGGAGATGGGGTTTCTCCATGTTGGACAGGCTGGTCTTGAACTTCTGACCTCAGGTGACCTGCCCACCTCAGCCTCCCAAAGTGCTGGATTACAGGTGTGAGCCACCATGCCCAGCCTGTATTTGTATTGATAGGCATAGCCAGAGGTTTGGGGTCCTGCTTTCTGGTAAATAGGCAAAGATTCAGTAAATGTTTATTGAATTGTAATGTGAAATATCTTTAATGTACCAGAAAGTTGTAATATTTGCCATACAATTTTTTATATTAATGAAGAAATGAAAGACAGATTGTTTTTCTTTCAGCTCCAGTCTCACTTGCTCTACCTGTATTCTACCTTGTGTTGTCTACCTTTACATTCTTCTGTTCCCACTGCCACCACCCTCTTTTAGTCAGAACTCTTGATTCTAAATTATAGGAATACAGCTTAAACTACCTTGAATAGTTGATGGAATATTGGGTTGTCTGTAGGAAGGATACTGAGATAGCATTATAGAATTGCAGGAAGGCCTGCAGGAACCAGGCTCTTGGGAACTGTAAAACAGGGATATCGGCCGGGCGCGGTGGCTCAAGCCTGTAATCCCAGCACTTTGGGAGGCCGAGACGGGCGGATCACGAGGTCAGGAGATCGAGACCATCCTGGCTAACACGGTGAAACCCCGTCTCTACTAAAAATACAAAAAAGTAGCCGGGCGAGGTGGCGGGTGCCTGTAGTCCCAGCTACTCGGGAGGCTGAGGCAGGAGAATGGCGTAAACCCGGGAGGCGGAGCTTGCAGTGAGCTGAGATCCCGCCACTGCACCCCAGCCTGGGCGACAGAGCAAGACTCCGTCTCAAAAAAAAAAAAAAAAACAGGGATATCACCCCATTAAAATCCACTCTCATCTCTCCTTGGCTTCATTCTATTTTCTTGCAGACATGCTTTTGCCAAAAGGTTCAAGAAAATGCTGTCTGTAACCCCAGCCTCATGTCCTTCTTGTACTATGACCCAAAAAGACAAGACCATTTCTCCTGCCCTAAATTAGGAAATTCATTTAGACCAGTCAGTGTGCCCAGAGAAAGGAGGACATTGTGATCTGTCTGGTTTGGAGCTTATGCCAGTCCCCATGGCCACTAGCAGATAGGGGCATAGCAAAGAAGAGGCAAGGGGAAGCTTACTCTTGGGACTAAGTTATTAACTGCTGCTGTTCTCTCCGAGGCTCCATTGCCTTAGCCCTCTGATAATTTCCCACTTTAGTCCAACTACTTACTGTTACCAGATTCAGTTTAGAAAAAATTTTTTGAATTAAAAACATTTTTAAAAGAGAGACAGGGTTTTGCTGTGTTTTCCAGGCTGCTCTCAACCTCCAGGGCTTAAACAATCCTCCTGCTTCAGCCTCTGGAGTAGCTGGGACTGCAGGCATGTGATACCACACCTGGCCAGATTTGGCGTTCTAAACCACATGTTGCATCATGATTTCCCAGTTACCTAGCCCTTAGTGGCCCCTCATTGTGTATATATAACAATGTCTAAACTTGATACACTTTAATCTGGCTGTAGACTGCCTTCTCTATCTTATCTCTCTTATTCACTGTTGGCCCTCTAAGCTCTGATAACACTTAAATGTTCCTCACTCAAACATCTAAACCTTAAGTTAAAAATTTGTGGTAATACTCTTCAAATCATTGATGTCTCAGGATCTCTGAAGGCCAGCAACTGAAGCATTGTAGCTACTCATTAGGGACTGGCATCTCTGTATCATTGTTGGCAGAATGTACCAGTTTACATTTTTTTCAGTGGTGGTGATACTGAGTCTACTTCTCTATGTAGTCACTTGTGACAACTAATCAGAGGGACACCTGGCTTAACAGTTGAGGCTGTCCCTGCACTTATCTCATGGTGCTTTCAGAAAAATCAGTTGGCTGCTTGAAGCTTCAGTTTCCTTTTCTATAAGTTGAGAGTGAAGAGCACTGTAATACTATTATCTACCCCATTGCCTTTGAAAATTGATTATGAGGGTCAAGTGTAGTAATACAGACATACCTCGGAAATACCATGGGTTTGGTTCCAGGTGGCCACAATAAAGTGAATAATGCAATTAAGCGAGTCACATGAATTTTTTTGTTTCCTAGTGCATCAAAGTTGTGTTTATGCTGTACCATACCATATCATACTACACTATATTAAGTGTATAATAGCACTATGTCTTTAAAAGCAATATACATTCCTTAGTTAAGGGATACTTTATTACTATTGAAGAGGCCCAAGTGAGAGGATTACTTGAGCCCGGGAGTTTGAGGCTGCAAGTGAGCTATGATTGTGCCCCTGCACTCCAGCCTGGGTAACAGAGACCCCCATCTCTCCCCCTCCAAAAACCTAAAAACTTTATTGCTAAAAAGTGCTGGCCGGGCGCGGTGGCTCAAGCCTGTAATCCCAGCACTTTGGGAGGCCGAGACGGGCGGATCACGAGGTCAGGAGATCGAGACCATCCTGGCTAACACGGTGAAACCCCGTCTCTACTAAAAAAAAAACTACAAAAAACTAGCCGGGCGACGTGGCGGCGCCTGTAGTCCCAGCTACCCGGGAGGCTGAGACAGGAGAATGGCGTGAACCCGGGAGGCGGAGCTTGCAGTGAGCTGAGATCCGGCCACAGCGCTCCAGCCTGGGTGACAGAGCGAGACTCTGTCTCAAAAAAAAATAAAAAATAAAAAATAAATAAAAAAAAATAAAAGTGCTAATGATTACCTGAGCCTTCAGCAAGTCATATTCTTTTTGCTGGTGGAGGGTCTTGCCTTGATGTCTTGTTTTTGTTTTCTAAATATGTGTGCCTGTGTGTGTGTGTGTGTGTGTGTGTGTGTGTCAGAAGTGGGATTTGAATTGCCTTGATGTCAGTGGCTGCTTACTGATAGAGTGGTGATTGCTGAAAGTTGGGGTGGCTGTGGCAATTTCTTAAATAATACAACAATGAGGTGGTTGCATCTGTGGACTCTCCCTTTCATGAAAGATTTCTCTGTATCATGTGATGCTGTTTGATAGCATTTTACCCAAAGTAGAACCTCTTTCAAATTGGAGACAGTTCTCTCCAACCCTGCTGCTGCTTTATCAACTAAGTTTCTGTAATGTTCTAAGTCCTTTGTTGTCACTTCAGCAATGTTCACAGCATCTTTACTAGGACTATATACCAAGAAACCACTTTGTTTACTCCTCCATAACGAGTAACTTCTTATCCATTCAAGTTTGATCATAAGATTGCAACAATTCAATCACATCTTCAGATTTCATTTCTAATTCTGGTTCTCTTGCTATTTTCACCACATATACAGTTACTTCCTCCACTGAAGTCTTGGACCCCTCAAAGTCATCCATGAGGGATGGAATCAACTTCCTCCAAACTCCCGTTAATGTTGATATTTTGACATTCTTCTATGAATCATGAATGTTCTTAATGGCATCAAGAATGGTGAATCCTTTCCTGAAGGTTTTCAATTTATTCTGCCTGGATCCATTAGAGTAATCACTGTCTATGGCAGCTATAGCCTTACAAAATGTATTTCTTTCTTTTTAGACAGGGTCTTGCTGTGTCGCCCAGGCAGGAGTGCAATGGTGCCATCTTGGCTTATTCAGCCTTGACTGCCTGTGCTCATGTGATCCTCCCACCTCAGTCTCCTAAGTAGCTGGGACCACAGATGTGTACCACCCCGCCTGGCTAATTTTTTTGTATTTTTTGTCAAAACGTGGTCTTGCCATGTTGCCCAGAATGGTCTTGAACTCCCAGGCTCAAGCAATCTGCCCACCTCGGCCTCCCAAGTGCTGAGATTATAGGCTTGAGCCACTATGCCTGATCACAAAATGTATTTCTTAAAAAAAAAAAAAAAAAAAAACTTGACGGTCAGAATTACTTCTTGATCCATGGACTGAAGAATGAATGCCGTGTTAGCAGTCATGAAAATAACATCTCTTTGTACGTCTCCATCAGAGCGCTTGAGTGACTATGTGCATTATTTGTGAGTAGTAATATTTTGAAAGGAATCTTTTTTTCTGAGCAGTAGGTTTCCTTAAAATATTAAGCCCACTGTGAGTATTTTAAATTCAGCTGAATATTTTAAATTCAGCAAGCCATGCTGTAAACAGATGTGCTGTTTAGGCTTTGTTGTTCCATTCACAGAGCATGGGCAGAGTAGATTTAACATCATTCTTAAGGGCCCTAGAGTTTTCTGAATGATAAATGACCATTGGCTTCAACTTCAAGTCACCAGCTGCATTGGCCCCTAACAAGAGAGTCAGCCTGTCATTTGAGGCTAGGCATTGACTTCTCTAGCTGTGAAAGTCCTACTTTATGAGAACTCACAAACAAAAAATAAAGTCCTAGATGGTATCTTTTTCCAATACACAGCTATTTCATCTATATTGAAAATCTTTTGTTTAGTGTAACTACCTTCATCAAATAGCTAGATCTTCTGGATAACTCGCTGCAGCTCCTACATCAGCACTTGCTGCTTCATCTTGTACTTTTGTGTTAATGGAGACAATTTCTTTCTTTAAATCTCATGAACCAACCTTGCTTCAAACTTTTCTTCTGTAAGTTTTCTCACCTCTCTCAACCTACATATAATTAAAGAAAGTTAGGGCCTTGCCCTCGATTAGGTTTTGGCTTATGGGAAGGTTGTGGCTGGTTTGATCTTTTGTCCAGACCACCAAAACCTTCTCCATATCAGCAATAAGGCTGTTGTGCTTTCTTTTTTTTTTTTTTTTTTTTTTTTGAGACAGAGTCTCACACTGTCCTCCAGGCTGAGGCTGGAGTGCAGTTGTTGCAGTTGTTGCAGTTGTGCAATCTCGGCTCACTGCAACCTCTGCCTGCTGGGTTCATGCATTTCTCCTGCCTCAGCCTCCGAGTAGCTGGGATTACAGGTGTGCACCACTACGCCCAGCTAATTTTTGTATTTTTAGTAGAGACATGGTTTCACCATGTTGTCCAGGCTGGCCTCAGACTACTGACCTCAAGTGATCTGCCCGATTCGGCCTCCCAAAGTGCCAGGATTACAGGCGTGAACCTGTACTGCGCCTGGCTCTGTTTTGCTTTCTTGTCATTTGTGTGTGCACTGGAGTAGCACTTTTAATTTCTTTCAAGAACTTCTCCTTGGCGTTCACAACTTGGCTAGCTGTCTGGCACAGGAGGCCTAGCTTTCAGCCTATCTTGGCTTCCTCTCTAAGCTTAAACATTTCTAGCTTTTGATTTAAAATGAGATATGTTTGACTCTTTCTCTTGAATATTTAGAGGCCATTGTAGGGTTATTAATTGGCCTAAATTCAATATTGTGTGTCTCAGGTCATAGGGAGGCTTGCAGAGAGGGAAACAGAAGGAACGGCCAGTGGTTGGAGCAGTCAGAACACAAGACATTTATCAATTAGTTAGTTTATCTGTCTTCTATGGGCATGGTTCATGGTGCCCTGAAAGAATTCCAATAGTAACATTGAAGATCTCTGATCACAGATCACCATAACAGATATATATAGTAGTGAAAAAGTTTGGGGCCAGGCGCGGTGGCTCAAGCCTGTAATCCCAGCACTTTGGGAGGCTGAGACGGGCGGATCACGAGGTCAGGAGATCGAGACCATCCTGGCTAATACGGTGAAACCCTGTCTCTACTAAAAAATACAAAAAACTAGCCGGGCGACACGGCGGGCGCCTGTAGTCCCAGCTACTCGGGAGGCTGAGGCAGGAGAATGGCGTAAACCCGGGAGGCGGAGCTTGCAGTGAGCTGAGATCTGGCCACTGCACTCCAGCCTGGGTGGCAGAGCAAGACTCCGTCGCAAACAAAAAAAAAAAAAGAAAAAGTTTGAAATATGAGAAATTTCAAAATGTGACACAGAGACACAAGGTGAGCATATGCTATTTGAAAAATGGCACCAATAGACTTCCTTAGTATAGGGTTGCCACAGACCTTCAATTTGTAAAAAATGCAGTATCTGTGAAGTATAATAAAGTGAAGTTCAATAAAGTGATGCACAATAAAATGAAGTATGCCTGTAGATGTGAAAATGCTATGGTATGCTAAAGAGTACTGTGCAAATTTAAGGCATGTTACTATGCTTGAGCTTATATTTAGTTACTGTGTTTTCTTGGATAGTAGAATAGAGAACCCTGATTCAATGGCAATTAACTTTTGAAAATTTATGGGAAAGTATAAAGTAGTAAATAATTTCACAGTACTATTATTGTGAATGAGCTGTTTGGCTGAAGATGGACTTCAAAGCTAAGATAATACATTCACTTAATAATTTACTTAGTGCATCATATGGATAAGGCATTATACAGTTGAAGTATATCAAACCAAGCCTGGCTATAAGGCACTGTGGAATTATGTAAGATTTTTATCAGACAACCAATTAATTTAATTCTTTTGTTTTATTCTTATTATTATTTTAGAGACAGGGTCTTGCTGTGTTGCTCAGGCTGGACTTGAACTTCTGGGGTCCAGCTGTCCTCCTGCCTCAGCTTCCCAAGTAGCTGGGACTACAGGCACACACCACCACACCTGGCTTGTTTTATTACTTCAAAAAAATGTTCGTTTTATCTCCCCACCATAGAACTGGATATTTAAAAATTATATTCTAGTTATTGATACCAAATTGAGTGACATGGAATTTTTAACAGTAGCTTTTCTGATATTTGATGTTTCCAAAGGGAGTATTTTTGCTATAAAGAGCTTATTCTCATTACTGTCTGCCCCCTCCTCCACCCACTTTTTTTTTTTTTTCAGTGCAGTCTTGCTCTGTCGCCCAGGCTGGAGTGGAGTGGTGTGATCTGAGCTCACTGCTACCTCTGCCTCTTGGGTTCAAGCAGTTCTTCTGCCTCAGCCTCCTGAGTAGCCGGGACTACAGGTGTGTGCAACCACACCCGGCCAATTTTGTAATTTTAGTAGAAAAATGGGGTTTCACCGTTTTGGCCAGGATGTTCTCAAATTTGTGACCTCAAGTGATCTGTCCACCTCAGCCTTGCAAAGTGTTGGGATTATAGGTGTGAGCCACCGTACCTGGCCTCCTTACTGTCCCATGATGACCTTTTATGAAAGTTTATTTCAGTGACTTTTTTTTTTTTTTTGAGACAGTGTCTCTCTCTGTCACCCAGACTGGAGTGCAGTGGTGCAATTTTGACTCACTGCAGTCTCCGCCTCCTGGTTCGAGCGATTCTTGTGCCTCAGCCTCCTGAGTAGCTGAGATTACAGGCATGTACCACTATGCCTGGCTAATTTTTGTAGTTTTAGTAGAGATGGGGTTTCACCATGTTGGCCAGTTTGGTCTCTTAACTCCTAACCTCAAGTGATCTCGCCTCTGCCTCCCAGAGTGCTGAGATTACAGGCGTGAGCCACTGTGTCTGGCCTGTTTCAGTGATTTAAGAGTCACTCAAAATATGATCTGTAGTTAAGAAGCTATCCTTTTTAGTTACTTACTAAATTCAAATTATTTGCTTTTTCTGTCATCTTTATAGTCTATTGCGTCTGCAGACATGGATTTCAACCAGTTGGAAGCATTCTTGACTGCTCAAACCAAAAAGCAAGGTGGGATCACATCTGACCAAGCTGCTGTCATTTCCAAATTCTGGAAGAGCCACAAGACAAAAATCCGTGAGAGCCTCATGAACCAGAGCCGCTGGAATAGCGGGCTTCGGGGCCTGAGCTGGAGAGTTGATGGCAAGTCTCAGTCAAGGCATTCAGCTCAAATACACACGCCTGTTGCCATTATAGAGCTGGAATTAGGCAAATATGGACAGGTGAGTTAAACTTAAGTCAATTTTCCTTTGTAAACTATATTTTTCATTACATGTTAGCTTGTTCATTCAGATTGATTTTATGCAATAACAGCAACAGGAAAAGACACTGTTTCCTAGAATCCTTTTTTCAGAGGTAGAATCATCTGAAAATTTGGGTACTCTTTTTTTTTTTTTTTTTGAGACGGAGTCTCGCTCTGCCGCCCAGGCTGGAGTGCAGTGGCCGGGTCTCAGCTCACGGCAAGCTCCGCCTCCTGGGTTTACGCCATTCTCCTGCCTCAGCCTCCCAAGCAGCTGGGACTACAGGCGCCCGCCACGTCGCCCGGCTAGTTTTTTGTATTTTTTAGTAGAGACGGGGTTTCACCATGTTAGCCAGGATGGTCTCGATCTCCTGACCTCGTGACCCGCCCGTCTCGGCCTCCCAAAGTGCTGGGATTACAGGCTTGAGCCACCGCGCCCGGCCGGCAATTTGGGTACTCTTGTGGACAGAGTCTGGAAACTAGCCTCAGGTCCTGGCAGCTGTCTCAGAAGAACAGAATGGGCCAATAACGTGATTGCCCGGAAGCTGACCACTACTGCATTTGGTTAGATCTCAGAATCCTTGGCATTTGGTTAGAATTTCCAAGGCAATAATAGAGATAATAAATAAAGACCAAGAATTCGGATTAGGCAGCACAATCTCATCCAGTCATCTTTAATAATCAGTCAGGGGTAGGAGGCAGTGTATCTTAATTTAGATTAATACATTGTTCCTAAAGACCCCTAAATGTACTGTCTCTGTCTTTGAGGTCACAAATAATTCTCAATTTAATCTTATGTACAGTGCTTTTTTTCACAACAGTTTCAGCAGTCATTATGGCAGATAATTTTAATGTCTATATGGTTTTTCTTGACGTCATTCACTTTGTGTTCCAGATGACTGTCAGCTCAGACTTTTAATGATCTGGCTTATGTCTTTCGGGGGGAAAAAAATAAATTGGTAATTAGGAAGAGAAAACCCAGGTCACTGAATTAGCTAATCACATTTATTTTCAGATAAATAAGTAAGTGCTTCTACTATATCCAATAGAAATTTATTTATTCTTAATGATGAGAGTATTTTTGAGCTTGTCAGATTTTCTCACATATTTTCTTTTATAGTTTCTTTAGATTTTTCAGTGTTTGCAGTTCTGTACTGACTTTAATTTTAATTTAAAAGATAATTCAGGGCTGGGCACGATGGCTCATGCCTGTAATCCCAGCACTTTGGGAGGCTGAGGTGAGGGGATCACCTGAGGTCAGGAGTTCGAGACCAGCCTGACCAACATGGAGAAACCCCATCTCTACTAAAAATACAAAATTAGCTGGGCATGGTGGCACATGCCTGTAATCCCAGCTACTTGGGAGGTTGAGGCACGAGAATCGCTTGAATCCGGGAGGCAGAGGTTGTGGTGAGCCGAGATCATGCCATTGCACTCCAGCCTGGGCAATACGAGCGAAACTCTGTCTCCAAAAACAATTTTTTTTTAATAATAAAAGATAATTCAGCCCGGGCGCAGTGGCTCACGCCCGTAATCCCAACACTTTGGGAGGCCGAGGTGGGAGGATCACCTGAGGTCAGGACTTTGAGACTAGCCTGGCCAACATGGTGAAACCCTGTCTCTACTAAAAATACAAAAATTAGCCAGCATTGTGGCAGACACCTATAATCCCAGCTACCTGGGAGGCTGAGGCAGAAGAATCGCTTGAATCCGGGAGGCGGAGGTTGTAGTGAGCCGAGATCGAGCTACTGCATTCCAGCCTGGGCTACAAGAGCGAGATTCCACTTAAAAAAAAAAAAAAAAAAAGATAATTCATTAAAAAATTTTCACCGGGCACATTGGCTCTTGTCTATAATCCCAGCACTTTGGAAGGCCAAGGCAGGTGGATCACTTGAGGTCAGGAGTTCAAGACCAGACTGGACAACATGATAAAACCCTATCTCTCCTACTAAAAATACAAAAACAAAACAAAACAATAAAAAAACAAAACAACAACAACAACAAAAATTGCCGGACATGGTGGCAGGCACCAGTAATCACAGTTACTCAGGAGGCTGAGGCAGGATAATTGGCTTTAGCCTGGGAGGTGGAGGTTGCAGTGAGCAGAGATCACGTCACTGCACTCCCTGGGTGGGAGACCCTGCTGCAAAAAAAGAAAAATTTTAAATTTGGAGTACCTTTTTACGCTACTTGTACTTGTTGACTAATTTGTCTGATCCTAAAGTGAGTTCTCTTTCTGGGCTCGGTGGTTCACACCTGTAATCCCAGCACTTTGGGAGGCTGAGGCAGGTGGATCATCTGAGGTTAGGAGATCGAGACCAGTCTGGCCAACATGGGGAAACCACATCTCTACTAAAATACAAAAATTAGCTGGACATGGTGGCAGGCACCTGTAATTCCAGCTACTCAGGGGGCTAAGGCAGGAAAATCACTTGAACCCAGGAGGCAGAGGTTGCTGTCAACCAAGATGGTGCCACTGCACTCCAGTCTAGGCAACAGTGAGACTGTCTTAAAAAAAAAAAAAAAAAAAAAAACCAGGCTGGGCGCGGTGGCTTACGCCTCTAATGCCAGCACTTTGGGAGGCTGAGGCGGGTGGATCACGAGATCAGTAGATCGAGACCATTCTGGCTAACACGGTGAAACCCCGTCTCTACTAAAAACACAAAAAAATTAGCTGGGCGTGGTGGCGGGCGCCTGTAGTCCCAGCTACTCGGGAGGCTGAGGCAGGAGAATGGTGTGAACCTGGGAGGTGGAGCTTTCAGTGAGCCGAGATCGTGCCACTGCACTCCAGCTTGGGCGACAGAGCGAGACTCTGTCTCAAAAAAAAAAAAAACAAAAAAAAACCACTCATCTGTTCTCTTAACCATTATGTTATGTGACAGATATTTTTATACACACACACACAAATCCAACAGATTAGAAAAGTGTAATAAGTACGCTTGGATATCTAAGTTTTACCAGCCGTTTATATCGGCTATTTAGTTTTTATCCTGCCAGTAGTGCTTATTTCATTTTGTCTATATTTAACATTTGGGAAGGAATATGAAAACATGTCTATTTTAAGATTCCTAGACAGCTATGATATTATTTCATTAATACTATCATAGGTTTTTAGGTTACAGGTTGCTTACGTCTGTAATCCCAGCACTTTGGGAAGCTGAGGCAGGCAGATCACTTGAGGTCAGGAGTTTGAGACCAGCCTGGCCAACATGGTGAAACCCTGTCTCTACTAAAAATATAAAAAATTAGCTGAGCGTAGTGGTGTGTGTCTGTACTCAGGAGGCTGAGGTACAAGAATCACTTGAGCCTGGAAGGCAGAGGTTGCAGCAAGCTGAGATTGGATCACTTTACTTTAGCCTTGGTTACAGAGTAAGACTGTGTCTTGGGGAAAAAAAAAAAAGAAGAAAAAAAAGTGTAGCAATGATTGTATACATATGTCAGAACTTATAAAATTGTATCCTTTATTATGTGCAGTTTATTGTACATCACATACTTCAAAGTAGGAAAGAAATGGTCACAATGAAAATGATTGATATTGCACTTCAGCCCATAAAATCCTTTTTATTTGTTTTTTGAGACAGAGTCTCATTCTGTCGCCCAGGCTGGAGTGCAATGGCGCAATCTGGGCTCACTGCAAGCTCCGCCGTCTGAGTTCAAGTGGTTCTCCTGCCTCAGCCTCCCAAGTAGCTGGGATTACAGGTGCCTGCCACCACGCCTAGCTTATTTTTTGTATTTTTAGTAGAGATGGTGGTTTCACCATCTTGGCCAGGCTGGTCTTGAACTCCTGACCTCATGATCCACCCGCCTCGGCCTCCCAAAGTGCTGGGATTACAGGCGTGAGCCACTGTACCCGGCCTATAAAATCCTTTTTATAAAAATATATGAAGTCAAGAAAAGTTGTAAAGAATAAAGTAAACAATAATAGAACCTAGACTGGCAGTAAAATATACAGCCCACATCCTACAGGAAATGTTTTTGTGAGAACTGGATCCTTGGTTAGTACTTAGGCCAGCTTCTAGGTTAGTGTTATTTATGAAATACTCCACTAACTCAAGTGCCCAATTTTTAGAACACCTATAGGCACCCACATCAAAGTTGTTTTCACACTGCTGACATTGGATGAGCTTGTGAGAGAATTAACGATCCTAGGATATCAAGAAGTTGCTTCCAAGAAGGGTGACCAGTTTTTTGTTGAACTCTGATGTGTGTGTATGTCTATTTGTGTCACCCAGGACAATTAAAGTACTGTCTTCAGTTTATGTCATTTTAAAGCAGTAGTTCTCAACCATGGTCACACATAAGAATCACATTCAGAGCTTTAAACATTTTGATGCTCAGGCCTTACCCCGACCAATTACATAAGAATCTGTAGGGGTGGAACACAGGTAACGTTATTCTTTAAAGCTCCCCAGATGATTTCAGTATCCAGGGTTGAGAACCACTGTGTTCAAGGTAGCTGAAATAATTGGATTTGATGTGTTAATAGAACTTGGTGTCATAGTTTTACGTCATTAAGTCAATATATGTTGGCATATTGCTTCTACTTGACGTAATTTGTAGAGTGCTTGGGATTATTTATTCAGGAACTAGTGAAGGTGGATTTCTTTCGTTTCCCTCACTCCTCATTTAAATTTCTCTCTCCTGTTCAGTTTGTCTGTATTACTTTTCTTTGGTCTAAAAAGTACATTTGAAAATCAGCAGCTGAGTACATACATAACCTTGTTTTCTAAACTACAGTATATATTGCAGTATCCTTTGATATATGAGGAAGCCAAAGAAATAGAGAAATAACTAAGGCAGTATACCTTAATGGAAATCTGCAAAGCTAGAGAAAATGAGTAGGAACTACTGACGCAATTACTTTGCTTGTAGTGAATGTTTTTTCCAACAGAAGTAAAAATTTTGCAAAAATAAAACATGATTCAATTGTAAAAACATGCAGAAAGCTTTAAGGTGAATATTTTATATCCAAAAGATGAACATCAAGTGCTTTGCTTATGAGACTGAAATCCTGTCATATTTGGCCATAAATCACTATGAGATCTGAGCCATGAGGACTGTTGGAATTTGGCATATGTCTTTAGAAATGTTTTGTATTTGCTCACCTAACACCTTTGTTGTGTTTTCCTTTCCTGGAACTTCAGTAGAAATTATAATAGAAGTGTTTTCTTTTTCTAAACACTAACTGGGGAGAAGGGATGGTAATTTATACCATTAGTGGAGTCTCATTTATGCTTATTTCTTCTTTTTAGGCTTGAATTTGGGTATTTTATAAAGATGTGTTTTCTTTTATGACTTCTTGTCCTTCAAGGCCAAAGGGACATTTTGTGAGGAAACATTTAGACTCAGTCTCAGTACTGAACCATTTAGTACTGAATTGTTCTTGCACATACATTTTAAGATGCTCTGCATGTAGAGATCCCAAAATATAAAGCTCTTTTCATTATTGTTTTTTAATGTATTTATTAATGGCAAATGTTCTTGCCTTTTCTCAAGTAAGTTTTAGTTCAAGTACTTCTCTAGTTTTGGGTTGAGTTTTCAGCAGACCTATAGAGGAAGACAGATTTTTATATTTTCTGATCTAGTTGTTTTTTCTAACCAACTCATATGTTCACTCCTGTCATTTATAAGCAATTAGATGAGGGGGATATGCACTGATCATACATTACAGAATCAAAATAGGTTGGACTCTATATTAAAAACCCAGCAATTTTGTCTGAAACATAGATAAACCTCTAATCTCAAGGGAAGGTATTCGTTTGTTTTTAATTTATAAATTTCTTTTGAAATAAATACAATAATGCTCTGCATAATGACATTTCAGTCACTGATGTATCACATACAGGATAGTGGTCCCATAAGATGATATGCTGTATTTTAAAGGTACCTTTTCTATATTTAGATATGTTTAGTTACACAAATATAATACTTATCATTGTGTTGCAGTCGCCTACAGTATTCAGTACAGTAATGCCCTGTACAGGTTTATAGCCTAGAAGCAATAGGCTATACCATATAGTCTAGGTGTATAGCAGGCTACACCATCTAGGTTTGTGTAAGTACACTCTATCATGTTCAGACAATAAATCACCTAATGGCACATTTCTCAGAATGTATCCTCATCGTTAAGCTACACATAACTGTACACTGATCTCCTTTTGTAATTCTAGCTAGTAAATAAGGAGTAAGAATCTGCTAAAACCTATAATTGGCTGGGTGCGGTGGCTCAAGCCTGTAATCCCAGCACTTTGGGAGGCCGAGACGGGCGGATCACGAGGTCAGGAGATCGAGACCATCCTGGCTAACACGGTGAAACCCCGTCTCTACTAAAAATACAAAAACTAGCCGGGCGAGGTGGCGGGCGCCTGTAGTCCCGGCTACTCAGGAGGCTGAGGCAGGAGAATGGCGTAAACCTGGGAGGCGGAGCTTGCAGTGAGCTGAGATCTGGCCACTGCACTCCAGTCCGGGCGACAGAGCGAGACTCCGCCTCAAAAAAAAAAAAAAAAACCTATAATTAATAATCTGTTTATGTCTGGGCAGAGTGGCTCACACTTGTAATACCAGCACTTTGAGAGGTTGAGGGAGGCAGATTACTTGAGCCCAGGAGTTTGAGACCAGCTTGGTCAACATGGCGAGACCCCGTCTCTACAAAAAACTTGAAAATTAGCCAGACATGATAGTGCACGTCTGTAATCCAAGCTACTCGGTAGAGTGGGGATCCCTTGTACCCAGGAGGTCGAGACTGCAGTGAACTGTGATTGCGCCACTACCCTCCAGCCTGGGTGACAGAGAGTGAGACCCTGTCTCTAAATGAATGAATGAATGAATGAGTGAGTGAGTGAATGAATGAATGAATGAATGAATAAATAAATAAATAAAATCAGTGTATACTGAGCTTGATCATGTACTATTGTAGCTTCACAAGCCTGAGGAACGTCCACAGCTATCTGCTTTGTGTCATAGGGGAAGCAGCAAAGTCACGTGCGCATGCACACACACACACACAATCTTTCTCTCATACACACACACACACATATATATTTGTTTATAACTGTGTATGTGTGTAAATATATGGAGGGATTTGTAAGGGTAGGATATAGGGATTAAGTAAAATGCCATTTTATTTTATCAACATTCAGTCACCATTTCGAGATCATGTTGTCTTACTCCAAATAGCTACCAAGGGGAACAGATATCGTGTTTGGTTATATAAGCTATAATGCAAGCAATACAAATTTGTTTCTGATCATTCTTGTATTTAAGGTTGATTTTTACTTTTAATAATGTACTAAAGGAAAGCCTCCAAAGAAATTAGTGAAACTAGTTTTCTGATAGACAGTCAACTATCATTTGTCAGCAGGGATTGGTAAAATGTAACAGCTTGAAGATACTTAAATCAGTTTAGAATACATTTTTTATTGTTTGTTTGTTTGTTTACTTACTTACAGAGTCTCCCTCTATTGCCCAGACTGGAGTGCAGTGGCAAGCTCTTGGCTCACTGCAACCTCTGCCTCCCGTGCTCAAGTGATTCTCCTGCCTCAACCTCCCAAGTAGCTGGCACTACAGGCATGCACCACCACACCTGGCTAATTTTTGCATTTTTAGTAGAGACAGCATTTTACCATGTTGGCCAGGCTCATCTCGAACTCTTGACCTCAAGTGATACGCCCACCTCGGCCTCCCAAAGTGTTTGGATTACAGGCGTGAGCCACTGAACCCGGCCTAGAATAATTTTTTAAAAACAGATAAAGGAATTTTCCATTTCGTATTTTATATCAGATTTAGAACATGGAATTTACTTAAACTTTAATTCTGAATGAGTCAACTGTTTTCGTAGCTCTAAGACGTGTTCCATAATAGTTTGTGTTCTAAAGTTATGGTCTTCAACTTACAGTTGAATTTAAAGGTACAATTTATAGAAGGCAGTGCTTAAAGTTTATAACAGAAAAAAGAATAAGACTGGGCGTGGTGGCTCATGCCTGTAATCCCAGCACTTTGGGCAACTGAGGCGGGCGGATCACCTAAGGTCAGGAGTTCGAGACCAGCCTGGCCAACTTGGTAAAACCCTGTCTCTACTAAAAATACAAAAGTTTGCCAGGCATAGTGGCACATGCCTGTAGTCCCAGCTACTTGGGAGGCTGAGGTAGGAGAATCGCTTGAACTGAGAGGCAGAGGTTGCAGTGAGGCAAGATCATACCACTGGGATTACAGGCATGCACCACCACGCCCAGCTAATACTGTATTTTTAGTAGAGAGGGGGTTTCTCCATGTTGGTCAGGCTGGTCTGGAACTCCCGACCTCAGGTGATCTGCCTGCCTCGGCCTCCCAAAGTGCTGGGATTACAGGAGTGAGCCACTGCACCCGGCTCCTTTGGCAGTGATTTAGTACAAGTCCCTGGTGATTGCCATTTCTTTCTCACCACCTCCCACAATGTTGGTTTTCCATTTTTTTAGCCTGCTGTCAGTAGGAACTAGCAAGAAGTAAATTGGCAGAAAAGCTATTATAAGCAAAATGAAGATTCACTTAGCTAGTGATTCAAAGCATCACTATATGTCAGACTCACCTGAGGAGCTTAAAAAGAAATTAAGATGCCCAGACCCCACCTCAAAGTAAGTGGCTTTACTTTAATTTGAGTGAAGGAAGATTTCTTCTCTGAGGTGAGCTGAACTTTGAATGACAAGAAGGAGGCAGCCCCAGAAGATCCGGGGGCACAAAATACAGGCAGAGGGAGCAGCCAAGGCAAGAAATTAGCCTTGTTAAGAATTTTAAGTGTAATGGGAAGCTATTAGAGGGTTTCAAACAAGGAAAGATGTGATGTGACTTATGTTCTAATAGGATTGCCTTGATTCACCTATGGAGAATGGATTACTGGGATCTCAGTACTGGGATACTGAGATCCTAGGGGGAAAATACCACTAAGGTTGAAATTGCTTTTCTGCACATTAAAAGCAATTCTCTTTTGCCTCAAAACCTCCATGTGATGGTAATTAGGTAAAATGGGATTTCAAGGAAAAACAAAATACAAAACAACAAAAAGAAAAACTGTTATCCTTCATTCTCCTAATAAGATGAGGTGTTCAGAAATGAATGGAGCCAATATTAATATTCCACTCCAAAAAAATAGTAGAAATGACTTTATGTGAACTTCTCACAATCTCCATTGCACATTTCCATCTCTGTTTCTCATTTATGACAGGTCTCTTCTTTTACAAGCTTTTTTTTATTAATAATAATATGTTCCAAAACTTGTTTGTCAAACCCAAGGATAACTAATAAAAATCAATATTGTAGGGGGAAAAAAGTGAAAGCAGGAGTCCACTTACTGGGCTCTTACAGTGGTCCAGGTGAGATAACAGCAAGGAAATAAAGGTAATTTTAACGAAGTGAAGTGAGCAGGTAGAGTATATGTTTTGAATATGGGTGAGTTGCTTTGAGTTGACTTGGAAGGGATGTGGAGAATTAGAGAAAGTGAGGAATCACAGATAACAATTTGTTTTTTCTTATAAGACTATGTTAACGTAATTTGGTAATCCTAGTCATTGTTAAACAGTCTTATTGCAGTGTTGACTGTCTAATATACAACTTGAGTTTTCTGATAGCTAAATTACCCCTTCCACTTGGGGAAAAAATATAAAAGAAATCATTTAACATTTGGCAGTTAAGAAGATGTTGTTTGTGCTGAAGTAATTTTATTTTTAAAACTCTTAACTTACAAAGAGATAGATGCACTTGAGATTACTGAACATAAATTTTTTATAGACTTTAAAAGAAAATCATTTTTTCTTATGATGTATCCTTTCTTATGTACACTATACTCAATAAAATGATTTAAAGAGGAAGAGAGAGAAAGATGAATGTCTTCGCAGATTCCCTGACCCTGTGAGAGCAGGGCTTTGACACTGCTGAAGTCCTCAGCCTCTGACTAGTAGCTCGCCAGCATGCAGCCCCTGGTGTTGGACTTCTTTCAGCTGTTCAGGCTGTCTGTTTCTATTCTTGTGGACAGATGGGGTGCTTGAGAGGAAGCCAGGAAGCCAAGCCTTAAGAGGACTTGGAAGCAATTTTTGAATGTAAGTCCCTTGTCCTAAACTCAGGGGTAACAGTGTATCCTGCCCAGCAGTGTTGAACTGCCTGTGTTTGTCTAGTATGTGTGTACTGGCTGGTTGGCTCTGGGCTTCATTCCATGTATGCCACTGCTCTATTGCCAAGATAAATGTAGAAGGCCTCTGGCCCAAGCCCATCCTTAGTACTTTAAAAAAAAATTGTGGTAAAATATACATAACATAAAAGTTTACCATTTTAACTTTTTTTTTTTTTTTTCCGAGACGGAGTCTCACTCTGTCACCCAGGCTGGAATGCAGTGGTGCAATCTTGGCTCACTGCAACCTCTGCCTCCTGAGTTCAAGCGATTCTTCTGTCTCAGCCTCCCAAGTAGCTGGGACTACAGGCATGCACCACCATGCCAGGCCAATTTTTGTATTTGTAGTAGAGATAGGGTGTCACCATATTGGCCAGTATGGTCTTGAACTCCTGACCTCATGATCCACCCCCCCTCAGCCTCCCAAAGTGCTGGGATTACTGGTGTGAGCCACTATGCCCAGCCAGGTTTGCCGATTTTCAAAAATCTTTTTTATTTTTTTTCTTTTCTTTCTTGTCTTTCTTTTTTCTTTTCTTTTTTTTTTTTCGAGGCAGGGTCTTGCTCTATCGCCCAAGCTGGAGTGCATTCGAACCATTCATAATGTTGTATAACCATCACCACTATCTATTTGCAGATTTTTTTTTTAAAATCCCAAACAGAAATTCAGTACACATTAAATAGTAACTCACGATTTCCACCTCTCTTCAGCCCTGGTAACCTCTTTTCTACTTTTTTCTCTATGTATTTGCCTATTCTAGGTACCTCACATAAATAGAACCATACAATATTTGTCCTTTTGTGTCTGGTCTATTTTACACATAGTGTCTTCAACTTTTATCTTTATTGTAGTACATATCAGAATTTCATTCCTTTTAAAGGCTGAATAATATTCCACTGTGTGCATATACCACATTTTGTTTATCCATTTATCTGCTGATGGATATTTGAGTTGTTTCCACCTTTTGGCTCTGTAACTAATCTGCTGTGAACATGGGTGTACAAATATCTATTTTAGTCTCTGTTTTTAATTATTTTGGGTATATGCTAGGAGTGGACTTGTTGGATCACATGGTAATTCTATGTTTTTACTTTTTAAGGAACTGCCAAACTATTTTCTATGGAGATTGCTCAATTTTATGGTTTTTTTCCAGCAGTACATGAAGGTTCCAATTTCTATACATCCTCACTAACACTTGTTAGTTTCTGGGGTTTTTTTTTTTTTTTTTTTTTGATAGTTGTCATCCTAATGTATATAAAGTGGTATCTTATTGTAGTTTTGAGTTGAAGTCCTCAATAATTAGAGATGTTGAACATCTTTTTTATGTGCTTATTGGGGTTGCCCTTTTTGTTTGTTTGTTTGTTTGTTGAGACAAGAGTCTTGCTCTGTCTCCCAGGCCGGAGTGCAGTGGTAAGATCTCGGCTCACTGAAACCTCCTCCTCCTGAGTTCAAGCGATTCTCTTGCTCAGCCTCCTGAGTAGCTGGGATTACAGGCACACACCGCCACGCCTGGCTAATTTTTGTATTTTTAGTAGAGATAGGGTTTCACCACTTTTGGCCAGGCTGGTCTCGAATGCCTGACCTCAGGCAATCTGCCTGCCTTGGCCTCCCAAAGTGCTGGGATTGCAGGTGTGAGCCACCATGCCCAGCCAGGTTTGCCCATTTTCTTTTTTTTTTTTTTTCTTTTTTTTTGAGACGGAGTCTCGCTCTGCCACCCAAGCTGGAGTGCAGTGGCCGGATATCAGCTCACTGCAAGCTCTGCCTCCTGGGTTTACGCCATTCTCCTGCCTCAGCCTCCTGAGTAGCTGGGGCTACAGGTGCCCGCCACGTCGCCCGGCTAGTTTTTTGAATTTTTTAATAGAGATGAGGTTTCACCGTGTTCGCCAGGATGGTCTCGATCTCCTGACCTCATGATCCGCCTGTCTCGGCCTCCCAAAGTGCTGAGATTACAGGCTTGAGCCACCGCGCCTGGCCGGTTTGCCCATTTTCAAAAATCTTTTTTATTTTTCTTTTTGCGTCTTTTATCTTTTCTTTTTTATTATTTTTTATTATTTATTTATTTATTTTTGAGACAGGGTCTTGCTCTATCGCCCAAGCTGGAGTGCAGTGGCCCAATCTCGGCTCACTGCAACCTCTGCCTCCCAAGCTCCAGTGCTCCTCTCACCTCGGCCACCTGAGTAGCTGGGACTACAGGTGCAAGCTACCATGCCTGGTTAATTTTTTGTATTTTTTGTAGAGACGGGGTTTTGCCATATTGCCCAGACTGGTCTTGAACTCCTGGGCTGAAGCAAGCCACTGCATCAGCCTTACAAAGTGGTTGGGTTACAAGCATGAGCCACTGAACCCATCCTCTTTTTTTTTTTTTTCTACACCAAACACCTGAACCCATTTTACCCACTTTCGTTGTTTTCTTGGTGGTGTTGAATTACAGGAGTTTTTAAATATATTCAGGATATCAATCACATACCAGATATATGGATTTGCAAATATTTTCTTCCTGTCTGAGTTTTCATTCCCCTCCAGATCATATCCTTTGATGCATGAAAGTTTTAAATTTTGATGTGGTCCAGTTTATTTTTACTTTTGTTGCCTGTGCTTTTGGTATCCTATCCAAGAAGTCATTGCCAAATCCAATGTCATGAAACTTTTCCTCTGTGTTTTCTATTAAGAGTTCTATAGTTTTCACTCTTAGGCTTTAGGTCCTTGATCCACTTGAGTTAATTTTTTCATATGACATGAGACCATTCTTAAAATTTTGTATGGATTTAAAAAAAATAATTTATGCTACTAGGGAAACAGAAAATAGGACTTCTGAAATTGAAGCTGATAAGTTTTAAGTTTATCGTGTTTCTGAATTTTCTAGATAACTCTGTGTAATTAATTAAACAGGGCTCTTATCACCCAAGATGTTAATGAGTGGTAGTCGCTAGTAATCAGCTCGTATTAACTGCCAAATAAGCTAAACTTCCTTTTTATTGCCAGAGTTATTAACCTAAGTGGATTATAAGTCAATAACAGAGGAAATATATCTGAATTTTATTTTTATTTTTATTTTATTTTATTTTTTTTGAGGCGGAGTCTCACTCTGTCATCCAGGCTGGAGTGCAGTGGCCGGATCTCAGCTCACTGCAAGCTCCGCCTCCTGGGTTCCCGCCATTCTCCTGCCTCAGCCTCCCGAGTAGCTCGGGACTACAGGCGCCCGCCACCTTGCCTGGCTATTCTTTTTTTTGTATTTTTTTAGTAGAGACAGGGTTTCACCGTGTTAGCCAGGATGGTCTCGATCTCCTGACCTAGTGATCCACCCGTCTCGGCCTCCCAAAGTGCTGGGTATATCTGAATTTTAATGAGCCATTTTATAGTCTTGTGGATACAGTACAAAAGCCTGAACTGAATTATGATAAACCTAGTGAATGCAACAGTGTTGATCACAAAATGAGTTTGATCTTTGATCCCGTGATACTGGCCTCCCTCCACGCACACACTTCCTTAGTCTAAAGAAAACAACCTAGTCTTCTTAGAATATCATTTAAAGGCTGGGTGCAATGGCTCGTGCCTGTTATCCTAACACTTTGAGAGGCCAAGGCAGGCAGATCACTTGAGCCCAGGAATTCAAGACCAGCCTGGGCAACATGGTGAAACCCTATCTCTACAAAAAAAAAAAAAAAAAAATTAGCAGGGCATGGTGGTGCACACCTGTAGTCCCAGCTGCTTGGTAGGCTGAAGTGGGAGGATTGCCTGGGCCCAGGAGTTCGAGGCTGCAGTGAACTGTGATCATGCCACTGCACTCCAGTGCAGATGACCGAGTGAGACCCTGTCTCCAAGAAAAAAAAAAAAGAAAGAAAAATGAAGATATCTCTTGGTTATGTGGCTCTGTTCATGTAATTATTTAAAAACGATGACTTCAGGCTGGGCATGGTGGCTCATGCCTGTAATCTCAGCACTTTGGGAGGCCAAGGCAGGAGGATTGTTTGAGGACAGGAGGTCAAGATCAGCCTGGGCAACACAGGAAGACCCCTTCTCTACAAAAAAGTTTAAAAATTAGCTGGGCATGGTGGCATGCACCTGTAGTCCCAGCTACTTGGGAGGCTGAGGTAGGAGGATCACTGGAGCCTGGGAGGGGAGATTGAAGCTGCAGTGAGCCATGATTGTACCTCTGCACTCCAGCCTGGGTGTCAGAGCACGACCTATCTGAAAAAAAAAGTCTGACTTTATGCGGAGGTAAGATCATGGGTAGCAGGCCCATATCCATCTTTTCAGGTACTTCCGTCTTCCCAACACGTGTATATTGATGAAAGGTGGATTCTTATTTTCCCTGCTTAGGTCACATGGCACATGGCTACCCAGGAGAAGTCACTGTTTATTGGAATTAGGGTAATTTAGGGAAGGTGTAAATTGACAGCTGATACCACAGGGAATAAGTGAGGAGCAGTTCACAAAAGGAATTAAGCATGCTGGACAAACAAAACCAATATGATACAAAGGTACTTTTGTCAAAATAAGAAACTAACAGTAGTACTTTGTTACTAACTAAACTCCAGATTTTATTTCTATTTCAGCATTTTTTCCATTCATACTCCCTTTCTGCTCCAGGATCAAATCCAAACTACCACTAAATTGCTAACTAACTAAATTGCGCTTACTTATCATGTCTCCCAGTCACGGCAGATCACTGTTTCAGTTTTTCATGAGCATTATGGTTGTTTATTTCCCAGCTTTATTGGGATATAATTGGTAAATTCAAATGGTATATATTTAAGGTGTAAAACTTGATGTTTTGATATATATGTACATTGTGAAATGACCTTTACAATCTTAAAGAATACTAGCCAAGTACCTATAGTGTATCCTCTAACCTGTGCTTGTCTGTTTTCTCATGATTAGATTGGTTTATAGGTGTCTTAGTGTGTTTTGTGTTGCTATAACAGAATACCTGAGCCTGGATAATTTATTGAGAACAGAAATTTAATTTCTCATAGTTCTGTAGGCTGGGAGTCCAAGATTGAGGTGCTAGTAGGTTTGGTGTTTGGTGAAGGCCTGGTCTCTGCTTCCAAGAGGGTGCCTTGAATACTGCATCCTCCAGAGGGCAGGAACACTGTGTCCTCACATGGTACAAGAATAGAAGAGAGCAAACTCACTCCTACTAGCTCGCTTCCTCCCTCCCTCCCTCCCTCCCTCCCTCTCTCCCTCTCTCCCTCTCTCCCTTCCTTCCTCCCTCTCTCCCTTCCTTCCTTTGTTTTTTTCCTTCTTCCTTTCTCTTTTCTTTTTGAAGGAGTTTCGCTCTTGTTGCCCAGGCTGGAGTGCAGTGGCGTGATCTCAGCTCACTGCAACCTCTGCCTTCTGGGTTCAAGCAATTCTGCCTCACTCTCCCAAGTACCTGGGATTACAGGCACCCATCACCACACCCAGCTAATTTTTTGTATTTTCAGTAGAGATGGAGTTTCACCATGTTGGCCAGGCTGGTCCCAAACTCCTAACCTCAAGGGATCTGTCCGCCTTGGCCTCCCAAAGTGCTGGGATTACAGGCGTGAGCCACTGTGCCCGGCCCTACAAGCTCTTTTCATAATGACATTAATCCATTCATGAGAGTGCAGCCCTCATGATCTAAACATCTCCCAAAAGGCCCTACCTCCCAACACTGCTGCACTGGGGTTGAAGTTTCTAACACATGAATTTTGGGGGAACACATTCAGACCATAGTAATGGATTTTGGGAAAGAACACAACAGAGGTGAAGTAGCTTTCTTGTCACACCATGTTAGGCAATAGATGCAATCCACATGTCGTCACTGTTGATGTTAACCCTTACCACTTGGTTAAGGTAGCATTTATCAGATTTCTGCAGTGAAAAGTTACTATTTTTCTCTCTCCCTACTCTCTTCTTCAGAATTTGCTTTTTTATTATTGTAGAAACAAGTCAGTCCAGCCTGCACTCAAGAGGAGGGAAGATTGGGTCTACATTTTGAAGGAAGTATCAGAGAATTTGTGAACATATTCTAAATCTCCACAATACACTCTTCAGCCACAGATTATTTACATTCATCCTATGTGCAGAATATACTCACCCGTTCCTAATATTCTGCAGAATTCTCATTTATAGCGTCAGCTTACAGTCCAGGATATTGTCATCTAAATTAGGTCCAGTTTTGGATGAGACTCTTCAGGTGTATGTAGTTTCTTCAGCTCCTTGAGTACATTACTTCTCTATGTGAAGACCTGTGAAACTAAAGAAGCAAATTGTTTGCCCCACACATAACCAAGATGCAATGGTTGGCCAGGTATGTGATAACTAGTGTAGACATTCTTGTTCAAACAGAGGGAAAATGTTGGTACAAAGGTGTCGTTATGTCACACCATTTTTGAAATTCAGCTGGGCACAGGTTGGTAATTCCTTGATTAAAATTAAGATCTGGAAATAATTCTTTATGGCTCTTAGCTCGACCTTCTGGGGCTTTTGTTTTCACACTCTGAGTTTTCTTTTCTGTGAAAACTAGGAAAGTAGGCTTTTTTTGCCAGCTGTGTACATTCCTCTATCCACTTCCAACCTGTAGATGTTTGGGAGTCCAAGGCCTTCTTTTCATTTTGTACTATTTCTGTCTCTTTCAGTTGAAATGGGCAGTGTTTCTGCCAATATAACTTTCTTCAAAACATTATGGGTCTCCCATTAATATTTGGGCTCACTTCATTAGACAAAAGTCACACCCAAAAATCTCTTTGAGATAAGCCATTCTCATTCTTGAAATTCTGCTGAGGGGCAATAGCTTTTAGCTTCTTAGAAACTCTACTCTTTGGTTAAAATAATCTGTAAGTCACACCTTTAAAATCTTTAGGAGGCCTTTTGTCTAACTGAATAGTACAGAGGCATCATCTTGGATCTTACCAAGGTTGAATTTTGTAGCTGTGTCCTCAGCCACATCATGTTTTCTTGACAGTGCTTGGGATTTGAATTTTGCTGGGAAGCCATTTTTTATTTTAGTATTTTTTGCATGTGAGAGACTGGGAATCTTCAAAACCAGCAAGTGCTGGCTCCTTTTTGTTCTGCTCTTGAGATACTTATTGTGGAAATTTGAATATTTGTTACAGTGGTGTAAACTTGGCAAAATGAGAGGTCTGGGAGTCTTGAGCATTTGTTCAGTGGAAGTTGAAGAGATTATTGAGGAGCAGAAGGAAAGCTAAGAGTGGAGCTTTGAGAAATGTGTATCTTTAATAAGCAAATGAAAAAGACTGAGAGAGACAAAGTTGGAGGGGGTCAAAGATTGGAGAAATGGAAAGGGATCCGAGAAGTATTGACAGTGGCCTGGCCTCCTCACTTTCTTAACATGGTTGGTTTGGTGGAAAGTTTTCCAGTTTCTCTTCATAATAAACTCTTTGAGTCAAGCAGATTAATACCTTTTATATCTTAATGTTTATGTCATTAGCTTTTGTATTAAGCTGAAGAATGAAAACACCACACAAGGCCGGGCAGAGTGGCTCACGCCTATAATCCCAGCACTTTGGGAGGCTGAGGTGAGCAGATCACCTGATGTCAGGAGTTTGAGACTCAGCGTGACTAACGTGGATAAACCCTGTCTCTACCAAAAATACAAAATTCGCTGGGCTTGGTGGTGTGCGCCTGTAATCCCAGCTACTTGGGAGGCTGAGGCGGGAGAATCACTTGAACCCAGGAGGCAGAGGTTGCAGTGAGCCGAGGTTGCGCCATTGCACTCCAGCCTGAGGTCGCACGATTGCACTCCAGCCTGGGCAACAAGAGTGAAACTCCGTCTCAAAAAAAAAAAAAACACCACTACAGAGGCAAAGTTGAAGGGCAAGTCTGTGTAACTTTGCCCTGTATAAGCATAAAGAATGCCATGGTAAAGAATGTTGCATGCTTAAAGTCATACATTCTTTCAAAAGTTGGCTTGTCTTGTTGTTGAAGTGTCACAGTGTTTTAATCTACTGTGTACATTTTTGTTTGTTTGTTTGTTTGTTTGAGATGGAGTCTCGCTCTGTCGCCCAGGCTGGAGGGCAGTGGCACGATCTCGGCTCACTGCAAGCTCCGCCTTCTGGGTTCACGCCATTCTCCTGCCTCAGCCTCCAGAGTAGCTGGGACTACAGGCGCGTGCCACCATGCCTGGCTAATTTTTTGTATTTTTAGTAGAGACGGGATTTCACCGTGTTAGCCAGGATGGTCTCAATCTCCTGACCTCGTCATCCGCCCACCTCGGCTTCCCAAAGTGCTGGGATTACAGGCGTGAGCCACCGCGCCCGGCCATCTACTGTGTTTTTAACATCAAGGTTTTTAAACACTCTAACAGATACTTGATTTGTGTTTTCTTCTGTAGAGTGTCTTTTCACTTTCTTGATAATGCTCTTTGATGCACAAAGGTTTTTAATTTTTATAAACTCCTATTTTTCTTGTTTGTGCCTTGGTGTCAAATCTAAGAATCCATGGCCAAATCTGATTCATGAAGATTTATCATTATGTAGATCTTGTATTTAGATTGTTGATCCACTTGGAGTCAGTTTTTATATAGGCAGTAAGGTAGGGGTTGAGTGAATTTTCTTGTTTTATTTTATTTTAGAGTATGGGAATCCCAACTGGTGAATATATGTCTGTTCTTAGGCATTGAGGACAGATAGTATACAATCGTATACAATACAGGTTTTAGGAGATTTTCTATAATATAGTTTTTAACTCCTCTGTCAGACTCAAGACAATTGTTTGACCCTAGTTCCTGGAAATTGGTTTTGCTTCTTTTTTTTTCTTTTAAATTTTTGATTATAAAAGAGGATAGTTCTAGAAACTATAAGTTAGATATTTTAACATGAATCTTCTAATGTTATTTACTGGTGCTTCATTTTTTATTTATTTATTTTATTTTATTTTATTTTATTTTATTTTTTGAGATGGAGTCTCGCTTTGTCGCCCGGGCTGGAGTGCAGTGGCCGGATCTCAGCTCACTGCAAGCTCCACCTCCCGGGTTTATGCCATTCTCCTGCCTCAGCCTCCCAAGTAGCTGGGACTACAGGCGCCCGCCACCTCGCCCGGCTAGTTTTTTTGTATTTTTAGTAGAGACGGGGTTTCACCGTGTTAGCCAGGATGGTCTCGATCTCCTGACCTCGTGATCCGCCCGTCTCGGCCTCCCAAAGTGCTGGGATTACAGGCTTGAGCCACCGCGCCTGGCCCATTTTTTATTTTTTACATGAAGCTGAGACCAGTGTATGTTGAGGCACTTGGTGAACAAACAAATCATAAGAGTGAAGTATTTTTAACAATGTTTGGATATAGTCTTTGGAATGTGTTTTAATTCTAGTTTCACCATATATATATATATATTTTTGGCCAAATCAATAGCTGCATATCACTTAAAAAAAAAAAAGAAAAACAGTTAATTGGAGAGTACTTCTGAATAAAATGATTTTTGTAAATTCATACTTTGTACCCCCTCTACTTTAGTAGAAATGATAGGTAAATGTAGAAATTTAAAAGACTTAGCCACATTAAGGAAAGATCAACATGTCTATGAACCTGAAATGGAATCAAAGAGTGAGGTGATGAGTGAGGCTTAAAGCCAGGGATCGTTTAGAGTCCAATGTAAATGCTAGTCGCTGAGTTTCATTCCTAAGTAGTAAGGGAAGTAAATGTACTTCGTGGACACCATTTATAGAAAGCTTTTCAGAATATCCAGTTCACTTAAAAAATCTCACACCTGTAATCCCAGCATTTTGGGAGGCTGAGGCGGGCTGATCACCTGAGGTCAGGAGTTTGAGACCAGCCTGACCAACATGGTGAAACCCCGTCTCTACTAAAAATACAAAATTAGCCAGGCGTGGTGGCACATACCTGTAATTCCAGCTATTCAAGAGGCTGAGACAGGACAATCGCTTGAACCCGGAAGATAGAGGTTGCAGTGAGCCAAGATCGTGCCATTGTACTCCAGCCTTGGCAACAAGAGCGAAACTCCGTCTCAAAAAAAATAAACAAATAAAAATTTAAAAAAGCATGAGAATGCAAACACGAAATTTAGAATAGTAGTTACCCCTGAGGAGTGGAAAAAGGAAAATGGAATAAGGAAAGACATAGTAGCCTTTAACACTGTATGTAAACATTTGTTAAATCCAAAACAAACAGAAAAACTGAATGTGTGTATTGTGAGGAAGAAGAGGTACCCATAGGAATTTAGCCTAAATAAACAACTCAAGATTCTACAAATACTTATATATGCAAATATTTATTGTGGATTTTTAAATTTTTTTTATTTTTTTATTTTTTATTTTTTTATTTTTATTTTTTTTGAGACGGAGTCTCGCTCTGTCGCCCAGGCTGGAGTGCTGTGGCCGGATCTCGGCTCACTGCAAGCTCCGCCTCCCGGGTTCACGCCATTCTCCTGCCTCAGCCTCCCGAGCAGCTGGGACTACAGGCGCCGCCACCTCGCGTTTAATGCAGAGTTTCTCTCTTGTTACCCAGGCTGGAGTGCAGTGGAGCAATCTTGGTTCACTGCAAGCTTCACCTCCTGGGTTCAAGCAATTCTCCTGCCTCAGCCTCCTGAGTAGCTTATAGGCGCACACCACCACGATTGGCTAATTTTTTGTATTTTTAGTAGAGACAGGGTTTCACCATGTTGGCCAGGCTGGTATTAAACTCTTGACCTTGGGTGTTCCGCCTGCCTTGGCCTCCCAAAGTGCTGGGATTACAGGCATGAACCATGGCCCTCGGCCTATTGTGGAATTTATGTGGTAGAAAATTAGAAACAACTGAATGTCCAAAAATAGGGGAATGAATGGGAGGAAGGGGAAGAACAGGAGAATACTATACAACAGTTATATCTACTCTTTGTAATACTCTACAGTCATTTTTTTTTCTTTTTTCTTTTTTTTTTTTTTTTTGAGACGGAGTCTCGCTGAGTCGCCCAGGCTGGAGTGCAGTGGCGCGATCTTGGCTCCCTGCAAGCTCCGCCTCCCGGGTTCCCGCCATTCTCCCGCCTCAGCCTCCGAGTAGCTGGGACTACAGGCGCCCGCCACCGCGCCCGGCTAGTTTTTTGTATTTTTAGTAGAGACGGGGTTTCACCGTGTTAGCCAGGAGGGTCTCGATCTTCTGACCTCGTGATCCACCCGCCTCGGCCTCCCAAAGTGCTGGGATTACAGGCTTGAGCCACCGCGCCCGGCCTAAACTGGAATTTTGTATTGAATCTTTCAGGGGGAACTTTGAAGCTGTTTATGAATATCTCCGCATATCTTTTTCGGGGCTTATATAAAGTAAAAGTTACACAAGACCTTTTTGACCTAGTTAGTTTCTTAAGAGTGTTGTTTGTTTATAGGCTTCTGTAAATATGTAATGTAATGTTACCTTATGTAATTAATGTGAGCTACCTTATTTTGAAAATTCAGAATATTTGCCTTATAAGATTTTTTTGCTACACAAATTTATCTGATGCCATTGAATCTATAATTTCTTTTTCTCTCCACTCAGGTTTAAAAATTCAAAATAATTGGTACATATGGGTAGTTAACAAGAAGCAGTCATTAATGGTATTGTAAGTTCTGTTCTGTTCTGTTCTTTCTTAGCAAACTACAATTTTCCTGTTTCCTGTGCAATCTTGATGCTTTAAAAAAAAGGCCAGGCAAGGTGGCTCACGCCTGTAATCCTAGCACTTTGGGAGGCTGAGGTGGGCAGATCACCTGAGGTCAGGAATTCGAGACCAGCCTGGCCAAGAACCCTGTCTCCACCAAAAATGCAAAAATTAGCCAGGCGTGGTGGTGCACACCTGTAATGCCAGCTACTTGGGTGGCTGAGGCAGGAAAATCACCTCAACCCAGGAGGTGGAGATTGCAATGAACCAAGATTGCACCACTGCACTCCAGCCTGGGGGACAGAGCGAGACTCTGTCTCAAAAAACAAACAAACAAACAAACAACAGCAACAACAAAAAACAGGCTGGACAAAAACCAAATGCCACTGCATTCCAGCCTGAGTGGAGGCAGGCTGAGTGAGACTCCGTCTTAACAAACAAACAAACAAACAAACAAACAAAATCAAACAAACTCAACCCCAAAGGCCGAAAGTAGAGAAGGGATGCTAAGTCAATAATAAAAAAATACTAATGTTATTTGCTTTCTGACAGGTAAGTAAAAGATGAATGGGGATACGTTGTTTTTTGTGTGTGTGTGTATGTTTTAAATTATTTTGTTTTGTTTTTGGAGTTAGAGTGTCGCTCTGTCACCCAGGCTGGAATACAGTGGCACGATCTTGACTCACTGCAACCTCCACCTCCAGGGTTGAAGCCATTCCTCTGCCTCAGTCTCCTGAGTAGCTGGGATTACAGACATGTGCTACCATGCCTGGCTAATTTTTTTTTTTTATAGTTTTGGTAGAGATGGGGTTTTGCTGTGTTGGCCAGCCTGGTCTCAAACTCCTGGCCTCAAGTAATCTGCCTGCCTTAGCCTCCTAAAGTGGTGGGATTACAGGTGTGAGCTACCACACCTGGCCAGGATACACTGTTCTTTTTTTTTTTTTTTTGAGACGGAGTCTCGCTCTGTCGCCCAGGCTGGAGTGCAGTGGCTGGATCTCAGCTCACTACAATCTCCGCCTCGCAGTTTCACGCCATTCTCCTGCCTCAGCCTCCCGTCAGCTGGGACTACAGGCGCCCGCCACCTCGCCCAGCTAGTTTTTTTTTTGTATTTTTAGTAGAGATGGGGTTTCACCGTGTTAGCCAGGATGGTCTCGATCTCCTGACCTTGTGATCCACCCATCTCGGCCTCCCAAAGTGCTGGGATTACAGGCTTGAGCCACTGCGCCTGGCCGGATACACTGTTCTTTTACCTACTTTGCACTTAGGGAAACAGGCATGGAGAGGTGAATTATCATACAACTAGTAGAAGGTAGAGCCAGAATTCAGACACAGGCCTGTCTGATTCCAGTAAGACTTTTATAAAAACTCAGCAACCCATCCAGCTACCTGTTGCTGTATTAGGCCGTTCTTGCTTTGCTATAAAGAAATACTTGAGACTGGGTACTTTATTTTTTATTTTTTATTTTTTTTTATACTTGAGACTGGGTACTTTATAAAGAAAAGCAGTCTAATTGGCCTACAGTTCTGCAGGGTGTACAGGAAGCATGGCGCTAGCATTTGCTTGGCTTCTAGGGAGGATTCAGGGAGTTTTTACTCGTGGTGGAAGGCAAAGGAAAAGCACGCACTTCACATGGCGAGAGTAGGAACAAGAGAAAAGGGTGGGTGGTGCCACACAATTTTAAATAACTAAATCTCTAGAGAATTCACTCATTATGGTGAGGACAGCACCAAGCCGTGAAGGATCTGCCCCCTCAACCCAAACGCCTCCCACTGTGCCCCACCTCCAACGTTGGAGATTACATGTTAACATGAGATTTGGGTGGGGACAAATACCCAAACTATATCACTATGTGATTAGTAATCGCTCTCACTTTTAGCCATTCCTCTCTTGGAGCTATACCTTACCCCTTGATACCAAAGCCACTGTATTCTTTAGGGAGATGACATTGTCACAAAAGGTATAGGACAAAGATGGTAGATTCTGGATCCTGACATTTCTAGACTTAAATCCCACTTCTGATAGTAATCAGCCATGTCTCCACACCATTATGATCCTCAGATTTCTCATTCCTAAGACAGTATAGTAACATATACTGTTAAAGATTGTTCTGAAAATCATATGTATATGTATATGTGTATTCATTCTTTCCAAAGCTTGTCTAGTATCATTGTAACTTATTCTTTTTTGGGTTTCTAGTTTCATATTTGCTTTTTTGCTACTTATTTTGATACCACTTGGTTTTGTATATACTTGAATCCTTTTTGTATTTAGTGATAACCATTATCTTAGTACTATTAAGATATCATGTGAAATTTTTGTTCAGTTTTGTCAAAAAATGACTAGCCTAAAAGTGTAAATCCCAATCATGAATATAGGATAGTGTAGCAGTTTCTTTCTTAATATTGCTTATTGTGTCTTGCCTAAGTTCTGAATTATGTGGACTGTATAGGTGTAGCATTCTACATTATGAGCTTGTTTTTCTCTTATGGCTAATACAAAAATCAAGAGTTGTAAGAGTTTATAAAATCATGGTTCTAATATTTACCATCTCTGTAGTAATTTGATCTAATGAGTTGACTCTGTTATTGCTAATGTTTATAACAGCATAGGCAATTATTCTACCAAGAACAATTGTTTTTAATAACATGCCCTACATAGGGCTGTTTTCACTCATAATTTTTTTGTCACACTTGTCAAGTAGGTAAAAGTTAACTGGCAACACTGGAACATCTCTTTTAGAACCATATTGAGTGCTCGCTTCGGCAGCACATATACTAAAATTGTGAACGATACAGAGAAGATTAGCATGGCCCCTGCGCAAGGATGACACGCAAATTCGTGAAGCGTTCCATATTTTTGCGTAGTCTGCGAAAGTCATTTCAGTATCTGCTAACTAGCACTAAGGAAATAGTGTGAATCTAAGCAAAAATGGGTGGCACCCAATGACGAAATTGTGGTTTTCAATACAAAAAAAAAAAAAAGAACCATATTGAATATGGGCATTACTCTGCATATTCTGGAGACATTTAAATCTTCAGTATAATTTTGTGACAGTAAAGGACAGCAATGCCTGCAAGCCCCTATGCCTTAATTTATTTTATTTTATTTATTTATTTATTTTTTATTTTTTTCGAGACAAGGTCTCGCTCTGTCACCCAGACTGGAGTACAGTGGTACTATCTCATCTCACTGCAGCCTCCACTTCCCTGGCTCAAGCGATCCTCCCACCTCAGCCTCATGAGTAGCTGGGACTAACCACACTTGGCTAATTTTTGTTGGTTTTTTAAAGAGACAATTTCTTGCCGGGCGCGGTGGCTCAAGCCTGTAATCCCAGCACTTTGGGAGGCTGAGACGGGCGGGTCACGAGGTCAGGAGATTGAGACCATCCTGGCGAACACGGTGAAACCCCGTCTCTACTAAAAATACAAAAAAAACTAGCCGGGCGAGGCGGCGGGCGCCTTGTAGTCCCAGCTACTCGGGAGGCTGAGGCAGGAGAATGGCGTAAACCCGGGAGGCGGAGCTTGCAGTGAGCTGAGATCCGGCCACTGCACTCCAGTCCGGGCGACAGAGCGAGACTCCGCCTCAAAAAAAAAAAAAAAAAGAGACAATTTCTTGCTATGTTGCTCAAACTCTTAGGCTCAAGTGATCTGCCCACCTTGGCCTCCCAGAGTGCTGGGATTACAGCCATATGCCACCGTGCCTGGCCTTCTATGCCTTCTTTTAAAAATGGGTAATAATAGCAACTAAATTTAGTTCCTGATTTTTATAGTCCCTGTTAGCCTGTTCAGTGCATTAAAGAAAACAATTGAATAGAAAGTCATCTTCACTTTAGAAGTGAGACTCAGTGACTACTGTATTTAGGAAGAATACAGTAGCAACTAACTGCCACTGTGGAGATTTCTGCTACCTAGCTGACTTCAGTGATTGTGGCTTTGTGTAAGAATATTTGCAGAGGACAGGTTGTTAGCATGATTACTCTGTCTTTAAGCTTCTGCATAGATTTGCAGTAAGGTCTTCTTTTTTCAATATAAAAGGAAAGTATGTTGTTTTCTGAGAGAAGATAGATGATAGCTTCCTCTGAACTTTCGCTGGGTAGGGGTGAGTCTTGATACACTTTAATATTTTGTAATAATTTAGCAAAACATTTTTTTAAAAATTAGTTTTCAATGGTTTATCCAACTGTAACTATGTCTTTTGTAATTCAAAAGCAGTACTATTTTCCTTCTAACTGAAGATTTTGACAAAAACTTGAATCTGGGAGGTCATGAGCCATGTTTGCCCCACTGCACTCCAGCCTAGGCGACAGAATGAGAGCCTTTCTCCAAAAAAAAGGAAAATAAAAAGGATTAAAATAATGATGCTAATAAAGCTATTGGATGGGTTTTTTCCCCCAAAAGGATGTTATATTCTACTACATTGGATGGATTATAAAATTTAATATTACAGTTGTCTTTGGTGACTGTTCTTTGAATACATTTCACTAATGAGATATAGTCAAATTATTTTATTGTAGTCACTTAAAGTATTTCCTGATTTTGTTCTAAATGTATGAACACTTGCTTGTTGAGTAGTTCATTTCAGTTATTTAAGTTCATTTTTATTGTGAGGGTACTGATGTCCTATAAACTGCCAGTTTTTGTCTCCAGGCTACTTTTATCTAAATGGTCTTTCTTACTAGTAGCATTCTGGTTGCCAGAAAATAGAGGAAATTGGCTTCACTATCAATTTATGAGATAGGTAGGAAGATATGGTTGACTCTCCAAAGGGATGCTAGAATTCTCTTTAGCTACCATATGATTATTTTGTAATGATTGTAAATGGTTATAGATAGAAGATTCATATATATGAGATACTGCTAGATATCCACTGTACCTAAGAATAGAAATGCTAATAATATTAGGAGATGTACATATTGTTTTTTAAATTCATATTATTTTTTAAATTAAGTACCCAAATCTAATTGTTATACTCTTTGGGCACAGTTACCAATTGGTATCAAGGTTACAAACCCGAGAATACAACAGGATATGTGTATGCATAAAGTTCACACATTTAGATAAATCTAATTTCACTTTATTAGATTCTAATTTTGTCTTGATATATGGAGGCTTTTTTTTTTTTTTTACCCCCTTTTAAATTTTGTATTATGGAAATTTAAAACAAAACAGAAAAAATATATATAATATAATGTATCCATTATATGGGCATAAAGAAAATAATATAATGTACCTATATTTGTGTTACCCAGCTTCAACGGTTATTAACCCATATCCCTTCTTGTTTTCATCTATATTTCTTTGCCCATTGGATTATTTTGAAGCAAATTCCAAAAATCATTTAATCATTAAAAGAGAAACTTTGTCTCTTCACATATATAACCACGATATAGTAACCATTACCGCATCTAAAAAGAAAATTAGAGTTTCCTGTGTTCTGGATTTTGCTGTTTGCATCCCCATGAAGTTCTGTAGCATGTTTCTCTGACCCCTGTATTTCCTGTTAGATCTAGAAAAAGTTCTCTCAACTTCTCAGTGTTGGAATTTTGTATTGGATAATTTTTTTGTTGTGAAGGACTGTCCTGTGCATTGCAGAATGTTTGGGAGCCAAGCCCTTCAACCCCAGTGGTTTGCTGAAAAATTGCTGACAAGAAGCATATTGATTAATAGGAAAAAAAGGCATACACATTTGTTTAAAGTGTATACACGGGAGCCTTCAGAACAAAGACCCAAAGATATAGGGAAATTGTCCATTTTTGTGCTTAGGTCCAACAAAGTATGGACAGCCATGTAGAAATATGATTGGACAAAAAGAGTATGATCTAATGCTAATAGACTTAATGGGGAAACCCAGCAAAGCCTGTCTGTTCAGATTCTTCTTGCCCTCTCAGAGCATGCATTTCCTCCTTCTGGGTGTGGGCAGGGCCCCCTCTGGGATGGGGGTCTTATGGCCTACAGTCAAACAAGGTAGGTCATTTCATTTCTTTATGGCCAGTTTTTACACAGGGTATTGTTAGGCTTTATGGTTGGCTTTTGAGGAAAGGGGTTCTGATTTCTTTTTTTTTTTTTTTTTTTTGAGGCGGAGTCTCGCTTTGTCGCCCGGACTGGAGTGCAGTGGCCGGATCTCAGCTCACTGCAAGCTCCGCCTCCCGGGTTTACGCCATTCTCCTGCCTCAGCCTCCCAAGTAGCTGGGACTACAGGCGCCCGCCACCTCGCCCGGCTAGTTTTTGTATTTTTAGTAGAGACGGGGTTTCACCGTGTTAGCCAGGATGGTCTCGATCTCCTGACCTCGTGATCCGCCCGTCTCGGCCTCCCAAAGTGCTGGGATTACAGGCTTGAGCCACCGCGCCCGGCCGGGGTTCTGATTTCTATGACCCACCTTGGGGAAGGGAGATTCTGGTTTCTGTGGCTGACCTCGGGGGAGAATGGGACTGAGAGATAGGAGAGCAAAAGTGAGAGAAAAACTTAGCTTCTGCAGCTGCTTCTGAAGCCTACAGTTTGGGAATTGTTTTCTGAGCTCCAGTAGATGTTCAGCAGGACTGCAGGTCTCTAGCCGCCAGTCAACAGCACCCCTCCACCAATTATGACAACTAAAAGTGTTCCAGACATTGCCAAATGTCTCCTGGTGGCAAAAATTGCCCCCTGTTGGGAACTCTGCTAATCTAGATGCTTACGAGATTCACGTTCCGTTTCTTGGCAACAATTCTTCATATGTTGTTGTGGTATTTTCTACCTTTTCTAAACATCACTTTTTATCTCTTTTCTTGTATTCAGTCTCTTAACAGACTGTATACTTAAAATGTTTGCTGAAGCTTTAGAAGCCTCAGCTTTAACATTTATTTGAGTATTTGTATGATAATATCCAAAATATATTAGTTATCTTACCATTTATTTTGTATTTTAGAAAGAAACACAATATATTTTACAATTTGGTAAAAATACAATACTCTAGGTGACTGTGTAACCTCTTAAAATTTTTTCATTTACATCCCCCGGGTTTGGATTTAGGGTTACCGTTTATAGATACAGGTGCTTCTTGTTTTAGTATTAGTTTGATAAAGTACCAATTATTTTTAAAAGGGATGATACTTAGTGTCATTAAATAGAATTCCAAATGATTAATAAGAGAGAGAATGTAGGCAAAGTAAACCTTTTAGATTTTGTGAAACATCCTCTGAATTCTCTATATTCTGGCCATACTGATCATTGCCTCACTACTCTTTTATCTCTCTTGGCAATTGACCTTAGTCTCCAGCCCCTTAAGTTCTCACATTAGTTAGACACAACCAGCCCCAATTCTAATGAGCCAGGCCTCTGTATAACAGAAGACAAAATATAATTAAATCCTAAACAAATGATACTACATTTATTGAGTGCTTTTTCTTCTTAAATTAAGTTTACTTAGAAATTGGAATGCATTCAGTAGATACTGTTTTGTGTTTGATCCTTTAAGTGCCCAACTCTGTTGCTACAGATCATAGATACTTTTTCTATCCTATTAATTGGCTTGATTGAAGCTGTTAGGAAGCATAATACTTACTGGTAGGATACAGACTAAAAATGCTGCTTGTCTCTAACTGTGCTTCACCAGTGAAAGTTGTTGGTGATTAAAATGGATTAACTCATATCTGGTTTTTCGTTTCACATTAAACTGAGGAGCCAGGGTTATCTGTCATCTTACATTGGGCTCATCTTTTCTCTGGGGGCCTGCTGTTTATGTTAAAGTAAATTTTGTTTGATTACTTGTTTTCACAATGCTAGATTTGCATGAATTTCATTTTGAAGACCTTTGTGGTTATCAGTGACTTTTAAAATAAAAATAGTTCCACATTCTCAGGAATGTGATCAAGTTGGAATTTGATCTCTAATGAATCATACAGGGAAAGGCTAGTATGATGGGATTCCAGTGATCTTTACTCAGATTATCTCTGACATCTCAGAAACTGGGTAATTTTAGCTCCCTTTAAATTTGCTTTTGAGAACATCTACTGTCACATTAACAACACTTAGTTGATTGTTGCTTCTGTGAAACGGTCTTTTCTGCTACATTGGTCTTTCCTTTATATGCCTTTAGCACTTTAGTATGTATAACACAGTCTAGCACTTCATAGTTTTTTATTTCCCTAGTTAAATTTCTGAAAAGTTTTGAGTATAAAATTGTGTGTTAAATATCTTGTACTGAACATGTAGAAAAGACTCAGAATATGCTTGTGATTGATTGTCAGGTAATTAAGAACTATCCAGAATATATGAATTTTGTAAATATGCTCACAGGAAGAGTTACTTCAAATCTGACTGAGAGAGAAACCACTGACTCCTGACCAGGTGTGGTGGCTCATGCCTGTAATCCCAGCACTTTGGGAATCTGAGGCAGGAGGATCACGTGCGCCCAGGTGGCCAAGATCTCCCTGGGCAATGAAGCAAGACCTCATTTCTACAGAAAATGTAAAAAAAAAAAAAAAAGGTTGACAGGGTGAGACCCTGTCTCTAAAACAAAATAAAATTAAGGGAAAAAACTACAAACCATTGACTCATGTATATAAAAAATCATATCTGCTGTTCAAAGCTTCAGGCATGTTCTTTGAAATTGATAATTGTTTACTTTGGTGGAACCTCATACATCCCTATAGATTTCCCCCTTGCTGCTCCTTTTCTATTGGTTTAGCTTCTTTCTCTCCTTCTCTCCTTCTCTGTCTCTCTCTCTCTCTTTCTTTCTCTCATTCATTCATTCGTTATTTTTTTGATACAGAGTCTCACTCTGTCGTCTAGGCTGGAGTGCAACGGTGTGATCTTGGCTCACTGCATCCTCCACCTTCTGGGTTCAAGCGATTCTCCTGCCTCAGCCTCCCGAGTAGCTGCGATTATAGGCATGTGCCACCATGCCCGGCTAATTTTTGTATTTTCGTAGAGAGGAGGTTTCTCCCTCTTGGTGAGGCTGGTCTTGAACTCCTGACCTCAGGTGATCGGCCCACCTTGGCCTCTCAAAGTGCTGGGATTACAGGCGTGAGCCACCATGCCCGGCCAGTTTAGCTTCTTTAAAACAGACATAAATAAATGTACCTTAACTTACACCTTATGTTTAGATTTTTGAACCATTTATGACTTAGCTGTATTTGGTTACTGTTTTGTACTAGCCTAAAAAAAAAGAAAGTAATTTTACCAGACCTGATTTACTTCTTTTTTTCTTTGGAAACAGGAATAGCTGGCATAAAGAGTAATATGCTACTACAGATGAATGAGGAAACCATAGTTTTAAGATGATTTCTGCTGATACAGGACATGCTTTCATTATGCTTTTATTTACCTTTCTCCTCAGTTAATGAACAAAGGCAAGTCTGACATATTTTTTGGAATGAAAATGTTGAATTAGGATAGCCTTGAGAGAGAACAGAAAAATATCTTTTTTAAAAGTTACTTTTTGGACACAGTGGCCCACACCTGTAATCCTAGCACTTCAGGTGGCTGAAGCAGGTAGATTGCTTGAGCCCAGGAGTATGAGACCAGCCTGGGCAACACAGCAAGACCCCATCTCTAAAGGTAAAAAAAAAAATTTTAAGCTACTTCTTAAAAAGAAGTGCCTTAGGTATAAATAATTCAAATATTTGTTTGATTTGACCTGCTCTCAAGCCACTACATTTAGTTGTTAAATTTGAACTCCAGGTTTCAGCTAGTGGTTATATTAGATAGCGTGAAACCCATCAAATGATGTGACTGCCCACCTTGTCCTCTATATTTATGATGAAAACTGAAGTTAAAAAGGTATCAAAAGAGGCTGGACACAATGGCTTGTGCCTGTGATTTCAGCACTTTGGGAGACCGAGGCAGGAGGATTGCTTTAGGCCAGGAGTTCAATACCAGCCTGGCCAACATAGGGAGACCCCATTTCTACAAAAAAGGAAAAAAAATAGCCAGGCTGGTGGTGTGCACCTGTAGTGTCAGCTACTTGGGAGGCTAAGGTGGTAGAATTGCTGGAGCCTGGGAAGTCAAGACTGCAGTGAGCCAACCTCAGCAACAGAGCAAGACCCTGTCACAAAAAAAAAAAAGAAAGAAATGTATTAAAAGAGATTATGGATGTAGAAATTCAGTCTGTTGGAGTGGAAATGTTAGGTAGGAGACTGTTTTAGTTTGGTTGTTTCCATTAATAGTCACACTTGGCCGGGCATGGTCGCTCACGCCTGTAATCCAGCACTTTGGGAGGTCAAGGCGGGTGGATCACCTGAGGTCAGGAGTTGGAGATCAGCCTGGCCAATGTGGTGAAACCCTGTCTCTATTAAAAATACAAAAATTAGTGAGGTGTGGTGGCAGGCACCTGTAATCCCAGCTACTCAGGAAGCTGAGACCGGAGCATTGCTTGAACCTGGGAGGCGGAGGTTACAGTGAGCCGAGATCACGCTACTGCCCTCCAGCCTGTGCGATAGAGTGAGACAGTCTCAAAAAAGAAAAGAAAAGGAAAATAGAGTGAAGACTCATGTACCTACCACTAATTTCAATACTTGCTAAAATTTTGCCATTTTTGCTTCAACTATTCATGAACATCTAAATGTTTTCAGATTTTTTTTTTCTTTTTTTTTTTGTTTTTTTTGAGGTGGAGTCTCGCTCTGTCGCCAGGACTGGAGTGCAGTGGCCAGATCTCAGCTCACTGCAAGCTCCGCCTCCTGGGTTCACGCCATTCTCCTGCCTCAGCCTCCCGAGTAGCTGAGACTACAGGCGCCCGCCACCTCGCCCGGCTAGTTTTTGTATTTTTAGTAGAGACGGGGTTTCACCGTGTTAGCCAGGATGGTCTCGATCTCCTGACCTCGTGATCCGCCCGTCTCGGCCTCCCAAAGTGCTGGGATTACAGGCTTGAGCCACCGCTCCCGGCCTTTTCTTTTTTTTGAGACGGAGTCTCGCTCTGTTGCCCAGGCTGGAGTGCAGTGGCCAGATCTCAGCTCACTGCAAGCTCCGCCTCCTGGGTTTACCCCATTCTCCTGCCTCAGCCTCCCAAGTAGCTGGGACTACAGGCGCCGGCCACCTCGCCCGGCTAGTTTTTTGTATTTTTTTAGTAGAGACGGGGTTTCACCGTGTTAGCCAGGATGGTCTCGATCTCCTGACCTCGTGATCCGCCCGTCTCGGCCTCCCAAAGTGCTGGGATTACAGGCTTGAGCCACCGCGCCCGGCATGTTTTCAGATGTTTAGGGCTCAACTCATCATTTTATAATTGGGCCACATTTACGTTGACCAGGAAGTTGTTATAGTATAAAACACACAGTATAATTGCCAGTCACTATGTGTATGGATGACTGGTAAGGTTTTCTCGATGTACAAAATACCTGACTTGCCTTTGCCCTTTGATTTCTAAGGGGAAACAGTTCAAAAAAAAAAAAAGTCTCATCCTATGTTTCTGAATACTAGATTGTGAGAGCTTCACTTCAGACACGTATTAAGGAGAACCAAGCGATAAGTGAAACTGTTAGCAGCATGAGACTCAAATTACTTGCTTCATCATCATCATCTTTGCTCTCCTGACAGCCAAAAACTGTTATCCAATGACTATTCTGTGTAAGACATAATCATTTCACATGTTTAATTCTTATGTTTCCTCCTGTGAGGCATGTAGGAAGTTTGGGACATGATTTCAGTATTTTTTTTTTTTTTTTTTTTTGAGACGGAGTCTAGCAGACTCTGTCACCCAGGCTGGAGTGCAGTGGCGCGATCTCGGCTCACTGCAAGCTCCACCTCCTGGGTTTACGCCATTCTCCTGCCTCAGCCTCCCGAGTAGCTGGGACTACAGGCGCCCGCCACCTCACCCGGCTAGTTTTTTGTATTTTTTAGTAGAGACGGGGTTTCACCGTGTAGACCAGGATGGTCTCGATCTCCTGACCTCGTGATCCACCCGTCTCGGCCTCCCAAAGTGCTGGGATTACAGGCTTGAGCCACCGCGCCCGGCCAGATTTCAGTATTTGATTTAGATAAAAATTTGTGCAGGTCTAAGCTTGCAGGTCCACACTACTACAGCACAAACCTCTGCAGCACAGGGCCTTGGATAGAGTGAAGTAGGCATTCACTATAAGTTTAACTGAATAGTGCTTTTTTGTATATTGATACTTAAAGAAAAAAAATGGCACCTCTCATTTAATGGTTTATCTAGACGTTTTCACAATATACTTCTTTTCCCTTTATTCCAATACATATTTATTAGGCTAGAATTCAAAGCTCAACTGAAAACTGCTCAGGCAATTGAAATAAGTTTTTATTGATAGTGACCTCCGATTGGTGAGGATTCCCAGTTCTGTGTTTGTGTGTTGACAGAGAGCCAGAGTATGCATATAAGCTATAGCAATCAAGGTAGGATGGTTTTTTGGCCAGACGTGGTGGGTCATGCCTATAATCCCAGCACTTTGGGAGACATAGGCAAGTGGATCAGTTGAGCCGGGAGTTCAAGACCAGCCTGGCCGACATGGTGAAACACTCTCTGCAAAAAATACAAAAATTAGCTGGGCATGGTGGCGTATGCCTGCAGTCCCAACTACTTGGGAGGCTGAGGTGGGAGGATCTCTTGAGCTCAAGAGGTTGTGACTGCAGTGAGCTGTGATCATGCCACTGCATTCCAGCCTGTGCAACAGAGTGAGACTCTGTCTCAATTAAAAAAAAAAAAAAAGGTGCTGGCATGGTGGCTCATGCCTGTAATCCCAGCACTTTGCGGGGCTGAGTTGTGCAGATCACCCGAGCCTCAGGGGTTCAAGACCAGCCTGGGCAACATGCTAAACCTCTGTCTCTACAAAAAAATACAAAAAATTAGCTGTGTGTTGTGGCGTGTGCCTGTAGTCCCAGCTACCCAGGAGCCTCAGGTGGGAGAATGTCTGGTTCCTGGGAGGTGGAGGCTGCATTGAGTCGAGATTACTCCACTGCACTCCAGCCTGGGTGATAGAGTGAGACCCTGTAACAAAAAAAAAAAAAAAAAAAAAGTTAGGATGGTTTCTTAGAAAAAAGGTGTAGGAATTTTTCTTCTTGAGACAACAAAGCTAAATTAATATGGAATCTTTTCAAGTTTAGTCAACGAAGATAAACCTTGTTATGATTGGTTGGTAAAAATGAATATCTTTCACAGTGACAAATTACATGATAATGCTTTAAATTGTGTTTTATGGACACTGTTTTATCATATCCTTGCAACAATATTGTGAAGTAAGTAGGGCAGCTGTTAGAATCCCTTTTTTCAACAAACGAAAAGGCTGAGAAAAAAAATACTTGCTTTTTAGCTCACATGGGTAACTTGTAGCATAGGCAAGGAGAAAACAAACTTACATTCCAGTTTGCTGTTCTTTTTGAAGACCACATAGTCTTTAAATTATTGTGTATTACAACTGAAGGATATGGTTTTAGGCATAACAGCTAATTTATTGGATGGTATGTCTTTGGTAGTTAGAAGTGTAGCTGATAGTGCCTCCTCTGGAGCTGATGTAAGGGACTTTGTTTTGTTTTGTTTTGTTTGTTGTTGTTGTTTCCTGACCTTATATGATTTAAACTTTGACATCAGTTCTAATGTTCCTGATGCTTTGTAGACGTAGCCTCTCATTGGTGGTTGTATACATAGGCCATCCATCACTTCCACTTTGGTTTTATTCTGAATTTAAGGTTTATTTTCAGAGATAAAGTAAGATTTACTTTCTGTTTGGCCCCTAGGATTAATAAACTTAACCTGCTTGTTGACTACTGCTCATACTCTTGTGGTAGGACTTTTTAAAATAATACTTTCTTCTTCTTGTTTCATGAGCCATTTGTAGAAGAGTGACATATAGTGGTTTATTGGGCTAATTGGGGACAATGAGTTTTTGTTGTACTTTGCATTCAGGTATATTTACTTATGCCTATAAATCAGGTATTATTGCCTCTCCTTTTTCAGATGTCAGTCCATCAACAGTGTATATGCTCTTCACCATTTGCATTTCAAGAACCACTTTGAAACTTGGAAATAATCCTTTATTTTTGCTAGTCATGCCTCTGTCGTAATGTAATGTTCCAAGAGGCTTGGGCTGCTTTGGAGAGGCTTGTCTGGCTTTGCCTGCTCCCTGCCTCATTTAACTACAATAGAATAGCTCATAAGATGCCCTCTGCATAAATTTTATTTGAAGGAAGGTATCTATATTTAACTTGAGAAACAAATAGCTTAGGTAGAATTGTAAATGAGATGGTAATATTGCCAAATAAATGGAATCACCCTGCCCAGCTCCTTCCCATTCTATCACACAGTGCATAGGAGCAGTTTTGTAATTAGTAAACTCCATGTGGCCATAATCTTTGGAATGGTATATATGGGATATAACTTTTGTTTCCATTAATATATATTTATGATTATGAAAGTCTTAGATATGGTAGCTGCGAGAGGTACCATTTTACTGGTTATTAGTCTTATTCATATTTGGATTAGAACTTTATGGATTTCCTTAGGCAATTAGGGAGATAACTTTTAATGGTTTACATTTTGCTCCTTGGAGTTATGATGTTACCCAGAAATCTCAAAGCCCATCATGGGGGAGGGAGGAGCCAGCTGAAATATACATGGCTCTGGCCCTAATAGCTATTTTAGTTGGAGGAGCTCCAATTTTATCTGTTAAATTAGTGGGATTCTACAAGAAAATAATTTGAAAGAGGATTCTGAGGCTAAAATAAAATTTGAAGCCACTGCATTAGTAGAAAGATCTAGGAGTTAGAAGACCTATGTTCCAGTTTTGGCTGTCCCATTAAATAGTTTTGTAGTGTTAGATAAGTCACTTAACATATCTTTCTCTTTTTTTCGCATATAAAATAGAACCAATTTTATCTACCTCACAGAATTGTCTTTGGATAGTGGTTTTAAAAACCAGTGAATCAGGCTGGGCATGGTGGCTCACTCCTGTAATCCCAGCACTTTGAGAGGCTGAGGTGAACAGATCACCTGAGGTTAGGAGTTCAAGACCAGCCTGGCCAAAATGGTGAAACCCCATCTCTACTAAAAATACAAAACTAGTCGGGCATGTTGGCATGCACCTGTAATCCCAGCTCCTTGGGAGGCTAAGGCAGGAGAATTGCTTCAACCCAGGAGGCGGAGGTTGTAGTCAGCTGAGATGGTGCCGTTGTACTCCAGCCTGGGTGACAGAGTGAGACTGTCTCAAACAATAACAACAACAACAACACAACAACAACAGAAATAAGCAAAAAGCGATGAATCAAAATGTATTAAGTAATGAAGATATTGTTAATAATAGCAGCAATACTCCAATGACTGAGAAATTGAAAATGGCTTTGAATTTTGTCATAGAGTTTATCATAATAACTTATGGCTTTCTTTTTTCTAATTTTCTGTTATCTAGGCATGATTGTTTCCTTTTTAAATGTTTTATTTTTTGATATTTTATTTTTTATGTTTTATATATTTATTTATTTATTTTTGAGACAGAGTCTTGCTCTGTTGTCCAGGCTGGGCACAGTCTTGGCTCACTGCAACCTTAGCCTCCTGGGTTCAAGCAAATTATCATGCCTCAGCTTCCCAAGTAGCTGGGCTTACAGGCATGCATCACCATGCCTGGCTAATTTTTGTATTGTTAGTAGAGATGGGGTTTCACCATGTTGCCCAGGCTGGTCTTGAACTCTTGACCTCAAGTGATTTGCCTGCCTTGGCTTCCCAAAGGGCTAGGATTACAGGCGGGAGCCATCACTCCTAGTCTGTTTCCTTATTTTTTAAATGTTAGATTTGTTGGCCACCTTCCTTAAAATTTCATTGCTAATGAAAGACAGTTTATGTATACTCATACACAGCATATATAGTTGTGTGTATGTATTTTGAAAAACTTATATTGATTTTCCTTTACAGTTTCTAAGAACATAAGTAGATAAATGAAGCTTAATTTGGAGAAAACTTTAACTTTCTCTGCCATTCCCAAGAGAAATCAAGTTCAGGATGCTTGCATTGATTTCCAGCCTTTCTAGCCTTCCAGGGCCAGAAGATTGTGCCTGAAAATTGGGTTAGCACATTTTCTGAATCTGACTGCTGTTAAGTTACTCTGTAGTTGGGTTGGATGCTATTTCTTGTCTCCTTTCCTTCAAGCAGAGAATATGCACTACACATTTTTTAGGGAAACCATCCCTAGCTCGTATATTCATTTACATTCTACATCTTATGATTACAAGGATACACATAAAGAGTAGGTCTTATTCAGAAAAGTCCTGGCAGCTGTCCCAGCCTTAAAGAGAACAAGCCTGTGCTCTTCCCTTTTACCTGATGGAGTATCACTATGGCCTTTCTTTGAGGAGTTGATTAGCAAACTTGACTCAAAGAGAGGAAGTGAGAATAGCACCTTATGGTTAGGTGGTGCTGGCTGATTTTCTAGCTCTTGCACAGCATATGCCTCTTAAATATCAGGGGGAGTAAGCTGCTCTAGCATCATACCACCAGGGTTGGATAGCCCAAGTTGCAATTTCAAGTTTTGCTGGCCAGTTTCTGGTACGTAATTATGGAAATAGAGGAAAGCACAATTCTGTCTGACGAAGGAACGTATCTGCTTGTGGAGTATTAGATGTGAGATATGCCAGGTAGTATTTTCTATCTTTTGGAAGTTAAGAAAATTAAATACCTGAAAAGAAGTGTTCTTTTTTTCTTATTTAAAGCTCTTTCTACTAAACACAAATATCCTTAGAACCAGGAATTCCATAGGAACTATGAAATCTAACTGGTCAAGTATTTTCTGGCATAGTAACATTAGTTTTATTGCCCACAGGCCCTCCTGGGAAAAATGTATGTAGTTAGCAATCCCAACAATAGCCATTTGTTAAGAGTACCTCTTGGCTGGCCACGATGGCTCATGCCTATAATCCCAGCACTTTGGGAGAGCAAGACTTGGGGGATTGCTCGAGACCAGAAATTTGAGATTAGCGTGGTCAACATAGAGAGACCCTGTCTCTACAAAAATTACAACAATTAGCTGGGCATGGTGGCACGCACCTGTAGTCCTAGCTGCTTGGGAGGCTGAGGTGGGAGAATGACTTGAGTCTAAGAAGTTGAGGCTGTAGTTAGCTATGATTACATCACTGGCACTGCAGCCTAGGTGACAGAGTGAGACTCTGTCTCAAAAAATAAAAATAGAGTACCTCTGATGTGCCACTTCTTAAAAAACATATTTTAAGGTAAATAAATGAAAACAAAGGTCATACAAGTTAGTAGCAGGGCTAGAGGGTTGAGTACAGTTCTCCCTGGTGTAAAACTCATTTTCTTTCCCTATGTTCTCTCTCAGTAAAAAATCATTAATAAAATATATCTTTTACTTTTCAGAGTATAGTTTCTTTTTAAAACAATTTGCCGGGCGCGGTGGCTCAAGCCTGTAATCCCAGCACTTTGGGAGGCCGAGACGGGCGGATCACGAGGTCAGGAGATCGAGACCATCCTGGCTAACCCGGTGAAACCCCGCCTCTACTAAAAAAAAAAAAACTAGCCGGGCGTGGTGGCGGCCGCCTGTAGTCCCAGCTACTTGAAGGCTGAGGCAGGAGAATGGCGTAAACGCGGAAGGCGGAGCTTGCAGTGAGCTGAGATCTGGCCACTGCACTCCAGCCTGGGCGATAAAGCGAGACTCTGTCTCAAAAAAAAAAAAAAAAAAAAAAAAAAATTTATGTCAAGTGAAATCTACTTGTATTTTTCATGGTGAAATTAGACATAATATCCCTAAAAATGAAAACCCAAAACACAAAATACTTCAGGAAGAAAATTAAGGTTGGAGTTCTTAGAATTATATATCACCAAGATCAATTTGCCTTGCTGAGGGTTTTAGTATACCCCTGTCAGTTTACTTTTTGCTTGTGTTATAGTCTTTAGTACAGGAATTTTTCTTTGCCCCCTTCTCCCCCGCTTTTTTTTTTTTGAGACAGTCTTGCTGTGTCACTCAGGCTAGAGTACAGTGGCGCGATCTCGGCTCACTGCAACTTCTGCCTCCTGGGTTCAAACGATTCTCGTGCCTCAGCCTCTTGAGTAGCTGGAATTATAGGTGTGAGCCACCACACCTGGCTAATTTTTCTATTTTTAGTAGAGTCAGGGTTTTGCCGTGTTGGCCAGGCTGGTCTCAAACTCCTGGCCTCAAGTGACCTGCCCACCTTGCCTCCCAAAGTGGTGGGGTTGTAGACATGAGCCACTGTGCCCAGCCTTTTTCTTGCCCATTGGTCACTATTTTCCTTTTCACACTGCTGTACTCTACCCCTAGAATATTTTGAGGATCTTATTGGTCCATGCCACCAGAAACTTTGCTCTTCCTCTAGATATTCATGACCTATATAGGAATGCAATATTACATTTAGTCAGTAGATGCCATCATCTAATATATGATATGTTTCAGACTGAAACTTCTTTAATTCATGGCTTTAGTTTATTTTAAATTAATCCATTTTTACTCTCTAGATTAAAAATTATGAATCTCTTGATTTGTTAATAATGAAAACTACTTGTAGTTTTTTTGTTAAATAAATTACATTTGTAAAGTTAATGTGTGTTTTCTTTTGCCAGTTTTATTAATAGAAAAGTAATTATTGAGGCGTTTTTATGCATTTTGTTAGTTTTTTGAGATAGGGTCTCACTCTGTTACCCAGGCTAGAGTCCAGTGGTGCTATCATGGCTCACTGCAGCCTTGACCTTCCAGGCTCAAGCAGTCCTCCTACCTTAGCCTCCCGAGTAGCTGGGCACACTTGGCCAATTCTTTCTGTATTTTGTGTGGAGATGAGGTTTCACCATGTTGCCCAGGTTGATCTTGAGCTCCTGAGCTCAAGCCAGTCTGCCTGCCTGTCCTTCCAAAGTGCTAGGACTACAAGCATGAGCCACCACACACCCGGCCTCTTTTATCCATTTCATATGCTGCCATTGAGGTAATGGTGCAACCCTTTGATGCAGATGAGATAGTAGGTCAGTTAAAGCCTTTGTCTCCGAAGGTATTTATAAGAAATTGAAATAACGTCTTTTATTTTTAAGGCCAAACAATACTTCAAACCTATTTTTCTGTGAAGTTTTAAACAGTTGAGAAGATTGTCAAGTATCCTCTAACTTTGGACTAAGGAACTCTGAGTCTACAGTCTTCCACCCATTAAATACACATTGTTTTATTCAAAGATACCAAGCCCTATCATCATCTTGAGATTTGTCCATGAGTCAGACTTTGGAAATACCAGCTAAGCCAGTGACACTGGATATAGCTTTGGGCAAAGGTAATAGTTCGTACCTTGGCCAGTTGGAGATTAAACGAGAACAGCAGTTACTATTCACTGAAGATGCTTCTACTTACTAATGGCTAGGGAGTCTAGGGGTATCTCTTTCAAATATCAGACTTGAGTTCATTGCTATTTCATATTTCTTTGTTAGCTGCCCTTCCTTCAGTTATTTATATTTTTATTTTTTAGGACCAAACCTTGTTGGGAGTCGTTTTTCAGTCTCATAAGGAAGAAAGAAAAGTGTTTAAATTTTTGTTGTTGTTACAGGTATGAGCCACCAAGTCCAGCCAAGTCTTATTCCTTTTTGCGTCACAGGTGCTTATGACAGTAGTAGGCTTAGTGGTGCCAAATATAAACTTGTTGCGTTAATGGACAAACTGAGGGTCAGGTGTTATGAGAGGCAACTGATTCTGGGTAAGGATTTGCCTAACTGATTCTCTCCAGAATGTTAGTTCCCCAAACTAATAACTCTCCTCTAAAATCTTACTAACTACCTTGACGAAGTACAGATCGAAAGAAGAATGTTAATGATGAATATGAAGAAAGTTAGCTGTTCTGAGAGAGGATCCTGTATACATTTATAAGACCAGTGGTAATTTGCTTTTTGGTAACCATGAGAACATTAAGCCATTTGTTTCTGAATGTATCATGCTGGTGTTTTTGGTATGTGTATTTCATTGTTTCTGGTTAGGCTCTGTATCTGTTTTTTCCTGATGCTATTTCAGTTTATAATAGTCCTGTATCACTCACTGTGGCATTGAGGAATATCTGTCATATTGTTTTTGTTATATTTTTGTTTTTCAGTGAGGTGGGGGAGGGGGCAATCCATATATTTTCTGCACAAAAATCGTGATCCTCATGTAGTACAGTTTTATACTTTGCTGTTTTTATGACCTTCTTGCTGCTAATCTCCAGGTGGTGTTTTTGTCTTTTGGCTTCCCTCTTGTTTACATTAAATATGTCAGTAACTGAATTCCAAAACCCTTGCAAACTTTGGCAGCCAATTTATAATCAATTTGTTTATTCTTTTTCTTGATTATGATTAACCAAGACTAGATTTTACTTTGCAGGTTTACTTAAGTTTGTGGCTGTTTAACAACCCTTCATTCTGCTCAATTAGTCTTCGTAACATTAGGTTAGAAGAGAGATGTCATTTTGAAGGAGAGATCTTTATGTTATGTCTGATAACCTAATCTACCTCCTGGTTTATCTCTTGCATTTGCTGTTTGTGTATTTCTGTGTTCTGCCTTGATCCTTTTACTGATTTCTCTGTTGACCTCTGTTTTTTAAGCTACCAGTTTAAACTGGAAGTTAGGCACAGAATTTAGAATGTGAAAATAGTTCTTTAATATATTTTGCTTTTATAGTGCCTTTCCTCCAAAAAAACTTCCTGCTTTTATAAGTAACTTATTTGTCTTCCTGGCATCTTTGCAGAATAGATTTAAGAATTGAGATTAGTGTTTCTTTTTTACATTTGTTTTCTAGCCCAACCAAACATTGTGGGCTAGCAGCCAGTGTCAAAGAAAGGTGAAAAGTTACATTAACGGGATGCATTCCATTCCTTCTCCCTTCACCTACCAAAGAAACGATTCTTTGGTGAGAATGAGATTCTGATCATTTGTAGAATCTTCAAGGAGCAAGCTCCTAACTTAAAAAAAAAAAAAAAAGACCTGTTTTCTTCCTGAATAAACTATCAAAGAGCTTCTATCGTCATAGTTTTGTTAATTTGATCTGTGTTACAGACATTGGGGAACTAAGATTGTAATTGCCCGATGGGTTCTTCCCCACTGCTGAACAGACAAAAATCAATTCACTGAGACCATGGCATTGCAGTAGAGAAAGGATTTAATGAGGTTGGCCATGTGGGAAAATCAGAGTTATCACTCAAGTCAGTCTCCCCAAAGGCCTGCAGGTTAGGGTTTTTGTGGACAATTTGGTGGATGGGGGCTAGGGAGTGGGTGCTGCTGATTGGTTAGGGATGAAATCATAGGAGTGTGGAAAAACTGTCCTTATGTGCTGAGTCTGTCTCTGGTAGAGCCACAGGACCAGTTGAGCTGTGAATCACAGGTCTGGTGGGGTAGATCTGAAAAACGTCTTTAAAAAACTAATCTTAGATTGTACAGTAGTGATGTTATCTATAGGAACACTTGGGGAAGTTGCAAATCTTGTGACTTCTAGCCACATGGCTCCTGAGCAGTAAAGAGTTATGGAAACTATACCTACATGTTAGCAGAGTTCAGGCCCCTCCCGTAATCCTATTCTTGTGGCCTTTGATTAGTCTTACAAAGGCAGTTTTTGGTCCCTGAGCAAGGCGGGGGTTCATTTTAGAGAGGGACTGTTATCATGCTTACTTTCCTTCTTCTTTTTTTTTGTATTTTTAGTAGAGACAGGGTTTCACTATGTTGGCCAGGCTGGTCTCAAACTCCTGACCTCAAGGGATCTGCCTGCCTCAGCCTCCCAAAGTGCTGGCATTGCAGGCAGGAACCACCAAGTCTGGCCTCCTATTATCATCTTTACTTTCAAGTTAATTTTTTTTTTTGAGACAGAGTCTCGCTCTGTCTCCCAGGCTGGAGTGCAGTGGTGCCATCTCAGCCCACTGTAACCTCTGCCTCCCGGTTCAAGCAATTCTCCTGCCTCAGCCTCCTGAGTAGCTGGGATTACCAGTGCCCACCACCATGCCTGGCTAATTTTTGTATTTTCAGTAGAGATGGGGTTTCACCATGTTGGCCAGGCTGGTCTCGAACTCCTGACCTCAGGTGATCCACCTGCCTTGGTGTCCCAAAGTGCTGGGATTCCGTGCATGAGCCACTGCTCCTGGCCTCAAGTTAAATTATAAATTCCTCCCAGTGTTAGCTTGGCCTATATCCAGGAATGACGAGGACAACTTGGAGGTCAGAAGCAAGATGGAGTCAACTATGTCAGTTTTCCTTTACTGTCATAATTTTGCAAAGGTGGTTTCAAGATTATTAATATAGTTTTTACAGGTAAAGAAATCGAGTCCTGGTTAATATAACTTTATTCTAACTGTCCTTCAGCAAGTGCTAAAAATAGTTCTACGCTATAAAGGTACAGAAAAGTAAAGAACTTGGTCTGGCTATGGATAAGATAGGTGCTTGTATGTGCAATTCTGATCAATAAAATTTATGATATTGTGGACAAAAGTGCTAAGTAACTAAAAGTCAAGGTAAATGTGACTAGTCAAGCAAAAGAGTTCATGAAATCGTGACTTGAGATGGGTAGAATTTATCCAGAGCCCTATGCCTTGTAAGAGAATTGGGATTTGTGTACATCGTGGTGTTCATTATATAGTACTATTTTCTGCCTGAAAATTAAAATTAGAGTAGAATGTACCATGAAGCATTCATTGAAGAAGTTAAAGAGAAGAGCTTATGAATCCTTATGCCTACTATATTGTCTTGATCCTCTGAACACAGTTTATTTTCCTTCAATGAATTTTGACAAGATGATTCAGAGAATTTAGCAGATGGCAGTTTTTAATGAGGAAAAAAAACCAGATGCATTTTTTTTCTCTCTCCAATTTATGTTTTATAAAGCAGTCACATTATTTAGTTGTTTAACTCTCTGCAATAGCTACAGCATTGGAGTAGGTGAACTAATATATGATTTACAAAGATAAGACTAAGCAAATGAAGTTCTTGTGAAGCAAATAAAATGTTTGGTTTCTCTCTGGTATCTTTGGATGCAAAGTAGTGGTGATTATTCCTACCACCACCCCAAACTGCAGAAATGCGCCAGAGTTCCTTGCTTGAGAAAGAAGACATTAAGAAACATTTATTCAGTTTTGCTGGATACCAAAAAGTATTCAGGAGAGTTACACAGTCCCTACTCCCAAGTCCCTTACAGTCTAGTTGGGAAGACAGAAATGAAGAACATACCTTAAGTCTGCATATTGCTAGTCCTTTACAATTTATGAACACTTTACTCATATGCAGTCATGTGTCCCATAATGATCTTTTAGTCGATGACAGACTGCATATATGATGCTGGTCCCATAAGACTGTAATGGAGTTGAAAAATTCTTACTGCCTAGTGACACTGTAGCTGTCGTAATGTTATAGTACAATTTATTTAGTGTAGTCTAAGTGTAGAATATTTATAAAGTCTACAGTAGTACACAGTAATGTCCTAGGCCTTCACATTCACTGACCACTGACAGACTCACCCGAGCATCCTCCAGTCCTGCAAGCTCCATTTATGGTAAGTGCCCTTTCTTTTCTTTTCTTCTTTTTTTTCTTGAGACGGAGTCTCGCTGTGTATCTTTATCTAGGCTGGAGTACAATGGTGAGGTCTTGGCTCACTGCAACCTCCGCCTCCTGGGTTCAAATGATTCTCCTGCTTCAGCCTACTGAGTAGCTGGGACTACAGGTACCGGCCACCATACCCGGCTAATTTCTATTTTTAGTAGAGATGGGGTTTCACTGTGTTAGCCAGGCTGGTCTCGAACTCCTGACTTCGTGATCCACTTGCCTTGGCCTCCCAAAGTGCTGGGATTACAGACATGAGCCACCTCGCCTGGCCGGTAAATACCCTTTCTTTTTTTTTTTTTTTTTGAGGCGGAATCTCGCTCTGTCACCCAGGCTGGAGTGTAGTGGCCGGATCTCAGCTCACTGCGAGCTCCGCCTTCCGGGTTTACGCCATTCTCCTGCCTCAGCCTCCCGAGTAGCTGGGATTACAGGCGCCAGCCACCTCGCCCAGCTAGTTTTTTGTATTTTTTAGTAGAGACGGGGTTTCACCGTGTTAGCCAGGATGGTCTCGATCTCCTAACCTCATGATCCGCCCATCTCGGCCTCCCAAAGTGCTGGGATTACAGGCTTGAGCCACCGTGCCCGGCCAATACCCTTTCTTTTATATCATTTAAAAATCTTTTTATACTGTGTTTTTACACTATATTTTTTGTATTCTTATACTGTATTGTACCTTTTCTATGTTTAGATACATAAAATACTTACCATTGTGTTCCAGTTGCCCAAAGTGTTCAGTAGAGTAACATGCTGTACAGGTTTATAGGTAGGAGCAATAGGCCATACCATATACCATATAGCCTATACCATCTAGGTTTGTGTAAATACACTCTGTGATGTTAACACAACAAACAGATTGCCTAACAAATGATTTCTCAGAATGTATACTTGCAAGTGACACGACTGTATTCTGTTTCAAGAGAGTCTTGGAGTCACCATCCAAGTTGCCCAGTTGACAGACTAGAAGCCACATGATTTTTAAGTTGATTTGAATGAGGAACTAAATTTCAATACTTGAGTTGCTAAATGTTATGCTATGGACTATGGACAGTAAAATATTAATGGTCATGCAAGAATGAGAGAGACCATTGTCCATTGATAGATTTTAGAGGGTTTACAAACTCCCTGAAATTATATGATAAAGTTTATACGTAAGTGTGTTTTTCTAAAACGTTCATAGTTTTCAGCAGATTTTTTTCCCGTTTTTGTTGTTGTTGTTAATTGATGTATAATTGGCATTCATGTAATCAGATTTTGAAAATAAGTCTCTGAACTTAGAAAAAAGGTTTCAAAACTACTTGTCTTGAGTATTTGGAAAACATTTCTTAGAACATGAGATCTTGGGGTGATTTCTGAAAAATAAGCCAAGCAAAGAGAGAGCAACCTGGATGTACAGCTGACAGCACCTCTACTTTTCTTTTTTTTTTTTTTTTTTTTTTTTTTGAGGCGGAGTCTCGCTCTGTCGCCCGGACTGGAGTGCAGTGGCCAGATCTCAGCTCACTGCAAGCTCCGCCTCCCGGGTTTACGCCATTCTCCTGCCTCAGCCTCCCGAGTAGCTGGGACTACAGGCGCCCGCCACCTCGCCCGCTAGTTTTTTGTATTTTTAGTAGAGACGGGGTTTCACCGTGTTAGCCAGGATGGTCTTGATCTCCTGACCTCGTGATCCGCCCATCTCGGCCTCCCAAAGTGCTGGGATTACAGGCTTGAGCCACCGCGCCCGGCCGCACCTCTACTTTTCACAACAGTGTCCTTTCTTCCCTTAACTATGCCTCCTGTTACAAGAGTCCTAATTGATTTGGATATAGTGGTTACTGGTCACATCATAGTCTTAATAATTTTTAGATGTTATTGAACTAGTATTTTTCTAGTTAAAATGGGTGAGGGAAATACATTTAAGAAATCACATTACATGCAATAGAAATGCAAGTTTAACCAGAAAATTGAATAATAATTAATTGCCTGATACTAAGGATATGGTATCTACATATTTTAACCCAGATGCTTATCATGGACCAGAAATTTCTGAGAATATAATTACCAGGGGAAAAAAAAAAAAAAAAGACCTAGCCCTTGCTTTCCTGGAGCTTTCAAAAGGAATCACACAAATGTGTGTATAATTTTTTTTTGTTTTTGTTTTTTTTTTGAGACGGAGTCTCGCTCTGTTGCCCAGGCTGGAGTACAGTGGCATGATCTCAGCTCACTGCAAGCCCCGCCTCCTGGGTTCACGCCATTCTCCTGCCTCAGCCTCCGGAGTAGCTGGGACTACAGGCGCCCGCCACCTTGCCCGGCTAGTTTTTTGTATTTTTTAGTAGAGACGGGGTTTCACCGGGTTAGCCAGGATGGTCTCGATCTCCTGACCTCGTGATCTGCCTGTCTTGGCCTCCCAAAGTGCTGGGATTACAGGCTTGAGCCACCGCGCCCGGCCAACTGTGTGTATAATTTAAAAAACTCAGCTATGCTCTTAGATGTCTCTTTTTGGGAAAATCCCAAATAAGATTATTGACCTATATTGGCAGGCCTACTGTCAGATAGTTGTTCTTTTTTTAGGTGAGTGGATTATCCTGGGGGTTTGGGAGGAGGGATTGTCCCCTAGGGGATATTTGGCAATGTCTGGAGACATCTTTGGTTGTTTCAGCTCAGGGCATGCTACTGATATCTAGTGGATAGGGGACAGGGATGCTGCTAAACCTCCTATAATGCACAGGACAGCCCCACCACAAAGAATTTTCCAGCTCAAAATGTCAGTCTTACCAAGTTTCTCAGAAACTCTGCCCTAGGTGGACATTTCAAAGTAACTGAAAAATTAATATTGTTGAACAGGCCTTTATAAGTTAGAGGCAGCACTTACTCAGGTATTCCAGTACTGCAATATCATACCATCTTATGGTTCTAGTGTTTCCTCATTAGTAGGTTTCAGACTTTATGAAAAGTTCCTCTGGTATACTGAATTTATATTCTGCTTTTGGTCCATTTCAATGGAGTGATTAATGTAGTAGGGGATAATGGCTAAGGTTTGAAGTTGGAACTCTGTTTTGTTTTTTTTTTAAATTGCCCTAAATTTAGTGGTATGATTAATATATTGTTATTATCTTTTGTCAATTTTACTGAAATTGCATGAATATATCTAACAGATAAATCAAAAAAACATGATCAGTTTGGACTGACATATAGGAAGGACTTAGAAAGGAATCAAGATAGGTATTTCTGGATGAATCTCTATAACAGTGCTTCACTGGCTTAACATGCAGAGGAAACACCTGGAAATCTTATTAAAATATAAGCTACTGGCCGGGCGCGGTGGCTCAAGCCTGTAATCCCAGCACTTTGGGAGGCCGAGACGGGCGGATCACGAGGTCAGGAGATCGAGACCATCCTGGCTAATACGGTGAAACCTCGTCTCTACTAAAAAAATACAAAAAACTAGCCGGGCGACGAGGCGGGCGCCTGTAGTCCCAGCTATTCGGGAGGCTGAGACAGGAGAATGGCGTGAACCCGGGAGGCGGAGCTTGCAGTGAGCTGAGAGCCGGCCACTGCACTCCAGCCTGGGCGGCAGAGCAAGACTCCGTCTCAAAAAAAAAAAAAAAAAAAAAAAAAAATATATATATATATATATATATATATATATAAGCTACTGATTCTGTACATCTGAGGGGTGGTCTGAAAGTATGAATTTTTATGAAGCTTCTGGGTGGCAAGTCCAGATGAAGCATTAGATCATTGCAAAAATAAGTATGCTTTAAGTATCACTTTAACCAAAAACAAGACAATAATTTTTAAAAGATTTTCCTGCTTTTTATTTATTTGTAATTTCATTTTTTAATTATAAAAGTGACAAAACTAATATTGGAGAAAATTTTAAAAGCAGAATAGAAATCTCTAGTACTAATAATGTCTGCCATCTCAATGAAGTTGCTAGTATTTTATGTATCTTTCAGTTATTTTATCCTAAGCACCAATTAAAAATGTTCTTAAAACACTGTATGCATTATACAACTTTTTATTTGCTTTTGTTAGGGAAAAAGGGAAGAAAAAAATTCTCCTTTATAGTTTTCTCACTTGTCTTCTCTACTACTATGTTTTGTTATTCAGCCTTGAATAATTCATTTCAGGAAAGAATTTTTTACTCCTTTAGGAAGAGGCTTGCTTAGAGAGATCGAGGATCACATGCCTTGCTGTAGAAACTTCATTTGTAAGCTGACTTATGCCATGTGATAGTTAAAAATATATTTCTTATCATTGGGAAAAACTAAAATGAGAAAAGTCTGTCCCTTTAAATTTGATTTTGTTTCTCCTTGAAGATGCATGACTGATGTTCTGAAACTTGACCTAGTCGAAGTACATGAACTTTTTTTTTCTTAAAGAAATACCTTTTCAGAAGAAGATCAGCACTCGTGAATCAAAAACAAAAACAGAAACAAACAGAACCCCTTTTCTTCCTTAAAATTGGCAGTTTTTTTAACAAATATGTAGTTAAAGTACAAGTTTACTTTGATATGTGCAGGTACTTAAAATCTGTAGGTGAAATTGTTGTTTTGAATTCTATTTTCCATTTACTTATTAATTCAGAAATACCCTCTAATGAGAAGACTGTAAAGAAGTTTACAGATTGTTAGAGAAAATTACCCTTTGCTCTATACTTTTAAATGCAGCTTATTTATATTTTATTTAATTATATTTTATTTATTTATCTGCTCACCTTAGACAGGCTCAGTGTATCTCATGATAGGCTTCTAGACTGACAAGAAATTAACTTACACTCTGGTGGGGTTACTATTATTATTATTATTTTAAAACTCCATGTAACTTATAAGCCATCTGAGATCTCTGAGGGTTCAGTAAACCATACATACTTCTCTAATCTCAACTCATAATTTGTAGAAAGCATCATGTTTAAAGAAAAATTGTAGAGTCATTTTATAAAGTAGGAAATGTTATTGCTGTTCTGAAAACTAATATTTTTTCACATGTGCATCTTAATTATCAATCTAAAAGGTCAGTGACTGATGACAGACTTTCTTCTCCTCATCTTTGGTCTTTGTCTTCTGATACTTTACTCTTTCAAGCGTCTTGATAGTTTCTTTAATTTGACAGATTTCTGCGGTAGATTACATAATGTATCCCATTGGTTAGTTAGCCCTGTTGCACTGATGAGTGATTGTTTTCTGGATTTTCTTAGGTCTGACTCTTTCAGGAATTAATTTTTAAGTTTCCTATAGTTATATCATAATTGGTTCCATTGGGACCTCCTGGAATTGATTGAAAGCAACACTGTAAATAGTCCAAAGGTTTTAAAAGCTGTATGTTCAGTAAAGCATGTTAATGGTTTAGTAAGCTCACGTATTCTATCCAGTTATCAATGTGATTAGGCTTTATAGCAACTATTAGCATTCAGTGACTATGCCAAGGACTTAGCTCATTTACTAAGCCAGTTCACTCTGTATACAAACGGCTCTTCAGACTTGCCACATTATATTGGAGGAATAGTAATAAAAAGTTCTGCATCTCCTTTCTCAGATAATTATCATCCACTCTTTCAGTCTTCTTCAATGAGATGACTCTACAGCTCACTCAAAAGGAATCTCTTAACCATCCTGTTTCTCCTTACCTACTGTATCAGTTGGGATTAAGTTCAGCTGCAAATAATAGAGAGCCATATTAACAAAGGCTTTAAAAAGATAGAAACTGGCCCAGCACGGTGGCTCATGGCTGTAATCCCAGCACTATGGGAAGCTGACACTGGTGGATCGCTTGAGCCCAGGAGTTTGAGACCAGCCTTGGCAACATGGTGAAACTCTGTCTCTACCAAAAATACAAAAATTAGCCAGTCTTATAACCTGGTCTTTAAATAAATACATATATTAAAATTAGAAGAAAAATATAGAAGTTTATTTCCCTTTTATGTAAAAGTCCAGAGATAGGCTCTGTTCCACACATCTTCAGGGTCCTAGACTTTTCCATCAGATTGTTCCATTGTTCCTTGGGTATGGTCCTTGTCCTTGTAACCCAAGACACACAGGTCAGGTAGTAGGATGCAGGAAGGGTAAAGGTACATATCTCCTGATACGAGCTATGTGTTAGCATATTCACATAATCTGTCTTCTCTTTTTGAATTTCCATACACCACTACAGAGTTTATTTTGTCACTAATCACTGCAGTTTCTTTATCATTTGGGCCAAAGGGACAGCTAACTAGTGGTCATGGTTTATGGAATATTCTTCCAGTCTTCAAAGTCCTAGGTATAAAACCTACCCTGATCAAAAAATACATTCTTGGCCTGGGTGTGGTGGCTCACACCTGTAATCCCATCGCTTTGGGAGGTTAAGGTGGGTGAATCTCTTGAGCCCTAGACACCAGCCTGAGCAACATGGCAAAACTCCATCTCCACAAAAAGTACAAAAATTAACTGGGTTTGGTGGCATGCACTTGTAGTCCCAGCTACTTGGAAGGCTGAAGTGGGACACTTCAGCCTTCACTGAGCCCAGGAGGTTGAGGCTGCAGTGAGCTGTGATCGTACCACTGCACTCCAGCCTAGGTGACAGAGAGACCCTGTCTCAAAAACAGAAAACAAAAAGTATCATTCTCAATACTTTTTATAATTCTGATGCCTGTCTCACCCCCTGAATACATCAGAGTATTAAAATGTGAGACACAAAATAATGAGAGGAAGATGAGTGTAGGAGCAGGATACTATCCATGGAAACAGAACTTGGAACTTTAAGAAATTGGGGTCTCTGGAAAATAAATGAAGACCAAGACCAGCTAATAGGAAATAGTTTACTCAATATTTTTGGAGGTACTTATCTTGATTTATTTATTTGTGGGTTTTTTTAGTGTCAAATTTTTATTAATAGGGTTTTATGCAATAAAAAAAATAGGGCAATACTTCCACCTTGCTTTCTTAGTGGATAGAAGAAACAATATTACTTCTCAACTTTGATCTATGTAATGGTTTTTGAGGCTAATGAGCTGAAGTCTAAGGTTAGAACTGTAAGAAAAAAGAATGAAGAGAGCCTGTTCCTTCTTCTGAGGTGTTCAGATGAGCTCAAAATTAGGGCTGACTTACCTCAGCAGTGAGATTTTAGGGATGACTGGAATGATTGGATTGACGATAATCATCCAGCAGAACATCTGGAAGCACATTTGACCAAATTCTAAGGATCAGTGGCCATAGAATACCACATTGATGTCACACCAGTTACCCCAGAGAAGAAGAGTTTTTGTGCATAATGTATTACAGTTGGCATAGGTACATGGAGTATTTACATATGACTGAATGTTTCATTTTGTTTTTGTCAATTTAAAATGAGGCCTGGAAACAACCCCCAAAATAGACAAATGGGACTTAAAGTTTCTGCACAGCGAAAGAAATAACTTACAGAGTAAACCTGTTGAATGGAAGAAAATATTTGCAAACTATTCATTGAACAGGGGTCTAACATCGAAAATACACAAAGAACTTAAACAGCTCAACAAGATCCAAATAATCCTACTAAAAATTGGGCAAAGGACATGAATAGACATTTTTCAAAAGAAGATATGTAAATGGCCAACAGGGATATAAAAAAATGCTGAACATCACTACTTATCAGAGAAATGCAAATCGAAACTGCAACGAGATATCATCTTACCCCAGTCAGAGTGCCTATTACTACAGAGACGTAAAATAGCAGATGTTACATAAAATAGTAGATGTCGGCAAGAGTACAGAGAAAAGGGACTCTTGAGCACTGTTGGTAAGAATGTAAATTAGCACATCCTTGGAGATAATGCCAAGATAGTATGGAGTTATCTCAAAGAACTAAAAATGGAACTACCATTTGACCCAGCAGTGCCACTACTTGGTATCTAACCCCCAAAAAAGAAGTCAGCATATCAAAAAGATACCGCATGTTTATCACAGCACCATTCATAATGGCAGGGCTATGAAATCAATCTAAGTGTGCACCAACAGATAAATGGATAAAGAAAATGTAATACATATATACAATTGGATACTATTTAGCCAGAAAGCAGAATGAAATCGTGTCAGGGACAGCTGACTAATGGTCATTTGCATCAAGAACTGGAAGTCATTTTGTTAAGTGAAACAAGCCAGGCACAGAAAGACAAGTAGCACGTGTTCTCACTCATAAATAGGTGCTAAAAAAATGTGTTCAGGTGAATGTAGAGAGGTGGATAGATAATGGAGACTTGGAAGGGAAAGCAAATGGCAGTGGAGGAGGGGAGGATGATGAGAAATTGGTTAATGGGTACAATTTACGTTATTTGGGTGATGGATACCCTAAAAGCCGTGACTTGACCACTATGCAATCTATGTAACAAAATTGCACATGTATCCCATAAATTTGTACAAATAAAAAGGAAAAAAGTAGCTTATAGGAGCATAAACCCTATTGTGAACTTCACATGCAAGGGATCTAGGTTGCAAACTCCTTAGGAGAACCTAATGCCTGGTGATCTGAAATGGAGCTGACATGGTGATGCTAGCACTGGGGAGCGGCTACAAATATAGATTAACATTGGCAGAGAAGTTTGCACAGAGACTGTAATCAATTGCTTGCAGACTCATATCAAAACCCTATCAGTGAGTGGCAAGTGACAATTAAGCTGCATCTGGTAGCAGGTTTTATAGTGGCAAGGAGCTGCATCTGGTGGCAGGCTTTAAGTCAGGCTTTATTTTAGTCTGTTCATGGCCTGCCCACTATTTACCACTTCCATCTGGGCCTCTTTTCCTGCACTGCGCACTTGTCTCACTGACAGTTTTGTTAGCCCACAAGCTAACTCTAGCCAACATAAGTAAAAAGCAAGAGTTTGTTTGAAAAGAGGGAAAGACCTAGTGATGAGACAGCAGAAGACTCTAGGACTGCCAGCAAAAAAGAAAGCTGCATTTAAAAGAAAATACCAAGAGTTCTACTTAAATTACAGGTTCCTTGCAGCAGGTGATTCACATTCTCCAAGCCCACTTTGTATATGTGGCGACCGGGGCTATCCATTGAAGCCATGAAACCTTCAAAACTGCTTTGCCACGCGGAGACCCAGCACCCTGCATTAAAAGACAAGCCTCTGGAGTTTTTCAAAAGAAAAAAATGTGAACACAAAGAACAGAAGCAATTATTGAAGGCCACCACTTCAAATGTGTCTGCATTGAGAGCATCATTCTTAGTAGCTAACCGCATTGCTAAAGCTAGGAAGCCCTTTACTATTGGTAAAGAGTTGATCCTAAGGACATTTGTTTTGAACCTTCAGGAGAGGACACAGTTCAGAAGTTGGCACGTGTACCTCTCAGCTAGCACCATAAGTAGTTGAATTGATTAAATAGAGGATATTGAGGCACAATTGTTAGAGAGCATTAATGAGTCACTGTGGCATGCCATCCAGGTTGACAAGTCTACTGGTGTTGACAAGGCAACAATGCTTGTTTTTGTGTACTATATTTTTCAGGAGGATGTGCATGAGGATATGTTATGTGCACGTTTGTTGCCAACCAACACCATAGCTGCAGAACTATTCAAGTCTTTGAATGATTACATATCAGGAAAATGGAATTGGTCATTTTGTGTCAGCATATGCACAGACACAGTGGCTGCCATGACTGGACAGCTTTCTGGTTTCACTACTTGGGTCAAAGAGTTTGCTTCTGAATGTGAGTCTATGTACTGTGTCATCCATAGAGAAAGGCTAGCTAGCTGAAAAATCTCACCTGAACCTAACGTTTTGCAGGATGTGATTAAAACTAGCATCCACATTTAAGTACATGCCTTTACATGTTGACACAGCTCTGTGAGGAGATAGATGCAGAGCACACACATCTTCTCTTGTGCACAGAAGTGAAGTGGCTTTATAAACGTCCCTCACTGGCCAGAGTTTTTGAGTTACGAGAGTCACTCCAGATATTTCTTTTAGAAAAAAAGTCACCACTAGCAGCACATCTCAGTGACACAGAATGAGTGGCAAAACTTGCTTGTGTGACATTTCAACCTGCTCAACGAACTCAAATCTGTCACTTCAGAGGAGAATGATGACAGTGTTTAAATCGGCAGATAAAGTGGCTGCATTCAAAGCCAAACTGGAATTATGGGGGCGATGAGTGAACATTAGGATTTCTGACATGTTTCAAACATTTGCAGAGATTTTGAGAGAGACTGAGCCAAGGCCTTCTTTCTCCCAGCTGGTGCATGATCACCAATCTCAGCTTTCAAAAGAGTTTGAGCATTACTTCCCAAACACAAAAGACCCCTGAATTGGGAAGGAATGGATCCGCCACCCATTTGTGAATAAGCCAGGTGAATTGACTGCTTGAGATTGAGGATTAACTGCTTGAGATTGCAAATGAGAGATGCCTTGAAAGTATGTTTGAGACAACTTCAAATCTCCATACATTCTGGGTTAAAGTCAAGGCAGAATATTCTGAGATTGCCACAAATGCACTCAAAAGCCTGCTTCCGTTTCCAACATTCTTTGTGAAGCAGCGTTTTCTGCAGTGACAGCAACCAAAATGAGGTTGTTACAGAGTAGAATGGACATAAGCAACACACTTCAGGTGTCACTGTCTCCCACCACCCCCAATCCTGCAACTAAATGGGACCATCTAGTTGCAGGAAAACAAGCTCAGGGCTCCCACTGATTCTACATTATGGTGAGTTACATAACTATTTCATTACATATTACAATGTGATAATAATAGAAATAAAGTACACAAATGTAATGCACTTGAATCATCCTTAAACCAGTCCCTGGTGCCAAAACAGTTGGGGACCACTGACCTGGATTATATAAATGATCTCATAGCCAAAAATGATAATGTAATATCCATATATATGTGTATGTGTGATGTTATTAAACTACCTTGCATTCCTGGGGTAAACCCTATTAGCTCAAGATTTATAATATTTTTGATATATTAATGGATTTGATTTGCTAATGTTAAGATTGTGTGTTTATGAAGAATTTTATTTTATTTTTTTTTAAGACGGAGTCTCGCTGTGTCGCCCAGGCCGGAGTGCAGTGGCCAGATCTCAGCTCACTGCAAGCTCCGCCTCCTGGGTTTACGCCATTCTCCTGCCTCAGCCTCCCAAGTAGCTGGGACTACAGGCGCCCCCCCACCTCGCCCACCTAGTTTTTTTGTATTTCTTAATAGAGACGGGGTTTCACCCTGTTAGCCAGGATGGTCTCGATCTCCTGACCTCGTGATCTGCCCGTCTCGGCCTCCCAAAGTGCTGGGATTACAGGCTTGAGCCACCACGCCCGGCCTTATGAAGAATTTTTTTTAAAGCTTTTCTCTTTGAGCACTGCTTTAAAATTTAGCACATTTTCATGTGTTGCATTTCATCATTCAGTTCAAAATAATTTATTTTTTTTTAAGTTTTTTTAGAGATAGGGTCTTACTCTGTTGCCCAGGCTAGAGTGCAATGGCATGATCATAGCTCACTGCAGCCTCAAATTCCTGGGTTTGAGCTATCCTCCTGCTTCAGCCTCCCGAGTAACTGTGATTACAGGTATGCACCACCATACCTGGCTAATTGTTTGTTTTTCTGTAGAGACAGGGTCTCCCTATGTTGCCCAGACTGGTCTCAAACTCCTAGGCTCAAGCAATCCTCCCACCTTGGCCTCCCAAAGTGCTGGGATTACAGGTTTGAGCCACCACAGTCCAAACTATTTTCTAATTAACTTCGTGGTTTCTTCTTGACCCATGATTTATTTTGTTTTTATTTTTATTTTTTTTCCAAACCCTGCATGTGGCATTCGAGCATGGTTTATTTTAAAATATTATGTTAAACTTCCAAATACTTGGGGCTCTTCTAGGTATCTTACTGATGCTTTCTGATTTAATTTCATTATGCTCTGAGAACATACTCTATATTAAAGTTTACAATACATCTTTTGAGATTTATTGAGACTTACTTTCTGACTTAGCATTTGATCTGTATTGGTGAATAGACCATGCACACTTGAAAAGAACAATTTTGTGGAGTTGTTAGTGTAGTATTTTACAAATGTCAATTAGATTAAGTTGGTTAATAGTGCTGTTCACATGATCTATGTCCATACTGATTCTTTTTTCATCTATTTATTATTTCAGTTACTATGAGAAGGATGTTAGTTCACAATCATAGAGATTTTTAAAAAATCTGTTTCTGCCTTTAATTCTCTCAAATTTTCTTCTTTTTGTTTTGAGACAAGGGTCTCACTGTATCGCCTAGGCTAGTCTCAAACTCCTGCACTCACACAGTCCTCTCACTTCAGCCTTCAAATTTTTTTCTTAAGACCAGGCATGGTGGCTTATACCTGTAATCCCAGCACTGGGAGGCTGAGGTGGGAAAATTTCTCGAGCCCAGGAGTTGACCAGCCTGGGCAACATAGCCAGGCATGATGGTGCACTCCTGTGGTCCCAGCTACTTGAGAGGCTGGGGTAGGAGGATTGCTTGGACCTGGGGGGTCAAGGCTGCAGTGAGCCATTATCGTGCCACTACACTCAGCCTAAGTGACAGATCAAAACCCTGTCTCAAAAAAAAGGAGGGGGTATTAAATAACAACAAATTTTCTTTTCTTTTTTTTTTTTTTTGAGATGGAGTTTCCCTCTTTTTGTCCAGGCTGGAGTGCAATGGCACAATCTCAGTTCACCTCAACCTCTGCCTCCCAGGTTAAAGAGATTCTCCTGCCTCAGCCTCCTGAGTAGCTGGGATTACAGGCATGTGCCACCACGCCCAGCTAATTTTGTATTTTTAGTAGAGACAGGGTTTCTCCATGTTGGTCAGGCTGGTCTCGAACTCCTGACCTTGTGATCCACCCGCCTCAGCCTCCCCAGAGTGCTGGGATTACAGGCATGAGCCACTGCACCTGGCCACAAATTTTCTTCTTAAAGGTTGAAGCTTTATATCAGACATATCTATATTTATGATTATATTTTTCTGATAAATTATCTGTTTTATTTTATTTTATTTTTTTTGGAGACAGGGTCTTACTCTGTCATCTAAATAGGAGTGCAGTAGTGTGATCACATGACTCACTGTAGCCTCTACCTCCTGGGCTAAGGTGATCCTCTCACCTCAGCCTCCCTAGTAGCTGGGACCACAAGTGCAAGCCATGGCACCCGGCTAATTAAAAAAAAAAATTTTTTTGTTTTTTGTCTCATTGTGTTGTCCAGGCTGGTCTCCAACTCCTGGACTCAAGCAGTCCTCCCGCTTTGGCCTCCCAAGGTGCTGGGTTTACAGGCATGAGCCACTATGCCTGTCCTGTTTTATCATTAGAAATGTCAGTCTTTATTTCTGGTAATACTCTATCTTGGAGTATATATCTGAGAATAATATATTCTCTCCCCATTTTTTTCCCCCTGAAACATTATGCCATAAGAAGCTTTTTTAAAGGAACTAAGTTGCCTGGCTGGAGTGCAGTGGCTGTTCACAGGTATGATTATAACCCACTACAGCCTTGAAGTCCTGGGCTCAAGAGAGCTTCCTGCCTCAGCCACCCCAAGCAGCTAGGACTATAGATGCAAGCTAGCCTTTTTATACTTACGTTTTCATCAAATGTCTTTTTCCAACCGGTTTCCGACTTGTCTTTGTATTTGAGATGCATCTATTGTAGATAATTCAGCGTTGCTTTTAAAGTGCTTTCTCCATTTATGTTTAGTATGTTGACATGGTTGGATTTAGGTCTACTATTTTGCTTTCTGTTTTTATTATTGTTTATCCTTTTTTTTACTTCTTACAGCTTAATGAATTTTTTGGGGGGGAAATTCCATTTTAATTTCTCTCGGGTTTTTAGCTACAGCTACATCTTTCTTTAGGATTGCACTAGAGATTACAATATACATTTTTTTTTTTTTTTTTTGAGATGGAGTCTTACTCTGTCATCCATGCTGGAGTGCAGTGGCTCAATCTAGGCTCACTGCAAGCTCCGCCTCCCGGATTCACACCATTCTCCTGCCTCAGCCTCCCGAGTAGCTGGGACTATATACCATATACGTTCTTAACGTCTCACAGTATACTTAGAATTAAAACAATACCCTTTTGCCTGGGGTGGTGGCTCATGCCTGTAATCCCAGTACTTTGGGGGGCTGAGGTGGGTGGATTGCCTGAGCTCAGGAGTTCCAGACCAGCTTAGGCAACATGGTGAAACCCTGTCTCTATGAAAAATACAGAAACATTAGCTGGTTGTGGTGGCACACACCTGTAGTCCCAGCTACTTGGGTGGCTGAGGTGGGAGGATCCCTTGAGCCTGAGAGGTTGAGGCTGCAGTGAGCTGAGATCATACCACTGCATTCTAGCCTGGGTGACAGAGTGAGACCCTGTCTCCAAAATAAATAAATAAAACCATACCATTTAATTTAAGCTTCAAGAATTATACAACCACAGAATTCTGTTTATGACTCTTCTTTTATGCAGTAGTTGTCATGGTTTTTTCTCTTAATGTGATAACCCTGTATTTCAGTATTACAACTTTTACTTTAAGTAGTCATGTATTTCCAGTAGATGAGGCGAGCATGAAACATAGTCTTATATATTTAATTACATATTTGTCGGTTCCACTGCTCTTCATTTCTTTCTGAAGATCTGTTTTGCCATCTAGTTTTGTTTCCCATTAGTTTGAAGAATTTCCCTTAGCATTTCTTGTTGTGCAGGTATGTTGGGCAGGGAGTTGGCTTCGTTTTCGCTTATCTGAAAATCTCTTTATTTCGTCTTTATTCTTGATGGATATTTTTGATGAATATGGAGTTTCAGCCAACCAACAGTTTTGTTGTTTGTCTTCAGCAAAAGACAGTTTTTTGCTCTTCCCTTTCTTTTTCTTATGAGAGTCCAATATGCAGATGTTAAATTTTTTAATATTGCATCCCACATGTTTCTCAGGCTCTATTTTTTTCCCCCAATCTTTTTTTCTCTCTTTTCAAACTGGATAATTTCTTTCCATTTATCTTTTAGTTCACTGACCCTTGCATCATTGCTGTTTTCACCTTTTAGGGAATTTTTTCTTTTTTACCTCAAATATATTTTTTAGTTTTAGAATATCGTTTTGGTTAGTTTATAGTTTTTATTTCTCTTTTGAGATTTCCTACCTGTGTGTTAATTTTCAACATCTTTTTTCTTTACATCCTTAATCATAGTTATCACTGTAGCTTTCTCTGCTAATTCCGACACCTAGGTAATTTCAAGTTTGGTCTCCAACTGTTTCTTTTGAGTGTGTGTCATATTTTCCTGTTTATTTATATAGCTAATAATTTTGTATTGTATACTGGACATTGGGAATGCTGCATTATAGATATTATGGATTCTGTTATGATTCTCTGAGAAATGTTGATTTTTTTGTGTTTGCAGGCAGTTAACTTGACTGAGTCTTAACTCCAACCTCTCTCTTGCCTGCAGTGGGTACCTGCTGAAACTTCTGTTCAGATATTTTAACTTTATCTGGGCTTCTTAGAATCTGTCCTGTACATTCAGAGTTTACTTGTCAGCCAGAAATCTCAGTAGAGTTTATATGCAGAGTGTGGGTTTATGTGTGGCTGGCTTTCTTTCTTTCTTTCTTTTTTTTTTTTTTTTTTTTTGAGGTGGAGTCTAGCTCTATTGCCCAGGCTGGAGTGCAGTGGTGCAATCTTGGCTCACTGCAACTTCCACCTCCTAGATTTAAGCAATTCTCCTGCCTCAGCCTCCCGAGTAGCTAGGATTACAGGCACCTGCCACCACACCCAGCTAATTTTTGTAGTTTTAGTAGAGATGGGGTTTCACTGTGTTGGTCAGGCTGGTCTCAAACTCCTGACCTTGTGATCCGCCTGCCTCAACCTTCCAAGGTGCTAGGACTACAAGCGTGAGCCCCCATGCCCAGCATGTGTGGTTGTCTTTCTTCAGAGGATTTCCTTTCCTTTTCTATCTGATACAGTGTCTCAAACGCTGCACTCTTGTTTCCTCAAGCCGATAAGACTGGAGATAGTACTACCTGACCCAGCACTCACTGAAGCCTGCCATTGGCAAAAAGCTGTTTAAAATTTTTTAAAGTCGGGGACGGGTGGGGGGGGTGCGGAGATCAGTTAACTCTCCCAGCTGATGCCATTTCTAGGTGTCACCTCCGCAGCAGTTTTTATCTGCTGTTGTTTTTCAGTGCCTTCAGATAGTTTTTGTTCTTGTTTTGTCCAGTTTTTGTAATTCTCATTTGTGGGATGATAGGCTAAATATAAGGTACTCCATCATTAGTGAAAGTAGAACATTTTCCTTTAACGTTTAAAGAAAAAAAAAGCCACCTACACCTGTTCTTGGAAAAGGGAATGGAGAAAGATGACTTCAAACAATGCCTTAGAGTTCCTCTCCTTGGGTATTTTAGACACCAGGGACATAGCTGTCATTGATATTCTATATCCATTACTAAAAACTGGACATAAAAAAGCAACATGATTAAGAGGCGAAATCTGAGTGTGTCAAGAGACCTAAACTGTAGTCTCAACTCTTGCATTAACCAGATTCCTCTGATTCCAGCATTAACTTTTTCCTTTAAAAAATTAAGAAATAAATATCTTTGATGCTAAAGCATCACAGGAGGGCATCTAACCCAGATTGGGGATGTCATGGAAGGCTGACATCCTGAGTTCAATCCTGCAAATGTAAAAATCAGTAGGCAAAGAAGAAGAACAGAAAGTATTCCAGGAAAAACTGAGGTCACATCTTCTATGATCCTTGACTTTATTGTGTCTTTTTAAAGTATCTACAGTAGCCTGTATCAACTTAGTTTGTCAATGTATTAATACTAAATTTAGCTCCTTCAAAGCAGTTGGAACTATGGCTACATAAATTTCAGCTTCACCCAAGGAAGGGAAGGAGTGAAATTAGTGAATAGACAGTTACAGCAAAAAACAAAAACAGAAACAAAAAAAAAATATATAAAAATTAAATAGCTGGCTCTAGTGAAATGAGCAAGGATTTTGGAGTCAAACTGACTTGGATTTGAATCCTGATCCTACTGCTTGTAGCTGTATGATCTGGACAAATGACATTAGCTCTTTCTAACCTTGATTTTCTCATCTATAAGATGCCAATTGTAACTCCTAAGGATACTGAGGATTTTTTTTTTTTTTTTTTTCGAGATGGAGTTTCACTCTTGTTGCCCAGGCTGGAGTACAATGGCACGATCTCAGCTCACTGCAACCTCCCCCTCCCAGGTTCAAGTGATTCTCCTGCCTCAGCCTCCCGAGTAGCTGGGATTACAGGTGCTCGCCACCACACCTGACTAATTTTTTGTATTTTTAGTAGAGACGGGTTTCACATGTTGGTCAGGCTGCTCTCGAACTCCTGACCTCAGGTGATCCGCCCAGCTCGGCCTCACAAAGTGCTGGGATTACAAGTATGAGCCACCATGCCTGACCTAGATACTGAGGATTTTTAAATATGTACCTACAGTTCCTGACCAGTGGTTTGTGCCTAATAAATACTTATTACAAATTGTTACCCTGTAAAAACCCTGAGACAAGAGTGAAAAAATAAAACCAATTAATCCATTACTTGCTAGTGAGAAAAAAAAAGGAACAACTATCTCTGTTCATTTATGTCTTAAGATTTATCAGTATCTCCATATAGCTTTCCATAGTATTATTATTATAGGAGGTGCTTTTTATAAAATGTCAGATGTTAGACCAGACACAGCAGCTCACACCTGTCATCTTAGCACTTTGGGAGACCAAGGCAGGAGGATTGCTTGAGCCCAGGAGATCGTGACCAGCTTGGGCAACATAGGGAGACCCTGTCTCTACCAAAAAAAACTTTATTAGTAGAGTGGCCAGGCATGGTGGCTCACGCCTGTAATCCCAGCACTTTGGGAGGCCGAGGTGGGCAGATAATGAGATCAGGAGATCGAGACCAACCTGGCTAACATGGTGAAAACCCGTCTCTACTAAATATACGAAAATTAGCTGGGTGTGCTGGCAGGTGCCTGTAATCCCAGCTACTCAGGAGTCTGAGGCAGGAGAATCGCTTGAACCCAGGAGGCAGAGATTGCAGTGACCCGAGATCACGTCACTGCATTCCAGCCTGGCAACACAGCAAGACTCCGTCTCAAAAAAATAAAAAAAATATTAGCAGGGTGTGGTAGTGCACACTTGTAGTCTCAGCTACTAGGGAGCCTGAGGTGGGAGGGTCACTTGAGCCTAGGAAGTTGAGACTTCAGTGAGCTGTGATCTCACTACTGTACTCCAGCCTTGGTGACAGAATGAGACCCTATGTTAGATGCTGAAGTCTTTATTAGTACAGGAAGGCCAAAAAAAAAAATAAAAGTTAGATGCAGCTTACATTAGTATTGAAAACATCCTTTTGAACCTATAGAATTTGAGTTAGAACAAAAACTCAATGAAAAATATAAAGCAGTACTTAATGGGAAACAGAGGCTACTCGTTGAAGGAAGAAAATAGAACAATGTGCTAGGTGCTTACAGTCTTATATTTCCAAGATGTGTGTATGTACACACACACATATTTGGATACTGTTAATATCAGTAACATGTATCTCTATATAATTAACTCAGTTTTTAGAAAATTACTTGATTCTCATCAAAGGTTAACAGAGGTATATTGCAGTTTGTTTTTGGATTATTTTGGTCCTAGGGAGCTTGTGAATTTATGAGATTTGTTAAGGTCTTTAAACATTGTCCTGGCAGGGTGCTGCTAGTAACACATCTGCTACTTGTAATATTGTGTCATCATCAACTAGTAGTAAAATAATACATTGCCTACCAACTGTACTCAATTTATAAGACACAGAGCAACAAGCCACAAAGGCACACCTGTTTAACCAGCGGTTGTTGAGTAATGACAAACTATTAACACGTCACACCTGAACCATCCCTGGGTAATAACTAATTGAGTTCTGCACTTTGGGTTGTTTTTCCATTAGCAAGCATGCATTTATATAGGTCTCCTCTAGACCTTTTTGTGCCTGTTGGCATGTGTTTATGAGGAAAAATGTCTAGATAGTAAAATGGTTTAGAACTGACAGTGTTTTCAAATATACATGGTTGCTTTACATTTTGATTTTTGCTTTTCATTGTGCTGGTTTTTTTCCTGTTCTTACAACTCATATTCATTCTATGGATGCAAAATGATGTTTCAAATACTAAGTTGCATCTAACATAAAAACATTTCCTTCAAAAGGAGTGAAGGAAAGCCAGGAATGAGGAATTTAAGTCCTAAATGTATATACTTTGGGGCATGTAATATTTTACATATTCATGGAGTACATGTGATATTTTGTTACAAGCATAGAAGGTGTAAAGATCAAGTAGATATTTGAGGTGTCCATCGCTTTGAGTATTATCATTTCTGTGTGTTGGGAACAATTCAAGTCCTTTCTTTTAACTACTATGAAATATACAATACATTGTTGTTAACTGTGGTCACTCTGTTGTCCAAGGAGAGAGCTTATACTTTTTATCTGTGTGTTTGTACCTAATAACCAACCTTTTTTCATCTCCTCTCCCTCCCACATACCCATCCTTCCTAACCTCTAGTATCTATCATTATACTCTCTACCTTTATGAGATCAGCTTTTTAAGCTTCCACATATGAGTAAGAACGTGCAGTATTTGTCTTCCTGTGCCTGGCTTATTTCACTTAACATAATGACCTCCAGTTCCATCCATGTTACTGCATATGACATAATGTTCTTTTTTATGACCTAATAGTATTCCATCGTGTATATATACCACATTTTCTTTATCTGCTTATGGACACTTAGGTTGATTCCATATCTTTGCTGTTGTGAGTAGTGCTGCAATAAATAAGTTGTAAATATTTTTGTGAGGAAATAATGACTGTTGGGTTGGCTCTGCTGAAGTGCCCTGGTAGATATTAATATTGAGCTGGAAGGCCACCGAAGACCATCTTGGAGCAAAAGAATACAGATATTTGAATAAACTGTTTACTATGATGACCTCATTGGGTTGTTAAAGAGTTCCTAAGCTTAAAACAATATGTTCCCATTTACTTAATATGTTATGCTAAAGATAAAGATGAATTGCTATGGTTCTTATCTCAAGAACTATGAAGCATCTGAGTGTGTACCCTACTTTCAAGCTAACAAGTTAGTTTTCCATGGTTTTATGGATGTTGGCAGAAGTTCCAAGATTCCTGGGTCAGCTCTGCAAGACTTTATAACCCACAGTAATGACAGTAGCCAGAACATCAGTATTTGTGCCTTTTGCCTGAGCCCCAATTCTACCAAAGTGGTGCATAAAGGTCCAGGTGATACCTGCACATGCAGTTGGGTACATTATTGGACAGGAATCCTGACTCCTGGTCAGGGATGTTATTATAGTAGACAGTAAGTACACCTGACCTCTGCTCTGGAGGGTGACACTTGTTCTGTCTTCCAAGGCTGCTCACTCTACTAACATTATTGAAAACATAGATTGGAAGAAAGGCAGTCTGTGATTCTGCTCACAAAATTTGCAGAAATGTGAGAGCCCTATGGAAAATTGTCTCAATGCTGTCTGATGTGGTTTGGCTGTGCCCTCAGCCAAATCTCATCTTGAATTATAATGTCCATAATCCCCACATGTGGAGGGAGAGACCCAGTGGAGGTGACTGGATCGTGGTTGTGATTGCCCCATGCTGTTCTCATGATAATGAGAGAGTTCTCACGAAATCTGATGGTTTTATAAGGCCGTTGTCCCTGCTTGTGTTCTGTCTTGCCTGCCACCGTGTAAGATGGGCCTCTTCCCCTTCTGCCATGATTGTAAGTTTCCTAAGGCCTCCCCAGCTATGTGGAACCATGAGTCAATTAAGCTTCTTTTTTAAATAAACTACCCCGTCTCATGTAGTATCTTTATAGCGGTGTGAGAATGGACTAATACACTATCCTTTCCTTTAAGATTTTCTTTTAAAACATAATATTCCCAGATCAGCATGTACAGGACAAATCACATAAATGTGTTGGCTTTTTGTTTTCCTTTTTAAAACATCATTTGGCTAATACCTTGTATCTCTGTAGCACATTTAAAGCCCATTCACAACTGTTTTTGTGTTTTCCTTACAATTTCTCTATGAAGTAAATATAGCAAGCAATGTCAGCATTTAATAGATGAGAACTTGAGACATAGTTTATTGGCTACATAAATATTCCGATTTCCAGTCATACTTTTTTTTTCTAAGCATAGAAATAGAAATCTCCACAATCTTGGCAAATTTCTTAGTCGTTTAATCTGTTTGAACCTCGACATAAAAATCAAATTCTTCTTTATAAAGTAAATATCACCTCTCAATTTAGTACTGATAGATGATAAATATTTCTTAATTTTATTGAGGTCTAACACATAGAGGTGCTCAATAAATATTTATTTATTTATGTATTTATTTTATTTTATTTAGATGGAGTCTCACTCTGTTGCCCAGGCTGGAGTGCAGTGACGCAGTCTCTGCTCACTACAACCTCCATCTCCCGGGTTCAAGCGATTCTCCTGCCTTAGACTCCTGAGTAGCTGGGACTACAGGTGCGTGCCACCACACCCAGCTAATTTTTTTTTTTTTTTTTTTGAGACGGAGTCTTGCTCTGTTGCCTGGGCTGGAGTGCAGTGGCCGGATCTCAGCTCACTGCAAGCTCTGCTTCCCGGGTTTACGCCATTCTCCGGCCTCAGCCTCCCAAGTAGCTGGGACTACAGGCACCCGCCACCTCGCCCGGCTAGTTTTTTGTATTTTTTAGTAGAGACGGGGTTTCACCGTGTTAGCCAGGATAGTCTCGATCTCCTGACCTCGTGATCCGCCCGTCTCGGCCTCCCAAAGTGCTGGGATTACAGGCTTGAGCCACCGCACCCTGCATTTTTTGTATTTTTAGTAGAGACACAGTTTCACCGTGTTAGCCAGGATGGTCTTGATTTCCTGACCTCATGATCCACCCACCTCGGCCTCCCAAAGTGCTGGGATTACAGGCATGAGCCACCGCACCCGGCCTAATATTTCTTAAATGAGTGGAAGAGTGAACAAGACAGTGTAGTCAAAATACAAATTCCAGAGCATGGGACTGTATTTCTTAGAGTAGTGTTGCTACATTAATTAATTACTTTTGGGTACTTTTGACTTGCATGTTTCTAGAATTTTCTATGCAGAAATTAACTTAAACTCTTTTGTATAAACAACAGTGTGGGCATTTTTAGCATTTTTCTTTGAGATTAGAGACTTCAATTTAGTGATTATATTTTCATTTCAAGAAATTCTATTTGGCTTTTTTTCATATCTGGTCATTTAAAATAATATATTCTTCCAGACTAGGCAACATAGTGACACTGTCTCTAATATATATATATAAATTAGCCAGGCATGGTAGCATACACCTATAGTCTTAGCTCCTCAGGAGGCTGAGGTAGGAGGATCATTTGAACCTGGGAGGTTGAGGCTGAAGTGAGTGGTGATCACATCACTGTCACACCACTGTATGCCAGCCTGAGTGACAGAGTGAGACCCTGTCTCAAAAAATAAAACAGAATAAAATAATTTTTATTCTCTATCTGATTATTCCATTTTGTGAAGTTCTTACAGTTCTAAATGCTGTTATTTGTTTCTGTTTATTATCACACATAGTAGCTTTTTTATTTTTATTTTTTAACATTTTATTTATTTTGAGACAGAGTTTTACTCTGTTGCCAGGCTGTAGTGCAGTGGCATGATCTCAGCTTACTGCAACCTCCGCCTCCTGGGTTCAAGTGATTCTCCTGCTTCAGCTTCCCAAGTAGCTGGAATTACAGGTATGTGCCACAATGCCTGGCTAATTTTTGTATTTTTAGTAGAGACGGGTTTTCACCATTTTGGCCAGGCTGGTCTCGAATGCCTGACCTCAAGGGATCCACCCATCTTGGCCTCCCAAAGTGCTGGGATTACAGGAGTGTGCCACCATGCCCAGCCCATAGTAGCTTTCTTATTCCTGTGTTTTATAATTTTTAATTGAGAACTCATGTGATCTCTTTGTTATCTTCTGAGTAGATTTTTGACTTGTTCATTCTTTTGCTGAGGAGAAAGCTCTCTGAAGGTTACAGTTTCATACAGAAGTCTCAGTTCCCTCTCTGGCTTGTATAGCCCTCAGGCATTGTCTTCTGTCTTGTGTAATCAGTAAAATCCATTGATTTTTAACTCCCTCTTTGTTCTTGGCCCTCTTGCTTTTTTTGTGAGCTTAGCCATTTATTTAAAAAGATGTATTTATTTAACCTTTCTAAATGTTTTTTAAAAAGTTTTTTTTTAAAGAATATTTGCGTACCATGTTCTTAGAAACTAATGTCTCCATCTACTTTAATTCAGATAGTATTGTTAAAGTTACTCTGCATGGATGGATGCAAATATATAAGTCAAAGGAAAGCAAATATATAAGTCAAAGGAACACAGCCTTTTTGTGTCAATATTTGTCGTCATAAAAATATATGCTGCGCCAGATACAGTAGTTCATGCCTGTAATTCCAGCCTTTTCGGTGGCCAAGCAGACAGATTGCTTGAATCCAGGAGTTCCAGACCAGCCTGGGCAACATGGCGAAACCCCATCTCTACTAAAAAATACAAAAATTAGCTGGGCATGGTGGCAAGCACCTGTAATCCCAGCTACTTGTGGGATTACAGGTGCTGAGGCAGGAGGATGGCTTGAGCCCGGGAGGTTGAGGCTGTGGTGAGCCAAGATTATGCCACTACACTCCAGCCTGGGTGACAGAGCAAGACCCTGTCTCAAAAACATATATATGATATATTTTCCTGGGTAAGTGGGCGATGAAACTTGAAATTCTATCAATAGCATGCAGAGATAGATTCAGAACATATGAACAAAACTAATTATAACTCCAGGCCACCATGACTCAGTAAAGTACAATAGTGACATTTTATACATACTTTTTTTTTTTTTGAGATAGGGTCTTGCTCTGTTACCCAGGCTAAAGAGCAGTGGCATGACCTCCTGGGCTCAAGTGATTCTCCCATCTCAGCCTCCTGAGTAGCTGAAACAACAGCCGTGCACCACCATACCTGACTACTTTTTGTGTGTGTGCATAGAGACACAGTCTCATATGTTGCCCAGCATTGTCTCAAACTCCTGGGCTGAAGCCATCCCCCTGCCTCAGCCTCCCAAATTGATGGGGTTACAGGCATGAGCCACCACACCTGGACATTATATATACTTACTTTAAAGATAACTTGGAATTTAGTTGTTGCTTTCATTTCCAATGCTTTATCAGAAATAGTACCATTTAGATCGTGAAGGTATGATGTTTATTGTAATTGTTCATTTGTTTTTAGTAAAAGTCTTCAGGGTGAAACTTTTGATAGATTATACATACCTCAAAGCAAAAATTAACGTAGATGTTTCTATGTAATTTAGGAGGAAATTAACTGGAAAGCTCTTTGTGATGATTTGAATTCTGTTATGTGGTTTATTAGAATTTTGAAAGCTATGAAAGAAAAATAAGAGAAAAAGAAATAAGAATGGGAAATAGCTAGTCACAATGGAAGGAGTGTGAGACAGACCCAGATGTAGAAATTGGGTCTTTCAGCTTAGCACCCTAGAGGTACATTAGAATTTCCCACTCAATCTGGCTGTTTTTAGGCATGAAACTGGCATTACTGGGGTTTAATTTGAATTGACTAAGGATACTTGTCCTTATTTCTTCTGAAAGATAAAATTGGAGAGAGGACAACTGGATTCTTGAATTATTTGTCATTTCTAATCTTACAGTTATTTCTTAAAATGACCCACAGATACTCCCTACCCCACGTCCCCCCCCCCACTACTGTGCTCTAGCTCTTAAAATGATCTTTGTTTAGCATTCAGATACCTATACTTAGGTTGAGGGAGGAAAAGAGGGCAAAATGTCTGCATGAAAGTGATAATGAAAATGCCTAAACTCCCAGGGAACAGTGAGGGGAAATTTTGACTACAGCTGCTTCACTTCTGTAATGACTGATCAGGGATGCAAAGCAAGATCAAATTTTTTTTTTTGAGACAGAGTCTCGCTCTGTCGCCCAGGCTGGAGTGTAGTGGCGCGATCTCGTCTCACTGCAAGCTCCGCCTCCCAGGTTCATGTCATTCTCCTGCCTCCCGAGTAGCTGGGACTACAGGCGGCCACCACCAGGCCCGGCTAATTTTTTGTATTTTTAGTAGAGATGGGGTTTCACCATGTTAGCCAGGATGGTCTCGATCTCCTGACCTTGTGATCCGCCCACCTCAGCCTCCCAAAGTGCTGGGATTACAGGCGTGAGCTACTGCGCCCAACCTAAAGCAAGATCAACTCTACATAGTTTTTTTTTTTTTTTTTTTTTTTTTTGAGACACAGTCTAGCTCTGTCGCCCAGGCTAGAGTGCAGAGGTGGGATTGCAGCTCACTGCAACCTCCACCTCCTGGTTCTAGCAATTCTTGTGCCTCAGCCTCCCGAGTAGCTGGGGTTACAGATGTGCACCACCATGCCTGGCTAATTTTTGTATTTTCAGTAGAGACAGGGTTTCACCATGTTGGCTAGGCTGGTCACAAACTCCTGGGCCTCATGTGATCTGCCCGCCTCGGCCTCCCAAAATGCTGGGATTACAGGCTTGAGCCACCGTGCCCGGCCCAAAGCAATATAGATTGATGGGCTATTTGTTATTGTTAAAATCCTAGGTTTAGGCCAGGCTTGGTGGCTCACGCCTATAATCCCAGCTACTTGGGAAGCTGAGGCAGGAGAATCGTTTGAACCCGTGAGGCGGAGGTTGCAGTGAGCCGAGATGGTGCCACTGCACTCCACCCTGGGTGACAAGAGCGAAATTCCATCTCAGAAAAAGAAAAAAGGAAAAAAAAATCGTAGGTTCAAGTTTCAATATCAGATGTGGAAAAAAATACGGAACTTGGTCTTTATAAATACTTAAAATTAGTCTTCTAAATGAAAAATCGGGACAGATCTTCTATTTGTGTATTTCATTCTAGGTGTTTTCCTGTTTGCTTACTTGACCTTCAACAGTCTTTTGTTGTTAGACATTATTTTCCCCAAGCCCCATGGAGTTGTATGACTTCAAGTTAAAGGGGAAAAAAAGTTTATGACTGATGCCTCATAACAAGACAGATTAACAAGAGAAAAGCTTGCAAATTTATTTAATATGAGTTTTACATGACATGGAAGCCTTCAAAAATGAAGACACAGAGACCCAGGGAAAAATATTTTTTATGCCTAGGTTTGATGAAGAATGGACAGTTACTTAGAAGTATGATTGGACAAAAGTGGACATATGATCCTGTGGTAATAAACTGCGGGTAACTAAGCAAGGTCTGTTTGCTTGGATTCTTCCTGACCTTTCTGTAAGATTCCTTTCCTTTGCATATAGGGTAGGACACCTGTCACTTTGAGGATCTTCTAGAGAGAGGTCAGAGACCTTTCTGCTTCTAAGCTTTTCGCTGTTTCTTTCAGCTTAAAATACTCAGTATGCCAAGGTGCCATATTTTGAGGTATAGTGTTGTGTGCCCTGACAAAGTCATTGTTGATGGGACTTTTACTAGAATTGATCTTTATTAATTCTTAATCCCATTTTCTATGCTGATTACCCTATCAAATTCCTGCCAGTGAAGAAACACACTGATCACAATGTAGCCACCAGATAAAGCCATTCAGTTCGTGGTCCCAGTTAATGTAATATAATATTATATAGAGTCCAGAACTAGACCTACAGATATTTGGTCAATTGATTCTCAACCAAGATGATTAAACGAAGAAAGGATATATTTCTTTCAATAAATAGGGTTGGGACAGTTAGACATCTGTATGTGTTGAGGGGAGCAGGAGACCTTGAACCACATACGAACATTGACTCAAAATGGATCATAAAACTATAAAACCTCTCCCAAATATTTTCTCCCAGTTTCTGGCTTTTCATTCTCTTAACAGTATGCTTTGCAGAACAAAATAAGAAAACAGAAAATGTTTGTGATTTGGAGTTAGGCAAAGAATTCTTAGACATGACACCAAAAACGTGATCCATAAAAGAAAAGTAATAAATTAGACTTCATCAAAATTAAAAACTTCTGCTGGAATTCAAAATGACTGCTGACAGTTACTACAAGGAGAGTAGTTACCTCTAAGGGTAAGATTGGAGAATGCAATTGGGAAGGAAGGTGCAGCAGCTTCAAAGATAGTGGTATTATAATCTTAAGATAGGTGAAAAGATACTAAAGACCTTTTTGGAGAATGGGAATACCACTGTCAGTCAATAAATCCAACTATATTAAATAATTTTGTCTAGAGCTATAATATAGGGGATTTAGGAAAACTTTGCTTTGTATAACAAAGGCAGATATTTTCTGGTTCTATTTTTACTTTTTCTGGTGTTAACATCAAATTTTTTGTTTTGGCGTTTTTTTTGTTTTGTAGAGACAAGGTCTCACTGTGTTTCCCAGGCTGGTCTCAAACTCCTGGGCTCAAGCTCTCCTCCTGCCTCGGCCTCTCAAAGTGTTGGGATTACAGGCATGAGCCACCATGCCTGGCCAACATCAAGTTTTAACATGATGTTAACTCTATGTGTTTTAGGACTTTGTAGAATAAGGAAAGAGGCAAATATGGGAGATTTTAAGATTTTCAGTAAGACAGCGAAAATAACAATCTGATAGGAAATAATGTGACAGAAGGAGAGGTTCTCATTGATTAGGGCCAGGCACTTTATTTGACTTAAAATAATTACAGCTCAGATAGTATTAGGAGTAGAAACTCAGGTGGGATATTAATTGAAGGGAACAGAATCGATGCAGGTGGTGGGTAGGACAAGGACTTAAAGTTGACCAAAAATAAGTAACAGTACATATTTCTGGGACCTGAAGGACAAATCCTCACTGGTTGTATTTCTTGGCTGGCAGACCTATAACAAGAAGTTTTCAAGGGAGACTAAATGTCAGTTTTTTATTTTGCTTTAAGAGAGAGATCATTTCCAAGTTGACTTTGTCTTCTCAGTGTAACATTTGGCACTTCTTTTCCTAACATTATCACTTGTGGCTGAGATACAAGCTGTTGAATTCAGACTATAAGCTAAATTGTTGGCTCTCGATTATTCTTGAGATTGAAAATCTTTCTGGCATCAACAATTTAGATCTATCAAAATGTGTTAATAGCAGTAAGTCTTCAACTTAGAGACTTAGAATATACTGCAATATTTCAATTCTGATACTAACCACTCAAAGTTAGCATAGACCCTGTAAGTTAGAGGCACAGTTCCCAACAAGACTGCCCTCACTTCAGATGCCTGTTGCAAGTTGGGGTCCCAGGCCATCTTCATTTCTGACCAACTGGCTATAAATTGGAGGGATCCCTCAAGCCCCCTTCGGGCTCTATAATTAGAACAACTCACAGAACTCAGGAAAACACTATACATTTGACCCTTGAGCAACATGGGTTTGAACCGCACAAGTCCACTTACTAGTGATTTTTTCCCAACAAAAAGTAAATCAAAAATATAGTTGGCTGGGTGCAGTTGCTCACGCTTGTAATCTCAGCACTTTGAGAGGCTGAGGAAAGAGGATTGCTTGAGGTCAGGAGTTTGAGGCCAGCTTGCACAACATAGCAAGACCCTGTCACTAAAAAAAAATATTTAAAAATTAGCCAGGCATGGTGGTGCTTTCCTGTAATCCCAGTTACTGTGGAGGCCGATGCAGGAGGATCACTTAAGCTCAGGAGTTTGAGGCTTAAGTGAGCTATGATCATGCCACTGCAACCCAGCCTGGATGACAGAGCAAGACCCTGTCTCTAAAAAAAAAAAAAAAAAAAAAAACTAAAAGATAAAAGGAAACAAAGTGTTTGCAGGATGTGAAACCCATGTATATGTGTTACTGGAAAGGGCTCCTGATCCAGACCCCGAAAGGGTTCTTGGATCCCAGGCAAGAAAGAATTAAGGATGAGTCCATAGAATAAAGCGAACAGGTTTATATGTAAAAGAATAGGCCAGGCACAGTGGCTCACGCCTATAATCCCAGCACTTTGGGAGGCCAATGTGTGCAGATCAATTGAGGTCAGTGGTTAAAGACCAGCCTGGCCAACTTGGTGAAATCCCGTCTCCACCAAAAATACAAAAAATTAGCCAGGTGTGGTGGTGCATGCCTGTAGTCCCAGCTACCTGGGAGGCTGAGACAGGAGAATCACTTGAACCTGGGACATGGAGGTTGCAGTGAGCTGAGATTGTGCCATTGCATTCCAGCCTGGATGATAGAGCAAGACTCCATCTCAAAAAAAGAGAAAGTAAAGGAATAAAAAATGGCTAATCCATAGGCAGAGCAGAGCCATGGGCTGGTCAGCTGCTTATTCTTATTGTTATTCTTGATTATATGCTAAACAAGGGGTGGATTGTTCATGAGTTTTCTAGGAAAGGGGTGGGCAATTCCTGGAACTGAGGGTTCCTCCCCCTTTTATACCATATACAGTAATTTCATGACGTTGCGGTGGGATTTGTAAACTGTAATGTTGCTGGTGAGAGTATCTTTTAGTATGCTAATACATTATAATTAGCACATAATGAGCAGTGAGGATGACCAGAGGTCACTTTTATCATCATCTTGGTCTTGGAGGGATTTGTCTGGCGTCTTTACCACTTGCTGTTTTATCAGCAAGGTCTTTGTGACCTGTATCTCCTGCCAACTTTCTTTTTTTTGTTTTTTGTTTTTTTTTTTTTGAGACGGAGTCTCACTCTGTCACTCAGGCTGGAGTGCAGTGGCTGGATCTCAGCTCACTGCAAACTCTGCCTCCCGGGTTTACACCATTCTCCTGCCTCAGCCTCCCGAGTAGCTGGGACTCCAGGCGCCTGCCACCTCGCCCAGCTAGATTTTTGTATTTTTTTAGTAGAGACGGGGTTTCACCGTGTTAGCCAGGATGGTCTTGATCTCCTGACCTCGTGATCCGCCCATCTCGGCCTCCCAAAGTGCTAGGATTACAGGCTTGAGCCACCGCGCCCGGCCGCCAACTTCCTATTTCATCTCATGACTAAGAATGCCTTAACTTCCTGGGAATGCAGCCTCGTAGGTCTCAGCCTTATTTTACCCAGACCCTATTCAAGATGGAGTTGCTCTGGTTCAAATGCCTCTGACATATGGAGGGGCCAGTTCTACTTAGGATTACAGTTTAGTTATAAACTATTGTGATCCATTCACTGGAAGAAAATTTTTAAAAATGAAAAAATAATTATAAAAATCAACTATTATAAATCAAAAATAAAATCCTAGGCCTCCCTCACCCCACGGTTGACTGAGCAGACCCTCTTTTGGCCGTGGGAACCCCAGAGCCACCTGAAAAACTAAATTCCCAGCCATGATAGGAAGGAAGGTTGAACATGCCTCATTATATGCCCTCCCTTTTAGAGTTTAGGCACAACTGATAAGCATTAAGTTTAAAATAGAGATCATAAGACTGATAAAATGACTCTTTATGGCAGTAAGATACCAAATTATAAATAAGACCTAAGCCCATGCAAGGCAAGTGTTCAGTCACACCCTCAAACCATAAACATCTTGTTAAATGTTTTTTTTTTTAATTAACCCAGTATAATGTGGCTTACTTTCCAACCTCACTGTAGTATAGTATCACATGACAGATAGTAGACCCTGAAGAAAATAAAAATATTTTACTCCACTATATATATATATATTCTTTTATGAGCCACCTCCCCATGCTGCTGATAGTGACAGGAAGTAGACAAATTCCTAGGCAAACAGGGGCGGGTCCCTGGTGAAACCCAACCTTCAAACCAAAGACAAATTTAAGCCTGAAAACCAAGCTGCCAGTTCTGGGTAAAGTCCCTGACCAGAGTGAGAACTTCCTCGATGCCTTTTAACCAATCAAATGGTGCTTTTCTAGGCCCATCCATGGACTAATCAGCACTTACTCCCCCATTCTGAGCCCATAAAAACCCTGGACTCAGCCACACATTGGGACTACCTGCCTTCAGGTAGGGGTTACCCAGTTTAGGTCCGTCTCCACTGAGAGCTGTTCTGTCACTCAGTAAAACTCTTCTCCACCGTGCTCACCCTCCAGTTGTCCACATAACCTCATTCTTCTTGGACGTGGGACAAGAACCTGGGACCTGCCGAATGGTGGGTACGAAAAGTGCTGTAACGTGTTCCTGGCCAGCTCACCAAGCTGCAGGCAGTGACACACTCTCATCTGCCAGACCACAGGAGTGAAGAGCAGCAATGCTTCTGCTCCCTTGGGGCTCCACATTTGCTGGCATCACTGAATTTTCAGGCACCACTGCATTCCCCACATCTAGATGCTAGTGCCCAAGGCAGAAGCTGCTTGAGGCACGCCTGGTCCAGCCATAGCCTTGTACGGAGCTCATGCCTGTGCCGGAGTCTGGAGCTGTCTGTCCTGCTACAGCAGCCAGTGTGCCTGGCCGTGCACCATGGATGGTCCCTGTGCTCACTCGCTCACACACCCCTTGCCACTCCATGTCTTGCTCACTTGTGGTGGGCATGGGATCCAGGCTGATAGTGCTAGCTGAGTGCAGTCCACCAGGCCGAGTGGGGAAAGCAAGCCCAGTGGCAAGCCCAGCTGGCAAAGTGGCACTGAAAGAATTCTGTGTCACTGCCCTCTGTGGACCACCAGATGGGTTCCCAGGCCCAGCAGCACAGACAGGAAACAGCCCCACAATATATTTCTTTGACATATTTTCAGATGGCTGCCACAGTGCTAACCTATTGAAATGGCCCTGCAAAGCCATCTTTTGTGGGGCAAATATGCGTTTGTAGAGAATCTGTTAATACAACTGGGACTTCCCTTTCTAGGGCTTTCCTGCATCTAGGAGAGATTAACTGAGAGTCTGACGCCTTTAAGTTCTAAAAACAGACATTTACCATCCATTTTCTCTGAGGCCTGCTACCTATGAGGCTTTATCTATATAACAAGAACCTTGACCTCCACCATCCTCTTATCTTCACCTAAGCATTCCTTTCTACCAACCTCAAGTCTTTAGACAATAGCTTTACTCTCTCAACCCATTGTCAACTAAAGAATCCCTAAAACCCTCCCATGACTTGTAACCCCTCACTTCGAGATGTCCTGCCTTTTTGGGCTGAACCAATGTATACCTTACCTGTAATTTCCATTTCCCTAAAATGTTTAAAACCAAACTGTAACCTGACTGCCTCAGGTATACATTCTCAGGATGTCTTGAGACTATACCCTGAGCCATGGTCACTTAAATCAGCCCAGAATGAATCTATCTGTCTATCTATCTATTTATCTGTCTGTCTGTTTGTTTGTTTATTTATTTATGAGATGACATTTCACTTTTGTTGCCCAGGCTGGAGTGCAGTGGTACAATCTCGGCTCACTGCAACCTCTGCCTCCTGGATTCAAGTGATTCTCCTGCCTCAGCCTCCAAGTAGCTGGGATTACAGGTGCCACCACCATGCCTGGCTAATTTTTGTATTTTTAGTAGAGTCAGGATTTCACCATGTTGGCCAGGCTGGTCTTTAACCCCTGACCTCAGGTGATCCACCTGCCTTGGCCTCCCAAAGTGTTGGCATTAAAGGCATGAGTCACCATGCCTAGCTAGAATAAACCTCTTTAAAATACTTTACAGTTTATTTTTTCTCTTAACACTGTACAAACCAGGGCCAGCCAAATGAGGAAACACATAGGGTGAAGTCTAGAAGAATTCCAAACACAGAGCTTCCATGCACTCTTCCTTTGGAATCAGGGCACATCACCCTCCCATCACATCGATGTGTTAATTAACCAGGAAGCTCCACTGAGACTCTCATGTCCAAAGATTTGTATTGAGGTTCCATTATACAGGCATGATTGATTGAAGGCTGGCTGTATGATTTAACTCAGTCTTCAGCCCTCCTCTGTCCCGAGGTTGGGCTAATATTAAGTGGCTCAAAGCCCCATCCCTGTAATCACTTGGTTGGTCTTTCTGGCTTGGCCCACCCCTCATCCTGAGTTATCTCATTAGCATGAGCTCCTGGGGGCCCACAATGAATTGCCTCATTAGTTTACACTACCAGGGCCCACCATGAATGACAAACACTCTCCTGGTCACTTGGGAAGTTCCAAGGTTTAGATGCTTTCTACCAGGAACCTGGGACAAGCCAGTCAAATTCTGTATTATACAACACTCTAAACTCAGGAGGCTAAACAGTATGCAGGGTTGCTGCTTTCTGTGTTTGGGATTGTCTCTGAACAGCAGTATCTAGTTCGTCTTCTCTATCTTATCTATTATCCTTTTCACAGCACAGGAAAAAACAAGAACTAAGTGGTAAAATCATAACTAGGCATTAACTTCCACTCTCACCAAGTCTTTGGAGCTTCTAGCAGGGGAACTATTAATATATTTGTCATTTCTCCCTTCCCTCTTAGCCATTAAGGCATAGATTGCAAGCTGATGGCTTACACTTTTAGGCTGACAGATGCTTCATTTGGTGCACATTTTGTTTGTGTTGTTTTTGTTTTCGTTTTTGAGACAGAGTCTCACTCTTGTCCAGGCTGGAGTGCAATGGTATGATCTTGGCTCACTTCAACCACTGCCTCCCGGGTTCAAGCCATTCTCCTGCCTTAGCCTCCCTAGTAGCTGGAACTACAGGTGCACGCAACAACACCCAGCTAATTTTTGTATTTTTAGTAGAGACAGGGTTTCACCACGTAGACCAGGCTGGTCTTGAACTCCTGACCTCAGGTGATCCGCCCACCTCGGCCTCCCAAAGTGCTAGGATTACAGGAGTGAGCCACCATGCCTGGCCTGGTGCACATGTTTTTCAAAAATTTCAATTACATGTCAGTGTTCAAAAAAACAGAATTCACATTAATGTGAACTTTCCAACTTCTCTTTAAAAAAAAATAAAAACATCACTGGGCCTGTGTTCCTCTATAGCAGTAATTGGCTAAGGTGGAATAGTGGCTGTTCCGTTTTAAATGCAGTTTAGAATGTCTCCAGTTTATCACAGTCACTACCCCCACTTCCTCACTCCCATCCTGCAACTTTATCTTTAAGGAATCTGAGTTTACGAGAAAAATTTTAAAAGCCCATCTATAATGTATCATCCTCTGGCTAGAGCCTCTTATTTATGCTGTCTCAATTATCTCTGGATATAATCATATGAGGTAAGCATTGTAACTCCTCTTTTGTAGTTGAACAGAATGAAACTGGATTCATGAGTTTCCCAAATGAATTTCCCAAGGCTTCATAATTCATGAGGAACTAGAACTCAAATCCCATTCATAGTTCTGCTACCCTGGCCCCAGACCTCTGGCTCCCACCCCATTCTGAGAGCTACAACTCACGATTCAGACACTAACACACATGTTTTAAGTGTGTGGCACAACTTCTTGCTCAGTGTAGCAGCTCAGTAAATGCTAACTGACATAAAAACTAAGCAAATTTCTTGACATCTGATTTGTATGAACCATATGTTGTTACATGGCAATATAATGGTTTGGAAGTCTTAGAGAAAGAGGTTTTCCAGCAGAATTGCTAGACTATCTCAGTCTGAGACCACTCTGTTGTAAGTTCTCTAGACCTTTTTCTCTGAATTCTGTAGGGGGAGAATATAATAAAGGGAATGGAAAAGACCTTGCTGTTGCAATATTCCTTTCCCATTGTCTTAGCCACCCTGGCTGCATCTGCGAGCTTTGCAAAAGGACTCGGCTTCTCTCAGTTTCTCTGACTCTGCCTTACTGTGGTACAAAGTCTCATCCTTTTATCCCTTAACAGATCAATAATTTGTTGAATGCTTACTATGTTCACAATACTGTGTAGATGCAATAATGAATCAGATTCCTGTTGGTGGAAAAGAGCTGTGATGTACATAATGTTGTCTTTGTTGGGAAAGGATGATTGCCAGGAGAGTGGACAGATAAAATGCTGAGAGGGACTAAGATGAGGCAAGAGGTGGTGAGATTGGCATCTGAGAGGGATGCATAAAAGAGGATGTCTTTGGCCTAAGCCTTGAAGAATAGGTAGATAGGAGACAACAGAGATGGGGAAGAGGTCAAGTTGAAAGAGTAGTAAAAACAGTGGCCGGGTGCGGTGGCTCACGCCTGTAATCCCAGCACTTTGGGAGGCCAAAGCGGGTGGATCGGTTGAGCCCTGGAGTTCGAGACCAGCCTGGGCAACATGGTGAAACCCCCGTCTCTACTAAAACCACAAAAACTAGCCAGGCATGGTGGCGTGCACCTGTAATCCCAGCTACTCAGGAGGCTGAGGCACGAGAATCACTTGAACCCAGGAGGCGGAGGTTGCAATGAGCCAAGATCACATACCACTGCACTCCAGCCAGAGCGAAAGAGCAAGACTCTGTCTCAAAAAAAAAAAAAAAAAAAGAGTAGTAAAAACAAAGGAAAGGAATGAGAAAGCAGGGGCATATACTGAGACAAACAAGTGGCTTGTTGAGTATTTATTAAAAGTATTTAGGCCGGGCACAGTGGCTCCCGCTGGTAATCCCAGACTTTGGGAGGCCAAGGCGGGAGAATAATTTGAGCCCAGGAGGGGTTTGAGACCAGACTGAGCAACATGGTGAGACCCTGTCTCCATAAAAATGAAAAACTTAGCCTGGCGTCATTCCTGTGGCCTGAGCTACTTGGGAGGCTGAGGTGGCAAGATTGTTTGAGCCTAGGAGATTGAGGCTGCAATGTGCTATGATTGCACCACTGCCCTCCAGCCTGGGTGACAGAGTGAGACCCTGTCTTAAAAAAAAATTATTAGAAGGGAAAGATTGATGTAACTTGGCAGAGTCAAATGGAAGGTGTTCAGTTACTTACTGTAAACAGATTTGCTCTGTTTAATTTGGTTTAAGAGAAGGAAGAAATATTATTTATTCCAATTTGTAATAAAATTGCACATTTATTTTGTTAGTTATACTTGTTAGAATTAATATTATAAAAGGAACAAATAGTGAATATTAAACACAGCGTTAACCAAATTAGTCTCCTCTTTCTATTTTGAGAAGTGACAGGTGGAAGGGAAAAACACTTCAGTTGAAGGTATTTTTATCTCTCAAATTGGGATTTTCTTTTTCTAGAGTCTGCCAACCAAACAGCATTGACATTGTTATGCATGTCATAGGCAACTTGTATAGCCTCCCACACATCCCTGTTGTCATACTTTACTTCACATTATGGACAGGATCTATTTATGTTTCTCTCTCTTCTGTGGGATTGCAAATTCCAGGACAGGGACCTAATCTTCGTAACAAAAAGAGCCAAACTCTGTAAAATATTATAAGAGATTTATAAATAAATAAATATATTTATTCTGAGCCAAATGAGAGTGGTCACAGCCTTCAGGAGGTCCTGAGAAGCCACGGTGGTCAAGGTGCAACTTGGTTTATACATTTTAGGGAGACATGAAGCTTCAATGAAATACATTTCCAAAATACATTGGTTTGGTACAGAAAGATGGGACAACTTGAAGTGGGTTGGGGCTTCCAGCTTAGAGGTAGATTTAAAATTCTTCTGTTTGACAATTGGTTGAGTTTATCTAAAGACCTGGGATCAACAGAAAGGAATATCTGGCTTAAGATAAAGAATTGTGGGGCTGGGCACGGTGCCTCAGGCCTATAATCCCAGCACTTTGGGAGGCCGAAGCGGGTGGATCACAAGGTCAGGAGATCAAGACCATGCTGACTAACATGGTGAAACCCCCTCTGTACTAAAAATACAAAAATTAGCCGGGCATGGTGGCGGGCACCTGTAGTCCTAGATACTTGAGAGGCTGAGGCAGGAGAATGGTGTGAACCCAGGAGGCAGAGCTTGCAGTGAGCTGAGATCGCGCCACTGTGCTCCAGCCTGGGCTACAGAGTGAGACTCTGTCTCAAAAAAAAAAAAAAAGGTGGGGCTGTGTGCAGTGGCTCACGCCTGTAATCCCAGCACGTTGGGAGGCTGAGGTGGATGGATCACAAGGTCAGGAGTTCAAGACCAGCCTGGCCAGCATGGTGAAACTCTGTCTCTACTGAAAATACAAAAAAAAAAAAAAAATAGCCGGACATGGTGGCATGCACCTGTAGTCCCAGCTACTCGGGAGGCTGAGGCAGCCTGGGCAACACAGCAAGACTCCGTCTCAAAAAAAAAAAAAAAGAATTGTGGAGACCAAAGTTCTTATTTGCAGAGGAAGCCTTCAGGTGGTAGACTTTAGAGTGAACGGGTTGTAAAATGTTTCTTTTCAGACTTAAAAGTCTGTGTTGATGTTAATGCCAGAGAGGTATAATGAGGCATGTCTGACCCCCACCTCCCATCATGTCCTGAACCAGTCTTTCAGGTTAAATTTTAAAAGTGCCCTTGTTACAGGAAAGGGGTCCCGATTCAGACCCCAAGAGAGGGTTCTTGGATCTCACGCAAGAAAGAATTCAGGGCGAGTCCACAGTGCAAAGTAAAAACAAGTTTATTAAGAAAGTAAAGTAGGCCGGGCGCGGTGGCTCAAGCTTGTAATTCCAGCACTTTGGGAGGCCGAGACGGGCAGATCACAAGGTCAGGAGATCGAGACCATCCTGGCTAATACGGTGAAACCCCGTCTCTACTAAAAAATATGAAAAACTAGCCGGGCGAGGTGGCGGGCGCCTGTAGTCCCAGCTACTTGGGAGGCTGAGGCAGGAGAATGGCGTAAACCCGGGAGGCGGAGCTTGCAGTGAGCTGAGATCTGGCCACTGCACTCCAGCCTGGGTGACAGAGTGAGACTCCGTCTCAAAAAAAAAAAAAGTAAAGTAGTGAAAGTACAGCTACTCCATAGACAGAGTAGGGTGTTCCTGAAAGAGGAGGAATGCATGGAATGCATCCACCCTGGGTACAGTGCTTGTTTATAGACAGGATAAAAAGATCATGGGGGGATGTGATCTTGCTACAAGGGTTTGTGATAAAAGATTAATTTTCTTAATTACTGTATTTTGCAAGAATCAGTATTATCTTTAAAGCAAAATTTGGAATGCCTTTGCTCTCCATATATTGGGATATTAGAACACTCCCAAGTCTGGGTCTGTTTAGTGAATATTATCAATCTGTTCCCTTAACTGGAAACATCTGGAGGCTAGATGCTAGGAAGGCAGCCCAGCAAGTCCCAGCCTCATTTTCCTAGCCCTCACTCAAGATAGAGTTGCTCTGGTTTGAACACCTCTGACACCCTGGCTGAGGAGGAAATCCATTCAGATGGTTAGAGGGGTATTCGAATTTTATCTTGGGTTTACATTTTTTGTGTTTTTTAGGTAGCATAGTGAATGGACATAGCACGTACTTAGAAACAAACCACTTTTCCTTCAGACTTTATTCCTGGAGACATCACTTTAAGCAAGAACTTTCCAAGCTTAAGGCAAAATTCTCTCTGCTGGTGTCTGTCAGATGTCAACAGAAAAAAATGGATTGAACTGGAAATTCACTGAGAATTGCTATATGGGGCTTTTATGTAGCTTTTAAATAAATAGGGAGAGGTGGAATGTGAAGCACTGGAAAGCATTATCTCTGAATATAATCTTTCCAAAAGGTCTGAATATAATCTTTCCAAAAGTTAGCATCTCAAAGAATTATACTTCCTGGAAAATGTGAATAGTTTTGCACCTCAGAGTTCCTCCTGTAGTAATGGCTGACATCTGTGTGGTTTGCTCTTGTACCTACCTATGGTATGAATCATATAAACAATATGCTTCCAAAGAATGTCCATAAAGGAAACCAGAATGAAGATGAAGACTTGGGCCAGGAGTAGTGGCTCATGCCTGTAATCCCAGTACTTTGGGAGGCTGAGGCAGGAGAATGGTTTGAGCCCGAGAGTTTGAGACCAGCTTGGACAACATAGGGAGACTCTGTCTCTATAAAAATAAAAGATTAAAAAAGAGATGAATACTAGCACTGTGCCTGCCTTATTCACTGCCCTGTCCCTAGTACCCAGTAGAGTTGGCTGAAAATAAGTATACTTTGAGTAAGTGGATAACCTGTATACTTGATGTTTGTTAATTGGTGCCTGAGATGTACATTTGGGCCATGTTGTGGTCAGGGGAGAAATCATTGGGGAAGTTGTTGAATGGAATTGACTTCCAGCAGAGGGACAGGAGTTCATGGTCCCAATTCTCTTTAAATAGTCACTAAATGGGATAAATAACTCTTAAGTAAATTTTATTTGTCAAACTCCTTTTCAAAAATTACAAAAGAATACATATTCGTAAAACTACTGAAAAATACAAAAATACACAAAATTTAAATAAGATATCCCCAGTTCTACCAATATTAGTATTCTTTGACATCATTTCTCCTGCAAATACAAACATAATCATACTTACGGAGTTTTGGATGATAGTTGGAATTTTTTTTTACCAAAATTGGCTGTATTATATATATTAGGCAAGTTGCTTTACTGAATAGACCATGGGCAACTCTCCAACTCAGTAGATACAAGTATAACATTGTTTCTTTTTTAATAGCTGCATAATACTTATTCCATGTTCTGGGCAAGATGTTAATGACATTTAAGATGTTTCTACCTTGTTGTTTTTTTTAAAAAAAAGTCTTATATATGTATATATACCCTTATATACTGGTGCTTTTGTTTTCTGATTTTAGGATTAGGATTTCTGTTGCAAAGTGTATACATGTGTTAATTTTAATAGCTACTGCTGGATCACTTTTCAGAAGGTTGTAATAGTTCACACGTCTGCCAGCAACATATCAGATTGTTCCTTTGTCTACATCTCTACCATCCCTGAACGTTACGCTCTAGTTTTTCTCAATCTAGATTTTTTTTTTTGAGACAGTCTCACTGTCGCCCAGGCTGGAGTGCAATGGTGCCATCTTGGCTCACCGCAACCTCTGCCTCCTGGGTTCAAGCAATTCTCCTGCCTCAGCCTCCCATGTAGCTAGGATTACAGACATGTGTCACTACACCTGGCTAATTTTGTATTTTTAGTAGAGACTGGGTTTCTCCATGTTGGTCAGGCTGGTCTTAAACTCCCGACCCAGGTGATCTGCCTGCCTCAGCCTCCCAAAGTGCTGGGATTACAAGCGTGAGCTACTGCGCCCGGCCCAATCTAGATTTTTTTTTTTTTTAATTATATCCCTTGTTGCTTTACTCTACATTTCCTTGTCCACCAGTGAGGTTGAGTCTGTTGTCATGTCTACTAGCTATCTAGATTTCCTCTTACGAATTGCCTGTACACATCCTATGCCTCTTTTTTCTCTTGGATGATTTATGATTTTCTTATCAATTTATAAAAGCTTTTTGAATTATAGGAATTTAAAATCTACTATGTATCATAGTTTATTGCTTTTTTTACTTTGTTAATGATTTTTCTTCAGAAAAAATTTCAATTTTTATATATTCAAATATGTCAATCTTAGGCTTTTATTTGAGGTTTCCTGCTTCTTTTTAGATCTCTAGAACCATTCTGTTTTGGGTTTTTCTGTTTGTTTTTGGCATTAACATTAAATTTGTGGCCGGGCGCGGTGGCTCAAGCCTGTAATCCCAGCACTTTGGGAGGCCGAGACGGGCGGATCACGAGGTCAGGAGATCGAGACCATCCTGGCTAACACGGTGAAACCCCCATCTCTACTAAAAACTACAAAAAAAAACTAGCTGGGCAAGGTGGCGGCGCCCGTAGTCCCAGCTACCCGGGAGGCTGAGGCAGGAGAATGGCGTAAACCCGGGAGGCGGAGCTTGCAGTGAGCTGAGATCTGGCCACAGCACTCCAGCTTGGGTGACAGAGCGAGACTCCGTCTCAAAAAAAAAAAAAAAACATTAAATTTGTAACCTACTAGGAATTTGTATAGAGTGTAAGTCAGGAATCTAATTTCCCTTTTTTGGTAGTTAGAAAATGTCACTGAAATGTATCTACTACATTTATCCTTGGACCACAAAGTTAACCTTGTATCCATTAATTTGATATTTATCACTGGATGGAGGGTTAGGAATTAGATATAGGACCTCTCTCACCTGAAAAGTGACCAAATTACAAAAGCTTGTATACATTTCTGATTTGCGATGTTGAATTTTTTATGTCTCTGTGATGTTGAAGAACGGAACATAGACTTTTTTCCAGTTCTAAAGGCATACATGCTTTGCTGATGCCTGAACCAGAATCTCATAAATGTTCTCATACTGCATTGTTTCTGTATCCCTTTAATCTCTGTTAACTTGAGGTGGGGAGACCTTAGAACACTTGAGTGGCAATCCTGGCACCAGCAGGAACTAGGAGCTGCTAGAGGACCTGGAGCCAGGTTGTCCCCCACACCTCTGTGTTTCCTTTAGATGGCGCCCCGTGGTCTGTGGGCAGTGGACTGGCTCTCCCAGTCAAGTTGGAAGCTTTCATTTCTTCACTTTCTGTCCCTGTCCAGCTTTGTGACCATGTGTAACCAAAACAGTTTAAACTTTTTAAGCTGTATTGGCCGGGTGCAGTGGCTCATGCCTGTAATCCCAGCACTTTGGGAGGCTGAGGCGGGTGGATCACAAGGTCAGGAGTTCAAGACCAGCCTAACCAACATGGTGAAACCTCATCTCTACTAAAAATACAAAAATTAGCTGGGTGTGGTGGTGCGTGCCTGTAGTCCCAGCTACTCAGGAGCCTGAGACAGAAGAATTTTTTTGTTTTGATTTTGAACATAGGTTGGTTGGTTTTAAGCTTTAGCTTTTTAAATAGGTAACATATATGCACATGTAAAAAAATCAACAATTAGAAAACCATATACAGTAAAAAAAAAAAAGTTTCCTTCCCTTCCTTGATAGCAGCTATCCAATTCCCCTTTTTAGCATCTCCCATTTTTAGGAGACATCGTTGTTAAATTTGGCCAGGCACGGTGGCTCACACCTGTAATTCCAGCACTTTTGAGAGGCGGAAGCAGGAAGATGGCTTGAGCCCAGGTGTTTGAGACCAGCCTGGGCAATATACTGAGACCCCATCTCTACAAAAAATTTTAAAATTAGCTAGGTGTGCTAGCACATGCCTGTAGTCCCATCTACTTGAGGCAACACCTAAGGTGGGAGGTTTGCTTGAGCCTAGGAGGTTGAGGTTGCAGTGAGCCACGATTGTGCCACTGCATTCCAGCCTGGGTGACAGAATAAGACCCTGTCTCAATTGAAAAAAAAAAAAAAATCCTGGATAATAAATATTTCAGGCTTTGTGTGCCACATTGCCTCTGTTGCAGCTATGCAACTTTGCCATTTTAGCCTGAAAGCAGCCACAGATTTATGAAAATGAATGAGCCTTGCCATATTCTGATAAAACTTTAATGAAGAAGAAGATAGGAGCAAGCCACACTTGCCCACGAGCTGAAGTTTGCCACAAACTTCTGATCTAGAATAGTCCTACTCATCTACAGTAATCTTTTCTCTGTCTCTCTCTTTCTCTCTGTCTCTCTTGAAATATCTAAGTCAGTGTTGTTATAGAATGCCTTACTTCCTACTTACTCATTTTGTCATTCAACTTTTTTTTGTTCCTCTGTTTCCTGTAAGATGAAAGGTAAGTCTAGAGATTTCATTAGATTCACATTAAACATTGTTGTCAAGAATTGTTTGTAAGTGAATTTTTTAACAAGTTTTGCCCAAGGGGAAGAAGGAGAGATTTTTAGAGTATAGAGATTTGTGGATGATACTCAAGTATATAAGGGATCCAGCATCTGAGAAAGGTGTGACCAAAACAAAGGGAGTGACAGAAAATATTCTTAGGTCCTAGAGACTAGAAGAATTTTAGTTTTCATGGAGCTATTCCTGTCTGTTGACCACTCATCAATGAACACATTGCACTCAGAGTACTCAGTCTGATTGGCTACTGAAATTCTGGCTTCTAAAAAATTTAATTAAACATCTTTCTGTTTTCTCCTAATTAAAGCAATTCTTAAAACTTTGGTTCCTGGGTTGTTTTTGTACTGTTTTGTTTTTCTTCATAGGGTCAGCTCTAAACACAACTTCCATTGTCATAAGTCAGGGGAGCACATGGCTTACTTCTCAATTCATTATTAAATACAGTTGACCTTTGAGCAACAAAGGGGCTAAGGGACACCAACTCCCCCACCCCAGCATAGTCAAAAATCTACATATAATTTTGACTACTCAAAAACTTAACTACTACTGTTACTTAACTACTAATAGCCACAAGTAGTTAAGTTCTAACCTGAAGCCTTACATAACAGATGATTAACACTTATCTTTTATGTATTATGTATTATATATACTATAATAAAGTGAGCTAAAGAAAATGTTATTAAGCAAATCATAAGGAGGCTGGGCATGGTGGCTCACGCCTGTAATCCCAGCACTTTGGGAGGCTGAGGCGGGCGTATCATAAGGTCAGGAGGTCGAGACCATCCTGGCTAACACAGTGAAACCCTGTCTCTACCAAAAATACAAAAAATTAGCCGGGAATGGTGGTGGGCGCCTGTAGTCCCAGCTACTCAGGAGGCTGAGGCAGGAGAATGCCGTGAACCTGGGAAGCGGAGCTTGCAGTGAGCTGAGATTTGCACCCACTGCACTCCAGCCTGGGTGACAGAGCAAGACTCCGTCTCAAAAAAAAAAAAAAAGGAGAAAATATATTTACTATTCATTAAGTAGAAGTAGATCGTCATAAAGCTCTTTATCCTCATCCTTCACATTGAGGAGGAAGAAGGGTTGATCTTACTGTCATAGGGGTGGCAGAGGGGTAGGAAAATTTGTGTATAAATGAACCTATGTAGTTCACACTCATTGTTCAAGGGTCAACTGTATTTCATTTTGTGACTTCTCAAAAAGGCTCATTTGGTCTTTTTTTGTAATGAGGTAAAAATATGTCACCATCAGTTGCTTTCTGAATGGTTTTTTGTTCTCTACATGAGGACCATTATTTTTATAACATGTCTTGTCTTAGTGGTATTCTTTGAAATGCTTTACATAGGCTCCATGACTGTTATAAGTGGCCTACATCTAGATTAGACAAACCGAGACTTATATTTAAAGGGTTGTTCTTTTGGTATCCTTTTCTAAGCACAGACTTTAGGGAAACCTAAGTAGGAAAAATGACATCAGAATAATTCCACTAGTCACCTGCCAGAAAACAAAAGGAAAGGGAATAAGTCTACTGGTCATTAATAATTAGGGCCTTTCATCTGTGCAGTTAAAAGAGCTATAAAAACATTATCTCATAATTCTCAAATGGCCCTCTGAAGTGAGCAGGCAAATAACTATAACCCTAATTACAGAAGTAGTTTGTGGTCTTTAAGAGGTTAGAAGCTCCTTCACATAGAGTTAAAAGCAAAGGTGGGGACAAATTTTAAAAACTTTCTGAATCTTTCTAGCCCTCTCTAAGTCCACAGTTGCTGTTCTTAGAACTATAAGGACTGTTGCCTGGCGCGGTGGCTCAAGCCTGTAATCCCAGCACTTTGGGAGGCTGAGACGGGCGGATCACCAGGTCAGGAGATCGACACCATCCTGGCTAACACGGCGAAACCGCATCTCTACTAAAAATAGAAAAAATTAGCTGGGCGTGGTGGCGGGCGCCGGTAGTCCCAGCTACTCGGGAGGCTGAGGCAGGAGAATGGCGTGAACCCGGGAGGCGGAGCTTGCAGTGAGCTGAGATCACGTCACTGCACTCCAGCCTGGGCGACAGAGAGAGACTCCGTCTCAAGAAAAAAAAAATTCCCTTCTCTTCCTGTTAGTGCCGTTCATGTTTGACTAAGCATTTCTGGTAGGTGCTTGATAAATACTTAATGATAATGGCCCGTCTCATCAAAAATATTTACGACTTTACAAAAAAAAAAATGGACACACTACCATTTATTATTTATAAACTAAATAAATGTCCTCAGTATGAATAGTGCTTTGTTCTTAAATGTTCCCCAGAACTAGACAGTGAACCTAGGATCCAAAACTTACTTTGGGTGCAGGTTGCTTACATTGTTAACTCTTTAATAAAGATAATTTCTGTATATAAAATAGCAATCTAATATTGGAAGAATTTCTTTTTTGTTTTTGCTTTTTTTAAATTTGAGATGGAGTCTCCCTCTGTTGCCCAGGCTGGAGTGCAGTGGTGCGATCTCAGCTCACTGCAGCCTCTGCCTCTCAAGTAGCTGGGATTACAAGCATGTGCCACCATGCCCAGCTAATTTGTGTATTTTTAGTAGAGACAGGGTTTCACCATGTAGGCCAGACTGGTCTCAAACTCCTGACGTCAAGTGATTCGTCTGCCTTGGCCTCCCAAAGTGCTGAATTACAGGTGTGAGCCTGCACGCAGCCTAATATTGGAAGAATTTCTGAATAATGTTCTCCAAACAGCAAAATGTGTTTTTAAAGCTTCAACAAAATTACTGAATGAAAATAGATGTCAGTCTTTCTGAAATTCTTCATAATTGTTGTTCACATACCCTAAAGTTTTAATGATTTGGAGGTAGAGTCTGTCAGGGTCATGGCTGCTTCAGGATTTATCAAAGAAAGGACTGAATGTAAATAGAGGGTAGATAACAAATCCTCATATTAGAAAACTCTACTTGGCATACTTGTAGAAAAACAGGACCCAATGTTATTTTCAAACACTCTTCTGAGATAAAGGTATTTTCCTATTAAAAACCTTGATAAGCAGGGCATGGTGGCTCATGCCTGTAATCCCAGCACTTTGGGAGGCTAAGGCAGGTGGATCACCTGAGCTCAGGAGTTTGAGACCAGCCTAGCCAACATGACAAAACCCGTCTCTACTAAAAGTACAAAAATTAGCTGGGCGTGGTGGCAGGAGCCTGTAATCCCAGCTACCCGGGAGGCTGGGGCAGAAGAATCACTTGAACCTGGGAGGCGGAGATTGCAGTGAGCTGAGACCCTGCCATTACACTCCAGCCTGGGCAGCAAGAGTGAAACTCCACCTCAAACAACAACAACAACAACAAAAAAAAAAACCTTGATACATTTCATAAAAATGCCTTCTGATGCATCCACCAGATGTTAGTAGGGAGATAATATCCGTGTTTTCTAATGAGAAATTGGAGACCCTTTGCCTTACTCTCAAAATTCATTAAAATATAGTCTATACTCACTATCTCTACTTTTTCACTTCCCATTCACTCCTGAGTCTCAGGGGTAACCATCTTCTTCCTCGCACTGTTTTCCTTGAACTGTTCTGGCAAAAGTCATGAGTAATATTTTAACTACCAGAGTCCACATCCTCTTTTATTTCTCATTCCAATTCACTTATATTTGAAACTTTGATCTCTCCTTCCTCCTTTGACTTTGACGCTGCTCTCTCCTGTTTCCCCTTCCTTTCTTTTTTCTGTCTCCTTCATTGATGTCTTCCTCGGTACTTCATTACTTGTCTTATAAATACACTTCCACCCTCCACGCCCCACTATCTTTGCTTTCAGTTCTTGTGAGCTGCTTCCACATTCATGTCTTTAGCTCTCCCTTTTTCTCAAAAACTCAGATCTACATGTTTTAAGTGCATCGTAAGCACTGATACATAAATGTACTGTGGGCACTTTTAGCTCAATATGACATTTTTACTTCACATATGTTTTTCCCTGTTTCTTGTTTCAGTTAATGGCATTGCTATCAAACTTATAACCCAGGCTGGAAATGTAAATGGTCTTCATTACTTCTCTCTCCCTCATTTATAGTTCATTTGGTTACCTAGTCCTATATGTCTACAGTATTTTGTGTACCAACCTATTTACTCCCATGGCCACTACCCTAGATCAAGTCCTCTTTTTCTGGTTTCTAATCATTTACCTCTAGTCCTACATATTGCTTTCTGAAATATATACCTGACCATTTGACAGCTCTTTAATGATGTCCATGAAAAGAGCCAAACTCTGTAAAATATTTGAAGAGATTTATTCTGAGCCAAATATGAGTGATCATGGCCTGTGACACAGCCCTCAGGAGGTCCTGAGAACATGTGCCCAAGGTGGTGGGGGTATAGCTTAGTTTTATGTATTTTAGGGGAGGCATGAGACATCAATCAAATACATTTAAGAAGTACATTGGTTTGGTTCAGAAGGGTGAGGCAACTCAAAGGAGTGGGGGAGGAGGAGGTTGCAGGCTATAAGTAAATTTTAACATTTTCTGGTTGACAATTGGTTGAGTTTCAGGATCTAGGATCCATAAAAAGGAAATGTTCAGGTTATGATAAAAGATTGTGGAGACCAAGGTTCCTTTGAAGTCTTATAGTTGCTGCCCTTAGAGACAATAGATGAAAAATGTTTCCAAAAGGTACTAGACTTTTAGCTAATCTCTTCAGGATTGGGAGGTCTTGGAAGAAAAAGATCTAGCTATGTTAATAGAGATTCTTTACAGATGCAGATTTTCCCCTACAAGGATGACTTTGTAGGGCCATTTTCTCTCTCTCTTTTTTTTTTTAAGATGAGTCTCACTCTGTTGCCTAGGCTGGAGTGCAGTGGCGTGATCTTGGCTCGTTGCAACCTAACCCTCCCAGGTTCAAGCGATTCTCCTGCCTCAGCCTCCCAATCCGGCTGCCTCACGCCACCACATCTGGTTAATTTTTGTATTTGTAGTAAAGACGGGGTTTTGCCATGTTGGCCAGGCTGGTCTCGAACTCCTGATCCTTAGGTGATCACCTGCCTTGGACTCCCAAAGTGCTGGGATTACAGGCATGAGCCACCGCACCTGGCCTGCAGGGCCGTTTTCAAGATATGACAGGGAAACATGTCTTGGGGTTAAATATTTTTTGTTTTTTTCCTCGTCTCATGTTATGCCAGAGTCAGATTGGAAATTAAGTCACAATATATAAGGTTAAATAAAACCCATCTGATGAGAATTTATGGTTTGTAGGGCGTGACTCCCCAGACCTCTTAGAAAGGAATTTGGGCAAGATAAAAAATGAGAGCTTTGTCCTCAGTCCCACTTCTTGGCCAAAAAGCATTCCTCAGAATGCATACGAAGGCCGACAAACAGCGGCAGATCCCACGGCGCTAAGAAGGCTCATTCCTAGAGTTGTCTGATTTGGTCATTTGGCAAAGTCCCACGGCACTAGGAAGACTCATTCCTAGAGTAGTCTGGTTGGTAGCAGTAGTTTTAAAATACCTGTGATTTGGATCACTGGGGGATGACACAGTCTAACCTGATGTAATAGCCAATAGTTTAAGGGGTGAGATGGAGTCAGGCCTAGGGTTTAGTCTAAAAAAAATCCCAGGTCATGTTTATTTTGTGAGCTATCATGATCCAGTTCTTTAATTGTGCCTTTTCCTTTTGCTGTATCTGGCATAACATTTACAAGAGATATTTAATCCTAATACAGTGACAAATACCATAAAGATAGCAAAGATTAGGCATCCAAGAAGGTTATAGGTAGAGTCAGAGGGCAGTAAACAACCTAACCAGCCAAAAAAACCACTGCATGCATTGTCATATTCTTTGATCAGGCTCACAGTGTGTTCACCCTCCTTATCAAGGGTCATTTGAACCTTATGATAGTAGATCTTATTTGAGGATTGTAGGACTGACAATAAATCAGAATCTAATAAATTTAATGTCTCTTCTGGCCAATTTGTCTCCATAGATATAACATCCTGAGGAGGGTATAAATCACATGCAAGGAACGCCTGGTCCTCAATGTCTAAATTGTCGTAGGACTTGTTAACAGTGGACAAGTCTATTTTTCCAACCACTTTTGTGTTGCACTATATACTGGTGCTTGGAAGAGAAAAGGAAGTTTTGTTACAGGAGAAGTCATATAATTCTACAATGTTGTTTTTTTGTCCCTCCCAACAGAAGCAGCCCTTCCCCATGTACCAGATGTTATGTCCCATTGGGGTGGATATTAGAGGCCAAGTTTGGGAAAAATCAAGGTTCCAAGTAGTTTGAGGGCATAGCCATTCTCCTTTTCTTTTTTCACAATCTGAAAGGGAGATGGGATGCCATGTGTTATTACCAGCTAAAATAGCCCACCTGTTTCCCAGGGGGAGTTTTTGTATTGTTTATAATAGTCCCAACGCCTGCCAGTTGGACAACAGAGTACCTTTGAACCTCATTTAACTTCGGTGCCTGTGCTCTGAGAATACAACGTTTAAGGTCATATTTACCATCCAAAAATCTCCATAAGTTTGGTGGACCATATGTTTTCCACAGGTGTTTGGATTGTGCCTCAGAACTGAGGATTGTAGGCCATTGCTTCATAGCCACCTCAGATTCCATTTGTAGTAAAATAGACATGAGCCCCTGTTGGGTAAGAGTACATGCTTGTTCCCATCTTTGGGTTTGGAAGTATGTTTTCATGGTTTGTCTGGTTTCTTCTATCCATTTGATGAGTGCTGTATTATCTTTTAAAGCAGCTTCCCATCCTTTTCCCTCTTCCTGGAATAGCATTCCTTCAATGTGGCCTATTTTTGATAGGGAATTTTTTTCTAAAGAATGTCTGTCTTCATTAGTCATGAATTCAGCTTGCCCCAATATGCCTAGCCCAGCTCCAACTCCTCCAGTGAGGTCACACTTTAGTTTTTTGGGTGGCCAATTTTGGTGTATCCACCAGGAATGTTGTTGCCATTGTATACTGATGGCATTTGTACAATTTGGATAAATGGAGTCAATCCAGAACCGCTGGGTATCCCAAACAATTGTTAGGTGAGTGGAGGTTACACCTAAGTAAGCCCATGTCTGGGTATTCCATAATGCTTCCCAGAGGCGCCCTGGTCTTAGGGTGGAATTTGTGCTGTCAGGGACCTCTGTCCACCACTTGACCATAAATAGTTATTTAAGGGTAGTGTCAGTGTAGTTGGTGCTGGATAGGAGGATCCAGCCACAAGCACAGGGCTGGTGGTTATTTGGGCAGGCCATGCTATGGCAGTTTATACAGGAGGCAGCTAGATTTTTCCCATTGTAACCAGGCAATTTCCTCAACTGATAATCCCCAATATCTATTGTTATGCAGTGTTCTACCTGGTTAGACCCTCTCAATGATCGTCCTGAGGCATTATTAGGCAAGTATTCCTGCAGGGCGTCATATTTGGTTGCAGCCCTATAATAGAGGTACCCTAAAAACTGGACATCTCGGGGAATGTTTAGAATGGTGCTGTTCCATATAACACTCTTCACTGCATCCTGATCTATATCATACCAAATGATGTGGGCTTTGCCTGCAGGGAGATTGCTGAGGTTGCAGAGGACCAGGAGAAATTTTCAGGTCTGAAGAGAGGAGTGTGGGGTAGGCAGACGGAGGAGATTGTGGGAATGAGAATGAACAAGTAAAACATTTTCCTGGCTTTAGCAAGGGAATGTATAGCTGCACCCATTTAGAAAGTTATACCAAGGAAGAGAGTGCATCAACCCCAAACAGCTTCTTAGGGGTCTCAGTTAAAACATTCAGGGTTTTAGCAATATTCTATAGCAAGCAAAGTAAGAATGAGAATTATTTTAGGGTTCATGAGGACTGGCCTGGTCCAGCGTCTCTGGAAATGTGTCTGCTTTCATTGTAGCTCTAGAGACTGGCTGAGCCTCCAGTGTTCTCTTGATTCACAGGCAGGTGTCAGAGACTGGTTCAGAAGTCCAGAGGTGGTCAGGAATGTGGTGCTCGTTTTAGGAGTGAAATGTGACTCCTAAAACTTTGAGTGACTCCCTTTAACTTTGTAGTGCAGGGGTTGAAAGTCCCTGATAAGGTCCTTTCCAGTGGGGTTGTAGGGAATCCTTCAGTAGGAGTCTTTTCCAATATACAAAGTCACCTGGCTGTAATCCGTGGTCTTTGGTGTCATCAGCCCCCGGGAGCTCACTGTGGAAAGATTCTGTTACCAGCTTTGTTTTATTTGTTAGGTCTCCCTGTTATGATTTCACAGAGCCATAAACAATGTTTTTGAAAAGGAGTTGATCTAAGATTAAGCAAGACCAGTGGGAGGGGTTTTGGCCAAGGGCGGTTAAAAGCCTCTGTCAGCTTAGCTAATTGAGTTTTTATTGTGCTATTTGTCCGTTCCACCAACCCAGAGGATTTGGGATGGTAGGCACAATGGAAATGTTGTGTTATAGGCCAGATTTTGCAAATGGATGGAACAACTTGTCCAGTAAAATGAGTCCCATGATCACTGTGCAGTTCAGAAGGAATTCCCCAAACTGGAATGCTTCTAACAAAATTTTCCCTACTATTAAGGTGGTAGCCCTCCAACAAGGAAATCTTTCTACCCAATGAGAAAACATACAAACTAAAACCATCATATATTTGAAATTTTGCAATGGTGGCATCTGGATAAACTCCAACTGCCATACTTCAAAAAGTCCTATTGGCAAAGGAAAATGACCTTGGGAGCCATGTAAGGGCTTGCTAGGGTTAGGTTTTGGGCATATAATACATCAAGAGTATACTTTTTGGGCTACCATGGGGGATGGTTTCCAAAAGTATTGTGTTCCCATGATACTATTTTTTCAGAGGCCCAATCAGTCATTTTGTGAATAAACTGAAGGAAAGACAATTGTGCACCTATGGGAACTATGGTTTTTTTGTTAGGCCCTATCCATAATTTTTTACTTGGGTCAAACATACCTCCCTTCCATTTCTCTTGAGGGGTAGATGCTTATTGATATTGTAAAAGAATTGTAGTGAGGGTATTTGTAGGACAAAAATTACATTGCCATACAGGACAGGCCATCTTTCCTAGGGCAGCATTCTTTGCTGCAGCATCAGGTAGATTATTTCGTTTTGTTTTTTGAGTGTTATCCTTTGAGTGCCCAGAAATTTTTATGATTGCAAGTTGCTTTGGCATCTGAATTGCTTCTAGTAACTCCAAGGCTTGGTGCCCATTTCATATGGGCTATTCGTATGAGGTAAGAAATCCTCTCTGTTTCCATAGCATGCCAAAATCATGGACTACTCCGAAAGCATATTGGCTGTCAGTATATATATTTGCCACTTTTCCTTTAGCTAATTTACAAGCTCTAGTTAATGCTATTAATTCAGCCATCTGGGCTGATTTGATTCCTTGGAGTTGGGCACTTTTGATTATATTTGTTACGGAAGTGATGGCATATCCTGCCTGGTAATGCCCCTGGTTGTCCCTTAAATAGGAACCATCCATGAACCACATTAATTCAGCATTCTCTATGGGAGTTTCCTCTAATTTTTCCCTAGGGGAGAGTAAGATATTGGTTAGTAGATTGCAGTCATGTTCCTCTTCCTCTTGTTGTTCACCTGGAAGCAGGAGGCAGGTAGCACGGTTAAGAGTGTTACAGTGCTTCAAAATGATGTTGGGGGCAGAAAGCAGGAGTACCTCATAAGAGGCAAAGCAGCTAACAGAATAGTGTTTAGTGTAGTGAGAGCTTAGAAGAGATTTCACAGAGTTGGGGGCACCCTAGGGTCAGAGGGGACCCTAGGACAAATTCTTCGATATTTTTGCATAAGGTGGCTGCAGCCAGTATAGCCCTCAGGCAAGGAGGGTATCCCCTTGAAACTGGATCTAACCGTTGACTGAAATAACAAGTTGGGCTGTGATTGTCACCATATTTTGTTGTTGTTGTGGTTGTGGTTGTTTTACAAAAGGAAACATTTCAAAAGCATGAGGGGACATTTACATTTAAACAAGGTGATAAACAGGTGTGTTGCAAAAGAAAAAAAATCCATGGCATTAGGTTTTTTATTCAAATTCGGAAGCAAAAATAACCTAAATGGTGCACTATTTTCTTAGGAAAGGGAAGCGGAAGAGTGAGGGGTAAGGGAGCAGTCAATCAACTCAGTATTGAACTTGAGAGAATAAAATCACTTCTGCTCAGCTTTGAGTTTACAAATATGCTTATAAAGAGGAAAAGTGGAAAAATTATACTTAATGTTCAAATTTATTTAGCTGTAGTCTCAATACAATTTCTGTACTTGAAATGGCTTTGGGCCACTGGCTGGTCTATCTCTGAGGTCCAGATTAGCTGGTCAGTTTTCAAATGGCAATTTTATATGCCTTTTCTGTTCAGATTCCAAGGGAATTTAGGTTCAGCTCATGGTCTTTTGGAATGTTTAGAGATTATTGCCACTACTCCATAGTCAAGCTGACCAACTTCTTTTGCTCACTTGTATCATTCTAGCCTTTCAGAACTATTTTCCCCATACACATGTGCAGTAATTCTCACAAAGGAGTTTTGCTTCTTCTGCAGTGTAGAGGAAATGGTAATGAAGACACCTGCACTGGAATCACAAACTTCCTCAAAAAATACATCAGACTACCAGAAATGTCATTCAGGCATTTGATTTGAATAGCAAACTTGGGAGGGAAGATTAGCTGTGACAAAAATATGCGAAATATTCAAATGCAGAAAAAGGGTCTATGCTACTAAAAATGCCCATGACATTAAACACTCCACAAACCCCCCATCTGTTGTTTTAACCTAAGAATTCTATTGGCTAACTTACACAGTACTTTTGATTGATGACCTGAGAAGTTAAAATCTTGAAAGTAGCAAACTCAAACCGAGAGAGCATCCCTTACTTATTGGTACCATGTTATCGAGTCACTTTTTCTGGGTAGCCCTGGTTATTAAATCTCCAAATTCTAAATTACACTATATCTTCCTGTAGAAACCTATATGTATATCAGATTCAGTATTTTGGCTGTATTTCACCAATAGCAATCTCCAATTTATCTTTGAAAATGCAGCCTTTATTTTTAGTTTTAAATAACAATAATCATATGAGTGCAACTGACTCAGAATGCCTTGCTACTGGGAGTAAAAACCTACATAACAAGATAATAATGGATTTAGCCTCAAAAGGATAATCACTGGATCAGACTACCCATTCCTGGAATTTTAAAAAATGATTTATGTTGTCTAGTCGAGTTTCACAGTATGCATATATATATATATATATATATATATATATATGGACACACACACATATATGCTTATGTATGTATCTGTATCATACATGCACATTTCTATTCAAATAGTAAGATTCCATATTCAAAAGTTTGTATCACAATATATGGAAAAGAGTTAAGTAAGTAGTGCAAAGCAACTGTCTCCTAAAAATGTAATATCATTCCTACATTTTAAGAAAGCTATGTAAGTATTTTGCTTTTATGACACTAGGTAGGAATGCCGCACCACTGCCTAGCAGCTTTATTAAAAAAAAAATCAGTAACCTTTCAAAACTGATGATCTTTATCAGCAGAACTAGACTGAATTTCACTACATTTTAGAATGAACAGGTCTCAACAACAAGTCACCATGATTTTGAGTTAATATTCCTAGAGCATTCTCATTTATTTCATGTTCAAAGAGAGTAAAAAGAAGACTGTAATTGGGGTGGCCTAGAGCAGGTGCTTGGGTGAGAGCCTATTTTAGATCTTCTATGTGTTGTTTTTTCCCCCCTTCCCAGTGGATTGGGTCCACCTGGGTCTGTTTTAGATTTTTATATAGGGGTTGGGCCATTAAGGAGTAGTTTGGATTCCAACTCCTGCAATCGCCTGTTAACCCTAAGAATCCTCTTAATTGTTTTTTTAGTTTTGGGCAGGGGAAAGGTCATAATAGCAGAGTTTATTAATCTCAGAGTTTATTAATAGCCCCCTTGGGGAAATATTTAACTTGGGGAGGTAAAATTGTAATTTATCTTTTGACACTTTGTGTCCCCTAAAACCAAGCCATTGTAATAGGTGGACAGTATCTTCTCTGCATTTTGGTAGGGAGAATGAGCATAACAATAAATCACATACTAGATTCATTTGGAAATTCAGTGTCATCTAAATCTGCCTTTAGTATTTGAGAAAAATAAGTAGGACTTTCTGAGTAGCCCTGGGGTAAGACTGTCCACGTGTGTTGGTGATTTTCCCAAGTGAAAGCAAAATGATACTGGCTATTTTGCTCCACAGGTATGCTGAAGAATGCACTACATAAATCAATAACAGAGAAGTGGCTGGCAGTGATAGGAATATTGGACAATAAGGTGTGGGGGTTAGGAACAACAGGGTGTCTAGGAATTATTATTTTATCTATAGCTCCTAGGTCTTGAACAAATTTCCATCCAGCCTTTCCCATTTGGCTTTTTAACTGGGAGAATTGGTATATTGCAAGGGCTGGTGTAGGGTATTATGAGTCCTTTGTCTAAATCGTCCTGAATGATTGGTTTGATTCCTAGTAAGACTTCAGGTCTTCGGGGATATTGCCTTATGTTTGGCAGGGGTTTGGATTTACTTAGGGTTATCTCTTTTTTTTTTTGAGACGGAGTCTTGCTCTATCACCCAGGCTGGAGTGCGGTGGCCGGATCTCAGCTCACTGCAAGCTCCACCTCCCGGGTTCACGCCATTCTCCTGCCTCAGCTTCCCGAGTAGCTGGGACTACAGGCGCCCGCCGCCACGCCCGGCTAGTTTTTTGTATTTTTTAGTAGAGACGGGGTTTCACCATGTTAGCCAGGATGGTCTCGATCTCCTGACCTCGTGATCCGCCCGTCTCGGCCTCCCAAAGTGCTGGGATTACAGGCTTGAGCCACCGCGCCCGGCCATACTTAGGGTTATCTCTATAGGGACTGCTGACTGAATTCTCCCAGTATCTATGGAAGAGTTTGCCCATAGGGAGTCTGGTACCTTAGATAAGAAAAGCTCTAATTCATCCTGTCCAGAATCTTGATTAACTTTCACAAGCATAATATACATGTGGGCTTTTGTAAGTCTTCTGCGTCTCCCAAGTTGAGAATCATTTCTCCCTTCTGTGGAAATGAGATGTGAGCATTATGGGTCTCTAGGAAATCCCATCCTAGTATGTGTATGGGGGCACTATCTACTATAAGAAAAAGGTGATGCCCCCCTCGTTCTCCTAATTAAGATTGAAGGGGATTTGATTTAAAGGCTATAATAAGAGTTTGAAACCTCTACCATTTGGACTTTTTCTTTACTCTGAGGGAGAGGGTTTTTAATCAAGGTAGGCGTGAGGACCCACAGTGTAGCGCTGGTGTCGACAAGGGCTCTGGTATTTTCCCCATCTATGGCTATTTCTACTTCTCCTAAAGCATTAGTTAGAAGTAGGGGGAGGCCGGGTGCGGTGGCTCAAGCCTGTGATCCCAGCACTTTGGGAGGCCGAGACGGGTGGATCGCGAGGTTAGGAGATCGAGACCAACCTAGCTAACACGGCGAAACCCCGTCTCTACTAAAAAATACAAAAAACTAGCTGGGCGAGTTGGCGGGCGCCTGTAGTCCCAGCTACTTGGGAGGCTGAGGCAGGAGAATGGCGTAAACCCGGGAGGCGGAGCTTGCAGTGAGCTGAGATCTGGCCACTGCACTCCAGCCTGGGCGACAGAGCAAGACTCCGTCTCAAAAAAAAAAAAAAAGAAGTAGGGGGAAAACCCTCTCTATTCCCTCAGAGCATCCCTCTTCTGGTTTTTGAGTTGTTCTGGTGCCTTCCTCTGGGGCTCTTAGCTCCCTTTGTGCAAGAGCCCATGTAAGTTTTTTGCATTCTTTTTTAAAATATTCTTTCTTTTTGCAGTAGTGGCAAATTGCTTCCTCTTGGGGGTCGCTTAGATCTCTGGGGACCATGGGACTTGCAAACTCCCAACTTGGTTGCTAAGTTTAGTTGTAAACTCATGATTTTAGAGACTGTTTCCTTTTCTTTCTTTCCTTCCTTCCTTCCTTCCTTCCTCCCTTCCTCCCTCCCTCCCTCCCTCCCTCCCTTCCTTCCTTCCTTTCTTCCTTTCTTCCTTTCTTTCTTTCCTTTCTTTTTTTTTTTTTTTTTTTATAGAGTCTCACTCTGTTGCCCGGGCTAGAGTGCAATGGCGCGATCTTGGCTCACTGCGACCTCTGCCTCCTGGGTTCAAGCAAGATTCTCCTGCCTCAGCCTCCCGAGTAGCTGGGATTATAGGTGTGCACCACCACATGCAGCTAATTTTTTACTTTTAGTAGAGACAGGGTTTCACCATATTGGCCAGGCTGGTCTTGAACTCCTGGCCTTAAGTGATCCACCCGCCTCAGCCTCCCAAAGTGCTGGGATTATAGGCATGAGCCACCATGCCTGGCCTCCTTTTCTTTCTTAACGATTGTGACAGCTAGCTCAGCTAGGGTTGACTAGGTGGCTGGTGGGTAAGGAAGCCCAAGCCACATTTATTCCTCTTTATTAGGTTTGCAAACTCCTTATCTAAACTTTGCATAAACCCAAAATTTAGTGAGGTGTCACTTACTTTCCCCAGGGGTATTCCTGAAAACTGTTTGAATGTCTTTTCAAACCTGATATAAAAGTCAGACACGATTTTGTTTGGGTGTATTTTACATTGTTTCACCTTTGCCCAATCTATAACCTTGGGGAGTATCTGTGCTATAGTTTCACAGAGGCGATTGCAAAGCTCTCTGCATTTCTGTCTTCCAGCAGCATCTATTTTGTCAAAATCTTCTAAAGGCTGTTTCCAATCTGCTACTCTAAACCATTCTTCAGCTTTGTTCTGGTGACCAGTAACTCAATCAGCTGATACAGGTCAGAGAACCCTGGATCATAAGTCTTAAGTGTTAATTGGAATTCCTTAGCAAACCCAAATGGATCTTAAGTCCGATCGGGGAATCCAGGTAGCAGGGCCTTTAACTCTGATTTGGTCCAGGGGGTATACATTATGCTAGGATCCCCTCTGCCTGTAGGTTTTCCCCTAAAAGGAGCAACTACTATATTATTTTCTCCAGCTATTTCTGGTCCCCCTGTGGCTTGAGGCAAGGGAGTAAGTAGGGGAGGGAGAAGGAAAAATGAAATTGGACAAGGAAGTTCATAGAGAGCGGAGGGTCAGGAGGAGCAGAAGGGGAGACAGTTTCTGGAGCCTTCCTGATTTCAGAAGTGGCGAGACAGTTTCAAAATTTTTTTTTGCTAACTTCCTGAAGGGAGGCAAGCTCATCGTTTCCTCTTTTTGATGATTCTCGGTGCCAGCTAAGTATGATTCCCATTCATTTTCTTTGATTTGGGAGCCAATGTTTCTAATCTAGCACACAAGAAAACCAATTTAGGGATATCAAAAGTTCCCCATTTTGGAAACCTTAGACCTAGGTCATCTTTAGTATGATCTTCCCATTTACATAAATACTTGCAAGTCAAAGCACCATAATTATTAAACATAAACCCAGCTGGGGTGCCTGCTGGGGACCACTCTCCTTGCCTTTCCTCTCTTTTGGAGGGTTTATTTGCCATCTCTCTCTCTCTCTTTTTTTTTTTTTTAAGAGCAACTGACCTGTGGCCTAAGGCTTTTGTGTGGTGGATGATATGTGCTGCTTGTGGGCAGCACTTTACAGTGTTTCAACACTGAGTCGTTTCTTTTTTTTTTTTTTTTTGAGACGGAGTCTGGCTCTGTCGCCCAGGCCGGAGTGCAGTGGCCGGATCTCAGCTCACTGCAAGCTCCGCCTCCCGGGTTTACGCCATTCTCCTGCCTCAGCCTTCCGGGTAGCTGGGACTACAGGCGCCCGCCGCCATGCCCGCTAGTTTTTTGTATTTTTTAGTAGAGACGGGGTTTCACCATGTTAGCCAGGATGGTCTCGATCTCCTGACCTCGTGATCCGCCCGTCTCGGCCTCCCAAAGTGCTGGGATTACAGGCTTGAGCCACCGCGCCCGGCGTAACACTGAGTCGTTTCTACCCTCTTACGTGTCGCAGTTTCTCTCTTCAGAGGTCTGTCACCTCTGAGAGGGCTCAAAACACTGGCTGACCAGCCCTTATATGCATTTTCTGGACAAGCCTTCTTAAATTAATATTTGTTGGGGAGTTTCCTATCGGGCTGCTGCATGTCACAGACAGTCAACCCCGCAGACACTCCCACGAGGTCCCCGGTCACCCAGGGGCGCCTTTCGGCTGGGAGGAGCAAAATGCCCTTCCTCTTGGAAGCTGAGGAGCTCACTCTCTCATTTACTTACGAGAAGCATCAGTTCAGTTCCTCACACAAAGTGCGCACAGACAAGCCAATTGAGATTAATTTTGACAGAAAAGGCAGTGAAGAAAGACTGTTTTGAATACACCTCTGAAACCAAAATTAAGATTTTAACCAACTTCCTAGGAGAAAAGAGAGAGAGAGAGAGAAAACAAAACAAAAACAGCTCAGAATAAATCAAGGAGCATCAACAAAAATGGGAGGTCTAGGACTCAGGAGGACTTACCAGTTTCACCAGAGGAGAAGCTAGAACTGGGTGAGGCTTCAGTGGGCCCCTGCTAGTACCTTAGCTCCGGTTTCAGGCAACTCCTTCAGGGTCCTGAGTCTTCTCTGTGGCTCCACATGTTTGGGCACCAGATTATTGTCAACGAAAAGGGTCAAACACTGTAAAATATTTGAAGAGATTTATTCTGAGCCAAATATGAGTGACCATGGCCCGTGGCACAGCCCTCAGGAGGTCCTGAGAACATGTGCCCAAAATGATCAGGGCACAGCTTGGTTTTATACATTTTAGGGAGGCATGAGACACCAATCAAATGCATTTAAGAAATACTTTGGTTTGGTTCAGAAAGGCGGGGCAACTCAAAGGCAGGGGGCGGGGAGAAGGGCAGGGGGCTCAGGGAGGTACTTCCAGGCTATAGGTAAATTTAAACATTTTCTGTTTGATAATTGGTTGAGTTTATCTAAGGACCTAGGATCCATAGAAAGGAAATGTTCAGGTTAAGATAAAAGATTGTGGAGACCAAGGTTCCTTTGAAGTCTTATACTGGCTGTCCTTAGAGACAATAGATGAAAAATGTTTCCTATTCAGATCTTTAAAAGGTACTAGACTTTAGCTAATCTCTTCAGGATTGGGAATGCCTGGAAGAAAAAGATCTAGCTGTGTTAATAGAGATTCTTTACAGATGCAGGTTTTTTCCCCCCACAAAGGATGGCTTTTGCAGGGACATTTTCAAGATATGGCAGAGAAACATGTTTTGGGGTTAAATATTTTGAGTTTTTTGCCTGTCTCATACGTTATGCCAGAGTCAGAATGGAAAGTAAGTCATGACATATAGGGTTAAATAAAACCCATCTGATAAGAATTTATGGTTTGTAGGACATGACTCCCCAGATCTCTTAGATAGGAATTTGGGCAAGATAAAAAAAAAAATGAGAGCTAAGTCCTCATTGGCTTTTCTTGGCTTTTATTCACAACACCTCTGACACCAAAAGTATAGGTTTTTTTCTCCCCTGCATGCCAACCAATTCTCTAATTCTCTGAATACCAACTGGGTGTTCTACAATTAAATTCTGATACTACCCAGAGTTAGTGGAGACCCCACAGGTCTTAACCCCATTTTGGATGCCAGTAAAAAGTATTGAGTTCCTGCCAGGCATGGTGGCTCACACCTGTAATCCTAGCACTTTGGAAGGCCAAGATGGGAGGATCACTTCAGCCCAAAAGTCAAGACCAGCCTGGGCAACATAGCAAGACCCCATCTCTACAAAAAACTTAAAAAATTAGCTGGGCATAGCGACAGGCACCTGTAGTTCTAGCTATTCAGGAGGCTGAGACAGGAGAATCACTTGAGCTCAGAAGGTCTAGGCTGCAGTGATCCCTGATTGCACCACTGCACTCCACCCTGGGTGACAAAACAAGACCCTGCCTCTCTCTCTCTCTAAATATATATGGTCCCCAGGTTACCCACACTTGTATCTAGCTACAAATTGGGCATTCTCATAATCCCTACCCCAGTTCAGTAATATGCTAGAATAGCTCATGAAGTAAAGTTCTTTACTTACCAAGGTATGGATGAGGAATGCAAAACTTGAATGCCCTCTCCAGGTACACCACCCTTCCAGCACCTCAGTGTGCTCACCACTTTGGTAGCTCTTTAAACCCTGTTGTTTAGGGTTTTTATGGAGTCTCTCTTATGTAGGCACCATTTATTAAATCATTGGCCATTGGTGATTGACTTAATCTCCATCTCCTCTCCTCTCCCTGAAGGTCAGCCTATAGGACTGAAATTTCTAACCCTCAAATCATGCTTTGGTCTTTCTGACTACCAGCCCCATCTTGAAGCTATCTAGGGGCCTCCAGCCACCACTCATCTCATTAGCGTACAAAAGATACTCTTATCATGAGATTCTAAGGATTTTAGGAGCCATAAAACAAAGACCATGTATATTTCCTATTGTATCATAGCTTCCCATCACCTGGAGTATGAAGTCCTAATGACATCTCACGTTGACTATAAATCACCTGAACTCCTCTTCCATGAGACTAGACTTTAAAAATTTATATAAACACCCTCTGTACTATTTTTGTACTTTTGATATTCCCTCTGCTTCAAAATATTCCTATATTTCTTATGAAAATCCTAGTACAGATGCCATTTCCTTCATGAAACTCTTAATTCCTCCAGTCAGACTTAATACGCACTCAAATACTTAAACTAAACCTTTTCCCTTTTTTCTGTATTACTTGGACTGTCTGAACTAGAGCTTTTCTCTTATATCTTCGACCTTTTACTTCAAATTGTAGTTCATTGTGTATTGCTGGGTCTCAGAAAACAATACCCCAAAATGAAAGCTTCAAAAGCAGAAGTTTTTCTGACCTCCTGCCCCCCTGCTCTCCTGTCTCTCAGTCTCATTCTACCCTAAGGCTGACCATGGCAACTAGAATCCCTCTTCCCCAAGGCAGGTCATTGAAACCAGAACTCCTTGTCCCCAAAGCCAGCCATAAAACCTAAAAGTATTACTCTAACATTCCCTCTGCCTTTCTGTGTAAAAACTGGCCATAAAGAAATTATCTGACCTCCCTTATTTGACTGTAGGCCATAAGACCCTGGTTCCACAGAGAGTCCTGTCCCACACCCAGAAGGAAGGAATGCATGCTCAGAGAGGCCGAGAAGAATTGAGACAGACAGGCCTTGCTGGGTTTCTCCACTCAGTTTTAGATTCTTTGGTGTTAGACCCTTTTTGTTCAATCATATTTCTGTACCTCTTCCATACTTTGTTGAACCTACGCACAAAAATGGAAAATTTCCTCTGTATCTTTGGCTCTCCATTGTAAAGGCTTCTGTGAATACAGGTTAAATAGATTTGTCTGCCTTTTCGATTAATCTGCCCCATGTCAGTGATTTTTTTCAGTGAACTTTCAGAGGGCTCTTGGCCCCTACAGTATATACATCTCTTCCACACTATCATGAGTTTGTTTGTTTTGGGTGTACACCATATAGAGAACTTAGCATGTAGTCATCTTTGCTTTCAACTGTTAAATTTTATAATTCACTGGGCAGACCAGTTGAGCAATTTCAAAAATTGCTCAGTTCATCTTTATACTACTCCTAAAAAACGACTAGAATAATTTTGCTTCACAGGTCATAAAAGCACAGGAAAAAGTTGCTTCTTTATACATGTTTCCTGAAATCAGCAACATAAACAGAAATGGAACCTTGTATCATCTATAGTAAATTATTCTCAATAATTAGAATTGTAATGTGTGCCATCAGTATTTCTTTTTTTCCAAGACAGGGTCTGGCTCTCTCACCCAGGCTGGAGTGCAGTGGCATGATCTCGGCTTACTGCGACCTCTGCCTTCCAGGTTTAAGTGATTCTCTCACCTCAGCCTCCCAAGTAGCTGGGACTGCACACACATGCCACCACACTCAGCTCATATTTGTATTTTTTTGTATAGGCAGGGTCTCACTTTGTTGCCCAGGCTGTTCTTGTACTCCTAAACTCAAGGGATCCACTCGCTGCAGCCTCCCAAAGTGCTAAGATTACAGGCATGAGCCACTGCCCAAACCATCAGAATTCTTTTTGATGAAGCTTGTTATAGGATAATAATATGGGTTAGCAATATTCACTGCATCCATTAGGCTGGGCACAGTGACTTACGCTTGTAATTCCAACACTTTGGGAGACCAAAGCAGAGGATCACTTGAGGCCAGGAGCTCACAGTGAGCCTGGGCAACATAGTGAGACCCCATCTTTACAACAAGTTTAGAAGAAAACAACAGGCCAGGTGCGGTGGCTCATGCCTGTAATCCCAGCACCTTGGGAGGCCAAGGTGGGTGGATCACCTGAGGTCAGGAGTTCAAGACCAGCCTGACCAACATGGTAAAACCCCATCTTTACTAAAAATGCAAAAATTAGCTGGATGTGGTGGTGGGCACCTGTAATCCCAGCTACTTAGGAAGCTGAGGCAGGAGAATCACTTGAACCCGGGAGGCAGAGGCTGCAGTGAGTCAAGATCACGCCACTGTACTCTCGCCTGGGCAACACAGTGAGACTGCGTCTCAAAAAAGCAACAACAACAAACATATCCCTTACTTTGTTCCATTCTTATGTTCTTCTCACAAGCCAGTCATCATTTAGAAGTGCCTGCTATGTGCCAGGCACAATGCTAGGTGCTAGAGATAAAACTGTAAACAAGGCCGGGTGCGGTGGCTCAAGCCTGTAATCCCAGCACTTTGGGAGGCCGAGACGGGCGGATCACGAGGTCAGGAGATCGAGACCATCCTGGCTAACACGGTGAAACCCCGTCTCTACTAAAAATACAAAAAAAAACTAGCTGGGCAAGGTGGCGGGCGCCTGTAGTCCCAGCTACTCGGGAGGCTGAGGCAGGAGAATGGCGTGAACCCGGGAGGCGGAGCTTGCCGTGAGCCCAGATCGCGCCACTGCACCTCCAGCCTGGGCGGCAGAGCGAGACTCCATTTCAAAACAAAAAACAGACACACACACACACACAAAAACTGTAAACAAAACAATATGTCTTCTAGGTTCAAGAAACAGCCATGTAAAGAAAGCAAATTTATGACTGGGCTCAGTGGCTCATGCCTGTAATCCCAGCACTTTGAGAGGCCGAGGTGAGCAGATCACCTGAGGTCAAGAGTTTGAGACCAGCCTGGCCAATATGGAGAAACCCCGTCTCTACTAAAAATACAAAATTAGCCAGACATGATGGCGCATGCCTGTAATCCCAGCTACTTGGGAGGTTGAGGCAGGAGAATCGCTTGAACCTGGGAGATAGAGGTTGCGGTGAGCTGAGATCGCACCATGGCACTCCAGCCTGGGCAACAAGAGCAAAACTCTGTCTCAAAAAAAAAAAAAGAAAGAAAGAAAAAAGCAAATTTATATAACATAATAGTAGATTGAATTGTAAAAAAATGCTAAGAAAACAGAAAAATCTCTTATTATGGTTGTCAGAATCTGGGCTCAATTGCTTGCTATGAGTTTTAATTTCTATTGAAATCCTTGCTTGTCTGTCACCTTCCTTGCCTATACTAATTTTTGGGGTTCATATTTTGGGTTTCAGATTATTTAGCTATATATAATTATTAAAAGTAAATAGCATTTATTAAACTTAAATATTTATTAAAATGTGTTATTAATGCTACATAATATGTAAATTCTTAGAAAATCATAAGAACATCAGATCTCTGAAACTTCAATTTTTATGAGTGAGAGGGAAGGGGAGGGATTGCCACTTTTTTTTTTTTTTTCTTTTTTGAGACGGAGTCTGGCTCTGTCACCCAGGCTGGAGTGCAGTGGCCGGATCTCAGCTGACTGCAAGCTCCGCCTCCCGGGTTCACGCCATTCTCCTGCCTCAGCCTCCCGAGTAGCTGGGACTACAGGTGCCCGCCACCTCGCCCGGCTAGTTTTTTTTGTATTTTTTTTTTTTTTTTTAGTAGAGACGGGGTTTCACCGTGTTCGCCAGGATGGTCTCGATCTCTTGACCTCGTGATCCGCCCGTCTCGGCCTCCCAAAGTGCTGGGATTACAGGCTTGAGCCACCGCGCCTGGCCGTTTTTTGTATTTTTAAGTAGAGACAGGGTTTCACCGTATTAGCCAGGATGGTCTCGATCTCCTGACCTCGTGATCCGCCCGTCTCGGCCTCCCAGAGTGCTGGGATTACAGGCTTGAGCCACCGCGCCCGGCCCAGGGATTGCCACTTTTAAATGACCAGATTGGGCCAGGTGCGGTGGCTCATGCCCGTAATCCCAGCACTTTAGGAGGCCGAGGCAGGTGGATCACCTGAGGTCAGAAGTTCGAGACAAGCCTGGCCAACATGGCAAAACCCCGTCTCTACTAAAAATACAAAAATTAGCTGGGCATGGTGGCAGGCTCTTGTAATAGCAGCTACTCGGGAAGTTGAGGCAGGAGAATCGCTTGAACCTGGGAGGCAGAGGTTGCAATGAGTCAAGATTGTGCCACTGCATTCCAGCCTGGGCGACAAGAGTGAAACTCTGTCTCAAAATAAAATAATAAATGACCAAATCTCTCAGTAACTCATTTACTGCTGCAAAGACAGCACCAACCCTCCAGCATTGGGGATTACAATTCAACATAAGATTTGGGCAGGGACACATGTCCAAACTATGTCAGGGATTATATTTAAAATACCTTTGAGGCCGGGCGCGGTGGCTCAAGCCTGTAATCCCAGCACTTTGGGAGGCCGAGGCAGGCGGATCACGAGGTCAGGAGATCGAGACCATCCTGGCTAACACGGTGAAACCCCGTCTCTACTAAAAAATACAAAAAAAAAAAAAACCAGCTGGGCGAGGTGGCGGGTGCCTGTAGTCCCAGCTACTCGGGAGGCTGAGGCAGGAGAATGGCGTAAACCCGGGAGGCGTAGCTTGCAGTGAACTGAGATCAGGCCACTGCAGCACTCCAGCCTGGGCGACAGAGCAAGACTCCGTCTTAAAAAAAAAAAAAAAAAAAAAAAAAAAAACCTTTGTAATACGTTAGAGAATGAACTTTTTTTTTTTTCTTTTGAGACAGGGTCTGCCTCTTTCACCAGACTGGAGTGCAGTGGTGTGAACACAGCTTACATCCAGCCTCAAAATCCTGTACTCAAGCGATGCTGTTAACCTCAGACTTCCAATGTGCTGATATTACAGGCATGAGCCATCGTGCCTGGCAGAAAATGAACAATTTTCACTTGGGTGAAACTAATTCTTTGTATATGGCACTTTGCTTGGACCAAGGGCACATATACATCATTTTTAGTCAAATAGTCAATTTGTTTCTATCAGTACCATTTAATCTTATATATGTATTTGCTAATCTTAAATGGCCATCACTTCTAACATTCTTGGTTTTTAACATTCTCTGTGTTCTACTCAGGGTAGCTTTATTTTCCGCTTTTTCTGAGCTATTGCAAAAGATATGTATCTTTGTCTGTCCTACCCTTTCAGCTGACCTACAGGAAGCTGCTTTCCCTATACCCTTGCTGTGTGAATGGTAGAGCATGCCAGCTTTTCAACCCTACTACTGGCCTCAGCTAATTAGATCAGAGGAAACCCTGAATAGGGGGTGACCTGTCCACACTCTAAACAAGTATTTCATGGTTTGGTGTGATGAGTTTCACTCAGACAGAGAGAATAGTTTTTGAGACATAGAGTCATCTCACGATTTTCAACTTACAGACTTAGGGAAGCTGCCAGGTGGTGATGAGCACCAAAACAGAGGTCGCATAGAATTTGAGTTAGGGTATTAATTATTGGCCATCTGTATACTGCAGAAGTTTTCTGGAAGGGAGAAAAGAAAAGAATTGGTAAACAGAAGCAAGACCATGTGGAAAGTGCACATTCGTGTGTGTGAGAGACTGTAAATCAAGAAACAAAGGAAGGGTGGAGAAAAATATTGATCTACATGCTTGCAAGAGTAGCAACAGTTCCTGGTAGGTCCCTAGGCCCTGTGAGACCCAGACTTGCCTCCTCACTATTCTGCAGGTCTACCATGCTCATTCATTGCCAGCTCTACATCTGCTTACGTTGGTCTTCCTGCTTGCTTCTGATCTTTCTTACCACTTCAAGCCATATTGAATATTACCACCAGGTTAGTGTTCCTTAAAATCCTTAAAATTTTAAGGATCATGTTATTTACCTAGGCAAAATTCATTAATGGCTCCCTCATTATCTTATAGGAAAGTTTAAGTGATTTAGTAGTGTGTATATTGCTTTTTCAACTCTGTCCTCTAGGATTTTTCTGTAAAAGAACAAAGTTCATTTAATTTGGAATTTTAGTGTTGCAGGTAAAGGTGAGTTTGAGGGTCAGTAGCTCTATTCTCCTGGCCATTTGTCTCTAGGAATTTTTACTGAGAGTATCAACTGGACTGGTAGCCCCAGAATCATTTGTTGCAGAAGAAAACAAAAGTGGCTCTGAGGTTGAAACGTGAGCTGCTGGAGGCATGTCTCTACGTGGTGAATATGGATGGCAATGCATTCTGGGGCTGTTGTACCTGGTTGAAGACCTTTATGAGGCCGGTCTTCTCCATCCAGCTTCTTGCCAACTTTCAGGCAGGTTGAAGAGAGCTCTGCTTGATGATGAACCTGACAAAATGCCAAACTGTCCAGTAGTCTTTTCTTTGGGTTTTGAATTCTAAATGTTTTTATTGATTAGAAAGAAATAGCCTCTTCGAGATCATTTAATTTTTGCTTTGAAAGCCTTGACTACCACATTGCCAACAGCATTTACTTATAATGTGGTTGGTTAAACCGGCATTCATTTGGGAATTTTTTAGAACTCTAAGTTTTATGTGTCAACATTCAGCTTTATCTTCTATTTTTGAAAAAATGGAAAGAACAGTAACACATAACCCTCGACAAGATATGAAATATAGTGATCCCTTCCTCATAATGGCTCTCCATTATCTACAGACTTTCCTTTAAAGGTTATAAAAAACTCTAGAATTCAATGTCTTTCACATTTTTTCCCACCTATGCCCTATTCCTTCTCAAAAGGAATCCTATCTTTCAGCAAAACAAGTCTGTTTATCCCCCTAGCATGCCAGCCATATTTCTTACCTCAGTGTTTTTGCATATTATGTTTGCCCAGCCTGAACTGTCTCCCATCTCTAGCTTGCAAAGCCCTGCTTAATATTTACTTCCCCATATCAGAATGATAAAGTATACATTGGCATCACATATATTGGCATCACAATGCCTAAAAGTATTTTAGGCAAAATACTTTTTAAATACATAACTCATCCTTTCACAGCCAGAGAATTCTGCACTATAATTTTTGTAGGAGAGGAGAAAACTTTTCTCTGTCCTGTAGTTTCAGTGTCTGGGGTCCTGCCAATTAAATGGACAGAAGACAGATTAACAGGAGAAACAGTTTATTACATGTGCATATGGAGGACTTCATAGAAAAAAAATGAAGACCTAAAGTGTTTAGGCCTGAGATCTTATGTACCATTTTTAACAAAAAGTGGTAAATTGTGGAGATGTACAAGACAAAAAAGGGGTTTGAGCTTTCTAGGAAAGGTAAATATAGGGGTTGTTTTAGGGAGGTTTGTTAGGCAGATTTCTTTCTTGCCATCTTTGAGCTAATAATAAGACTCTAGAATCATCTCAGGTGATTAAGAGTCATTTTGCCCTTCCTGTATAAAAGGTAGGGACACTTCCACAAAGGAGATTTGTGTTCTGCTTTTAGGCAAAGCATTTCTCCTATTTATCAATTGCCTTCAATTCAAAAAAATCATTCTGCGAAGGTGGTATATTTTGGGGTGGTATGCTCTTATATCCTTCCATTTGTAGTAGACCTAGATAACTGTAAACATTGTGCAAATAAAATAAAATTGGGTGTGTGACAAAATGTAGTTTCTGTAATCTTTTGAAATAACAAAGATCTGTCAACACTGGGCCCACTTTTCTATAAATAACAGGCTAGAGCTGAGAAGTTATTATCCTTTTAGATGATACTGTACTCAGCACTTCAGTCCCACCACTCCTCACTCTCCCCATATTGCCCCAGCCAGCTTTAACTCTCTACTTGGCCTGTCTGTCCCACAGGCAATTGAATTTAAGATAGAGATACCCAAAAGGGCAGTATTCCAAGAAGAACAGAGATTATCAAGGTGCTTGATAATGACTTAATAGCTAAGAGAAGTGATTTCATACTTATTTCCTATCTCTTAATTGAAAGTAATTAGCATACCAAGAAATGAAAAACCTTTTAGAAAGTAATTTTCTGATCTGGGTTGGTGAGGTTGAGGGTAATCACTAAAAAGCATTCTGTAAGCCCTGATATCATTTTTTGGGCTCCATTTCCTCCAAAGCTCTTGGGGACAATAGAATGGAAGCTAAAGTTTTAAAACAGCTAATATACAGGAGCAGGAACTCATTTTGGTCTTAAATGTAGCTACGCCCATCTCTTCTCATTTGAATCTTCTTATAAACATTTTGATTAGTCAGTTATAGTTAGCATTTGTCCAGTGCTTTAAATATTTTCAGGTGCTTTTATTCTATTGCCTTCTTAAAACTTTCTAAAAACCCTATGAAGTGGGATAGAATAAATGAAGAAAGTCAGGCTCCAAGAGTTTTAAGTTAATTATGTAAATTCCCATGAGTATTAAGTGATAGAATTGGAAGTAGATCCTATAACTTCAGTCTTCTGATTTCTGGTCTTGTGCTTTGTAATTTTATACTGTCTAGGTCTTCATGATCTCCCTATAAATGATGTCATCCTGTTTTTGTATGTTATCAAAGGACAGAGGTGACTCCACTAACCCTAACAACTAGATAAGAATGTGAGAATTGAATTGTGGAACTGGGTCAGCCTCTATCTGTAATTTATTCAGTTGTCTTTATTCCCTTGAATAAACTGCCTGGGAGGTGGCTAATAGTTTTCTCATGACATGAAAAGTGTTAATCTACATGATCTTGATCTTTTTTTTTTTTTGGTAGAGATGATGAGGTCTTGCTATGTTGCCTAGGCTGGTCTTAAACTCCTGACCTCAAGTGATCCTCCTGCGTCCCAAGGTGTTGGGATTATAGGTGTGAGCCACCACATCTAGCCCTACATAATCTATTGAAATTGCCCTTTTCTGGCAGGGGTGGGAGACAGGGTCTCTGTTGCCCAGACTGAGTGCAGTGGCACAATCACAGCTCACTGCAGCCTTGACCTCCTGGGGTCAGTCTCCCACCTCAGCCTCTTGAGTATCTGGGACTACAGATGCTGTAGCAACATGCCTGGCTAATTTTTGATTTTTTTTATAGGGATGGGGTCTCACTATATAGCCCAGGCTGGTCATCTACTCCTAGGCTCAAGCGGTCTTCCTGCCTCAGCCTCCAAAGTGTTGGGATCACAGGCATGAGCCACCACACCTGGCTGAAGGGCAGACACTATTATTTAAAGCTGAATCCCCATTGTCTACGACTATGCCTGACAGGTATAAGACACTTAGTTAGTTGTTTATGCCTAATTCACTGACTTACAGTTTTGTGATTCTTACATTGACAACTGACTGCCCCAAGTCAAATGTTGGCTGCTTTTCTGACATCGCCTTTCTCCTTGAGGTCTGACAGAAGTGAAGACTGATCAGCCCTGTGAGGCAGTGTGGACATTGACCCTGAGCGACATGAAGTTGAGACAATTATGTTTATGTGATTAAAGTCTCCGTGTTAGGTGGCAAATATGTTTATCTTTGTACACCTTTCTCTCAATTCTGCTTGTACTTTAACCTTTTGTAGTATAGGGAGGAAAAATAATTTTCTCCTCCACCATTCATGCGTTCTTATCTGCGATACCCTTCAAAAAATACAGATTAACAAGAGAAAAACAAATGGAAATTTAATAACATATACCTCTTGTATATATAATCAATAACCCAGAGAGATGAGTATATCTTTAGGGTAGATCTCAAAGGGGTAAACATCAGGCTTAAATACTGTCATTCTCTGAAACAAAAAAAGAGTGGGGAAAGGCCCAGCTAAGATGGCCACAAAAAGCACCATAAAACAAAGGTAAGGTTTATTAATGCAGGTTTAAATCTGTGTATTCTCTATTGATTGAGTCTCTAGTGATTTAGTCATCTTTCTTTCCTGGTGCAGAGAGGGAGATACCTTTACGAATGGAGATTTCTTCTATAGATGTGCATTTCACTTACAAATTTCTCAAAATAATCCTTATGCTAATGAGGCACATTTTGGGGTGGCATATCCTGAGCCTTGTAAAGATGGAGCTTTTCTCACCCATCATAAGGGTCACAGCTGACACTCCAACAAGGACAGGTTAATAAGAGAAAAGCATAATAAATTTATTTCATCAAAGTTTTATGTGACAGGGGAGGCTTCAGAATGAAGATCCCAAGACATAGGGAAAACTGTCTGTTTTTATGCTTAGGTATGATAAAGAATGGACAGTTGCGTAGGAATGTACATAGGGTATATTCTAATGGTAATAGACTGAGGGGGGAAACCCAGCAAGGCCTTTCTGTTCAGATTCTTATTGGCCTGTCTGTGTAGCATTCCTTCCTCCCAGATATGGGGCAGGACCCTCTGGAATAAGGGTTTAGAAGGGAGAGAGTGACCTTTTTAGGCTTTATGGCTTGCTTTGAGGGAGAGGGTTTCTAGTTTCTGTGACCCACGCTGGGGAAGAAGAATTCTGGTTTCTATGACTTGAAACGGGAAAGAGGGGAGGGAGACAGGAGGGCAGGAGAAAGTCAGAGGCTTGGCTTCTGAGGCTACTTCTGGGGCCATCCAGTCTCTTTTAGTTAAAAGTACTCAGCATGCCAAAATGCCATGCTTTGGGGGGAGGGTGTTGAGCCCCAATAGTCCCATTAATAGTCATCAATACTTTCAAGTCCCTTTAGTTCAGAGCTTTCAAAGAGGTGCCATTTTTCAAGGTCTGTGTGTACCATGAAGTGAGAGAGGTTGGGAAGCACTGCCTTATTAAATTGTATTCATAGTCAGATTCAGGACTTCAGTAAGAAGCCTTCTACATGGTAAGTTCTTTGGTAATGTAGGTGAGGAAGATACACTGATGTGTTTGAACCAGTACATCAACAAGTCTACTATTTTCAAGAAAAGCAAATGCAGAAATCCAGATTTTAAAAGGTTAAGAAGGGCTTACTGTTTAGTCCTGAGACTTTGCCAGTTTCTTCATGGTCGAACCTGGCCTTTTCTGATTCCACATATTTGAGTGCAGTGGGTGGTCATGTTGAATAAAGACCTCTCTTAAGACAGGAAAAGAGGGCAAACAGTGTGCCTGGTCCTTACAGGGAGAAAAAGACTCTTGGAAGAGCACAAAGCTCTCAGGATGTTAAGTAACACTGTGAAAACATGCAGGAAGGGATTTATGTTTTGGGGCTTGTCATAGCCTGAAGCAGTTGGTGCTGTTCCCTAACGTGAGAACTCTTTTGTTTCTCCAGAACAATGTCAGGCCCCAGGAGTCTTTCACATCACTATTAAGAGCCAAGTACCTGTTTTGAAGAAAACAGAGCTGGTAGTTAAAATGTTTAGCAGAACAGCATTTACATGCAAAGACTCTTTTCTAACCCTAATCTTCAAAATGCTCTAAATATACTGAACTTTTAAGCATTGTATTAAGATCTCATGAGTGAGGCAATGGAGTGAACTGAGAAGAGATTTTTCTCCTTGAATTAAAGATGTCTACAAAAGCATATATGGGCTGGGCAGCCCATGCCTATAGTCCCCCTACTTTGGGAGGCAGAGGTGGGAGGGTCGCATGAGGCCAGGAATTCAAGACTAGCCTGGGCAACATAGCAAGACTCCATCACTACAAAAAAATAAAAAATAAAAAAATTAGCTGGATGTCGTGGTGAGTGCCTGTAGTACTAGCTACTCAGGAGACTGAGGCAAGAGGATTACTTGAGCTCAGGAGATCGAGATCGTGATGAGCTATGATTGTGCCACTGCACTCTTGCCTGGGCAGCAGAGCAAGACACTGTCTCAAAAAAAAAAAAGTATATATGATTTTCTGGAAATTTACAATAGAGCCATTATGGTTTTTATTTTTATTTTTGAGACAGAGTCTCTCTCTGTCACCCAGGCTCACTGCAACCTTCGCCTCCTGGGTTCAAGCGATTCCCCTGCCCTAGCATCCTGAGTATCTGGGATCACAGGCATCCACTACCACACCCAGCTAATTTTTGTATTTTTAATAGAGATGGGGTTTCACCATGTTGGCCAGGCTGGTCTCAAACTCCTGACCTCAGGTGATCCACCTGCCTTGGCCTCCCAAAGTGCTGGGATTACAGGCATAAGCCACTGTGCCCTCCTGGCCTGAACCATTATACTCTAAGAAATAGATGCTAACATCCTTCAGGGTATAGTATGTTCATTGTCATCACATTGATTTAGCCTGCAGTTGTTTAATAAGTATTTCTCAGGGGCAGACTCAGACTTAGGGCCTTTGCTCTATAAATGGCAGAATTATTGGAAGTTTCATTTTATATTTGTGTTACAGTATTTTTACTCTTCTTTGATGAAGAGAAATATAAAGGCTTTGCTTTAGAATTTTCTTTTCTCTTTTCAGATGGCAAATGTAAACCCTCATTACAGCCCATTTATGGGGATATAATTTTCCATTAGCTTTGCTGGAGGCCTGTCCTCTCAGTTTGAAATGAAGGATTCAGGGATTTTTCTGGTTTGTTTCATGTTATATTTTTACCCCTAGGTAGCATTTTACTCTCATTTGAAGTTCTTATTGACAGAAGGAAAAACAGAAAAATGATAGAATATTTGAGTAATAACATGGAAAACCCCAAATTATATTTGATCCCAAATCTCGAGGTGGGTTTGTACTTCTGTACTTTGAAGAATTGATTCAGCTGCTGTAATTCTTGTTTTGTTGTATTCTAATCTCTTACATAGAGGATTGACTGAACATAAGTAGAATAATTTTATTGGTATTTTCTCAGAGGTGGAGAGGATGAGATTATGATACTAAAACAATAGATTGGAAATGTTCTGCATACCACCTCCCTGGCTCTTATCAAGAGGGCAAGGGAATTATGGAAATGAAGTGTGAGTGGCGTCTTAACTGTGGACTTCCTGGTTTTTCAGTGTTATTTTTGAATATTAAAATTATCTCCCAATTTGATTATAAGAAAATTGCTTGATTTGAATACTGTCCTCTTCTTTCTTAGGATTGCCAGTGATGGGTAGACAGGAAAGACAGAGTTTGCACCCGAGCTCTGGACCCTGCTTTTAGTCTTTTAGTCAGTGCTCATTAGCAGTCCCCTAAGCAGGCTCACGTTCTCAGCTGCTCCAAACTGGAGTCTTGTTTGTGTTTGGTGCCCTATCATACTCTCCACTCTGCTGCACTGGCCAGTGTCATGCCCAGAGCTTGGAGGAAAGGAACATACTTGACTCTGATGCCTCTGGTATTCTTCCACTAGCCAATGCATGTGTTGTACAGGCAGAAGCAGGATATCAGGAGGTAGCCATTAGGAACATCCAGGAAGCAGGATACTGCTGCAGATTTCAGGCTGGCAGCGAGGTTCCTTGGTCAGACTAGATTGCCAGGGGTGCAGTGCATTAGTGTCAGAGTGAAGCACTTATTTTTCCCTTTGGGAAAGTAAACAGAGATAGTGCTTAACTGGCCAATATTTTTTAATATTGTTGAGTATGAGATACTGTGGTAAAAAATCAGAGGTGTAAGACACAGTTTTACCACCAAAAGAACTGTGAAGTTGCTTTAAATTCATTATCATTAAATTCTCACAACAACTTTATTTGTTAAATCAGTTAAAACCACTCTTTTGCAGATTAGGAAACTAAAACCTAGCCAACCACACAGCGAGAAAGCGGTGGAGTCTTTATTTAGATTTCCGTTTAGGTCTGTACGATTTCAAAGCCCATGTTCACTAATCACTGGGAAGAGGAACTAGTCAATAGATTAGGCACACACACAGTGTGTGCAATATTTCTCACGTTTATAAGATCATTAAATTTTCCACTAATTCAGAGGAGGGAGAGGCCTGTTTGATTGGAGTATCAGGAAAATCTTCATTAAGAAAACGGAACTTAATCTAGACCTTGAAAGATAAAGAAGTAGTGAGGACATTCAATGTGGGAATAATAGTGTGAGTAAAAGATAAAAGAGTTATGACATCTAAATCCAGTGTGTGATTATAGATTTGATTCTGGGAAAAAGTCTATTTAGGGTAATACTGAGGCATTTGATAAAATTTGAATATAGACTGGATTAGATAGTATTTGTCAATATTATATAACTGTGGCTATGTAAGTTAGGACATATGTACTAAGCTAATTAGAGATAAAGGGGCATGACATCATGTACTTCCAAGAGGTTGTGTGTGAGAGAATGATTGACAAAGCAAATATAGTAAAATGTAAACAATTGAACAATTGGTGAATCTGGGTAGAATATAGAAGAGTCATAATTTTGGTGGGGTTTTTTTTTTTTTTTTTGGGTTGTTTGTTGTTGTTGTTGTTGTTGTTTTGAGATAGGGTCTTGCTATCACCCAGACAGGAGTGCGTGATCTTGGCTCACTGCAACCTCTGCCTCCTGGGTTCAATTGATTCTCTCACCTCAGCCTCCCAAGTAGCTACAGGCATGAGGCACCATGCCTAGCTAATTTTTGTATTTTTTTGTAGAGATGGGGTTTGCCATGTTGCTCAGACTGGTTTTGAACTCCTGGGCAAGCAGTCCATCGCCTTGGCCTTCCACAGTGCTGGGATTACAGGCATAGCCACTGCACCCGGCCCTGTTGTATATTTTATGTGCTTGAAATTATATAACAACAGTATTTCAGATGTGTTACACTTTATAAGTGCGGCTAAAATTCTTCAGAAACCAGCAAAACCCAACTAAGGCATCTCAGCCAGGACCATATTCTGTTCTTGCTTCCTCCATTGGTAAAGAAGTTGCCAAACCAAGTTGGTGAGATAAACAGAGACTATAATTTTACAGAGAAACTATGTTAAGTTGTAGTTAAGATGTTTTTGTTGGAAGATGTTTTTGTTGGCCCGGTGCGGTGGCTTATGCCTGTAATCCCAGCACTTTGGGAGGCTCAGGCAGGCGGATCACCTGAGGTCAGGAGTTCAAGACCAGCCTGGCCAACATGGCAAAACCCCGTCTCTACTAAAAATACAAAAATTAGCTGGGCATGGAGGCATGCACCTGTAATCCCAGCTACTCGAGAGGCTGAGGCAGGAGAATCGCTTAAACCCAGGAGACAGAGGTTGCAGTGAGTGAAGATAGCGCCACTGCACTCCAGCCTGGGCAACAGAGCGAGGCTCTGTCTCATAAAAAAAAAAAAAAAAAAAAAAAAAAGGCCGGGCGTGATGGCTCATGCCTCTAAATTCCAGCACTCTGGGAAGTTGAGGCAGGTGGATCACCTGAAGTTGGGAGTTCCAGACCAGCCTGACGAACCTGAGCAACATGGAGAAACCTCATCTCTGCTAAAAATACAAAACTAGCCGGGTGTGGTGGCACATGCCTGTAATCCCAGTTACTCAGAAGGCCGAGGCAGAAGAATCGCTTGAACCCAGGAGGCGGAGGTTGCGGTGAACCGAGATCATACCACTGCACTCCAGCCTGGGCAACAAGAGCGAAAACTTTGTCTCAAAAAAAAAAAAAAAAAGAACGACAAAAATGAACCTTGCCTCCAGTTCTGCTGCTGATGGTAATAAGTAGCTATATACTGGATCCTCCCTGCCTCCCTCTTTGCCCCCACACATACCCACAGAAAGAAGGAGTAAGAGACTACCTTGCCTCATAATAGGAACTGAGTCTCTTTATAACATGCTTCTCTGCCTGGGTCTCATGCACATATTAACTCATCCGGGCTGCTGCCATCACACTGCTACATTCATGCTAGAAATCTACCAAAATGGATGTACTCGTTGCCTGTCCATAAAGTGGTTTTTATAGGCTACTTAAGGTTGACTCTGAGTGTTAGACTGGCAACACCCTGCTTTCCTTTGAGTCTTTCTTAAAGTTAACTGAATCTTAGAATAACATTTACATGTGTGTACTTAGTGACTATTAATGGTGGCGTTTATGTTCTATATGGATATGAGTCAGGACTGTGAAACAGTTAAGTGCTCGGGTCCTGAAGCCAGATAGATGTGGGTTTAAAACCAGCTCTGCTACTTACGATTTGTGTAGCTTTGAACAAATTACTCCTTATCTTTCCTCACTTTCCTCATCTGTAAAATGGGATAAAATTATTCTCACTAACTGAAATAACACATGTACAGCACTTCCCATAATGCTTGACATTTTATATGTGTTGAATAAATGTTAACCATTGTTAGTTATCATTATCATTATTTTTTGTTATTTTATGTGATTTCTGGCTCCCCCTGAATTTGCTAATGTCTTCTGATTTGTCAGACTTTTCCAAAATCTCTCCTACTTCTGTCTTCCATGCTGATTTTTCTTTAGTGGCTTTTCATTTTTTAGGCATTTCGTTTTTCCCAAGGGTCCAGAAATGATTCCTGCACCCTGCCCCCCACTCTCTGCCCCCTACTCGTGCCCCCAACTTTTCTATTCTCTCTACTGCTTTCAAAGAATGAGTGGTGTCCAAGTAAGAAAGTCTGTTTCTTCCCTAGTTAGGACCTGACTACCTACTCTGTCTTTTGTAAAGGATGGAACTTTTAAACCAAGTTTATAGAATTGTGTGCAATTTTAAGTAAATGAGGTCTTACTTTCTTTTCCTCCCTAACTTAGATTAGAAGTATAGCAAAGCCCTTAAAGTCCATTGCATTTTCTGTTAAAACCTTTCTGCCAAATATGACTGAAAGAATGTGCTTTGGGTTAGATGGGAAAATTCTGTCATTTTTACAGTTATTCAAAGTGCCTTACCTTCTGGCTTGATCTCTTCCTGTTTAACAGTTCTGTTCTAAGGATCAAATGAGATCATGCATGTGAAAGGGCTTTCTAAACTGTGAGGCACATTGTTAATGTGAGGGATGATTATTGCATTTGAACAAAGGCCCCAGCAACCCAAGTGATGTCAGAATTCAACTTTAGATAATAAAGCAACCTCCTATCTTCCTGTCTGCCTAACACCACCTCCAGAAGTTTGCACGAAGCTATTTGAGCTAGAGAGATTGGTGACTAACTTCATGCATGACTACAATCCTTTCTCCTAATCCCTCATTCCCATATTATTCTCTCTCAGGATGCTGTGCCAGATCCTAAGTTAGTCTTCAGGGCTAGACTTTGGGATACAGCATGGCAAGCAAGGCACTTAATAGGATCTCGTTGTAGGGATTAGGAGAGATTTCTTTTGTGCCATTTTCTAATCCCCTTCCTCACAGGTTTTATCCTGGCAGTCCCCATAAATTAAATTACATTTCAAAATCAAGTTCAATGAGGGTGAGACCAGATATGGCTTCTGCCAAACTGGGCTGGCAGACCTGGGCAATTAAGCAGATAGCTTTGGTCTGTGTGTGTTTTTCTTATTTCTGGACTAAATACCAGAAATTATTATTTGTATCATATGGGCAGCAAATCAGGAAATAGGTGTGAGATCATCACCATCAACCACAAACACTTACCAGATGCTTGATAAGCACAGGACCCTCTAAGCACTGGGGAATATTTTGTTGCATCCCCCCAAAATTCATATATTGAAATTCCAGCTCCCAGTACCTCAGAATGTAACTGTATTTGGAGATAAACACATAAAGAGGCAGTTAAGTTACAATGAGACTGTGGGGCAGGGGGAGAGGGGCTCAAATCCAAAATAACTTGTGTCCTTAAACACACACACACACATGACACCAGCTGTACCTGCACACAAAGAAAAGGCCATGAGAGAAAAAAGCTATCTACAAGCCAAGGAGAGGCCTCAGGAGAAACCACACCTGCTGACACCTTGATCTTGGACTTCTAACCTTCAGATCTATGAGAAAGAAAATTTCTGTTGCATGAGGCACCCAGCCTGTGATATTTTGCTGTGGCAATTCTAGCAAACTAATACAGAGAATAAGAGGCCACCTTGCCTCATATATAAACAGAGATATAAACACATAGGAAGAGGTTTTGCAGTGGGAAACCCAATAAAATTAATGCTCACAACCCATACAACTCCACCCCAGCCAAAACAAAAACAAAAACAAAATCCAAAACTTTTTCCCCCAAAATCAGCATTTTCTGAATTGGAAAGTCCTCTTATCCTTGGTCATTTCAACATTTGCCCTCCTTACATAGCTTTGTTTGCTTTCTTTAGAGAAGGGTCAAGAGAAAGGCTACTTTCTGACTATGCCTCTTTCTGCCTAATGGTGCTGTCATGAGTTAACTTCGAGAAACCACACTGAGAAAACCGGGAATAGATAGATGGCAGAACAAGTTGGTGATCCATTTTGTTGGAGAAGAACGGCAATCCCAGAACTGGTTTGATTAGTACCACTTCTGCTTTCCTCCTCTGCCAAGGAGTTTCAAATTCATCGATGATGCTGTGTTCCTGTTTTCGTATTAGATGTATTATGATGTTTCCCCGACTTAATCTGTAGATTATCATCCTTAGAAAGCAAGTACTATTGCATATTTTGTTCAGCCTATAGTGATGTGCATCTGTTCAGGCAGCTCTGGATGACATTGTTTATTTTTTTTTATTATTATTCTTTTTTCTTTTTTTATTTCCTTTCGAGACAGCGTCTCACTCTGTTGCCCAAACTGGAGTACAGTGGCCCGATCACAGCTCACTACAGCCTTGACCTCTGGGCTCAAGTAGTCGTCCTGCCTTACTCAGCCCCCTGAAGAGCTGGGATTACAGGCGTGTGCCACCACATTGGCTAATTTTTGTATTTTTAGTAGAGACTAGGTTTCACCATGTAGCCCAGGCTGGTCTTGAACTCCCCAGACTGAAGTGATACACCTACCTTGGCCTCCCAAAGTGCTGGGATTGCAGACATGAGCCACTGCACGCAGCTGTGGATTTTTTTTTTTCTTCAATTCCTCTCTGTTTCTTTCATGTAAATATATTGTAGTTTGTTTATCAAAGTTGTTTGCAAATGAGTTGTTGCAAATAGAATGAACCTCATCAGGAATAATGAGGGGCCCTAATCTGAACTTCAAACTAAAATCAACAACACTCTCTTTTTAATGTGCTGAGTTTTGTCATTTTGGTTTCTTTGAGATTTAAGTGAAATTTATTTCTCGTTCAGTGTGATTTGCCTTTCAGCTCTTCAGTGGTTGTTCTTCAGGTATGCTGTCCATTGTCATATGGGAACTAGTTCTACTTAGCCAAAAATAAGATGATTTCCCACACACAAACCAGAGCACCTAAAAATAATTTTTTAACCAAATGTCTTTCGGCCAAAGTTTTTCAAAATACAGAAAATTCTTTTTTCTTTTCTTTCTTTTTTTTAGAGATGGAGTCTTGCCCTGTCACCCAGGCTGGAGTGGAGTGGCGCAGACACAGCTCATTGCAGTCTTGACCTGTGCTCAAGCAGCCCTCCTGCCTTAGCCTCCCAAGTAGCTAGGACTACAGGCATGTGCCACCACATCTGGCTAATTTTTTTTTTTTTTTTTTTACAGACAGGGTTTTGTCATGTTGCCCAGGCTGGTCGTGAACTCCTGAGCTTGGGCAATCCACATACCTTGGCCTCCCAAAGTGCTGAGATTACAGGTATGAGCCACCACGCCCGGCAAAATACAGAAAATCTTAACAGGTAATCATTAAACCCTCCCTAAAGGCCAGGCACAGTGGCTCACACCTATAATTCCAGGACTTTGGGAGGCCGAGGCAGTCAGATCACTTGAGTTCAGGAGTTCGAGATCAGCCTGGCCAGTGAGATGAAACCCCATCTCTACTAAAAATACAAAAAGTAACTGGGTGGGGTGGCATTTGCCTGTAATCCCAGCCACTTGGGAGTCTGAGGCAGGAGAATCACCTGAACCTGGGAGGCGGAGGTTGCAGTCAGCCAAGATCATGCCACTACACTCCAGCCTGGGCAACAGAGTGAGACTGTTTCTCAAAAAAAAAAAAGAGGCCGGGCGCGGTGGCTCAAGCCTGTAATCCCAGCACTTTGGGAGGCCGAGACGGGCGGATCACGAGGTCAGGAGATCGAGACCATCCTGGCTAACACGGTGAAACTCCGTCTCTACTAAAAAAAATAGAAAAAAACTAGCCGAGCGATGTGGCGGGCGCCTGTAGTCCCAGTTACTCGGGAGGCTGAGGCAGGAGAATGGCGTAAACCCGGGAGGTGGAGCTTGCAGTGAGCCGAGATCGCGCCACTGTACTCCAGCCTGGGCGACAGGGTGAGACTCCGTCTCAAAAAAAAAAAAAACCCCTGCCTAAAATGAGAAGTTGTAAAATGAACTAGGATGTGATGATGTTTTGAAAAAACACAGGACTGGGCGTGTTGGCTCATGCCTGTAATCCCAACACTTTGGGAGGCCAAGGTGGGTGGATCACTTGAGGTCAGGAGTTTGAGACCAGCCTAGACAACATGGTGAAACCCTGTCTCTACTAAAAATACAAAAATTAGCCAGGTGTGGTGGTGCGCACCTGTAGCCCCAGCTACTTGGGAGGCTGAGGTAGGAGAATTGCTGGAACCAGGGAGATGGAGGTTGTAGTGAGCCGAGATTGTGCCACTGCACTCCAGCCTGGGCAACAGGAGTGAGACTTCATCTCAAAAAAAAAAAAAAGAAAAAGAAAAAACGTAGAAATTAGCCATTTGTTTATTTATTTATTTTGAGACAGGATCTCACTCTGTCACCCAGGTTGAAGTGCAGTGGCACGATCACAGCTCACTGCTGCCTCGATCTCCCAGGCTCAGGTGATCCTCCCACCTCAGCCTCCTGACTGGCTAGGACTTCAGGTGCCCACCACCATGCCCAGCTAATTTTTTGTATTTTTTGTAGAGACGGAGTTGCCATGTTGCCCAGGCTGGTCTCAAACTCCTGGGCTCAAGTGATCCACCTGCATAGGCCTCCCAAAGTGCTAGGAAATATAGGCATGAGCCACCGCACCTAGCCATATTTATTTATTTTTTACAGCCCTTTAATGCATGAGAAATTAGCCAGTTATTTAATTGTATTTAACTTTTAGTATTTATATAACTTGGCTACATTTTGTTTTATTTTGTTGGATGTTTCTAAAATCCCTTTGTAAATACTGAAGTCCTGGTGCTTATGTAAATCAATACGGAATCAGGTATTTCTAATTAGTTCCCATTCTACCCTGTTAAATGTATACCATTTGGGTTTGAAAGTATCAAAACTCAGGAGTCAGATGTGAGTCAGGAGTTAGCTGGTGACAGGTTGAATCAAAGAGCTGGGAAATTCTGGGCTTCACATAATTGGGGAAAATCTCTAGGTTTCTTTTTTCTTTTTCTTTTTTTCTAGTAGTGAAACAAAGATTGGTGGTATCGGCCGGGCGTGGTGGCTCAAGCCTGTAATCCCAGCACTTTGGGAGGCCGAGACGGGCGGATCACGAGGTCAGGAGATCGAGACCATCCTGGCTAACATGATGAAACCCCGTCTCTACTAAAAAAATACAAAAAATTAGCCGGGCGAGGTGGCGGGCGCCTGTAGTCCCAGCTACTCGGGAGGCTGAGGCAGGAGAATGGCGTGAACCCGGGAGGCGGAGCTTGCAGTGAGCTGAGATCCGGCCACTGCACTCCAGCCTGGGCAACAGAGCGAGACTCCGTCTCAAAAAAAAAAAAAAAAAAAAAAAGATTGGTGGTATCTCTACCTTTTCTTATCCACTGGCCTATAACAGGGAACAGAGTGTATGTCAGACTACTTTGAAATCTCTAGGGGAAAAAGAATAGTGATTACTCTTGGTTTAGCTGTACATAATTCATCCAACCAAAGAACCACTCATTCTTACAAGATCAAAACTATTTTCTCCCTTTCAGAAACAAGGCAGGGTGGCCTGGGCCAAAATACATGTTCCTTTTGACCACATATTGGCAGGACAGGAATATCTATCTAGCTTAATTATGGCTCTAGCTTTTTTCTAACCAAGAAATCTCAAACCAAAAGAAGAACCTCTGGGTCCTATTCTTGGCACAGTCCCACTTTCTCTCTTCTTGGAAATTTAAACAACTTTGAATGGATAGTGTTTTTAGAGTTTCATTGCCTTGTTAGCACACAGGCCCTGAGCCTGCAGATAAAAATGGAAGCACAGCAGCAGGAGGGTATGTGTGTGTATGTGTAAATTCAGACTTCAGTTTTTATTGAGATTATCTTGCTAATGCCCCCTTTGTAAGGTTCCCTAGGTTTTCTTGATGCCTAGCAGCCTTGGTAACTGAGTGATTAGAAAGGCATGGAAGCCAGGTGTGTTGGCATGCACCTATAATCCCAGCTACTCGGGAGGCCAAGCCAGGAGGATTGCTTGACTCAAAGAATTCAAGACTAGCCTGGGCAACATACCAAGACCCCATCAGAAAAAAAATTTTTTTAAAAAGAAAGGCATGGGCCGGGCATGATGGCTCACACCTGTAATCCCAGCACTTTGGAAGGCTGAGGCATGCAGATCACAAGGTCAGGAGTTCAAGACCAGCCTGGCCAATATGGAGAAACTCCTTCTCTACTAAAAAGTACAATAACTAGCTGGGCATGGTGGCTCACACCTGTAGTACCAGCTACTTGGGAGGCTGAGGCAGGAGAATCGCTGGAACCCAGGAGACGGAGGGTGCAGTGAGCCAAGATTGCACCACTGCACTCCAGCCTGGGCAACAAAGCGAGATGTGTCAAAAAAAAAAAAGGAAAAAAAAAAAAAAAGAAAAAGAAAGGGGAAAGGAAAGGAAGGGAAGAGAAGGAGAGAAAGAAAGGAAGGAAGGCAGAACATAATCTAGGCTGATAAGGACTACTAACAGTAGTCCTAGTCATCGAAGGAAGGAAAATATTTGGGAATTAAAATATTTTTCTGCCTTAATTGCACCATAGGGTATGATTTTCCAAAGTAGTGTGAAGTCACAGTTAAAGTTCCTCCCAGCCGGGCACGGTTGCTCACACCTGTAATCCCAGCACTTTGGGAAGCCGAGGCGGGCGGATCACAAGGTCAGGAGTTTGAGACCAGCCTGGCCAACATGGGCAAACCCTGTCTTTACTAAAAATACAAAATTAGCCGGGCATGGTGGCACACACCTGTAGTCCCAGCTACTTGGGAGACTGAGGCAGGAGAATTGCTTATGCCTGGGAGGCGGAGGTTGCAGTGAGCCGAGATTGTGCTACTGCACTCCAGCCTGAGCAATGGAGCGAGACTCCATCTCAATCAATCAATCAATCAATCAATCAATAAAGTTCCTCCCAATAGCTCCTATCTCCTTTACCGGAAAATGTTTTGCAGAGCTGCTGTGATATGGTCAGATTAACCAGTTTAAGTTCACTTTGTTTTTCCATCTTGTGGAAATATCTAAAAGATGAACCAACAAAGGAGGGGGAAGACAAGCAGCAGAGGACCTGGCTAATCTCTGAATAATTAAGATCTGATGTTATTTTATTTTAAAAATGCCTTTTATTTGTTTGTTTTTGAGACAGAGTCTCACTCTATTGCCCAGGCTGGAGTGTAGTGGCACCATCTCAGCTCACTGCAACCTCCGCCTCCTGGGTTCAAGTGATTCTCGTGCTTCATCCACATGAGTAGCTGGGATTACAGGTTTGTGCCACCAAGCCCAGCTAATTTTTGTATTTTTAGTGGAGTTGGGGTTTTACCATGTGGGCCAGGCTGGTCTCAAACTCCTGGCCTCAAGCAATCCACCTGCCTTGGCCTCCCAATTTTGCCATTTTATATTAAACCTGTATGTGTCCCTTGGAAAGCTGATCATTTAGATTTGTTTAGCAGTAACTTACATCAGTGGTAGATCTGAAATTTCCTAGATACCAAATGTCTCTTTCTTCCTTGAGTTTCTAGTAAGCCATTTGAAAGTTCATGTTTCTTGTAAAGTTTATTTTTGAATACAAGAATTTATGGGAATGCAGGCTTTTTAATTTTTAAGCGTTCTAACACTGTCATCAGTTGTCCTCACAAAAATCCTTTGAAATACCTGTATGACATCTCCAGAAAGATCAGTAATTGTCCAGTGATGATTAATGTTTTTATATTACACTAATACTGTAATACTTAGCCCTTTTCTGGGAGATTGTGAGAATATGGATAAACACTTCCTCCAGAAGATTCTGTGGCTCTGAAAGCACCTGGTAGGTGCTGAGGCACTGCTCTGTTCATTTTGTAGAGTAAATTCTGTTACTTCCTGCAGACTCTATCTTAGTCCCACATGGCTCTCAACATTATGTGGGTATCTATTGAGTTTGGGGGTGAGTTATTTTAATTTAATTGCTCAGTAATTAAGTTGCAGTCCTAGACTGACTGATGTCAGTCCTTTTTCAGCCTCAGTAGGATGACTTGCATTGTGATTTGCAGTATGATTTTTTTTGTCTTTTGTTAGCATGCTCTCTGAACATAGTAGATGTGGGACTTATTGGCTGTTGTGTTTGAAATGAGAATGCAACTAGATAAAAATGGCCTCAATAAGGACCATTGGTAGTAATATTTATTGGTTAAAAGAAACTTTGTCAAAGGCCAAAGAAAAAATATTATGTCACACATTTTCTTTCTGTTAAGTATTGTTTTAAGATACAGCATAAGCTATCCATTGTATAAGAACAGGTTATAGCAACAAGGCCATGTTTCAGTTGTCCAGGACTTTTGATGCAAATGCTCTCTTTTTTTTAAGTTTTATTTTAAGTTCTGGGGTACATGTGCAGTATGTGCAGGTTTGTTACATAGGTAAACATGTACCATGGTTGTTTGCTGCACCTATCAACCCATCACCTACATATTAAGCCCAGCATGCATTAGCTATTTTTCCTAATGCTCTCCCTCCTCCCGCCTCACCCCTGACAGGCCCCAGTGTGTGTTGTTCCCTCCCTGTGTCCATGTGTTCTCACTGTTCAGCTCCCACTTATAAGTGAGAACATGTGGTGTTTGGTTTTCTGTTCTTGGATTAGTTTGCTGAGGATAATGGCTTCATTTTCTGTTCCTGCATTAGTTTGCTGAAGATAATGGCTTTGAGCTCCATCTATGTCCCCTGCAAAGGACATTATCTTGTTTCTTTTTATTGCTATGTAGTATTCCGTGGTGTGTATGTACCACACTTTCTTTATCCAGCCTATCATTGATGGGCATTTGGGTTGATTCCATGTCTTTGCTATTGTGAATAGTGCTGCAGTGAACATATACATGCATGTATCTTTGTAGTAGAATTATTTATATTCCTTTGGGTATATACCCAGTAATGGGATTGCTGGGTCAAATGGTATTTCTGGTTCTAGATCTTTGATGAATCGCTACACCATATTCCACAATGGTTGGACTAATTTTGCATTCCCACCAACAGTGTAAAAGCATTCCTATTTCTCCACAACCTTGCTAGCATCTGTTGTTTCTTGACTTTTTAATAATCGCCATTCTGACTGGCATGAGATGGTATCTCATTGTGGTTTTGATTTGCACTTCTCTGATGATCAGTGATGTTGAGCTTTTTTTCATGTTTGTTGGCTACATGAATGTCTTCTTTTGAGAAGTGTCTGTTTATGTCCTTTGCCCACTTTTTAATGGTTTTTTTTTTTATTATAAAGTTAAGTTCCTTGTAGATTCTAGATATTAGGCCTTTGTCAGATGGATAGATGGCAAAAATTTTCTCCAACTCTGTAGGTTGCCTATTTGCTCTGATGATAGTTTCATTTATGAGAGCCATTTATGACAAACCCACAGCCAATATCATACTGAATGGGCAAAAGCTGGAAGCATTCCCCTTGAAAACCGGCATGAGACAAGGATGCCCTCTCTCACCATTCCTATTCGACATAGTATTGGAAGTTCTGGCCAGGGCAATCAGGAAAGAGAAAGAAATAAAGAGTATTCAAATAGGAAGAGAGGAAGTCAAATTATCTTTGTTTGCAGATGACATGATTCTATATTTAGAAAACCCTATCGTCTCAGCCCAAAAGCTTCTTAAGCTGAAGCAACTTCAGCAAAGTCTTAGGATACAAAATCAGTGTGCAAAAGTCACAAGCATTCCTGTACACCAACAACAGGCAAGCAGAGAGCCAAGTCAAGAATGAACTCCCATTCACAATTGCTACAAAGAGAATAAAATACCTAGGAGTACAGCTAACAAGGGAAGTGAAGGACCTCTTCAAGGAGAACTGCAGACCACTGCTCAAGGAAATCAGAGGACACAAACAAATGGAAAAACATTCCATGCTCATGGATAGGAAGAATCAATATCATGAAAACAGCCATACTGCCCAAAGTAATTTATAGATTCAATACTGTTGCTGTCAAACTACTATTGACATTCTTCACAGAATTAGAAGAAAGTATTTTAAAATTCATATGGAACCAAAAAAGAGTTTGTATAATCAGTACAATCTTAAGCAAAAAGAATAAAGCTGAAGGCATCATGCTACCGGATTTCAAACTATACTACAAGGCCGCAATAATCAAAACAGCATGGTACTGGCACAAGAAAAGACACATAGAGATGAATGGAACAGAATAGAGAACCCAGAAATAAGACTGCACATCCACAACCATCTGATTTTCAACAGACCTGACAAAAACAAGCAATGGGGAAAGGATTCCATATTTAATAAATGGTGCTGGGAGAACTGACTAGCCATATGCAGAAAATTGAAACTGTACCCATTCCTTGTGCCTTATATAAAAACTAACTCAAGATGAGGCCAGGGGGCCAGGTGTAGTGGCTCACACCTGTAATCCCAACACTTTGGGAGGCTGAGGCAGGCAGATCATTTGAGGTCAGGAGTTTGAGACCAGCCTGACCAACATGGTGAAATCCCATCTCTACTAAAAATACAAAAAAAATTAGCCAGGTGTAGTGGCACATGCCTGTAGTCCCAGCTACTCAGGAGGCTGAGGCAGGAGAATTGCTTGAACCTGGGAGACAGAGGTTGCAGTGAGCCAAGATTGTGCCACTGCACTCCAGCCTGAGAGACAGAGTGAGACTCCATCACAAAAAAAAAAAAAAAGAATGAGGCTGGGCATGGTGGTTCATGCCTATAATCCCAGCACTTTGGGAAGCTGAGGGAGGCAGATCACTTGAGATCAGAAATTCGCGACTAGCCTGGCCAAAATGGTGAAACCCCATCTCTACTAGAAATACAAAACTTAGCCAGGCATTGTGGCATGTGCCTTGTAGTCCCAACTACTTGGGAGGCTAAGGCATGATAATTGCTTGAACACAGCAGGCAGGGGTTGCTGTGAGCTGAGATGGTGCCACTTCACTCCAGCCTGGGCGACAGTGTGAGACTCTGTCTAAAAAAAAGAAGAAAAAAAAATCTCAAGATGGTTTAAAGACTGTAAAACCCAAAACTATAAAAACTTTAGAAGAAAATCTAGGCATTACCATTCAGGACATGGTCACAGACAAAGATTTCATGACGAATTCACCAAAAACAATTGAAACGAAAGTAAAATTGACAAGCAGGATTGAATTAAACTAAAGAGCAAATTCTTTTTTTTTTTTTTTTTTTTTTTTTTTTTTTTTTTTTTTTTTTGAGACGGAGTCTCGCTCTGTCGCCCGGACTGGATGCAGTGGCCAATCTCAGCTCACTGCAAGCTCCGCCTCCCGGTTTACGCCATTCTCCTGCCTCAGCCTCCGAGGAGCTGGGACTACAGGCGCCCGCCACCTCGCCCGGCTAGTTTTTTGTATTTTTTAGTAGAAGACGGGTTTCACCGTGTTAGCCAGGATGGTCTCGATCTCCTGACCTCGTGATTCGCCCGTCTCGGCCTCCCACATGCTGGGATTACAGGCTTAGCCACCGCGCCCGGCCAAGAGCAAATTCTTAATGAAATCTCGTCTTAGTTGTTGATGTTGTTGTTCTCCTCCTCCTTCTCCTACTCTTCTGCCTGCCTCCCTTCCTCCCTCCTTTCCTTCCTTTCATTCTTCAGATATCAAAGTGCTACCATATTAGATATTTCAAGGCCAGGCACGGTGGCTCACGCCTGTAATCCCAGCACTTTGGGAGGCTGAGGCAGGTGGATCACGATCAAGACCATCCTGGCCTACACTGTGAAACCCCGTCTTTACTAAAAATACAAAAAATTAGCTGGGCATGGTGGCATGCACCTGTAGTCCCAGCTACTTGAGAGGCTGAGGCAGGAGAATAGCTTGAACCTGGGAGGCAAGGATGTAGTGAGCCGAGATCACGCCACTGCACTCCAGCCTGGATGACAGCAAGACTCCAACTAAAAAAAAAAAAAAAAAATTCAGTATCAAATGATAATAGAAAATCAAATATTGGTTCTAGCTTCTCCTATTATTTAATACTTGGAGGGCAACCTTCTTACCAACCTAGGCATGATGACAATCTGCTGTGCTCAACCTTGGAGTTTGTATTTGGTGATTCTGTTTCAGCAGTCTAAAGAGACTTAGCTTTATGTGTGTACTGTTGGCTTTGTGAACCAGAAGAAATAGTGATTGAGACCAGTAAATAAAATAGGAAATGAAGAAACGATACCCTACATAGAAAATATTGGAAATATCAGAGGAATTAATATAATAACCTCTCTTTCCTCTTGCCTGAACCCAACTGTAAGGGGTGACACAATTTTTTGAGAACAGCCTCACAGGACATGGAATAAGACAGAGACAGGAAGATAATGAATATGAAAGGACAAATGGAGAATAATCAGCACAGTTTTCAGGAAAATATAAAATTTTAATTGGGGCCAATGGTTCCTTAGGAAGGAAGTTGGATGATCTTTTGCTACAGAGAAGCTATTTCTGGGATTCAAGGTCTCTTGAAGTAAAGGAGCAGTATCAATGATCATTGTGAGAAAGCCACAGAAGTGTGGGAATGAGTGGTGAACACGGGTTTACTTATGAAGATGTTTTGAACTTCTCTGGCAGGCAATGTTCAGTGCTACTGGGTTTCTTATTTATTATATAATTGCCCTTCAAGGAGCCATTGCCAATTTTAATGTCTCCCATATGTGTTCTTTCTTGAGTGCTTGCTCTCCCTCTTCCTCTTTCTCTTTCTCTCCCCTCATTCCGCTGTGGTTAAACACAGAAGACAGTTGCAGCGTTGTGGGTCAAAGGGTTATTTTAAGCTTATGAAAGGACAGTCCAAACAGAGGATATAGGCTTTATGGCCAAAGTTTGTGCTCAGTAAAGAGTCCCTTTATGTCAACAAATGAAATTAAAAGAAAAATCTGGGGTAGTAAGCTTTATGAAACATAGCCAGCTTTATGTGGCTTTTTTTTTTTTTTTTTTTTGAGATCAAGTCTCGTTCTGTTGCCCAGGCTGGAGTGCATTGGCGCAATCTCAGCTCACTGCAACCTCCTTCTCCCAGGTTCAAGCGATTCTCCTATGTCAGCCTCCCAAGTAGCTGGGATTACAGGTGCACATTTATGTGGCCTTTTTGAATCAGTATTGGTTAATGAAATTCTAAGGCATCCTTTCCCACTCTAACCCTCCCTCCCCCAACTTTTACCCCCAACTTTTATCATTTTTGAAAGAAAACACAAGACATTAGAGCCAACATTGCCAATGTTATATTATAATCCTAAATATGATCCATAAATTAGGGGATAAAGCTTTGTGAAAATTTTGCATAGAAAGTAGTATCACTGTAGAAAATATAGGACTGTTGTTTTATTTTATGTTGAATTTGTTCTAAATGGTTCTATTTAAGTATTTAATATGTGATAAGTCTTTTTTATTTTCTGTTTTAAGCATTTTGTCACTGTAGTATTGTTTTGCAGAAGAATTGCTCAGGACCTAGATAAGGAAGTTTTTAAAATGGACAGTTATACACAAAGAGGTTATGGTGTGTAGGTGGATAAAACCAAACATTTGCTTACTAACAGCCTTCAGTTATTCTGTAGACTAATAATCAATTCTACTCTCTAACCTTGCTAGGAAGTGAGTTTAAACTAAAGCATTCAAGATTTAGGCTTGACCAGTAAGAGTTCCCTGAGGAGTGCTGAGTGGTTAGCAGGGAAGGAGTTCCTTAGGAATATGTGAGATGGCCTTCTCAGGAAGTGTTAGAGCTAGCTCAGTTTTTTTGTTGGTTTGGAGAGAGAATCCTCTCAAGGATTTTGTCATAGGATTTTGTAGCTTTTTAAAATTTCCACTTGGAGAGACAAAAATTTGAATATTTTGCCTTTGCTTTCCATTGTAATTTGGAATGGCTATTTAAACTGTTGAGTTTAATACACTGCTGTACTCCCCAGGATCACAAAGTACATGTTCTTGATAATGATGTGCTTGCTTATCTACTAACCACATTCTGACTCTACTCCGTACTGCATCCTTTACTGAAAAGAAGCAAGTTTGATTCTTGACTCAGATGCTTAAATACAGGAATTTTAGTCGAATCATCTCTTATTTTTATCGCCATTTAAGCCTAAGATGACCATGAAAAAAGTAACAGGTGTTTCAGATTGCTTTTGTACCTTCTGCCTCTGGCTTGATAAGCATCATATCTGCCTTCCTTTCTTTTCTTTCCTTTCCTTTCCTTTCCTTTCCTTTCCTTTCCTTTCCTTTCCTTTCCTTTCCTTTCCTCCCCTTCCCCTTCCCCTTTCCCTTTCCCTTTCCCTTCTTTCTTGAGATAGGGTCTTACTCTGTTGCCAAGGCTGGAGTCCAGTGGCATGATCTTGGCTCACTGCAGCCTTGACCTTCTGGGCTCAAGCGATCCTCCCACCTCAGCCTCCTAAGTAGTTGGGACTACAGGCACATGCCACCATGCCCAGCTTATTTTTATACTTTTTGTAGAGATGGGGTTTCACCATGTTGCCCAGGCTGGTCTGAAACTCCTGGCTCAAGCAATTCACCTGCTTCAGCCTCCCAAAGTGCTGGGATTACAGGCATGAGCCACCACCCCTAGCCCACATCTGCATTTGTGAATATATATACACACATATATATATATGTGTGTGTGTATGTGGTGTGTGTATATATATATTTTTTTTTTTCTTTTTTTTTTTTTTGGAGACTGAGTCTTACTCTGTCGCCCAGGCTGGAGTGCAATGGCACGATCTCGGTTCACTGCAACCTCTGCCTCCTGGGTTCAAGCAATTCTCCTGCCTCAGCCTCCTGAGTAGCTAGGATTACAGGCACCCACCACCACGCCTGGCTAATTTTTGTAGTTTTAGTAAAGATGGGGTTTCACCATGTTGTTCAGGCTAGTCTCGAACTCCTGATCTCCTGATCCGCCCGCCTCGGCTTCCCAAAGTGCTGGGATTACAGGCGTGAGCCACCGCGTCCGGCCTCTAAATATATTTTCAGGTGCATCAGAGGTATTTTCCGTAGGGTACCGCAGCCAAATGCAAAATGTGAAGAAATGTCTACATGTTAAGCCCCAGTTTAAAGGCTCTTGAATTCCTTATAAGATATTTTGATAGCATAACTAGATGAAAGTAGGCCTTGGTAATACAGTTGTAAGTTAACAATTTCAAGTGTCATGTATGTTTATGTGTTGCTTTTGAAGGCTAATATGTTATTATTTCAAGGGGAGGAAGGTGAAGATTGGGATGGAAAATATATCTATTTAACTTTGGACTTCTTTATTTAGCCCACTCTTTCTCTCTAGTATTTGGCATCCCTCAAAAATAAAGTGAGCTTCATTCATACATAGAGGTCCAATCACAAATGAGTCCTGAAACCTACAACAAACTAATAATCCCTTAGTCAGAAAAGATCCTGGCTATTTATAAACAAGCTTTACTCAGTTGCTCCTATCTCTATGAATATTGTTCCTGGTAATCTCTTTACCTTTAAATAGAAAACCAGGTGATTTATTACTGTAACTTACTTTCACTGAGGTGAAATATAAGCTACATCTTCTTTTTTATCAATGTCCTTAATATATATGTTAGTTACTGGTAATCACTAATTTCTGGACCATTGTGTCCAAGGCCAGATGTTTAAAAAATTGTTTTAGGCCAGATGCAGTGGCTAACGCCTGTAATCCCAGCTCTTTGGAAGGCCGAGGCAGGTGGATCACTTGAGGTCAGGAGTTTGAGACCAGCCTGGCCAACATGACGACACCCTGTCTCTACTGAAAAAAAAAAATACAAAACTTAGCCAGGCGTGGTAGTGCATGCCTGTAATCCCAGCCACTCAGGAGGCTGCGGCAGGAGAATTGCTTGAACCTGGGAGGCAGAGGTTGCAGATCAGGCCACTGTATTCCAACCTGGGTGATGGAGGAAGACTCTGTCTCAAAAAAAAAAAATATTGTTTTAAAGTCAAACTAAAGGCCTCAGTGAAAATGAACGAAGAACAGGCTTTCACATCTGAGACCTGTTCTGAATTTTGCCAACTGAACTGCCTAATTTGTCATAAATTTGCTTTTCTTTCCCAAAGGAGATAACCCCTCCTACAGCTTGAACACTTATCAGTATTCTTTCTTTGTTTAAACTTGGTTTTTGCTTTGGACTAAGTGAAAACTTGTCAAAGTTTCTAAGCTCACGTATGAGACTGCACTTCTCTCCTATCCAAATACATGTTTGAGGACAGGACTCCTGTAGGCGAGGAGAGCTGCCTTCCCTATCGTTGGAAGCCTTTCATCCGAGAGGCCCCTTCTTTCCCTTTGTACTTATTTCTCCCTGGGGGATATTCACTGCCATCCATGTAGATTCAGCTTAGCAGCTTAGCAACAGCAAAATCAACTCCTGAATATTATTCTAGCTGATGGCAAAGTGACACCCTCCTTCTGAAGAAGCTTGTTGGCCTTCCTTTCCTACCCCCATCGCTTTGGAGATGGGGGTAGGAAATGTCATAGTATTGTAGAGGAGGAAAAACTTTTTCTCTGCCTTCTTAGGTTCATGTATAAGGCCTGCAAATTAAACTGACAAAAGTTTCACAGGAGAAAAAAAAATTACAAATTTTACTGATGTCAGTATTTTTAATTTTGTATGCACACAAGCTTAACAGAAAAAAAAGAAAATGAAAACCCAATGAGGCAGTCAGACTTGAAAGCTTGCATACCATTTTAACAAAGGAAGATAAATTGTGAAGAGAAGTGACTGTGACTAGACAAAGGAAAAAGGGTTTGGTCTTCTAAAGGTGGTAAATTATGGGAATTAAATATATGGTGAATCTAATGGTATATAAAGAGTTATTTTACTAAGGTTTGTGCAGACTCATCATGGTGTCAGCTTTCCATCTTTTTCATGCCCACAAAACTTCCCTAGAGAGGGATTTATGGCAGTTCTCACTGTCTCTTTTTTTTTTTTTTTTGAGATAAGGTCTCACCCAGGTTGCTAGGCTCACTCCACCTCTTGGGTTCAAGCAATCCTCTAACCTCAGCCTCCCAAGTAGCTAGGACTACAGGTGCACACCACCATGTCGGACTTTATTTTATTTTTTATCTTTAGAGATAGGGTTTCATTATTATTGCCCAGGCTGGTATTGAACTCCTGGCTTCAAGTGATCCTCCTGCCGCAGCCTCCCAAAGTGCTGGGGTTACGGGCATGAGCCACCATGCCTGGCCTGGCAGTTCTCATTTTTTAGAAGTTTCTGCTCTTGGCCAGATAAGGGAAATCTCCAAGACTTCTTTTTCCATCTGTTGAGTCTCGATTGCCTTCAGCGCAAAATAACCTATATGCCAGAGTGGCATAGTTGGGGCTGGTATATTCTGATACTTTTCAGTAGTTAGAGAGGAAAATACAGAGAAAAGAACATTGACTTGGTGACTGTCATCAACAGAGGTACATTAATTAGCCACATCATTTAACATGCCTGGGGCTTAATTTCATTATCTAGAAAACAAGGCAATTGGATTATATGCTCTGTAAGGATTCATACTGCTCTAAAATTACTTTATTATTGTTCTTAAGGATTTTGAATGTAGTTGTTCTTAGATACATAAAATATATCCTTGTCTCTCAAGATAATGCAGATGTAGAATTTGTCCAGTGTACATGAAATTCCTGCTACCATAACTCAGAGATCTTACGACTGGGCAACATACTAAGCCCCGCCCCTCCACCGTCTCTACCAAAAAAAAAAATTTTTTTTAAATTAGCTGGGTGTGGTTGTGCATACCTGTAGTCCTAGCTACTCAGGAGGCTGAGGTGGGAGAATCGCTTTAGCCCAGGAGTTTGAGGCTACAGTGAGCTATGGTCATGCCACTGCACTCCATTATGGAGGGCAAAAATAATAGAGGGGAAAAACAAAATCTTATTTTTTGGTATCTACCATCTACCTAACCTCAGATTGACTGACGAAGCCTCACAGAGGGAATGTATTTAAGGGAGCTGTGAGGAGGGTTGGCTTGCAGCAAGTGGAAGGGCCCCAGAAATGTTTGTTGCTAGTTCAAGATCTGGTTATCTCTCAGTTATCTGGCTCATGTTTCCCAAGCAACTTGTCACAATTTCCAGCATAACCACTAAATCCAAGTTAGCTCACTTCCCAGACTAACTCAAGAGTCCATCAGAGTAAGTCAAAATTCTCTTCATTTTTGTAATCTAAAGTGCTGTGGAGACAGTATAGACTTCGGAGTCATCCAGAGCTGAGAGTTCACCGTCCGATTCTGCCTTTTTATGCCATTTATTTTTGGTACAGGTTAACCTCTTTGTGCCTCAGGGTCCTCATTTTTAAAACTACTCAAGTTCTTACCTTAAAAATTATTAGAGGATCAAATGAGATGACAAAGAGGAAGAGCTTCTCATCTGTCTCCTAGTGAGAACATCTGACATTTGTACGCCTCTTATTTATTAATACGAAACACCATCATAAAAGCACTTTTATTTAGAGCATTATGTGGATATGCTTTGCTGGGTAAAATATCACTTCGATATTAAGGTCTGAGCTGGGCTTGCTGGATTGGGACCCTGGGTATTTTGAGTTTGGTCATGCCAGATGGCCTTGGCTATCTTGTGGTTTCCCTCTAAAATATCCTTTTATGTTTTCCAGGAATCTGAATTTCTGTGTTTGGAATTTGATGAGGTCAAAGTCAACCAAATTCTGAAGACGCTGTCAGAGGTAGAAGAAAGTATCAGCACACTGATCAGCCAGCCTAACTGAAGATGACGTATGAAGGAGTTGGAGTTGTTGAAACCAAGGTGTTCATGATCCCTCCCCACTGACCTTTTTTAAAAAAATTCTTGTGCCCGCATTGGTATTAAATCCTCGCATTCAATCTTCCTGCCTCTGCTTGCTGAGATTTCTTTTTTTCTAGCTTTCATTTACTCTTACAGTCGTTCTAGTGCAGAGGTTCTCACTCTTCAGTGTGCATAAATGTTATAAGGGGTACTTGTAAAAGCATTCACTTTTTTGTTGTTATTGTTAAATTCAGAGTCTTGCTCTGTCACCCAGGCTGGAGTGCAGTGGTGCAGTCATGGCTCACTGCAGCCTCAAGCTCCTGGACTCAAGCGAGCCTCCCATCATCTCAGCCTCTCAAGTAGCTGGGACTACAGGTCCATGCCACCACACTTGGGTAATTTTTTTTTTTTTTTTCTTTGAGACAGAGTTTTGTTCTTGTTGCCTAGGCTGGAGTGCAATGGCACGATCTTGGCTCACTGCAACCTCCGCCTCCCAAGTTCAAGCAATTCTCCTGCCTCAGCCTCCTGAGTAGCTGGAATTGCAGGCATGCACCACCATGTCCGGCTAATTTTGTTTTTTTAGTAGAAATGGAGTTTCTCCATGTTGAGGCTGGTCTCAAACTCCTGACTTCAGGTGATCCACCCGCCTCAGCCTCCCAAAGTGCTGGAATTACAAGCGTGAGCCACCACGCCCAGCCTGATTTTTGTATTTTTTGTAGAAATGGGGTTTCACCATGTTGCCCAGGCTGGTCTGGAACTCCTGGGCTCAAGCAATCCTCCCACCTTGGCTTCCCAAAGCCCAAAGTGCTGGGATTACAGGCATGAGAAAAGTATTTACATTAAAAAAAAAAAAAAAAGCCGGCTTCCAGGGCCCTATCCCCAGAGACTTGGATTCAATAGGATTGGGGCGAGAGGGATCAACAGTGGAAATCCTTGATATAGTGGTTTGTCCTGGGTGGGGTTTTAAGAATTTATACATGATAAATCATGCAGGAATTATTTTTAAAGTAGAAAAAAAGCTTTTATCATGTAAATATAGGGCTGACCAAAGTGCTATGTCCTTAGCTGAGGCATAGGAGCACCTACCTAACCTAGAAAAGATATACCTGACCCCAGTTAAAACCTGAGATGCTTCTGAAACTGATTTGGGCATTTGGATTAGTTCTGCTTAAATCTGGGGCAGCTGATTTGATCTGAACTACTGAGAGACTCAGGTTTTTCTGGAACCTAGAACTAAATTGGTCTCACAACAAAGGGACTCCCTTCACTTGCCTCAAGTCAGGATCGTGGGAAGGGGCAGATGTCTGCTGAGACTGACGTGAGGTCTTTTACCTCAGAAAATTTTACCTGAGTCATTAAAATAAAACCCCTTTCAAAAAATTTCTTTAAGGAAAACGAGTGTAGCCGGGCGCGGTGGCTCAAGCCTGTAATCCCAGCACTTTGGGAGGCCGAGACGGGCAGATCACGAGGTCAGGAGATCGAGACCATCCTGGCTAACATGGTGAAACCCCGTCTCTACTAAAAAGTACAAAAAACTAGCCGGGCGAGGTGGTGGGCGCCTGTAGTCCCAGCTACTCAGGAGGCTGAGGCAGGAGAATGGCGTAAACCCGGGAGGCGGAGCTTGCAGTGAGCTGAGATCCAGCCACTGCACTCCAGCCCCGGCGATAGAGCGAGACTCCGTCTCCAAAAAAAAAAAAAAAAGAAAGAAAGAAAAACGAGTGTAATAAAAACTAGGTCCTACTAGAGAAGTTACCAAACACCAAGAATATTCCAAAGGAGGAGGCTGTCAACCAGCATATTGAGGCTATGGTCCTTGTTGAACAGGTTTTGTCATCTGATACTGATAATATTTAGAAATCTAAGATGCCTTTGGGGTATAATATGTTCAAAAAATGTGGTTCTCTTGGTCTGGTTAGAGCATATGTCCATGCTAATGAGTTTGTTTCAGGACAGGAATAAGTCCTCTTCTGTTAAGCAGTTTCTCCTAAATCAGTTTGGAGACATTTCAGAAGCTCTTCCAACACCCAAGCTGAAATTATTGACTTCTTCTCTGATTAAAACCATCCCAGCAGTTAGCAAACAATAACCAGCAGGTTTTCAATGTGGCCCCTGTGGACCCTTCAGAAAACATCTTGAAACAGTACTGTAAATAGTTTCAAGAAAGGAATGTGGTTTGGAAAAAAAAAAAAGAAAACTATTTTCAACTTGCCTTCTGTTCCCAGGGCTGCTGCCATGTAATCTAGGAGAATTTTGATAAGGTTTCCTGCTGTAAAATGGAGCAATAGAATATCTCATCAGATAATCGGATTCCAGATGTCCTTGGATGGAATAACTAGAGCTACCTAACCTTAGGATTGACTCACATATCCCATGGAAGTCTGTGGAAGTGTGCAGGAACGGCACATGGGCCACAAGGAGAGGAAATCATTGTCATAGTTTGAAGCTCTGTTTAGGTCATCCCATGAAAGTAATAGCTACAAGAGTGGCCATGGGCTTTTAAAATTGTATTCCCAAACCCTAGGTCATTGGAAGAACTATAGTTAATGTATACTGCGTTTTCAAGAATTAAAAAGAAAACCAAAAAACTGGTTGTTGAAGGTGGTCCCCCTATTTAACACTAAGCACTTCTGAATGCAAGTTGTTTCTAACAGGATATATTTTATATTTACTGATGATTTTTAATTTTTTATTATCAAAGGTATATATGTTTATTATAGTCTATTATGAAAATACAGAAACCTACTAAGAACAGTTAATGGCCCATCAATCTAATGTACAGAAAAAAGGCTAGAACTAGGAGAAGAGTTGACTTTCCTTAAATAAATTCCCAAATGTATTTACTCCAAAACTGTGGAGTACACAGTTTTATTTATTTATTTAGAGACAGAGCCTCAGTCTGTCACCCAGGCTGGAGTATAGTGGTGCAATATCGGCTCACTGCAACCTCCGCCTCCTGGGTTCAAGTGAGTCTCCTGCCTCAGCCTCCTGAGTAGCTGGGACTACTGGCACCTGCCACCATGCCCGGCTAATTTTTTTTTTTTTTTTTTGTCTTTTTAGTAGAGACAGGGTTTCACCATGTTGGCCAGGCTGGTCTCGAACTCCTAACCTCAAGTGATTCACCTTCCTCGGCCTCCCAAAGTGCTGAGATTAGAGGCATGAGCCACTGTATCCGGCCTAGTACACAGTTTTTAACTTTGATAAACATTGTCAAATTCCTCTCCAGGAAGGTCATATTAATTCGTATTCCCTCTGAGAAAGTATAAGACTAAATTACCACCTGTCTTGCCTAATTGGCTATCATCATTTTTTGTATTTTCTGGGACTAAGTTCTTAGAAAGTTTTGTAAGGGACACATACATCAAACCAGGACATCTCCCTGGTAACAATACAAGCATGGAGAAAGGACCAGGGAAGGAGAAAACAGGCATAAAGTTCCCAGAGACCCCACTAGGTTTTCTACCTCTGTGATCCTAGATTAAAATCACTTTATTTTGATTTCAGGAAATTAGGGACAAAATAAAAATCTCAGCCTGAACTGGACCTTGTAGACATTATCCCTGCTTGAGCAATAAGCACTCTAAATTCAGTCTGTTTAGAAACATTCCTGTCAGTTAGCCGGAGGTTGTAGCACAGGCCTCAAGTCCAAGCTACTCAGGAGGCTGAGGAAGGAGGACGCCTTGAGCCCCGGAGTTTGGGGCTTCAGGCAACAACAGCAAGAGCCCATCTCTAAAAGAGAAAGAAAAGGAGAGAAAGAGAGAGAGATGAGAGAAGAAAAGAAAAAACAGTCTAGCCAAGCTAAAAGTTAGCTTTTAGAAGAAAGTCAGAAAGTAACTCCAGACTTTGGTAGCGTTGTGTTGATAAGAAGCAAAAGATTTGGCCTTATTCTTAGGTCAGGCTTTCCTTGGAAGCTATAGTTCTTCTCAGCTGTAACAGCAAAGGCCTGAATTCCATTATAGACTCTATTTCCTTTATATAACCTCTCTTCCCCCAGTTTTATTTTAATAATGATTCAAAAAGTTGCAGCATTAAAAAAAAGTAGTTTAACTCTTCGCCCCCAAATGCAAGAAGGTGGTGAAAAGCAGTGGATGACATTGAGTATCTTAAATAGCTGACATCATGTCAAACTATTAATTGAAGTTATTTTTTTACACCTGAGTGAACATTTAGAAAACAATATACATAGAAATTAAAGGGAAATTAATGCTAAACAGATGTTAGAAAATACTGTTTTCTGAAGTGTACAGTAAGTATCTTTTTGTGTGGTTTTTTTTCTTTTATTTTCTTTTTTTCTTTTTTTAATTTTTAATTTATTTATTTATTGAGATGGAGTCTCACTCTGTCAGCCAGGCTGGAGTGCAGTGGCGCGATCTTGGCTCACTGTAACCTTCGCCCTTTGAGTTCAAGTGATTTTCCTGCCTCTGCCTCCCAAGTTCCTGGGATTACAGGCACCTGCCACCGCACCTGGCTAATTTTTTTTTATTTTTAGTAGAGACGGAGTTTCACCATCTTGGCCACACTGGTCTTGAACTCCTAACCTCATGATCCACCTGCCTCAGCCTCCCAAAGTGCTAGGATTACAGGCATGAGCCACCATGCCGGCCTTTTTTTTTTTTTTTTTTTTTTTTTGAGAAGGAGTCTCACTCTGTCGCCCAGGGTGGAGTGCAATGGTGCAATCTCCGCTCACTGCAACCTCCACCTCCCAGGTTCAAGTGATTCTCCTGCCTCAGCCTCCTGAGTAGCTGGGATTATAGGCATGCGCCACCACACCCAGCTAATTTTTGTATTTTTAGTAGAGACAGGGTTTCACCATGTTGGCCAGGTTGGTCTCGAACTCCTGACCTCAGGTGATCCACCCGCCTCAGCCTCCCAAAGTGCTGGGATGACAGGCATGAGCCACCACACCTGACCTCAAAGTGTATAGTAAATATCTAAGCCAATGAATGGGGCAAGATATAGAAGGAATCCTAGGATCAGCTGAGAAATAATTGAATACTTTCCTAAAAGAACAGGATACTGGAAGGGATGGGGCTTTGTGGGACAATTGCTATTTTGAATTCTTAGGTGTCCAACTTTACAACCAAGGTTTTCAAATATTTTAAATGGTGATTTAGTCAGCAGAAGGGAAAACTAAAATAGAACATAATTAGCTTAAGCTTTCCTCTAGTTGTAGAGTATACAGGTTTTGACCGCAAAATTTGAGAAATTGCAATTTTTATCTAAGTGCAGTCAAGTTTTCCTTATTTGGGGATGGTCATAATTGTCTCTCATGGCAACCCAACTGTGTGCAACATTGAACCATCCTTTGTTGCAAAGGAACCTGCCTGGGCATGCTTCCTGTTAGATAAATGGTCCCAACTGGCATAACTTACAAGTTTGGTACACAAACTATCTGATTACAATACTAATGCTATACATGAGCAGGTAGTAAAATATGGGCATTTACATCATTTATTCACCAAGTACTGTGATTAGGCATTTTCTTTCTCTTTTATTATATTTTAAAATTTTAGGCTGGGCGCGGTGGCTCACGCCTGTAATCCCAGCACTTTGGGAGGCCGAGGCGGGCGGATCACAAGGTCAGGAGATCGAGACCATGGTGAAACCCCGTCTCTACCAAAAATACAAAAAATTAGCCGGGCGCGGTGGCGGGCGCCTGTAGTCCCAGCTACTCCGGAGGCTGAGGCAGGAGAATGGCGTGAACCCGGGAGGCGGAGCTTGCAGTGAGCCGAGATCGCGCCACTGCACTCCAGCCTGGGCGACAGAGCCAGACTCTGCCTCAAAAAAAAAAAAAAAAAAATTTTATATAGAGACAGGGTCTCCCGCTGTCCCCCAGGCTAGAGTGCAGTGGTGCAACTGTTACTCACTGCAGCCTGAACTCCTGGGCTCAAGTGATCTTCTCACCTCAGCACCACCACACCCGGCTTGTTTCTGTTTTACATGCTTTTGGCTAGTTTCTGTTTCCCGCTGGTGTTAGGGTTTTAACTTCTATTGATTCACAGGATGCAGGTGGGGGAGAGATGGCAAGGGGGAAAATATGAATTTGATTACTCAAGCGTCACAAGGTGAAACTGTTAGTTTAAAATAATTTTCGGCTGAAAAATTAAAATCATTAAATTATTTCCTTCATGCTGTTATTACACTGTTTTTATATTAAAGAAGTAAGCACAAATATGAGGATTGTATATTATTTCTTTTTTTTTTTTTTTTTTTTTGAGACGGAGTCTCGCTCTGTCACCCAGGCTGGAGTGCTGTGGCCGGATCTCAGCTCACTGCAAGCTGCATCTCCCGGGTTCACGCCATTCTCCTGCCTTAGCTTCCCGGGTAGCTGGGACTACAGGCGCCGCCACGTCACCCGGCTAGTTTTTTTTTTTGTAGTTTTTAGTAGAGACAGGGTTTCACTGTGTTAGCCAGGATGGTCTCGATCTCCTGACCTCGTGATCCGCCCGTCTCGGCCTCCCAAAGTGCTGGGATTACAGGCTTGAGCCACCGCGCCCGGCCTATTTCTATTCTGGCTATTTTTAGAATCATGGCTAACAATTGGCATGGATTTCAGAATGACTGATTTGGAGTCTTTAGCATCTCGTCAAAAATGAGGAAACATCTGGACAGACAGGGCAGAGAATTTATAGAAGGCTGTGGTCAGGAAGGAGTTTCAGGTCTACTGTCTTCCATCTCTATGTTCTACCTTTCAGACCCTTCAAAAGAATAAGTACTTATTTTAAAAATCTGTGTCCTTGCTCAAGCATTTAAATAATGACAGTTCCTGTAGTGAGGATCTTTGTATGCAGATGTGACCTAGGACTAGGCCCAATGTCACTTGCATCCTGCATCCATGTTAGACCTGTCTCTGTGCTTCAGGTTGCTGTCACTCTTTGTAGAGCCTGATGCTGTTTGTGATGACCTTGGCCTCACTTTCCACTCAGTGCCACCCTTCTCTGGGTGCAGTGTGCAAAATGAGTGAGTTGGCTGCCACGTGGGGCTTCCAGGCTGTCCACAGTACCCAGGTCGCCAGCACATTATTCTCATCCTAGCTGGACAACCATTGACCCAAGCTTGGGTCTCGGGTTCTTGGTGCCAAGTTATTATAAATGGAGAACTGATACCGGGGCATGATGGCTCACACCTATAATCCCAGCACTTTGGGAGGCTGAGGCAGGAGGATTGCTTGAACTCAGGAGTTCAAGGCCAGCCTGGGCAACACAGGGAGACCCTGTCTCTACTAATAAAAAAATTAGCCAGGCATAGTGGTGCATGCCTGATCCCAACTACTCAGGAGGCTGAACTTGGAGGTGGAGGCAGCAGTGAGGCTGTGTTTGTGCCACTGCACTCCATCCTGGGTGACAGAGCAAGACCCTCTCTCAGAAATTAAATAAATAAAAAATTTTTGAAATGGAGAACTGAGAAAAGGAACACTAATGCAGTTGTATTCCCATGGAAGATAGTCAAACAAAGCTAAACATAGCTGGCGTAAGGAAACCAGTGGCTGCTAACAGTCGTGGAACTGTGCAACTGAACTAACCCCAAGTCTTACTCCCTCCCTAGAGAGTTGAGGCCAGAAGCATTTTCTGTAGCATCCGTGGCAGAGCTGTGGGGCCTTTCTGGCTCAACTGGGAAGGAAGGTGACGGCTGTTGTTCTTCAAGGAATCGCTTTCCTGCCTCCTGAAGGGAATCACCAGGTCCTAGATTCTGGAAAGGGAAGGGAAAGTGGAGAACACAAAAAGGAAACGTTTTCTTGTTCTCCCATGATATTCATGTGCATGTCCCCAAGCAGATTGCCAGAGGAAATGAAGGTTCTTTTTAAAAAATAATAATTAATTAATTAAATAATTAATTAATTCTGGCCCAGCACGGTGGCTCACACTTGTAACCCAGCACTTTGGGAAGATGAAGCAGGAGGACCACTTGAGCCCAGGAGTTAGAAACAAGTCTGGGCAACATAGTAAGACCCTGTCTCTACAAAAATGTTGACCAATTAGCTGGGTGTGGTACACATAGCTGTAGTTCCAGCTACTCAGGAGGCTGAGATGGGAGGATTACTTGAGCCCAGGAGTTCAAGACCAACCTGGGCATGATGGTAAGACCTCATCTCAATTTAAAGAGGAAAAAAAAAAAAAAAATCCCTCCCATGCCTGTAATTCCAGCACTTTGGGAGGCTGAGGTGGGTGAGTCGTTTGAGCTCAGGAGTTCAAGACCAGTCTAGGCAACATGGCAAAATTCTGTGTCTACAAAAAATACAAAAAATTAGCCAGGCATGGTGGTGCACGCCTGAAGTCCCAACTACTTGGGGAACTGAGGTGGGAAGATCAATTGAGCCCAGAGGTCATGGCTGCAGTGAGCCGAGATCATGCCACTGCACTCCAACCTGGGTGACCTTGTCTCAAAAAAAAACACCACCAAAATCCCTTAAAACAGAGTTCAGTGAAGGTTGTCATTCTGTGCAAAAATGAACTTACCCAGTGGGTTTATATTTACTATCAACCAATATCATCCTATGAATAGCAGAAAAAGGCAAGTGAGGCCACGTAACATTTCATTTTCTCCTGGAGCCCCAGGCTGACCTGGTTTGGCTGGCCAGGGTGGGACTAGAGGTGAGGCTTCAAATCATCTGGGTGCAGGCAGACCACCTAGACCAAGAAAGTACCTTTCAAACCGCTACACTTGTCATCCTAGTTACTCAGGAGGCTGAGGCAGGAGGATCCTTGAGCCCAGGAGTTCAAGACTGTCCTGGACAACATAGTGAGACCCCATCCTGAATGAATGAATGGTGCCTTTCCCCAGACCTCCTTTGAATTGAAAGAAAACAAGTCACTTTGTAAGTTACTTTATATGAACCGTTAAAACTGTGGCTACAGCCGTTTGCTGGGTGGTGTATCACCACTTCAAATTATCATTTATAGGGAATTTAGAGAAAAATCTTTCCCCCTAAAATCGGGAAGTTTAAAAATAAGTAACCAGATAATCTGGAGCCAGGAGCATGTAGTGGGAGAGTTATCAGGCCCACCCAGTTCCCTGAGACAGATGGAAAAACTGACACTTCTCTTCATCAGTTCTTATAGATATAATTTCAATAAACGGGAAGAGATAATGCAAAACCCTTCCTTGTCCCTGTACACATGGGGAAGAGTTGAACAAAATGCTAGGGGAGTTTGGCTCTGAAGATCCCTGAATAACTTGAGAGCTCTCACTGGTGACCCATTCCTGGGAGAATCAACTTGCCGCCCCTTTGGGCAACCACTCCTGGAACCATAACGGAAGGGACAGGACCAAGCAAGTCCCTTGCCTTGAGTGAGTCCTGGGAGAAAGTGGTTACTGGGGTAACCACAGCCTGTGCCATTCTTCATAACCCAAATGCCATCCCTAGTTTTGCACCTAAAAGTTTAGCCAATTAATTGTGTTCATGGTTGTTAAGATGCTGGTTTGAGAAAGCTAGTAGTGCTTAAACTCGTCTTTCCATTCTTTTATCTTGTCCTTTTCTTCTGTTTAGGGAATGACTGAAAATTGCTGGTTCCATTTTTACCCTTACAGTGCCAGGTTCTAAATTACCCAGTAAGTTAGAATTAGGCATGTGTCTCCAGCTAAGCCAAAAATTTTTGAGAAACTTAATATACTTTTCAAATATCCAAAGATTAACAAAGTTATGGGATGGGAAAAATCAGAACTTTGTAGGATTTCTTTACTTTCACAGAATTTTAATTTGAATTACAAATGCAAAGGAGAGAGGAGAGTCATAATCTTTTCAGGGGCTTCTAAAGGGTCTTCATCTGGCCTGATATACTACAAAGGGTCCAGAGTGCCCTGGAGAAGAAGTGTAGGGCTGTCCACAAGGCCCACTGGAGAAGGGAGGATTGTAATCCAGGCGTAAGAAAGTGATTCTGGCCAGGTACGGTGGCTCACACCTGTAATGCCAACACTTTGAGAGGCTGAGGCAGGAGGATCACTTGAGCCCAGGAGTTCCAGACCAACCAGGGCAAGAAAGTAAGACCGCCATCTCTACAAAAATATATATATATATTTTTTTGAGATGGAGTTTTACTCTTGTTGCCCAGGCTGGAGTGCAATGGCACAATCTCGCCTCACCACAACCTCTGCCTCCCGGGTTCAAGCAATTCTCATGCCTCAGCCTCCTGAGCAGCTGGGATTACAGGCATGTGCCACCATGCCCGGCTAATTTTTGTATTTTTTTAGTAGAGACAGGTTTCTCCATGTTGGTCAGGCTGGTCTTGAACTTCTGACCCCAGGTGATCTGCCCACCCCAGCCTTCCAAAGTGCTGGGATTACAGGCATGAGCCACCACGCCCAGCCTACAAACAATTTTTTTAAAAAGATTAGACGTGGTGGCACATGCCTGTGGTCCTAGCTACACGGGAGGCTGAAGCAGAAGGATTGCCTGAGCCCAGGAGGTCACAGCTGTAGGGAGCCATGTTCACACCACTACGTTCCAGCCTGGGTGACAGAGCAAGACCCTGTCTCAAAAGAAAGAAGGTGCCTTCATCTCAGGAGCTCACAACCCTGACCATTTTCTTGATCTTTTAGGTGGAGGCTTATGGACATTGTCTTCAAGGAGTTATTTTGATTTCACTTTACACAAATAATATACATATATATTGTCCTTAAGAAGCATTTAATTTATAATTAAAGCTAAAATCTCCTTTGACCAATGCTATCAATCCTGGGTTTCTCCTCCACTTCCCAACCTCTGTTGTCACTTTGTGTCTCCTTCTAGTTTTGTTTTGTTTTGTTTGTTTGGTGATTTACCTGTTTGCATATATGTCCGTATTTATAGTATTGTTTTCTGTATTTCTGTAACATCAGTGCAGTCATTATGTATTGTCCTGCAGATTGCTTTTCCCCCCAGCAGTACGTCTGGAGACTTTCATGTTAGTACTGGAGACAAGCAACCCACCAAACTGGTATACAGAATACTTCAAAGTAGAAACATTTGAGCTACAGAAGATGCAGAAAAATATATTATCTGAACTTCCCACATCTGACTAAAGCAGAGCTTTACTCACGTCATCTGCCCCAACCCTCCCCTTCCCAGGAGGTCTCTAGTCAGGGAGGCATTGACCTTGGGCACTGGGATATTTAAAAAAAAAAAAAAAAGTGTAAACAGCCCCAACAGATAGAACTTTCCATCATTTGAAGCCCTAAATTCCCCCCCGTAGTAAGCTGTTCCATATATATATGAAATATGTTCCATATATATATGAAATATGTATATAATATGAAATATATATATATTTTTTAACTTTTATTTTAGATTTAGGGGTCCATGTGCAGGTTTGTTATTTGGGTATTTTGTGTGATGCTGACATTTGGCATATGAATGATTCTGTCACCCAGGTAGTGAACGTAGTACCCAGTAGTTAGTCTTTCAACCCCAGTAGTCCCTAGTAGCTATTACTGCCATCTTTATGTCCGTAAGTATCCACAGTTTAGCTCCCACTTGTAACGTGGTATCTGGTTTTCTGTTCTTGCATTAATTGGCTTAGGATAATGGCCTCCAGCTGCATCCATGTCACTGCAAAGGGTATGATTTTATTCTCTTTTAATGGCTGTGTGATTTTTTTTTTTCCCCTAGCTATTCTGGGAGCTACTCTGTTTAGGGTACTTTTGCATATGTAGTACATTTTTCTCCTGTTAATCTGTCTATTGTCAGTTGATTCACAGGCTGCTGACCAATTGGACCAAATTGGTAGAGAAGTTTTTCCTCCCAACAGTTTATATAAATGTACTTTATTAATTTTAACTGCTGCATAGTGTTCCATTTAGAATAGGTTGGAGGTTCTTGTTTGTTTTTGAGTTTCCTATTATAAACCAAAAATAAAATTCGAATCTCCCCAACCAGCTGAATGGACCCCCTCCGCCAAGGGGATCCCAAAAAAGCCTGAAGAAGTTCAGGCCATGACAGGAAGAGGGGTGGTTAGAAGTTCAGGCCATGACTGGAAGAGAGGAGGAAGGTCTCATTATATACTCTCCTCTCTTTGGAGTTTAGACCCAACTGACCAGCATTAACATTAAAACAGAGATTTTTAAGACCGACAAAACAGACTCTTTGTAGTAATAAGATCAAATTCCAACCTGACTGATATAACATCTCATGACAGACAGCAGGCCCTGAAGGAGATCGAAGTATTTTACCCCAAAATGTATGTCTTTGACATATTTTGAATGGCCCTGCAAAGCTGTCCCTTGTCGGGGAAATTTGCATTTTTTTAGAGAATCTCCTTCCTCTACTAGGTTTTTCCAGGGAGTTTGACACCTTTTAGGTCAGATAAGAGACTGTCACATCTATTATCTCTGAAGCTTGTTCCTTGGAGGCTTCATCTACATGACAAGAACCTTGGCTTCCAAAACATTCCCCCCTAACCATAACTCATGCTGACTTCAACTCTTCAGTCAGAGCTTAACTCGTTCAACCAATTGCCAGTCAGGAAATCTCTGAATCCACCTGTGACCTACAAATAGCCCCCAACTCCCACTTTGAGATGTCCCCCTATTCCAGGCCAAAACCAATGTATACCTTCCATGTATTGATTTATGTCTTTACCCATAACTTCTGTCTCCCTAAAATGTCTAAAACCAAGCCGCAATCCAACCATCTTGGGCACATACTCTCAGGACCTCCTGAGGCTGTGGCATGGGCCATGGTCCTTAACCTTGGCAAAATAAACATCTTAATCAGTTGAGACCTGTCTCAGATGCTTTTTGGTTTACACTATCAATGAGTGGGTTTTTAGGTTGTCTTCAGTTTTCCATTGCAGACAATGCTGCTGTGAACGTCCTTGAACATGCCTCCCTGTTTACATGTACAAATATATCTTAGAAAACAGGAATACTATATCATGAGTTATGTGCTTTTCTTTTCTTTTCTTTTCTTTTTTTTAATTGTAGACACTGTCAAATAGACTTTAGAATACGGATAAATGTTTAACAACCTGTCTTCCAAAAAGAGGAAGTGGGGCTGATTTGTAGCATTTACCAATTTCCATTGTGTGAATTCTACCACCATGGCTGATTTCAAACTACTAATGAGACATTAATACACAATCAGCTCTGCTAGCTGGTATGAAGTGGCTCCAGCATAGTTCTCAGAATCTCTCCAACTCAGAATGCATATAGATATTAGCAAATAGCCCTCTAAAGTAGCCCAACCAATGTATACTTTCACAAGCCGTGTATGAGAGTATCTACAGTCATGCTCTGCATAACGATGTTTCAGTCAATGACAGATGACGTGTGACAGTGGTCCCATAAGATTATAATGGAGCTGAAAAATTCCCTCACTAGTGTCTAAGATGTATTTGTACATAAACACATTATTCATGTGTTTATGGTGATGCTGGTGTAAACAAACTACTGTACTGCCAGTCATATAAAAATATAACACATACAATTATGTGTAATACATAATACTTGATAATAAGTGACTGTGTTACTGGTTTATGTACTTACTGTACTGTGCTTTTTATCATTTATACTCTCTACTTATAAAAAAAAAAAGTTCACTGTAAAACAGCCTCAGGCAGGTCCTTCAGGAGGGATTCCAGAAGAAGGCGTTGTTATCATTGGAGATGACAGCTCTATGCTCATGTTGCCCCTGGAGACCTTCCAGTGGGACAAGATGTAGAGGTGGAAGACAGTGATATTGATGATCCCAGCCCTGTGTACACCTAGGCTAATGTGTATTTGTGTCCTGGTTTTTGACAAAAAAATTTAAAAAGTAAAATAAATTTTTAAAACTTTTAATGGAAAAAAGCTTATAGAATGAGAATATAAAGAAAATATTTTTGGCCGGGCGCGGTGGCTCAGCCTGTAATCCCAGCACTTTGGGAGGCCGAGACGGGCGGATCACGAGGTCAGAGATCGAGACCATCCTGGCTAACACGGTGAAACCCCGTCTCTACTAAAAATACAAAAAACTAGCCGGGCGAAGTGGCGGGCGCCTGTGGTCCCAGCTACTCGGAGGCTGAGGCAGGAGAATGGCGTGAACCCGGGAGGCGGAGCTTGCAGTGAGCTGAGATCCGGCCACTGCACTCCAGACCGGGCGACAGAGCAAGACTCTGTCTCAAAAAAAAAAAAAAAAAAAAAAAAAAAGAAAATATTTTTATACAGCTGTACAGTGTGTTTGTGTTTTCTGGTAAGTGTTATTACAAGAGAGTCAAAAAGTTAATTACAGTGAACTAAGGTTAATTTATTGAATTAACCTTATTGAAGAAAAATTTTTTAAATTTAGTGTAGCATAAGTGTATAGTGTAAAGTCTACAGTAGGGTACAGTAATGTCCTAGGCCTTCACATTCACTGACCACTGACACAGTGACTCAGCCAGAGAAAGTTCCAGTCTTGCAAGCTCCATTCAGGTAAGTACTCTATATAGGTATACCATTTTTTATCTTTTACGCCATATTTTTACGTATCTTTTCTGTGTTTAGACAGACAAATACCATTGTGTTACAGTTGTCTACAATATTCAATATTCAGTACAGTAACATGCTGTACAGGTTTGTAGCCTATAAACTATACCATATAAGTAGGTTTTACCATCTAGGTTTGTGTAATTACTCTGTGATGTTCACACAATGATGAAATCGCCTAATGATGCATTTCTCAGGATGTATCCCCGTCGTTAAGCAAAGATGACTGTATTTCCCTTTATCCTTGTCAGTGCCTGGTAATATCATACTGTTTTGCCAGTATGATGAGTCAAAAACTCATTTTTGCATTTCTCCTAATCATTAGTGAGATTGAGCGTTTTATGTCTTTGCTATTTTTATTTCCCTTTCCATGAAATGGTCTTTGTCTTTTGCCTGGTTTTCTTTTCTTTCATTCTTTCTTTTTGAGACAGGGCCTCGCTTTGTCTCCCAGGCTGGAGGGCAGTGGCATGCGATCACTGCTCACTGCAGCCTCAACCTCCCTGGGCTCAGGTGATTCTCCCATCCCAAGCCTCCCAAGTAGCTGGGGCTACAGGTGTGTGCCACCATGCCCAGCTAACTTTTTGTAACTTTTGTAGAGACGGGGTTTCATTCTGTTGCCCAGGCTGGAGTGCAGTGGCACCATCTCGGCTTACTGCAACCTCCACCTCCCAGGTTCAAGCGATTCTTCTGCCTCAGCCTCCCGAGTAGCTGGAATTACAGGTGCACACCACCATACCCAGCTAATGTTTTGTATTTTTAGTAGAGATGGGGTTTCACCATATTGGCTAGGCTGGTCTCAAACTCCTGACGTCAGGTGATCTGTCTGCCTTGGTCTCCCAAAGTGCTGGATTATAGGCGTGAGTCACCGCGCCTGGCCCTGTTTTTCTTTTGGTATTTTTATGTTGATTTATCGCAGTCCTTGATGTGGCCTGGAAATAACTGTCCATCAAGAAGTTTTCAATCTGTTCTAGAGAGTGTAGTGGGAGGAATGTTCCCAAATGTTATTGGGCACCTGCTATGTGAACATACCTTTCAAGAACTGGGACTGAGAGAAAAGAGTATACATTGTGTACATCAAACGCTATTACTGATTTAACACTGTGGTAGGGTCAGTTGAACACACACACACACACACCAGTGATACAAATAAAAACTAATTACTAGGAGTAGTGAAGAAAATAAATAAATTGCATTTTGGCTCAGTCTGCCTATTCATCATTTTTTTCACAAGCATCCTATTGGTCCTCATCTCTGTTGGGACACTGAGGTCACTGGATTATTTTTCTGGAGGGAATTCATCAGCACTTCTATTTTCACTGAGGTTTCTAGGGAATCTTCCTGTGAGGTTTATCCCTCATCTCCCCACCTGTCACGTTGGCCCTGATATCAAAAGGTGGAGTGGTTTCTCTTCCCAGGCTGTTTCTTCCTGAAAATGACTGGCTGCCCCACCAGCTGACTATCCTTTGGGATGAGTTAAGGATGCACTATTTTTCTGGGGTGTGGACTATTCCCAGAATCCCTCAAATGCAGAATGCAGGAGATGGCCAGTTTTTACAAAGGCCGGGCTGTGTAGGAGGAAACATAACATAGGTGTCATCTTAGATGGGAGTGATTATCTGCTAAATGCAATTTTGACTGCTTCTAATTTGCTGCTCAGAGATTCCATCCTTGAACCAAACACAAAAATTTTTAAGTTGAAAAGACTGAAATGTATCACATCAGGTAGTAATGCAGATGTTAGGGAGGACAACTGTTGCATCTTTGAATTCCTTGGTAGTTTTGCCACCCCCATCCCTCATCCTGTACTGGTTTTAGTGAATTCTGAAAGGGGACTTTGATTCTCTGAATTGCACCAAGATAGAAAATGGCTTTGGTAACATCTTAGAGCAGTGAGTAGTTCTTAAGCAGGGATGGACATCAGAATCCCCCAGGGAGTATCTGCTGAACACCAAGCCTGCTGAATCAGAGTCTGAGAGAAGGGCTGGCACATGTAGTTAGGAAAAACTCTGGAAATGATTCAGCTGTGCCTTCATGAGTAACAGCCACTGCTCTGTTTTACTGCCATTCTGTGATAAGATCAGTACAAACCTTCAGGGTAAGTGTTCAGAAACATTTACAGCAAATTCACAGAGTATGTCTATTAAATGTAGTAAGTTTGGGCTTGTATTTTACATGTATTTAACTTTGTTTTGTATTTTACAAAATTACCGGTCTGTGATGAATTGCAAATGTTAAAAATCAACCTTACTCACAGTTTGAGAAGCACTGTTCTTGGCTTGTTTAGTTGTATCCAAGTCAGATGGGCACAACTAAAAATTACCTGGTATTGGCCGGGCGCAGTGGCTCAAGCCTGTAATCCCAGCACTTTGGGAGGCCGAGACGGGTGGATCACGAGGTCAGGAGATCGAGACCATCCTGGCGAACACGGTGAAACCCCGTCTCTACTAAAAAAATACAAAAAACTAGCCGGGCGAGGTGGCGGGCGCCTGTAGTCCCAGCTACTCGGGAGGCTGAGGCAGGAGAATGGCGTAAACCCGGGAGGCGGAGCTTGCAGTGAGCTGAGATCCGGCCACTGCACTCCAGCCCGGGCGATAGAGCGAGACTCCGTCTCAAAAAAAAAAAAAAAAAATTACCTGGTATTAAAGTAAATAATTAAGGCCAGGCACAGTGGCTTACGCCTAATCCCAGCACTTTGTGAGGCCGAGGCAGACTGATCACTTGAGGTCAGGAGTTTGAGACCAGCCTGGCCAACATGACAAAACCCCGTCTCCACTACAAATAAAAAAATTAGCTGGGCATGGTGGTGGGCACCTGTAATCCCAGCTACTTGGGAGGCTGAGGCAGGAGAATCACTGGAGCCCAAGAGGCGGAGGTTGCAGTGAGCTGAGATCACGCCACTGCACTCCAGTCTGGGTGACAGAGCAAAACTTGATCTCAAAAATAAAAATAAATAAATTAGAGGCCATTAGACTGAGACTTCTCTAGTGCCTTAGGTTCCTTACTAAGCAAATCAAAACCCAACTCAAAGTGAATGGTTATGGCCTAGGAAAACAAAACTTAAGCATAACAGTCAAAACCTGCTAACCTCTAACTAGAAACTACCAATCAGAAACCAACTAGCCTCTAACTAGGGACTTCCACTTCAATGAATCAAATTGTGGTTTGGCAATGTCCAATTCATGAATCGCGGTCTCAAACCTTTTAAAATTTTAATGTGCCTCAGTTTATCTAACACTGGTTTGGTAGCCTTATGATCCTGGCAAGTAACTCTCTAGGTATCAGTGACCTCCTCTGGTGGGTCCTTGAGAGGATTAGAGATAATGAATGTATCCCAAGCACCTAGCACCATACCTGGCATCATAGAAGTTATTGGAAGCCCATCATAAAACCAAAGTCCATCCTAACAAAACTGTCTTCCAATTAGTTGTTGAAAAACACACAGAATCCTAGAGGGTGGTAACTGCTGCATCATATTCTAACCAACCCAGAGCGCACAGGATGACAGATTTGTGCAGCCTCTCTAAACGGTTTAACTTGGAGTTCAGCCATGGGGAAGGAAGCTTAGTGGCTATGGCACTACAGGACAACCCTGGTTAGCAGACCTCTCCCCAGTCTCTCCTTCCTGGCTCCTCTCTCACATTCCTCTTCCCCTTCTCTTTCGTACCCCACTGGGCCTTCCCCCAAGGTCTCAGCTGTTTTTATTTCTTACCTCTAGCACAATCATTTTCTGTTCCTGGTGGAAGGGTGAGAAGGGTGGGGGATGAAAATTTCTGGCCACTGTGGTCTGGCCTCCTGTCCAAGCATCTAAAAATAAGCAGATCATTCATGCTGGGCCAAATGACCTCTTGCTGGCATACTCCTGTGCCCTTATTGTGCTAAAAGAGAATCTATCTCTTCCTTTGACTTTCATTACAAAAAGCCTCTTTCTCTAACCTTTGCCTTACGTAGGTGCCATTATTATTACTGGGAGCAGTGTTGTGTGATAAATACAGGTGCTTTGGAGCCAGCAACTTTGGGTTGGATTCCGACTCTGCCTCTTACTTGTGTGGCTTAGGGAAATTTTTATTTTTTAGAGACAGGGTCACACTCTGTCACCCAGGCTGGAGTGCAGTGGCATGGTCATAGCTTAAGTGATCCTTCTACCTCAGCCTCCTGGGTAGCTGGGACCTGCAGGCACGTGCCACCACGCCCAGATAATTTTTTTTTTTTTTTGTCTAAGTGTTTTTTTGTTTTTTTTTTTTTCTTTTTTTATTTTTTATTATACTTTAAGTTCTAGGGTACATGTGCATAACGTTTATATCATGTATAACTCCCCAATGCGTTGTCTAAGTGTTTTGTAAAGATGAGGTCTCGCTATATTGCCCAGGCTGGTCTTGAGCTCCTGGGTGTAAATGATCCTCCTGCCTCAGCCTCCCAAAGTGCTGGGATTACAGAGATGAGTCACCATGCCTGGCCTTAAGAGTTTTTCATTCAAATGAGTATGGAATCCCCACTATTTCCTGTAAACCAGAAGTTAGATCTAGAATCTTTATTCATATTAATTTTTGGCAAGAAGACTCATAGTTTTCTTGAACCTAAGTTCCTACAGAGATTTAACCCTAGCAACTAACTGGCTGCTTTGCTTCTCCATCTTCCCTCTGCTTGCCTCCACTGAGTCATCCTTCAGGCCTTCCGTTGAACGTCACTCTCTCAGGGAAGCTGCCCTGACCCTCCAAGTTTAGCATGCAGGTTCGTTCCTGCCATGGCGTCACCACAGGGGATTGTAATTGTCTGTCTGCCATTTGGTGAACTTCTTGTAGCTCACCTCCCTTGCCCTGCCTTCCACTAATCCTTTCCTCCCACCACATACATCCCCCTGCTTTTCTGTGAGAGGTATGCTGCCCATCCTTCAGTCCTCACCTCACATGGCACACCCCTAGGTTAGGTTTCCCATGATACAGAGCCATACTCTCCTGTCCTTTTTTTTTCCCATAGCATTTATCACAAGTTATTTCTGGATTTTCTTTGTTACGAATATTTGCCTTGTACTTTAGACTGTAAACTTGTTGGCCTTTGCTTAATGCTGTATCCCCAGCACCTAGCATGGTGCCTGGCTCCTCATGGCACTTACTACATATTTATTGGATGATAAAGGGTGCTGTTGCATTCATTTATCTCCTTTAGGACAGGAGCTACTTTATTGATGTTTGCGGCCTTGGTGTCTAGCTGGTACACCAGGCCCACCACAAGATGTGGTTGCCCAGGTACACAAGTCCTTCATCGTATGAGAGAGATGTAGAAAAGTAGGCCAGTAGGGAGGCCAGTAAGAAGGAAAAATAAGTGTCTATCACCTGTGAACTATTCTTGCCAAAAGCATTTAACCAGAATCTAATCAAGCCTTTAGACCTAATTTCTAGTTTACAAGAAATACAGGGATAGAAGAACATATTTGGTAACACCATGAAGAAGCAATTAACCACATCCAGAATGTCGGACATTCTGCAGTACAATGTGTTTGGACAAAGGTCATAACAAGAAAAAAGATGCTAGCCAGGTATAGTGGCTCACACCTGTAATCCCAGCACTTCGGGAAGCCAAGACAGAAGGATCACTTGAGGCCAGGAGTTTGAGACTAGCCTGGGTAACACAGCAAGACCTTGTTGCTACAAAAAAATTAAAAGTAAATAAATTACTTTAAAAATTAAAAGATGTAGCTGGGCGTGGTGGCTCACGCCTGTAATCCCAGCACTTTGGAGGGCCGAGACGGGCCGATCACGAGGTCAGGAGATCAAGACCATCCTGGCTAATACAGTGAAACCCCGTCTCTACTAAAAATACAAAAAATTAGCCAGGCGTGTTGGCAGGCACCTGTAGTCTCAGCTACTCGGGAGGCTGAGGCAGGAGAATGGCGTGAGCCCGGGTGGTGGAGTTTGCAATGAGCCAAGATCGGGCCGCTGCACTGCAGCCTAGGCAACAGACAGAGCGAGTCTCTGCCTCAAAAAAAAAAAAAAAAAATTAAAAGATGCAAAGATGGCCGGGTACGGTGGCTCATGCCTGTAATCCTGGCACTTTGGGAGGCGGATCACCTGAGGTCAAGAGTTTGAGACCAGCCTAGCCAATATAAGTAAACACTGTCCCTACTAAAAATACAAAAGTTAGCCGAGCATTATGGCAGGCCCCTGGAATCCCAGCTACTCGGGAGGCTGAGGCAGGAGAATCGCTTGAACATAGAAGGAGGAGGTTGCAATGAGCTGAGATGGAGCCACTGCATTCCAGCCTAGGTAACAGAGGAAGATTCTATCTCCAAAATAAATAAATAAATAAAAGATGCAAAGATTATTCTAGATTAGGAGATTGTAGAGACACACCATCCAAATACATAATATTATCCTTGACTGGATATGGTTAGAAAAAGACAATTACAAAAGACATTTTGAATACATTCGAGAAGTTGAAATATGGGCTGTAAATCAGATGATATAATAATTAGAGTTATTGTTACTTTTCTTGGATATGTAGAAAATTGTCCTTATTCTTAGAAGATGTATAATGAGGGCCGGGCGTGGTGGCTCACGCCTGTAATCCCAGCACTTTGGGAGGCTGAGGCGGGTGGATTACCTGAGGTCGGGAGTTTGAGACCAGCCTGACCAACATGGAGAAACCCCCTCTCTACTAAAAATACAAAATTAGGGTGTGGTGGCACATGCCTGTAATCCCAGCTACTAGGGAGGGCTGAGGCAGGAGAATCACTTGAACGCAGGAGGCGGAGGTTGTGGTGAGCCGAGATTGCGCCATTGCACTCCAGCCTGGGCAACAAGAGCAAAACTCCATCTCAAAAAAACAAACAAAAAAAGTGTATAATGAAATATTTAGGTATAAAATGTCCTGATGTCTACAACTTATTTTCAAACGATTCAGGAAAAATCACATTCATATATAGATAAAGCAAATGGTCAAATATTAGCAGCTGTTGAATCTGGGTGGAAGGTATGCAAGGTTTTTTGACTGCTGGTTTTGGGTTTTTGGAAATTATTTTTGGTCAGATTTATTAGGTATAATTTACAGAGTAAAATGTAATTTTAAAAAAATTGAATTGTAAAGTTTTATGAATGTTGACAAAACTTGCAATTGTATAACGACCATCATAATCAAGAGATAGAGCAGTTTATCATCGCTAGAATTCTCCCTTGTCCCTTTGTAGCCATCCCCTCACCCTACCCCCTACCCCTTGTACCACCGATCTATTCTCCATTTCTATAGTTTTGCCTTTTCCAGAATGTCATACAAATGGAAGCATATAGTATGTTGCCTTTTGAGTCTGGCTTCTTTCACTTATATATTAGTTTGCTAGGGCTGCTGTAATAAAACACCACAAACTGGGTGACTTCAAACTATAGAAATGTATTGTCAGCCAGGTGCGGGTGGCTCATGCCTATAATCCCAGTACTTTGGGAAGCCGAGACGGGTGGATTACCTGAGGTCAGGAGTTTGAGACCAGCCTGGCCAACAGGACAAAACACCATCTCTACTAAAAATACAAAAATTCGCTGGGCATGGTGGTGTGTGCCTGTAATCCTAGCTACTCGGGAGGCTGAGACAAGAGAATCACTTGAACCCGGGAGGCGGAGGTTGCAATGAGCCAAGATCATGCCACTGCACTCCAGCCTGGGGGACAGAGTGAGACTCTGTCTCAAAAAAAAAAAAAAAAAAGAAAGAAAGAAAAGAAGAAAGAAACATACTGTCTCATTCTGGATGCTATAAGTCCAAAATTAAGTTGTCGGAAGGGCCACGCTTTCCCAAAGGCTCCAGGAAGAATCTGTTCCATTCCTTTCTCTTAGCTTCTGGTGTCACCAGCAATCTTGGCATTTTTTACCTTGTACCTGCCAATCTCTGCCTCTGTCACTGCATGGCATTCTTCCTGTGTGTCTCTTTATAAGGACATCAGTCATATGGGACTAAGGGCCCACCTTATTTGAGTATGACCTCATCTTAAGAAATTATACCTGCAGTGACCCTATTTCCAAATAAGATCACATTCTGAAGTGTTAGAGAGTTAGGACTTAATAGTTTTGGGAGGACACAATTCAACCTTTGACACTTAGCAAAGGCGTTTGAGATTAATCCATGTTTTTGCACGTGTCAGTTTATTCCTTTTTATTGCTGTGTAGTATTCCACTGTTTGGATGTATTGCTCTTTGTTTATCCATGTATCAGCTGAAAGACATGCAGGTTGTTTCCAATATTAGGCAATTATGAATAAAGCCACTATAAACATTTGCCTGTGGATTTTTGCTTAAACATAAATTTTCACTTCTCTTGGGTAAATATTGAGGAGATTGTGTTTAACTATTTAAGAAAACTGCTAAACAGTTTTCCAGAATATTTTCAGTTCACAGTAGCGATATATGAGAGTTCTAGTTCTTCATGTTTTCACCAACACTTGTATTGCTGGCTTTTCTGATGATAGCCATTTTAATGGGTATGTAGTGGTATCATGTAATGGTTTTGATTTGCATTTCCCTAGTGACATGACGTTCAGCATCTTTTCATGTGCTTATATGCCATTTGTATGATTTCTTTTTTTTTTTTTTTGAGACAGAGTCTCACTCTGTCGCCCAGGCTGGAGTGCAGTGGTGCAATCTCGGCTCACTGCAAACTCTGCTTTCCGGGTTCACGCCATTCTCCTTCCTCAGCCTCCTGAATAGCTGGGACTACAGGCCCATGCCACCACGCCCAGCTAATTTAAAATACAATTTTTAGTAGAGACAGGGTTTCACTATGTTAGCCAGGATGCTCTCGATCTCCTGACCTTGTGATCTGCCCACCTCGGCCTCCCAAAGTGCTGGGATTACAGGCGTGAGCCTCCACGCCCGGCCTGTGTGTCTTCTTTAGTAAAGTGTGGATCTTTTGCCCATTTTTATTAGGTTATCTATGTTCTTACTGAGTTTTGTGAATATTAAAAATAATCTCCATATAAGTCCTTTATCAGATATGTATTTTAGTTTTATTTATTTGTTTATTTAATTTATTTTTTTGAGATGGAGTCGCACTCTGTCGCTTAGGCTGGAGTGGAATGGCACCATCGTGGTTCACTGCATGCTCCACCTCCCGGTTCAAGTGATTCTTCTGCCTCAGCCTCCCGAGTAGCTGGGATTACCAGTGCCCGCCACCACACCCAGCTAAGTTTTGTATTTTTAGTAGAGATGGAGTTTCATCATGTTGGCCAGGCTGGTCTTGAACTCCTGGCCTCAGGTGATCTGCCCGCCTCGGACTTCCAAAGTGCTGGGATTACAGGCATGAGCCAGTGCGCCCAGCCAGATATGTATTTTAAAAATATTTTCTTCTAGTCTGTGGTTTGTCTTTTCCTTAACAATGTCTTTCAAGGAGCAGAAGCTTTTAATTTTGATGATGTTCAATTTATCTTTATGGATAGTTGTTTTGATGTCATTTCATTGTCTGTGTTTTTCAACTTTTCTCTAAGTTTGAAATCTTTCATAATAAAAAGTTGAGAGGAAAAAAGGCGGAAATAGCTATTTTGTTTTTTTTTTTCTTCAAAGCAAACAATCACTAAAAGGCAAACAATAACATCCTCTTTAGTTACCCTCCAATTCTGCTCCTTTCACAGAGGCAATCACTTTTAAGTCCTTTAACTGTTTCTTCTTCAACTCCTTATTTAATCAATCTTTGAGGGGTGGGGAGACACATCCAGGACATACCAGGGTTCTTGACAGGGAGCTTTGGATCTGCCCTGGGAGTGCCCTGAGGCTAGAGTGGGCAGTGACCCAGACTCCTCAGCAAGTAGGTTGATTCTGGCTGTGAAATGAGCACACAGCTCTTGTTAAAAGCAAGCTCTGAGACTGCAGAAGTCCCCTGTTGTCCTTGGCATCTGACTTGGTGCTCCCTCAGCCATTAGCCACACTCCAAACCTCAGACAGTTGCCAGGCCTCCCTTCTTCAGCCAGATTTGGGTGGGAAGCCTGCTGAAGCTGCAGAATGTGTGGCCTGAGAGGGGCCCTCAGCAAGGCAGGTAACTGTGTCATCTTGTTGCATGTCAAACTCACCCAAAAACAGATGAACAATGGGAATTCCAGCTTCCGAACTGGCTTCCTCTCTGCCTGCTTCCCTCTTCTCTGTCCTGGGCAAAGATTTGCCTATCACGTTCTATTCAGAGACCTCCTCACTCACCACCTCTACAGTCTTTGAAGTTGTTTTAAAGGACAATGAGAGAATAGGACAGGCTCCCTGCAGGACGTTTTCCAGGTGGTAGCCTAGGTAGAGAAAGGCTTAAGACATCTTTCTAACTCCTTGCCCATCCCCTCTGGTTTGTCTTACTGCTGTCTCACTCATTCTGCCTGAAAAGGAAAAGTTGGAAACAGATGCTAACTCAATCTGGGTCCTAGTTTCCTGGCTGAGCCTGTGTCAGATCTCCTGGGTTGGCCCTGTCGTAAATTAGGCTCTGCATGAGTTTTGGAACAGGCCCTTCTAGATGGTCTTCAGAAGACCCCAACCCGCTCAAGTCTGTTTTGAGTTCAACTCAACATTATCACTGGTCCAAAAGTGGGCCTCTTCCTGGGAGAAGGTGCCTCTCTTTATCAGCTAGCCTTGAACCCTGCTGCATTTCTTTGGTACATGGACAACAGACAGATGGAAAGGTTCTCCCACCACCTCCAGGGTAGTTTTTGTGCATCACTGGCTTCCCACAGTTCTTTCCTTGCTAGCCTATCAGACCCTGTTTTATGCTGACTTTAACTGTATTAGTTTCCCTGTGGCTCGTGTTCTCTCTCCCTCAATCAGCTTCAGGTACTTCCCCAGGACTAATTCCTGATTTTGGAGAACCTACTGAATACAGTCAATCTCCATCTCACTATTGCTACCTGGTCGCTGCTCCCATGAGAACAACAGCTGGCAGTGGCACACTACTTTTCTATTTAGAAAGCACCATTTAATAGGATTTTACTTAATGTGCACCCTAACCTTGTGAAGTAGGTGCTGTTACTCCCATTTTTCAGATGAAGAGCCACCCAGCTGGTAAGGATTGATTTAACTCAGGCTTCCTGGGGTAAATAAGAAACATGTTTTTTATAGAGCATATCCCTGCAAGGATACAGAGGAACTGAATTTCATGGGTGGCCTATCAGTAGAGGAGGACTGAGTGGCAGGGGGACAGGAGTGGCAGGAAGACTTCCTATCATATGCCATTAGGTGAACTGTATTATCCATTTAAAACAAACAAAAGTACTTGTGCCTGCCCTATTTCTTTAGTCTGATCTACTGACTCCTCTGTCCGGGACCAGCTTAATGAGCCGCTCAGCTAAGTGCACCAAGAAAACATGACTGGAACGGGCAGTATTTTTGGTGTAAAATTAAACTACTAGCTTCGGTCTTCCATCACAAGTCCGCTTTACGTTACTAGACATATCCAGTCCCCTTTAGGAGAAAAAAGAAGTTCTATTTTTCTTTTCAAGGCAGGCCAGCACCCAAGTTGTCTGGGCAGGGTACTTCAGCCAGCCCAGTAGGCAGGCAGCCAGGACTGTGGGGTCAGGAGAACTTCCACTCTCAGCCCCGGGAGGACCTGGGCCAATTATACTGCTAGAGGACTTTACAGTTTTTTGACAGGATGGGGGATTTTTCCCTCTATCAGATTCTTGGTCACATCAAGAATCAAACTTGAGAAGCTGGGACTTCCAGAAGGGCAGAGTCAGAAGCTCAGTCGATCTCTCCCCAGCAAACAACAATTTGGTGAAAATTATTTAAAAAAAAAAAAAAACTTTAAAAATTTCTGGCCGGGCGCGGTGGCTCAAGCCTGTAATCCCAGCACTTTGGGAGGCCGAGACGGGCGGATCACGAGGTCAGGAGATCGAGACCATCCCGGCTAACACGGTGAAACCCCGTCTCTACTAAAAATACAAAAACTAGCCGGGCGAGGTGGCGGGCGCCTGTAGTCCCAGCTACTCGGGAGGCTGAGGCAGGAGAATGGCGTGAACCCGGGAGGCGGAGCTTGCAGTGAGCTGAGATCTGGCCACTGCACTCCAGTCCGGGCAACAGAGCGAGACTCTGCCTCAAAAAAAAAAAAAAAAATTTCTGAGAGTTGTCGAAAGGCGATACAGCAAACGAAGAGACGTTCAAGGAAATCTACTAAATCTCAATAAGAATGAGGAGAGTCTATGGCATGTGAGATAGGAACAAGCTTCTTTACCCGTTGCCCCAGCTTCATGTTCTGGAAATTCTACCTCAGGAATGATAACACCATGCAAGTACCAGACAAGGAGACTGGGGCCCCCTCTCCTGGAGCGCCCAGTCTGGACTCCCAGTTTAACCCCAGGAGGGGAGGCTGCCAGTGTTTCTCTCTCCCTCCCCCAGCCCTAGTTGCAGAGGTTCTGTGACAGACAAGTGCGTCAGAGGGGACCAGGTGTCCCCTCCCCTGCTCAGCCTTCAAAAGGCAGAAGATCTACTCTAGTGCAGCAAAGAGACTGGATCACTCATTCATTACTGGAGGGAATGTAAAATGGCACAACCATGCTGGAAATCAGTTTGGCAATTTTCTTAAAAAATTAAATCTACAACTACCATACAACTCAGCAATTTCAACCCCAGGCATTTAACCCAGATAAATGAGGACATATTCAACCCCAAACCTGTACACATATGTTTATAGCAGCTTTACTTGTAATAACTCAGAACTGGAAACAGCCCACATGTCCTTCCACAGGGAAGTGGTTAAACAAACTGGCCCATCCCAAGGAGGGACTGCTGCTCAGCAATACAAAGAAACACTGTCACTTAACAACCTGGATGAGTCTCCAGAGAATTTTGTTGAGTGAAAACAAGAATAATCCCAGAAGGTTACATACTCTATTGTTTCATGTATATCACATTCTTGAAATGATACAATGTTAGAAATGAAGAACGGATTAGTGGCTGCCAGGGTTGAGGAGGGGTGAGGGAAGGAGGGAAGTGGATGTGGCTTTAAAAGGGAAACATGAGGGATCCTAGTGGTGATGGAAATGTTCTGTACCTTGACTGTATCAGTAGCAATATATTGGTTGTCACATTGTACTAGTTTTGAAGGATGTTACAATGGGGAAAACTGGGTAAAAGATACACAGGATCTCTCTGTATTATTTCTTAGAACTGCATGTGAATTTATAATTACCTCAAAATAACAAGCTTATTTAAAAAAATAGAAAAAGATTGGAATAGACATTTGTCCAAAGAGGATATACAGATGGCCCATAAGTACATGAGAAGATGCTTAACACTGAGTCATTAGGAATATGCAAGTAAAGCCACAGTGAGATAGGAGAGCTATAATTAAAAAGCCAGACAATAACAAGCATTAGGGAAGCTGCAGAGAAATTGGAACCCTTATACATTGCTGGTGAGAATTTAAAATGCTGCAGCTGATATCAAGCAACAATATGGCATTTCCTCAAAATCACAAACATCGAGTTACCTCATGACTCAGTAACTCTACTCCCACATATATACCCCCCAAAATGAAAACGAACTTTCACCAAAACTATTTTTCAGCAATGAAAAGGAATGAAGTATCAATACATGCCACAACGTGGATGAACCTTGAAAACATTATTCTTGGTGAAAGAAGCCAGTCACAAAATATTGAATTATTATACTTATATGAAGTGCTCAGAATAGGCAAATTACTATAGAGACAAAGTAAATTAGTGGTTGCCTGAGGTCAATCTGTGTGACTGCTAATGGGTATGGGATTTCTTTTAGGGGGAATGGATGTTTAAAATTAGATTGTGGTAATGGTTGCACAACTCTGAACTTACTAAAAAAACATTGACTTTAAATGGAATGCTAAAGTGGACTTAAAGTAAGAACATTGACTTTAAATTAAATTCACCCCTTAAATGGATAAACAGTTAGGTATGTGAATTGTATCTCCAATGAAGCTATTTTTAAAATTATTTTTTATTATTTTATTTTTTTGAGACGGAGTCTTGCCCTGTTTCCCAGGCTGGAGTGCAGTGGTGCAATCTCGGCTCACTGCAAGCTCCGCCTCCCGGGTTCATGCTATTCTCCTGCCTCAGCCTCCAGAGTAGCTGAGACTACAGGCGCCCACCGCCACCACGCCAGGCTATTTTTGTTTGTTTGTTTTGTTTTTGTATTTTTAGTAGAGATGGGGTTTCACCATGTTAGGAAGGATGGTCTCGATCTCCTGACCTCATGATCCGCCCGCCTTGGCCTCCCAAAGTGCTGGGATTACAGGCATGAGCCACCGCACCCATCAAGCTATTTTTTTTAACAAAACAACTTTGAATCCAAGCTATGTCTTTCTCTCTTCTCTCTTTTCTCTTCTCTCTCTCTCTTCGTCTTCTTCTTCTTTTTTTCTTAAGAGATAATGGGGTCTTGTTCTGTTGCCCAGGCTAGAGTGCAGTGGCATGATCATGGCTCACTGCAGCTTCGACCTCCTGGGCCCAACTGATTCTCTTGCCTCACCCTCCCGAGGAGCTAGGACTATAGGCATGGACCACCACGCCCCACTAATTTCTATCCAGAGACAGGGTTTCACCATGTCGTCCAGGCTGATCTCAAAGTCCTGGGCTTAAGTGATCCTCATGCCTTGGCCTCCCAAAGTGCTGGAATTACAGGCATGAGCGACCACACCTGGCCTCTCTCTTTTTAGAACTTTTTATTTCGAAACAGTTTGAAGGTTGCAGAAAGTTGCAGGCTTCACCTCTTACTGACATTTTGCCTCTTTTTAAGGACGAATTCCATCAGCTTTGGGCTGATGCATTCACTGGCTTTTTTTGTAGTCATGTATTTCAGATTGTATTGCTTACTCTATCCCAGTGATTCCTAAACAGGACATCTGGAAATGTTAGGAGATATTTTTGGGTGGGAGTGGCACCTCCCTGCACCTAGTGAGTAGGAGCCAGAGATGCTGCTAAACACCCTACAATGTGGAGGATAGCACTCTCAGCAAAAAGTTATCTGGACCAAAATGCTAATAGTGCTAGGTCTCAGAAACCTGCTCTATGCACTATATTTATCAAAAAGAGAAGTTTTGCCAGTCGTGGTGGCATGCACCTGTAGTCCCAGCTACTTGGGAGGCTGAGGCAGGGGATCACTGGGTTCTGGACAAGGCTTTTCAGAGCTAGAGTTTGAGGCAACATAGCAAGACCCTGTCTCTAAAAAAATAAATTAGAGAAGTATAGTCTGATTAAACAGATTGGGGACTTTACTCAAAGATTAGAGTTTTGGAACATGTGGAGTGTTATCTCCCATGATTTATTTATTAGTTTGTCTCTTAGTCATCTCTCCTACCCTGAACATTGCCTGTTCCCTGAGGGGCTGGGCTTAAAGCGCTACAGCATCTGAGTAACTAATGGGCACTTAAGCATTAGCAAAAGATGATAGGGCAGCAGCTAGGAATTCAGGCGGCCACATTAACTTGGCCCAGGAGGTCAGTGGCTTGGGAGATCTGGTCCCAATTTGAGGCAGCCCTGTCACAGCACTGGAATAAACCACAATCACAGAACTTAAAGAACTCAAAGGGACATTTCACATGTGACGTTTTGTTACTGTGTTTCCCTCAGAAATGGTAGCTCTATGGCCATTTCCAGAGGCTGAACAGCTGAAGGGATGACTGCATGCTAGAGTATCTCTACCTGCAACTAGCCAAGGCTTTTCAGAGCTGCATTCCCCACCTTATCTGGTGAATATGCCCCTCCCAACTCTGCATAATGGGCCTATGCAAGGTTTCTATGGCCTCCAAGGAGATGGTTACCACAGGGGGAATCTTGGCTCTTCCAAAAGGCCTTCGCATAGGAAGTCAACGCTTTCACCCACCATTAGATAGGTGTATGTGTCTTGACAGGCCTTGGGTGGGTAGAGGGGGGCACTAGTCAGGAACCCCTGAATCCTTTATTTCTGCAAATTCCCAGAAGGTCTAAGAATAGTATCCTGCTCAGGGAAGGCACTCAACAATTTTCAGCAATATTTGAGTCTCCACTATGTTCCAGGAATTGTATGAGGACACAGTAGTGGACAAGAGAGACAAGGCCCCTACCCTCAGATAGCATATATTAACAGGAGTACCTCAATATATATTTATTCATCAGTTGATTTGGCTGTCTCAGCTTAGGCTACTGTATCAAAATACCAGAGATCGGGTGGCTTAAACTGCATTTATTTATTTATTTTAGTTCTGGAGTCTGGGAAATCCAAGATCAAAGTGCCAGCTGATTTAATTCCTGGTGAAGGCTCTCTTTCTGGCTTGCAGACAGTGGCCTTCTCACTGTGTCCTCACTGGCAGAGAGGGAGAGGGAAAGAGAGAGAGATCTGATTTCTCTTCCTCTTCTTATAAGGACACTAATACCATTAGGAGGGCTTCACCCTCATGACCTCATCTAAACCTAATTACCTCCCAAGATGCTGCCTCCAAATACCAGCACACTGGGGGTTGGGGCTTCAACATATGAATTTAGCGGGAGGGACACAATTCAGTCCATAGCACTGGCTTTATCACATTTTGCAAGTTATCATCAGAACGTTTTTGAGATGAATAATGTTTGTGTGGGGGAGTAATAGAAGAGCCATCTGTATTGTTTTCTAGAAGGGGGTAATAGCTATCAACTGGAGTCTTAAGACTACTGGAAAATCCTTCTTAAGATGTTTAAGTGGATAAGCCACTAAGAGCTTAGTAATTGAGAAGCAAGGAAATAGTGAAATGGAAAATATGGGAGTATAAATTGAACTTTGAAGACGTCATATTAGAGAAGTCAGAAGATGGCTTTCTAAAACAGTGTTGTTACATTTGAGTAACAGAAGCTAAGAGCCAGGCATGGTGTGCACCCTGTAGTCCCAGGAGGCTGCAGTGAGCTATGATCATACCACTATTCCCCCGCCTGAGTGACACAGCAAGACCCTCTGTCTCTCTCTCTATTTTTAATAAGAAAGCTAAGCATATTCTTTAAAGTACGATTGTTGCAAATGATAAATGCACATTTGGCCATGTATATTTTTCTGCTCCTTTCAACTAGTTTTGGTTCTGTTTTCCTTTTTCTTGTCCTGTTTTATAGAAGAAAATATTTTAATTTTAAATGTCTTCAAAGCTTTTTTGGAGTAGGGTGGGGTGTAAAAAAATACTTAAAAACAATCAGACTGGTATGTGAACAATAGATACGCCCTGGGGTGAAAGGCAGGAACAGCTGGGGTGGAGAAAGGTATGCTGGGAAGGACAGAAAGTCCCCTGATAGCATTATTTCTCTATATGGTTCTGAGCACAGTGTTCTGTGCCATTCCAAACTCTTTAACTAAAGAGTTCTAAAGGAAGTAACTCTTTAACTAAAGGATTCTTTTTTAAAAAACGAGTACTTTTGATACATCAAGGCCTTCTGCTCCTTAGATAACTGAGATCCCTTAATTGGACAGTAATATGGTTTAATCCATATTCACAACTCTCAGGAAAAGGAATGTATTGTCTTAGACTTGATACAATAGATCAAAGTGGTAGAAAATGAGTTAGACTTGGGCGACAACCTAGGAATCTCCTTGAACACAATCCCCTGGGGAGGGGTAGGGTGCTGTTCTCTCAGGTTGAAAATCAGTTCCATTTTGGCACAGGTGGGCAAGGGCTTTTGTTAGCTTTGTCCTGCTTCTTTACAAAACACAGGCAGAATGTGAACCCCTTTTTGGAGACCCAGAGAGTAAATACTCTTCCTTTCACCTGAAGCTTCAAACAGCTGACTCTGAGCCTCTGCTGGATCCAGACAGTAATTTCCTTCTTTAATGCTTCCATAAAGTTGTTTTTTCGCTCTGAGCTAGGTGGTCCACAGAGAAGCTTTCCCTGACACAGCTTCCTGTTAGGGGTGAGCAGGGGTCATCATCCAAAATGCATCCTGACTGCTGAGCCTGCAGGCTCTTAGGGCTAACTCCGGAGGAACGGGCTCCCTCTCATGCTCTAGTCCTGCCTCTCCAGTCCCCCACATACAGGAGCTGGGTGTCCTCCACGTTCAGAAAGCCTAAATTGGAGCCAGGCACACAGGAAATGTTAACTAGTTAGCATTGGCTCTAATACTTTAATGTGTATATAGCTTTCCAAAAGAAAGTATGAACACAGCTATCAGAATGGCTGAAACAAAATTAGTGATAATTCCAAATGCCAGCAAGAGTGCAGAGAAACAGAATCACTCATATATCACTGATGAGAATGTAAAATGTTACAGGCGCTCTGGAAAAACAGTCTGGCAGTTTCTAACAAATTTAAACATGCACTTACCATATGACCTAGCAATTACACTCCTGAGAAATAAAAAACCTAGGCTCACACAAAAACCTGTATATGAATGTCTGTAGCAGCTTTGTTCATAGTAGCCCAAAGTGCAAAAAAGCCAGATATCCTTTCACAGGTGAATGATCAAACTTTGGTACATCTATACCATAGAATACTACACAACAATAAAAAGGAATGAACTATTGGACAGGTGCGGTGGTCACACCTGTAATCCCAGCACTTTGGGAGGCCGAGGCAGGTGGATTGCCTGAGGTCAAGAGTTCAAGACCAGCCTGGCCAATAGTAGACCGTTGTAGAAGGGGTACCTGGCCATAGTAGACCAGGCAAAACCCCGTCTCTACTAAAAATACAAAAAAGTAGCCAGGCATGGTGGCAGGTGCCTGTAATCCCAGGTACTCGGGAGGCTGAGGCAGGAGAATCACTTGAACCTGGGGAGCGGAGGTTACAATGAGCTGAGATCGCGCCATTTATGCTGAGTCCAAACAAACAAACAAACAAAAAAGAAAAGCCCATCCAAAAATCATACAGGTACATACTGTATGATTCAATTTATATGACATTTTTTAAATAACAAAATTCTTTATGATACTATAATAGTGAATACAAGAATTATCAGACATTAAGCATCTTTCAAAACCCGTAGAGCTTCACATATTAAGGAGTAAATCTTTTTTTTTTTTTTTTTTTTTTTTTTTAAGACAGAGTCTTGCTCTGTCATTTAGGCTGGAGTGTGCAGTGGTACAATCTTGGCTGACAACAACCTCCGGCTTCTGGGTTCAAGTGATTCTCCTGCCTCAGCCTCCCGAGTAGCTGGGATTACAGGCATGCATCACTATGCCCAGCTAATTTTTATATTTTTAGCAGAGATGGGGTTTCACCATGTTGGCCAGGCTGGTCTTGAACTCCTAATCTCAGGTAATCCACGCACCTCAGCCTCCTGAAGTGCTGGGATTACAGGCATGAGCCACCATGTCTGGCCAGGGGTAAATCTTAAAATGCAAATTTAAAAAATAATTTAGGAAGTCAGTAAATCCCAGGATAAAAGGCAGAATATGACCAAAGAATATAAATATAATCCAAAAATAAGAAACAACCTCATGGGCCGTGTGCACTGGCTCATGCCTATAATACTAGCTACTTGGGAGGCCAAGGCAGGGGGGTATCACTTGAGCCAAGGAGTTGGAGTCTGCAATGAGCTAAAATATGCCACTGTACTCCAGCCTGGACAACAGAGTGAGACCCCACTCTGAAGAAAAAAGAAAGAAGGAAAGAAAAGAAACAATAAAAGGGTGTAGGAATAAGATGCTGACCTAAGTAACTTTGGAAGTGAAAGGGGCCTATACGACTAAAAGCAAATGAAATTGTATAAAAGTCCCATACTCTAGTTGATAAAGTTGTTTTCTATGGCGATATGGATTCAGAGCTAGCAATTCTGAAAACCACTATACATGTTTACTGGAAATAAGCAATTAAGTAAATGAATGGACGATGGGAGTGATTGTTGGAGTGGGAGGTTACAGATAAGAAGGGAAAGAAGCTGGAATAATCTTCGTGGCAATGGATTCACGTTGGAGACATGAGTGTGAACTCATATTTAGCTTGATACAGGCACACATGGTTACATCTAGAAATATTTACAGATATGTGTGTATCTAGATGGGTTAGTATACACACCGCTAATTGTCAACCAAGAGGGTCTGTAAGAAATGACAGCCTAGCAGAAATGAACACACCTACAGCCTATTCTCCAGTTAAAGGAATCAAGACTTCTTAGAGAAAAAGGCTGATTCTAAAAATGAGCATGAAACACACAATTTGGGCCGGGCGCGGTGGCTCAAGCCTGTAATCCCAGCACTTTGGGAGGCCGAGAAGGGCGGATCACGAGGTCAGGAGATCGAGACCATCCTGGCTAACACGGTGAAACCCCGTCTCTACAAAAAATTACAAAAAACTAGCCGGGCGAGGTGGCGGGCGCCTGTAGTCCCAGCTACTCGGGAGGCTGAGGCGGGAGAATGGCGTAAACCCGGGAGGCGGAGCTTGCAGTGAGCTGAGATCCGGCCACTGCACTCCAGCCTGGGTGACAGAGCGAGACTCCGTCTCAAAAAAAAAAAAAAGAAACACACAATTTGAGCCTAGAGGATGTTGTAGTGCCAGGAGGTAAAAAAGTGCTCAAAAAAGAAAACACAAAAACCCCACATATCAAAAGGATACAGGAATCATCTCAAAGAGCTCCTAATGGCCAAAACTGGAACAATTTGAGCAACAAAATGAGTAAAGTAGTATGGGATTATAACCCTAAGTATAAAATAATACTCATGAATCTGCTGATACAAATAAATGATTGAATAAAAAAGTAGATTGGGGAGATTAGACATATCTCTATACATGATGAGGATCATTTGCAGAAAAATAAAAAATAAAAATGAATAAAAAGACATATCTCCACGCAGAATTCCAAATAATTGATGTTGATATTCTGCCCTTAAGAAGTTAGAACATAATTCCCTAACTCTTAAATATGAGTTGAACGCGGTGACTTTCTTCCCAAGAGTACAGTATGAAATAGGATTAAAAAAAAAAAGAGTAATTTTACAGTGGTGAAACCTGACAAACACTATCTCAAGACAGGTGGTCGGTGGCCGGGTGCGGTGGCTCATGCCTGTAATCCCAGCACTTTGGGAGGCTGAGGCGGAAGGATCACGAGGTCAGGAGATGGAGACCATCCTGGCTAACACGGTGAAACCCCGTCTCTATTAAAAATACAAAAAATTATCTGGGCATGGTGGCGGGCGCCTGTAGTCCCAGATACTCGGGAGGCTGAGGCAGGAGAATGGCGTGAACCTGGGAGGCGGAGCTTGCAGTGAGCCGAGATCGCACCACTGCACTCCAGCCTGGGCAACAGAGCGAAACTGTCTCAAAAAAATAAAAATAAAAAGACAGGTGGTCAAAGTCACAAAGTCAACATCAACAGTGATGTTGGCCAGGCGCGGTGGCTCATGCCTGTAATCCCAGCACTTTGGGAGGCCTAGGTGGGTGGATCATTTGAGGTCAGCAGTTTGAAACCAGCTATGAGTAACATGGTGAAACCCCATCTCTATTAAAAATGCAAAACAAAAAATTAGCTGAGCATGGTGGTGGGTGCCTGTAATCTCAGCTACTCTGAAGGCTGAGGCAGGAGAATCGCTTGGACCTGGGAGGCGGAGGTTGCAGTGAGCAGAGATCGAGCCATTGCACTCCAGCCTGGGCAACAGAGCAAGAATCTTGTCTCCAAACAACAACAAAACCAGTGATGTCAATGTGATGACAATGGCACTTTACCTCTCTGGTCTTCCTCACATTACCCCAATCTGATCATAAGGAAATCATTAAACAAGTCACAGTTGAAGGACATTCTATAAAATACCTAATGTGTATTCCTCAAAACTCTCACCGGGCATGGTGGCTCACACCTGTAATCCCAGCACTTTGGGAGGCTAAGGCAGGTGGATCACGAGGTCAGGAGTTTGAGACCAGCCTGGCCATGATGGTGAAACCCTGTCTCTACTAAAAACTATAAAAATTGGCCGGGCACGGTGGCTCAAGCCTGTAATCCCAGCACTTTGGGAGGTCGAGACGGGCGGATCACGAGGTCAGGAGATTGAGACCATCCTGGCTAACACGGTGAAACTCCGTCTCTACTAAAGATACAAAAACTAGCCGGGTGAGGCGGCGGGCGCCTGTAGTCCCAGCTACTCGGGAGGCTGAGGCAGGAGAATGGCGTAAACCCGGGAGGCGGAGCTTGCAGTGAGCTGAGATCCGGCCACTGCACTCCAGTCCGGGCGACAGAGCGAGACTCCGCCTCAAAAAACAAACAAACAAAAAAAAAAAAACAAAACAAAAACAAAAACAAAAAAACTATAAAAATTAGCCAGGCGTGGTGGCGCGAGCTTGTAATCCCAGCTACTCGGGAGGCTGAGGCAGGAGAATCACTTGAAACTGGAAGGTGGAGGTTACGGTGAACTGAGATCGTGCCATTGCACTCCAGCCTGGGTGAGTGAAACTCTGTCTCAAAAAAAAAAAAAAAAAAAAAACAGAAAACAAAAACAAAACCAAAACAAAAAAGTTCTTAAAGTCATCAAAGACAAGGAAAGTCAGAGAAAGTGTCACAGCCAAGAGGAGCCTAAGGAGATATAACTGCCAAACAAAATATGGTATTCTGGGTGGGATCCTGATACAGAAAAGGGACATTAGGAAAACACTGAGGAAATCTCAAGTATGAACTTCAGTTAATAATAATATATCAAGATTGGTCCATTCATGGTGACATACGTACCCCACTAATGTTAGATGTTACTAAGAGGGAAAACTGGGCATGGAGTATGTGAGAACTCTACTATCTTAACAGTCTCCCTGTAAATCTAGATAATTCTGTAAATCTAAACTGCTCTAAAATTAAAATTTTATATTAAAATAAAAGGAATGGGTAGGGTTGTGGTTTGCCTGGGCCAGGGTGGGGATGATGCTATCGTACTTTCCCCTTTTCTTCACACCATCTCCCTGAAACCCCTGGTGCAGCAGCTGCTCAGAAGATCCTCTGCTGAGATGGTCTAAAGACCTGGGGACACAGTGGAAAATTCACTATCATCATTGCTTCCCAGAAGGAGTGATTTGTACCTGTCTTCCTAAGTTCCCAATTTGGTTTCCCATTCCATCTCATGCAGGCTTTTATTTATTTGTTTGTTTTTAATTTGTTTTTCAACCGTTATTTCAGGTTCGGGGGTACATGTGCAGGTTTGTTACATGGACAAATTGCATGTCACTGGAGTTTGGGGTACAAATAATCTCATCCCCCGGATAGTGAGCATAGTACTAGACAGGTGCTTTTACTTTTTCTTTTTCCTTTTTGAGATGGAGTCTCACTCTGTTGCCCAGGCTGGAGTGCAGTGGAGTGATCTCGGCTCACTGCAAGCTCCGCCTCCCGGGTTCAAGCGATTCTCCTTCCTCAGCCTTCGGAGTGGCCGGGATTACAGGCATGTGCCACCATGCCCGGCTAATTTTGTATTTTTAGTAGAAACGGTTTTCTCTGTGTTGGCCAGGCTGGTCTTGAACTCCCAACCTCAGGTGATCTGCCTGCCTCAGCCTCCCAAAGTGCTGCTATTATAGGTGTGGGCCACAGCACCTGGAGACAGGTGCTTTTTCAACCTTCCCTCTCCTTTCACCCTCCACCCTCAAGTAGACCCAGTGTCTGTCGTTCCCCTCTTTGTGTCCACATGCACTCAATGTTTAGCTCCCACTTATAAGTGAGAACATGTGGTATTTGGTTTTCTATTCCTGTTGTTAGATATGAGTTCTAAATTTCTTTTCAAAAAATTAATATGTCAGTATGTTCAATTGTTTGCCTTCTACTTTCTGACTTCCTCCTAAAGCAACCTTTTTCAATTACGTACTCCACCCTAACTCATCCCGATTACCTACTCCACCCTGACTCTTTCCGATCACCTGCTCCAGGCTAACTCATTCCGATCACCTGCTCCACCTTAACTCATTCCAATTACCTGCTACCTGCTCTGCCCTGACTTCCGCCAAAACATTCACTCTGTCATTGTCTTTAAATTAGCCAATCAAAATTAGTTTAGCCTGTACAGTCTTACCCTAGCCAATAAAAAAAGACACAACAACAAAAGCCACGTGCGTCAAAAATAAAAACCCCTTCCCCTCCCTCGTCCAAGTGTGCACTCATGGAACCATTGTTCCGTCTATAAAGGTGCACCTTCTGGCCGGGCGCGGTGGCTCAAGCCTGTAATCCCAGCACTTTGGGAGGCCGAGACGGGCGGATCACGAGGTCAGGAGATCGAGACCATCCTGGCTAACACGGTGAAACCCCGTCTCTACTAAAAATACAAAAACTAGCCGGGTGAGGTGGCGGGCGCCTGTAGTCCCAGCTACTCGGGAGGCTGAGGCAGGAGAATGGCGTAAACCCGGGAGGCGGAGCTTGCAGTGAGCTGAGATCTGGCCACTGCAGTCCAGTCCGGGCGACAGAGCGAGACTCCGCCTCAAAAAAAAAAAAAAAAAAAAAAAAAAAAAAGGTGCACCTTCTATATAAAAATACCTTGCTTTGGCTGAGCGTGGTGGCTCATGCCTGTAAACCCAGCACTTTGGGAGGCCGAGACGGGCAGATCACCTGATGTTGGGAGTTCGAGACCAGACTGACCAACGTGGAGAAACCCCAACTCTACTAAAAATACAAAATTAGCTGGGAGTGGTGGTGCATGCCTGTAATCCCAGCTACTCAGGAGGCTGAGGCAGGATAATTGCTTGAACCTGGGAGGCGGAGGTTGCGGTGAGCTGAGATCACACCATTGCACTCCAGCCTGGGCAACAAGAATGAAACTCTGTCTCAAAAATAAATAAATAAATAATAATTGCCTTACTAAAAAAAATTTATATTCGAGTGCTATTTTGCAGCACTGAAACTTTATATATAACACCGTATTAATTTGCTTAGGATATTGGCGTCTGGCTGCATCTATATTGTTGCTAAGGACATAGTGTTTTTTGTATTTTTTATGTTGTGTGGGGTTTTATACCTCAATTTTTTTTTTTTTTTTTTTTTGGAGACAGGGTCTCCAAAGGCGGGAGTGCAGTGGCATGATTATATGATTATAGCTCACTGCAACCCTGACCTCCTGGGATCGACTGATCCTCCCACCTCAGCCTCCCAAGTACCTGGGACTATAGGCATGTGCCACAGTGCCTGACTAATTTTCATACTTTTGTAGAGATGGGGTCTCACTATGTTGCCCAGGCTGGTCTTGAACTCCTGGGCTCAAGCAATCCTCCCACCTTGGCCTTCCAAAGTGCTGGGATTACAGGTGTGAGCCACCATGCCCAGCCATACCTAATTCTTGACGCAACTGCTTCAGCTCAACCAATTGGCCTAACATATATTGGGCAGTTGCATTACCTGTCTACCTCCTTATTATTGCGATAATCAGCTATGCACACTTATTTGAAATTAGCATAATTAATAGCCCTCCACTTGACTCCATTCATACAATCACAGATAAATGTGGTAAAAATCAGCAGCAGAAAAATACCAAGAAGAGGTTCTCTCAACATTGAGATATTCCTATTAGTGAAGTAAACTAAATATATTTTTCTTGTAGCCAAAGTACATTATACCAAAAATTGAAATTTATGTCGACTTTTTTTTTTTTTTGAGACAGAGTCTCACTCTTTTGCCCCGGCTGGAGTGCAGTGGCATGATCTCGGCTCACTACAACCTTTGCCTCCTGGATTCAAGCTTTTCTTGTGCCTCAGCCTCCCTAGTAGCTGGGATTACAGGCATGTTTCACCACACCTGGCTAATTTGTTTATTTTTAGTAGAGATGGGGTCTCACTTTGTTGCCCAGACTGGTCTCAAATTCCTGAGCTCAAGCGATCCACCCGCCTCAGCCTCCCAAAGTGCTGGGATTACAGGCGTGCACCACCACACCCAGCCAACACATAACAATTTATATTAAAATTTTGAAATAACAAAATTACAGAGATGGAGAACAGATTCATGGTTGCCAGGGATTAGGGATGTGGAATAGGAAGGGTGGGAGTACAAACGGGTACCATAAAGAATCCTTTGATAATGGAACTGTTATGTATCTTGACTGTTGTTACAGTCATCTACACATGTGATAAAACTGTATAGAACTACATACACACACGAGCGGTAAAAATGGCAAAATCTGAATAAGCTTTGTGGATTGTACCAATGTCATTTATTTTCCTGGTTGTGATGTGGTACCACAGTTATGCAAAATGTTACCACTGGGATAGTCTAAATACAAGGTAAATGGACTCTTTCATACTTTTTAAAGGCATTAGCTATTATTTTTATTCATTCTTTTAACATTGACATATAATTCATATACCATAATATTTGCCCTTTTAGGGGTACAATTCAGTGGGTTTTTTTTTTTTTTTTAGCATATTCACAGTTGTGCATCCAGCATAACTATCTAATTCCAGAACAATGTCATCATCCCCAAAAGAAACCCCATACCCATTAGTAGGCACTTACCATTCTCCTGTCCTCCCACCCTCTTGATATTTCATGAAAGTGGAATCATACAGTATATGTTCTTTGGTTTCTGGTGAACATTTTCAAGATTCGTACACATTGTAGCATGTGTCAGTACTTCGTTCCTTTTGGTGGGTAAGTACTATTCTATTATACAGATAGGCCGTATTTGGTTTATTGATTGGTTTGGCTTACTGATTGATTGGCATCTAGGTTGTTTCCACTTTTTGACTATTATGAATAATGTTGCTATGAACATTTATGTACACATTTTTGTGAACATATGTTTTCAATTCTCTTGAGTATATATCTATAAGAGGAATTTTGGGGTCATATTCTAACTCAATATTTAGTTTTTTGAAGGACTGACACAGTTTTTCAAGATGTACTATTTTACATTCCCATCATCAATGTGCAATGGTTCCAATTTCCTCACATCCTCAATAACACTTGTTATTATCTGTGTTTTAGATTATAGGCATCCAAGTTGGTATTCACTGGTATCTCATTGTGGGTTTGATTTTCTATTTTTCTTGGCTCTGTTTCACTAGCTTTTGTCATTCCGGGAATTTGTCTGTTTTATCTAGGTTATCCAATTTGTTGATACATACTTAATCCGTTATAATCCCCTCTATTTCTGTAAGATTGGTAGTAACACCCCCTTTTTCATTTCTGATTTTAGTAATTTGAATCTTCTCTTCTTTTTTCTTTATCAATCTAAGCATTTGTCAATTTTATTGATCTTTTTAAGGAACCAACTTTTGGTTTTATTGATTTTCTTTATTTTTTTTCTTTCTTCTTCTTTTTTATTTTTATTTTTGGAAGAGACAAGGTTTTGCTTTGTCTCCCAGGCTGATCTTGAACTCCTGGGCTCAAGTGATACTCCCACCTCAGCCTCCCAAAGTGCAGAGATTACAGGAATGAGCCACTGTGCCCAGGCGGTTTTCTATCCTTTCTTTCATTTATTCCTTTCTAATAGTTTTTCTTCTTCCTACCATTTGCTTTAATGCAGTTTGCTCTTCTTGTTCTAGTTTCTTTAGGTGAAAAATTAGGCTACTGATTTAATTTTTTTCCTTCTTTTTAAATATAGGCACTTATAACTTCTGTATATTCCAATTTCATGTGAATCTATAATTATTTCAAAGTAAAACCGTATGAAGAAAGTATGTACTGGGGCCGGGCGCGGTGGCTCAAGCCTGTAATCCCAGCACTTTGGTTGGGAGGCCGAGACGGGCGGATCACGAGGTCAGGAGATCGAGACCATCCTGGCTAATACGGTGAAACCCCGTCTCTACTAAAAAAAAAATACAAAAAACTAGCCGGGCGACGAGGCGGGCGCCTGTAGTCCCAGCTACTCGGGAGGCTGAGGCAGGAGAATGGCGTGAACCCGGGAGGCGGAGCTTGCAGTGAGCTGAGAGCTGGCCACTGCACTCCAGCCTGGGCGGCAGAGCCAGACTCCGTCTCAAAAAAAAAAAAAAAAGAAAGTATGTACTAGGGTAGCCATGTACGGTGATGACTCAACCATTATACTTACCCTCAAGTAGGTTAATTTAGTGGAGAAAGATATAAACAGAGTGATACGGAAGATGGGACGAGGAGAAGATGGCTGGCTGCTGCAGAGATGAGAGAAAACACTAAGCGATATCCAGGAAAGTCACGAAGGCACAATCAAGGGCTTATTTGAATTGAAGAGTGATGCTTTCTATCTCGTTTTTTTCTTTCTTCCTGATATCTCCTTCCAGATGAAGAGTGATGCTTTTATCATGAGAGTTCCATACTCAGAGGCCCAGCCTCTAGGGAGACTGTCACTTATTTCTCCTCAGATCTTTAGAGACCACAGCTGAAGCCATTTGGGACAGGGCTGGACCTACACTCTGATTAAGGCTAATGTTCCTAGCTGAGGGCTGTTCTCTGCAGCTCAAAATGTTCAAAGACACCCCATCTCGTACCAAGTCACTTATGTGTTCTAAATGTACAGACTGACTTCCTTCACAAAATATAGCAAGAATGGTATTTAAACAGCAAAAGAAAACTGTAGAAAATTTGTTCAGGACCAGGAGCGGTGGCTCACACCTGTAATCCCAGCACTTTGGGAGGCTGAGGCGGGTGGATCACTTGGGGCCAAGAGTTTGAGACCAGCCTGGCCAGCACAGCAAAACCCCGTCTCTACCAAATATACAACAAATTAGCTGGATGTGGTGGTGCATGCCTGTAGTCCCAGTTACTCAGGAGGCTGAGGCATGAAAATCACCTGAACCCAGGAAGTGGAGGTTGCAGTGAGCCGAGACTGCGCCGTTGCACTCCAGCCTGGGGACAGAGAGAGACATTGTCTCAAAAAAAAAAGAAAAAAAAAGAAAAGAAAAAATTTGTTTGGGTTGTTAATGCTGAAAACATTTAACTTTTAATTTTGAAATAATTCTAGACTCACCAAAAAAAAAGTTGCAAAAATAGTACAAAGAACTCCTTTGTACCCTTTAGTCAACTTTTCCAATGCTCCCAGACACTAACAACTTGAATTGGGTTGCTAACACTTTTTTTGATGCTTATTTTTAATTTGCTTTTTTTTTTTTGGACTAGGTTTTTGCTTTTAGTTTATAAAGCAAAACAATATAAAGACATGCACAAGTGAGAAATCTTGTTCTTGCCCTACCCTTTATACTCCATCACTCTCACCTCTAATAAACACAGGTGACCATCTGTCTTTTTCTTTATGCAAACATAAATTTAAAAATATTTTTTTCACTACCCCTGTCTCTGTACACATACAAAAGCTAGCATCTATGGATACTGTTCTGGATCTTGCATTTATTGTTTAACAATATAGCTTAGAAATATTTCCCAAATCGCCAGAGGTGGTGGCTCATGCCTGTAATCCCAGCACTTTGAGAGGCCGAGGCAGGCGGATCACCAGAGGTCGGGAGTTTGAGACCAGCCTGGCCGACATGGTGAAATCCTGTCTCTACTAAAAATACAAAAATTAGCTGGGCATGGTGGCAGGCGTCTGTAATCTCAACTACTAGGGAGGCTAAGGCAGGAGAAAATCGCTTGAACCTGGGAGGCGGAGGTTGCAGTGAGCCGAGATCGTGCCATTGCACTCCAGCCTGGGCAACAAGAGTGAAACTACATCTCAAAAAAAAAAAAAAAAAGAAAGAAAAACATTCCCAAATGAGAATGTAGCAATGCTTTTTAAATTTTTTATTTTTAAAGAACTTTAGTGGTCGGGCACTGTGGCTCATGCCTGTAATCCCAGCACTTTGGGAGGCCAAGGCAGGCAGATCACCTGAGGTCAGGAGTTCGAGACCAGCCTGGCCAACATGGTGAAAGCCCATCTCTACAAAAATACAAAAATTAGCCGGGCATGATGGCGATGCCTGTAATCCCAGCTACTCAGGAGGCTGAGGCGGAAAAATTGCTTGAACCCGGGACGTGGAAGTTGCAGTGAGCCAAGATCGTGCCATTGCACACTAGTCTGGGCAACAACAGCGAAACTCTGTCTCAAAAAAAAAAAAAAAAAAAAGAACTTTAGCATTTACTCCATCTTAGCCCCACAACCCTCCAGCAACATCTCAGACATTGCTCATGGCTCCCTCTTTTCTGTCTAACCTGGATTGTTCAGATCTCAAATTCTCCAAGCATATTTCCTGTTCTGCACTGTGTAGGCTCAGGGCTTACACAGACCTCAGGCAGTATGACTGGAGCAAAGCCATCAATCCCTTGTGCCATCAGGACTACAGGGACACATTCAGAAACAACACCAACAGGGTGATGATTGCTTAGCCTGAGCGACACCCCGAAGAGATCACTCTGGGCCAAAGAGAGGAGATGGTCTGGAACAAGGCCTTGTTGCCAAGCAACCCCAGAGGGGATGAAATTAACGCAGTCTGTTTTTCATGTAACTGCATCTCAAATGAAAGCTGAGGCCAGAGTTGATCCTATGCAAAATTAATAATTACCATATGATTCTTTTAAATGGCTGTTGCCAAAAGACTGAGGACTAAAGAAACCAGTATATTCTTTATTTAAAAAGGATGAGGGAAAAGGAAAAAAAAAGAACAAGTATATTCAGATCCTGTGTTTTTCCAGTTGCGTCTTAGGTAGGAAATCAGACATTGCTGTCTTAGACTGCTGCTGAATCTGCCTGGTGGGAAACCTGCTTTGAAAGCAGATCCGAAGCAGACAAGATAATATGTACCAAAGAGCTCAGAAAAGATATTTTTTAGGGACAAGAAAAAGCTTAGGATCATTTGAGACCCTTTTAATGTCCTTTCTAGAAGATCTAAAATGTACTCTTCCCCATTAGTACGTTTAGAGCGGGCAAATTGTCGTAAACATAAAAATAACCCTACTGCTTCCACTCCACTCTCCCTAACCTCATACTTAAAGACTGAAAAAGCACAGGTTGAGATACCCAGTAACCCTTGCTTCTTGAGAGGTTATTAATATTTTTTAAAATGCAAAAATGAGATAGAAAAGAAGATTCTACCCCCACCTGCTTTTGCTGCGTTGCCTTGAGTAAATTAACTGTGTGGTCAGAGCAGAGTGATGGCCTTTCTCACCAAGAGAAATTTTTGAGTATTATTTTGTGGTTGTGCAATAAAACATAATTCAAAACAAAGCATTTTTTAGCCAAAGAAACTAATTTTTTCTGAAAAGGAAAACTTTCTTGCCTAATGGAAGGTTGGATCCAGACTTTGTTCTGGGGAAAGGCGGCCACCAAGTTCAGTGACTTCTTTTTGACATTTATGCAATGCAATTATTGGCACTGAGGGATGACTCTCTTCCCTCCCTCCTGCCACCCCACCACCCTCACCTCATACTGGGCCATCAGACTGGCAAACATCCTCCCAGCCAGCTTTCCCCTGTGAAGGCGTGAGTATTTGCTGATAGGGTTGAGCAGAGCGTACCAGTACAGAGAGAAAACCAGAGAGCAAAAGGTGCATGCTTGATGTGGGGGACCTCTTATTCAGAGTCTTAGTAAGAAACACATGGTACAGTCAAATGGAATGGGGAAAGGGTGTTACGTTGGGCTGGTAACATGGGTTGGGAGTCATGACCATATCTAGGCCTGAAAAAATGAGAGAATTGGGAGGCAGAGGGGTTGTAAGGAGAGGGCGGCCTCACAATAATGTCAGGCTCAGGGGGAATGAATATCCCAGTGTCACTTGCCTTCTTCCCTCTGATGTCTGGCTAGGACTCCCCATTTGGCTGAACTCCACTGGAATCCAGAGGACAGGGAAGCCCTTTAAGGTAGTGCCCCCAGAGCAGCCTCCCCGGGCAGGGAGCAGCAGGGAGATGGTGACGCACAGACAATGGCCAACACTGAACCATAAATAACCTTTTTCATTCCCAGTCTATTCATCACTCAGCCAGCACTTATTGATCACCAAGCTATTGATCAGCCAGTACTTATTGATCACCAAGCTATTGATCAGTCAGTACTTATTGATCACCAAGCTATTGATCAGCCAGTACTTACTGATCACCAGACAGGCACTGAACTAGGAGATACAGTGGCAAACTGCAGCCCTCATGGCTCACAATTCTTGTGGCTGTGTTAGGCCCCAGCAAGCTTCAAACCACATCCAGACTGAAGGTATATAAAGTATGCGAAACTACATCTCAAAAAAAAAAAAAAAAAGAAAGAAAAACATTCCCAAATGAGAATGTAGCAATGCTTTTTAAATTTTTTATTTTTAAAGAACTTTAGTGGTCGGGCACTGTGGCTCATGCCTGTAATCCCAGCACTGAAGGTGTAACATCACAGCTCTCCAGCTTGTACTGTAGTTATCACATGACTTCTCTTATCTTCTTCCTGCCTGTCAGGAAAGAGTATGGTCTCTGGTTACACTTAATAGTGGTGATAATGGTGATATGTACTTGGTGGTGTATGTTAAGGTGTGGATATTGAAAGGGTGCATATACAGAAGAACCCAGAAAAAAAAAAAAAAAAAAACTGCTGGGTCTCAGGAAAGGCAGGAACAGTGGTAAAGCCAGGTCACAGGAGTTTCTCTCCAGCACTTGGCCCTTCATGTGACCCAGCTCCTACCCATGCATCTGGCCCTCTGTCTTCTCCACACACACCCAGCTTCAGGCTGCACTTTCCATAAATGTGGCCCAGCTGATCTGTCCATGCTAGCCTCACTTGAGCTCACTACCTAGTCTATGTGGGGTGGTCCTTGAGCTGGCCCCCCTGGTCCTGGCCCAATCAGTGGCTATTCCTGGGCATAGAACAGCTTGGTGCTATCTCTGAGCAGGGGGCTGTAGGTGGGGCAGTTTCCCCCCTCTATAGGAGATACTGGGCATGGCAGAGTCCAAAGCTGACATGCTCAGAGCCCCCTACTAGGAGACGATAAATTCCTGGAGGCCAGGGACCTAGGACTTACACTGGTTTTCCAGTAGCATATGGCATCATTTCCTGGAAGTCAGCCACTCAGTTGACATTAAATTCGACTGGGCAAAATAACTCCAAAGCTAAAAATTGGATCCCTCTATCACATCCATCATAGGAATCTTTTAAAGCACAAAGACACTTGACATTTGCTGAGAAGGACATTGTTGATCCACAGGCAGAGAAGCCAAACTGTGTTTGGGATGACAAGGAGACAGGCTGGCAAGGTGCACATCCTGCTGGGGACAATGGCTCCTTTCTCCTGAAATACCTCCCAGCTGTGTGTGGCCAAGCTAAGGTGAGGCAAAGCTCAATTCCTTGCCCTAAGAAACCTCCTGCAGCAGCAGGAGAGTAAGGGAGGTGCTGCCTTTGTGCTATGGTGACCTGCTTATTCTGTTTCAGTGACACAAGCTCACTGACATTGTATGGAGAGACTGATGTCATTGATCCTTCCCAGAGCCAAGCTGGCCTTTCTGATGGTGCACATGGTGCTCCAATGCTGCGTACCATAGAGATGTTTTCCTCCGGGGTGGATGTGGGGAACTGAATTCCTTTGGCTGAAAATGAGCTATGAACCATAGTAAAAGCTGCTAGTAGGAAGGCCTTTGGACTTTTCTGGCTTAAAATTTCTGAGGCAGAGAATAACTGTTTCCCTTGTAGGCAAGGGAAACAGTTTTCTACATGGCAGTTTTCCAAATCAAATTCTTAAGTCCAGAGACTTAGCTGGAGAGCATCTTGAAGGTTCCCCATGAACGGTAGCAGTTGACCCTTGGGGGAGGGGAAGGTTTTAATGAACTTTGTTGGAGAAGTTTCCAAGCACTCTTCAGCTGTTTTGGAATGTTGCATTCCAAGTTGTAGAGGTTATGACTTTCTCTTTCTGGAACCCAAAAGCGACTTGTAGAAGCAAAATGAGAGCAGCTTTTGGCCTCCGACACCACAGTACATCAGCCAGGCCTGGATGCTGCCACTAAACCAAGGAAAAACTGTCTCTGGTGTCTCCTTATGGCCAGAATGGCATGTTCAACTTTAGACATGAAGATTTGGCAGTTTTGGAGCCGCTTGTTGACCCTCTGCTAGGGTCTGGGTCTTCTCCCAAAGCCTAGGAATTTGAGAGACAGTCAGCTAATGGAATGGCCAACTGTACAGTGCTGAGTACCAGGAGAGGGGAAATGGTGGCTCTTTGGTACTATGAGGCCTGACATCTTGGAACAGATGGCACCTGTTGGGATTAATGTATCTAAGAATGTCAAGGAAAAGCATGTGAGAACTTTTCTCAATTGAAAGGATATGCTGAATATTTTCAAGAATGGGCATCCCATTCTCCCATTCAGGGAAGACTGAGCCCCTTTTGTCCAGCAGGTACCATGGTGGGTGTTAGAAGCTAGAGCAGTGAATCAGTCACACATTTTAAGGGCAAGGACCATGTTCCATTCTTCTTTGTCTTGCTTGTAACAGTTACTCAGGCAACACTGCACTGAAATAGTTCTTTTTTTTTTTCTTGGAGATGGAGCCTCGCTCTGTCACCCAGACTGGAGTGCAGTGGTGCAATCTTGGCTCACTGCAAACTCTGCCTCCCGGATTCAAGCAATTCTCCTCCCTCAGCTTCCCGAGTAGGTGGGACTACAGGCACCTACCACCACACCTGGCTAAGTTTTGTATTTTTAGTACAGACAGGGTTTCACCTTATTGGCTGGGCTGGTCTCGAACTCCTGACCTTGTGATTCGCCTGCCTCGGCCTACCAAAGTGCTGGGATTACAGGTGTGAGCCACCGTGCCCAGCCAGAAATGGCTCTTTCAAAGTCCCCTGGCTTCACCCCATCCTTCAGTGTCCATTTTTTTATCCCCTTCCCCACTTTGGTCTCCTATCTCACCAAATTAAGGAAAATGCAATGTCTTCCCTATGCAATTGCTGCCTTGCACAGAAATTCACCTTTAAGCCAAACCAATAACCTACAAACCAAAAGAAAACAAGAGGGGAAGGGACGAATAACTGATTCCCCTGTGAGCCCTACCTAGTTTTCATCTGGCATAGTCTGATTCTAAGTGGTTGTTGGTCACACTGGCAGATAGCCTGTTTCTCCTTAGACTCTTCCTCCTCAACCACCTACTCTCTCATTAAAGAAAGAATTAACGAAAATTTCCTGATTATAAAAATGATAAATACATTTGGAAAAGAGAACACATTGTCCCACCCCCACTTCAATTTTGTTTTTTTGTTTTGTTTTTTAGAGACACGGTCTCACTCTGTTATCCAGGGTGGAGTGCAGTGGCATGATCATGGCTCACTGCAGACTCAACTCCTGGGCTCCCTACGACAATTAAAAAATGATTTTCAGGCCAGGCATAGTGGCTTATGCCTGAAAAATCAAAGTTTTCAGTGCTTTGGGAGGCTGAGGCAGGAAAATTGCTTGAGCCCAGGAGTTTGAGACCAACCTAGGCAACTTAGCAAGACTCTGTCTTTACAAAAAAATTAAAGAATTAAGTGGGCATCTTGGCATGTGCCAGTAGTCCTAGCTACTTAGGAGGCTGAGGCGGGAGGATGACTTGAGCACAGGAGTTTGAGGCTGCAGGGAGCCATGATCATGCCACTGTACTCCAGCCTGGGTGACAAGACAAGACTCTGTCTTAAAAAAAAAAAAAATGTAGGGTGGCTTTCTGAAGCCATGCTTGGCCCTCCCCTCTCAGGGGTTTCCAGAGGAGGCAGATGAGCAACCCTTGATCTCTGACCCTCAACCCCATTGTTTACCTGCTGCCATGCAAAGTGCCTCAACCGCAGGGTTTGTAACTTCGTGCAGATGATTACAGCTGCCCAGATGTTCATTTTAACTGAATTTCACTCATATAAAAGTAAAGGAAATGGCCAGGAAATCAGGAGAGAGGCCTAGTAGTGAGATTGTATGTTTATAATGGAAATAGCACCAGCCTGGGGGTTGAGCTGATAACTTTAGATAAACCTTTGCCAATGACTAGCTGACCCTTACCCAAGTCTCCCAGCCTCTGTAAGTGTTTACTTTATCATTTGTGAAATAATACAATTGATTTTATTATCTCTAAGGTTCTTTAAGTTGCTCTTATTCATAGAGTTTAAGAATAAAATGTGGCAGCCAGGCTGGGCTTAGTGGCTCATGCCTGTAATCCCAGCACTTTGGGAGGCTAAGGCAGGAGGATCACTCAACAATTGAAACCAGGAGTCAGAAACTAGCCTGGGCAACATAGCGAGACCCTGTCTCTAAAAAAAAAAAAGAAGGGGCTGGGCGCGGTGGCTCAAGCCTGTAATCCCAGCACTTTGGGAGGCCGAGACGGGCGGATCAAGAGGTCAGGAGATCGAGACCATCCTGGCTAACACAGTGAAACCCCGTCTCTACTAAAAAAAATACAAAAAACTAGCTGGGCATGGTGGCGGGCGCCTGTAGTCCCAGCTACTCCGGAGGCTGAGGCAGGAGAATGGCGTGAACCCGGGAGGCGGAGCTTGCAGTGAGCTGAGATCCGGCCACTGCACTCCAGCCGGGGTGACAGAGCGAGACTCCGTCTCAAAAAAAAAAAAAAAAAAAAAAAGAAGGAAAAACATAATAAAATGTTTATTTGGCTAATCTACTTTCTCCCCTACCATGTTCTTCCTCTTTTCACCTCAAAGACCTATCAGTTCTCACTGTTTCTTGTTACCCAGCTCTGCCGCTGTTCTTGGTAAGGAGTGAAATGTTTTTTCCAACTGTTCATGCAACGGGCAAACTTGTCTTGCTTCTCAGTCATTTTGATGCTTTTCTCCGTGCCCTCTTTGTTGTCTTCTTAGCCTTTTATCCCAAACTAGTCACACAAGCAGGTTTGCCTCTCTGATCTGCGGCTTTAATTAACATAACGAATGAGCGAACAAGGCTTTGTTGGGCATTTACAATGAACAAAGCACAGCTTGGTGCTGTTAAAGATAAAATAGGTTTAAGACATGTTCTCAGCCTTCAAGGAGACAAGACCTGTGGGGCTTCAAATCCCTTAGCTGCCTTATGTTCTACCACTAATCTCTGGGTGCCAACACTGATACCCTCCCCCGAACACCCAACACCACTGTGCTGAAACCAGCTCTTCTGTGGGATGCTGTCTCTCCACACTCTGGTTTTTTTCCTTCTCTCACTTCTTCCTGGCTTCCTTTTGCTGGATTCTCCCTCTGGGTCCATCCACTAAATTGGATCCTCAGAGGCTCTATCCTAGGCCCTCTTCTTCTCTCAGTCTCTTTTCATTCCCTAGACGAGTTCAACCATACTCATGACTTCAGTTACCATCTATATGCAGATAATTCCCGTGTGTGTTGTGTGTGTGTGTGTGTGTGTGTGTGTGTGTGTGCATTCCCGGTTGCTATGGTTTGTCTCCACCAAAACTCAGGTTGAGGCTTAGTCCCCAAAGTAATTACATTGAGACATGGTGAGGCATTTAAGAGGCATTTGGGTCATGAGGGATCTGCCCTCACAAAGGGATTAATGCAGTTTTTTGAGTATGTGAGAGCTGGTTGTTATGAAGTAAGACTACCTCTCATGTTTGCTCTTCTTGCCTATGCCCGCCTCCCCTTTTGCTTCTCTGCAATGTTGTAACACAGCATGAGGCCCTTACCGGCAGCTGGCCAGATGGGCCACCCAATCTTTCACCTCCTGGCCTCCAGAATTGTGAGCTAAATAAACTCCTTAATAAATTATTCAGCTTCAGGTATTTTGTTATAGCAACAGAATATGGATGAAGACACTAGTCTTTCTTTGGGTTCCAGACCTGTATATCCAGTTGCCTCATGAGCAGCTCCACTTCGACATCACATAGACACCTCATACTCCCCAAGGTCACCACAGAGTGTATCACCTTTCCCACCACCCTGCTCCTTCTCCCTTCCCAATGTTCTCAAACTCAGTAGATGGTACTGCTACTGCCACCTAGGACTCCTTCTCATTTCCACAATCTTCCTGTCCCTGCCCCCAAATCCAATCAAATTGCCTTATAAATATCTTGAAATAAGCCAGACATGGTGGCTCATACCTATAATCCCAGCCCTTTCGGAGGCCAAGGTGAGAGGATCACTTGAGGCCAGGAGTTTGAGACCAGTTTGGACCAAACTTGGAGGTTTGGATTAATATACATATATACATATATGGACTAATATACATATGTATACTAGTTCAAACCTCCAAACTTCCAAACATTATCTCAGCCAGAATAGATAAAGAATGCCTACAAATGAATAAGAAAAAGACAACCCAATTTAAAATGGATGAAAGACTTAAATAGGCACTTTACAAAAGAGAGCAACCAAACAACCAATATGCATATGAAAGGGCATTTACTGTCATGATCAAGTTAAATGCAAGTTAAAACTGCAATGGGGTACCAATGCACCTCCACTGAAACAGCTAACATTTTAAAAAACCTGATGATACCAAGTTTTGGTGGGGTGTTGGAGCAGCTAGAATCTTCATACTGATGGAAGTGTAAACTGGCACAACACTGTTGGAAACATATTTGCCTGGAATTACTAAAACTAAACATACGCATCCCTTGTAACCCAGCAGTTCAATGCCTAGGTACAAAGCCAACAGTAACGGGTGCTTCTGTCCACTGAAAGATGTGACCTGGGTTCATGATTTTGTTGCTTTTCCAGCATACAGGTGGCTGGATGTGAAGGGCTCGCTCACATCCTCATCAGCCCCTCACTGTGCCCAGAAGTGGTAGCATGCACTGCTTCCCTGCCAACATGAGTCCTTCAGCTAACCCTTGGTCCCCAGTCCAGATGACCCAGGGTTCTGTCCTGCACACTGGCCTCAACTGGGATTAACTCCATCCATTGGATTCTAGTGCAGGCCCACAGTCCTTATCCAGGAGTTAGAATTTTCCAGATTTTGGGAAGTAATGGCATATATATACCATAGTCTGTCTAACACCCCATGTTTCACTGCAGATATATGAATGTGTTTGGAGCAGCTCCGTGATCAAACTCCTTAACATATTTGTAGTGAAACATAGGATAAATAAAAACTATACCCTCCCATAAGTTCCAGTCAGATTTTGCTGCCATGTTAGTTTTAGTGCCACCTTCTGAAAAAAACTCTTTCATTTTCCAGACCTTTATGGACTTTGGAATTGCAGAGAAGACTGTGGGCCTGTATGAGGAGGGGTGGCCTTTGTCAACGCGGGGAGGGAAAAAAAGAAAACGAAACTGTTCATTTCCATTTCCCCAAAACAACCAACAGCCCCTGGACTTATATCTACATAACCAAAGGTCCCTCCAGTGGTTTTTTTCCTAGGAGAGTCAGTGTATCTACTGCTAGAATGAGGAGTGACAAGAAACTTGTAAATAGTTTTTCTTGTTAAAAAAAAAAAAATTTCTACCACATCTGGCTCCACACTACAGTAGGTGCTGCCCGAAGTATAAGATTCAAGTTCCTACTCTTATTCACTTAGCTGAAGTGCTTGAGGTTTCTATAACACATATTCCCTGTGCTTCCTTAATAGACACACAAACATCCATGTGTATGGCTTTAATTTTGAGGTATTTAACTAGATATATAACAATGCACAAAGTAATTTCCCCAGCTCCTTTCCATGACAAATATTTACATACCCTAGCGTAACACTTCCTATGAATTGGCCCTACAGCCAGAGTAGGAATACAGCCTGTGAGTTTTCAAAAAATGGTGGGATGTGGTGGAGAAGGCAGGGCAGCGTGGAGAGGCTGGATAAAGTGATATTTCAGTATTTTTAGTGAGACAGAAAGAAAATCACGCAAACAGTTCTATTCCCTCCCCCTCTTTTTGTTTTGTAAAGTCTTTCTTTCTCCAAAGCTCAGTTTTGGATTAGACCCTTGTTGACCATGTCTGCTTAAGTCCTAGATAAAGACTTATTTATTTGACCTGCATATCCATAGTTGCTGGAACTGCTCATTTTAATTTTCCTATTGTGTACACTGTGTTGGAAAGCTTGGCAGGAAGCACACTATGGAAATGTGGAACCGAACAGTTGAATGTGTGTGATTTGGGAAGTTCAGCAGATGCCAGGGCTTTGCAGGCTCCCAGCTTGTTCAAGACTAATCCTGTGGATTTTCATTCTTGTGGGCCTTGTGCCCCTTAAGTCTGAGGGCTGGGTCCCGCTGGGTCTCACCCAGACTCAGTCCACACAGCCATCTCTCAGCTGTCCTACTCGCAGCGACCAAGGTAGTGCTGTGCTGACTCTTGGAGGCTCTCCTCTTCCCTCTCCCCAAGGAAGTGGAGGATTCCAGAAATGGCCCTGGTCAAGGCTGCAATGTTTTCTCTGGACTTCAGGTTGGATTCTAGAAGACCTGAGGGACTGCCCTTGCAAATTCATCTTCCCTATAGTGGATGACATGTGTCACCCAGATCCCCCCTCCACGACTGAAGCACTCATGCCCCCATCTACTGGGAGTGCTGACGGCGGCAACTGTCTGCTGAGTTCCTCTCTGACACTTGTCCTCTGCTGCAGAGAGAGCCACCTTGCCTAAGATGAAGCTCACATTGACCACGGGCAGCCCACATCTAATGACTGGCAGACGCAGGAGTAAAAACGCTTCGTCCTTTCACCCCAGTTTGTAATAACTCTGAGCCATCCCACCACCAGAGCTCACCGAAAGATCAGCTGAGGCCTCTACTGTGATTGCACTGCAGTTCAACTTCTCTCTTTGTCCATTACTGCCCACCTCACTTCCCCTCAGGCGTTGATGCTGTACCCTTCAATAAACTTCCTGCTGGCCAACCTCTGTGTCCGAGCTTGGAAACCTTACCTATAGCACTCCCTTTTAAGGGGGGGGGGGGTGTAGAGCCCTGTGTCTAGGGGACCACGCCTTCTTCATGCGATTCCTGCTGCCCTCCCCTTCCACCCCATCCCGCCATCCTTTGAAAACTCAAATTGGTCTAAACGATTCAGGATGGCGCTATACACTCTTGCCAGTGATTGGCTTAGGAAGGGTCATGTGACTGTGTTCTAGCCAATGAGACGAGAAGGGAACTTGGGTAGAGAACTGTAGGAAGGGTTTTCTGGGTCATAACAAGAGACAAGGGAAGAAAGAGTCCCTCTTCTGTCGGATGTTGGCTCTGACTGAGATGCCTGAAATAGCTGTAGAAAGCAATAGATGTGAGAAGAAGATGGAGCCAAGACAACAGCAGAGAAGTCAGACTGAAGCAGAGCCACGACGTGCTGGGCTGGAGCCTACTCTGCCTGTGATTTTCTTGTCATGTGTGATACATCCCCTTTGACAGCACAGAAGGGATTTGTCACACAAGTACTTAATGATGAAGTTGCATCAAATTTGCAATTTTTGTTCCAGTTCCAACTGCCCATTTCGTTTTCCCACCCTTTGGGGGCCTTTGTGTTTTGAAATCCTTGGTTGTCAGGATTCTTTTCTTCTTGGAAGTTTTCTAGTGATCCAAACTCTTGTTTTTTCCTGATTTTTGATGACCGTTAACATGTCTGATTGATCAACTAAACTGCTTCCTTTTTCCATGGCCTTATGGGTGTAAAATTTATAGGGCCAATGTTATGAAATGTGTATGCAGTGCTGGGGGTGGAGGGCTGCTGACTCTGAAAAATCCTTTCCTGGGATGACCTTAGATTAGAAAAGAAGGAAATGGTGATGAAAAGCTTTCAAAATGTAAGGGAATGGGGCTTGGACCTAAATGGTTAGTACAGACTAGGATATTCTTAGAAAATGCCTCCCGCCTCTCTGTAGTTGATTTTGAAATGTCAGTTCATAACTGCCGTAGATTTGGCACTGGGAAAATTGCCTAACACAGCAGTGGGACTGATGGATGGAGAAGCCTTTTCTTTTTTCCCACTTGCCCATACTCCCCTCTGCCTAAAGACTGCTGCTTCCTTTTTTTTTTTTTTTAAGTGGATGTACAATTTACAAATAAGAAAATGCACATATTTCGAGCAGTTAACTAATAAAAAATTCTTTTTTTCCAGAAAAGAAAAGCACAAATATGAAGTTTACAGCGTAAAGAGTTGTGACAATGGTATGCTCCCATGTAAGCAACATTCCAGTTAAGTGGTAGAATCTTTCTCTTCTCCCAGAAAATTCCCTCATGCCTTTTTTCCAGTTAATTCTCTCTTTAACCCAGAAGCAACTTGAGTTCTGACTTCTGCCACCGTAGATAATTCTTGCCTGTTCGTGAACTTCACATGTTCTCGCATATGACTTCTTTCACTCAGCATAATGTTGGAAGATTCATCCATGCTGTCGCATGGATCCTGCTTCACTTTCAGACTATTTATGGGATCTGTTGCTCTCTGATTTCCCTGACTGCCGACTGTCGTGTTTGAGGAGGAGGCCCTGCCCTTCCTGGCAATGGTTTTGCTGTGAGACGATTTTGCCAAGTGAGTTTCGTAAGTCACTGGATCCTAAAGATCGAGCAGGTGGCTCCTTCCAGGGACAGCCAATTGATTTTTCCATTCTACATGATTATATTGATGATGATGATGATGATGGCATCAGAACCCTTTGGAATGAGGACAGAATGGCACTTCCTCCAGTGGGGGACCCAGGATGAATGTTGAGAATGCCAAGCATTCTATGCCAAGATACCACTCGTACTTATCCCGATGGGGACTTGGTTCCATGGTCAAGACTGAGGAGGGAAACAAACATTTATTAAGCCCCAAAAGTTTACAGGTACTTGGTCATAAATTACCTACTTTCCTCTTCCTGAGAACTCTTTAGATGTTACTATCCCCATGGGGCCCACACTTGGCTTCTTCCTACGGTGGGATTTGAACCTGGAATTGGGGATTTCCATACCATGGTTTTTCACTAGCAGCAGCCAAGACCTAGACCACTGTATCCATCTGAGTTGTTGCATGCATATCTCCACGTGGTGGTTAAACCTCACAATTATGTCCACAGCTGGATTGCCACAAAGCTAGATAAGACTTGGAGCCAGATACACTCCCTTTCTTCCTCTGTCAATAGGAGCCACCTAGAGTTGGCAGATTGGTCTTCATTTTCTAGAAATATTCTCTTTCTCCGTAGCCAGGCAGCTTTGACCTTTGGTAAAGGTCGGGAGATCTTTGCTATGCCCCCTGGAAATCACTGTTTTGTAACAGTTATGTTTACAAGTGAGATGGTTTCTAAACCCTGAGAAGCATAACAAAGGGTGATGCCAGCAAAAAGGCATTAAGTTCTCTAATAGGCTTATGTCCTGATAATCATATTAATGGCACTGTCTCATGCTTGATGCTGCCATTATGGGCCTCTCCTCTTGAATATAATTTTTCAGTTTGATGATAATTAAGACTATGATTTTGCATTTCTCCTTAATGAGAATTCCATTCCCAAAACAATATGATCGTAATAGAGACAGCTGTTCATGCTCCTCCAAATTGTGGGCCATAGGTACTACCACAATGTCCTACACACGCTGGACTTGACTAACCTGGGAATTTTAAGTTCTTTCAGCATCAGGACTCTGTGGGATATGGAGCAAGTCCCCTGGGAATCATGACATTTGTTTCTATATCTGCATCTGATAATGAGGCTTTATGTTTTTCTACTGTTACAAAGTCCAAAGTCATGGTAACCTTGGGAGCAAAGGGCCTGCTTTAAGAGCCAGGTGATTTTTAACCTGTGATTTAATTGTCCAACGTTCAAAATATTATCTCTGGTATTAGGTATTTGGCTTCCAGAAAGCTACTTTTGGGGACTCATTTGCGAGGTCCAAGGGATTGTACTAGAATTCTAAGAATTCCAGTGCCAAGCTTCCACACTTTCCATCAATAATTAATATTTTGACCACGGAGAGAGGTGGTTGTTGTTTTCATAATTACACTTCAGACTGATTAACAGACTAGGAAACATTGCCATCTTTCTGTGACAACCTAAGTTGGAGGATATACAAAGTTTGGGGATTTCTGCTGCTGATGCTATGTGTGTGTGCCTGGCCCTTAGACAGGCTGGGAACTTTTCTAGATCTGTGCTGAAAGGAGGAGGGAGATATAGGGCTTAGGAACCCATCCGTCCATGGGGCTTGCCACCGAGGAAGGAGGCTTTTATTCTGAACCATGTCCAAAGGGCTGCAGGAGTTCATTCCAACAGAACTAAGAAGGTGGAGGCCAGCTCTGGGCTTATAGATGTTTGAGCTCTGGGGTGGCAGCTCCATGGGGTCTGTACCTGAATGGCAGGTTGTTGGGGTGCTCCTGGTTAGTGAGGCAGAGGCAGTAAAGAACAAAGGAGGTGGGTGTGGACCACGGTTGTGGCTCTGTGGGCATGCAGTTGTCCTAGGCTGGCCAGGTGAAGTGAGGCAAACCGCAGACCTCGAAGGCTGAAAAGGAGGGCCATTCAGGTCTGCTTGCTCAAAAGCTTGCCGTCTGGCTGGGTAAAAATACCAGGTGGATGCTGGCACCAAAAGGGACACAGGAAACTTACTAAGATTAGCCCGTTTCCTCACCAGAAAAACAGGTGACAAGGCTGGATGCTGTGACTCATGCCTATAATCCCAGCACTTTGGGAGGACAGATCAAGGCAGGCGGATCACCTGAGATCAGGAGTTCCAGGCCAGCATGGCCATGATGGTGAAATGCTGTCTCTACTAAAAATACAAAAATTAGCTGGGCGTGGTGGTGCATGTCTGTGATCCCAGCTACTTGGGAGGCTGAGGTAGGAGGATCACTTGAACCTGGGAGGCAGAGGGTGCAGTGAGTTGAGATTGTACGTTGAGATTGTACCACTGTACTCCAGCCTGGGAGACAGAGTCTTGCTCTGTCTAAAAAAAATAAAAAATAAAAAAAAAAGAAAGAAAACAAAAGAAAAATGAGTGACATGGAAAAGCCAACCATGAGAGGCCCAGGGCAAAGCACACAGGATTCACTGTGTAGCCTGGGCTGCCTGTCCACCTGGGAGGAGCACATGAGAGTGACTGAGAGGGGCCAGAGCTACAGGAGTGACAACACTCTGGGAAGCAGGAGTGCTAAGGGAGAAATCTATGACCTAGAAACTTTTTGTAGACCTACTTCAGACTGTCAGATCAACAGTATTCACATTCACAAAGAAGTGGGCACATTCACAAATGTCCTTAGGATAAAGGAGCAGTCTGGGTGCCTTCCACTCCACCTTCTCCAGGAAGCCTCCCAGGCTTTCCCAACCCTGGCTCATCAGTCCCTTTTCTCCTTTTCTGAGCTCTTATTGTCTGCTCCTTATGATTTAGCACTTAATCAGACACAGCTGTGAATTCCTCTGTAATTGTTTTGGGTTTGTTTGTCCCTCTGGGGCAAGATTACAACTTCCTCTGGGACAGGGACTACAGTCTTCTTGGGAGGGCTCCTGAGAGGGATGTGGGTATATGTGGGGGTCTCTAAAGAAGAAAATATCTTCCATTCTTACAGGGCCTTACAGTTTAGAAAGTGCTTGTACTTATCTCTATTCCTTACAGTAGCTCTGAGAGGTGGCCTATTTTACAGATAATGAAACTGAGACCGAAGAGGTCAACAACCTGTTTAAGAAGAAGGAAGATGAGTAGCAGAGGTAGGATAAGCCTGGGATTCCACGCAGGGCCCACAGGGGCTCATTTGGTGACAACAGAGCGCCCAGTGGAGAAGAGGGGGAGGGGAGAAGGAGGCTTCCACATACCCTTCCCTGATGGAAATCTTGGGAAGGAAAAGAAAGCAAGGGGGATGTGGCCCTGGTTTGTAGAGCTCGTGGGTCAGGCTTCATAAAGAGACAACTGAGGCAAAACCCACGGTACCACTCATTTGTTTTTGTTGTTGTTGTTATTCCCTTATAGATCCTCTGTCGTCCCACAGTGCTCTGCTCCTCCTGACACCTGACCTACCCCCTCTACTCACCTACCCCGCTCCAAATACTTTTACATGCTCCTCTGGAACTGCAGACTTCAACAAAGAAACTCAATCAAAGGTCAGTTCATCAACTTGTGCATCTGTCTGTCTGTCCATCCATCCTTCACCTTTGCTCAGAATGAAATTCCCACCTTCTTTGCTTTCCTTGAAGCACTGGGATGACACTGCTGACTGTGTCCCTCCAGTCCCAGTCTTTGCAGCCACAAAGGAATGGGCATAATTTAAAATGTGTTTCTTGGGATAAAGGAGCAGCCTGGGTGCCTTCCACTTCACCTTCTCCAGGAAGCCTCTCAGACTTTCCCAACCCTAACTAATTTTTCCTCTACCTGATCACTTCTCCTCTACCTCCTACAAATGCTGTTGTTCCTTTGGGGAGACTGCTGCCCAGCCATACTGCCTCTCCCCTGACTGGTGCTTTTTATCTTCTGCTCTCCTGGTCATTCCCTCTTCCCCACTCTCTTAAAACTTTAGCTCCTGGCTCCATGGCCTTCACACCATAACTACCATTCCTCTTCACATCCTGTATGCCTTTCCTGTTCACACAGGTGATCTAGCCAGTGCCCTCTTCATCTCTTGACCTCGTATTCTCCAATGACTTTCTCCTCTATGCCACCCCCATCATGTCCTGGCATTATCATGGCCCTAAACTTCTCTACCTCCTGAACCCCTTACTTCAGATCCAGATCTCTGACCCAACCTCCTCTCCTTCTGGTGTGACTGAGTCTTGACCCCTTGACTTTTCCAGTCCTTTGGCTCCTGTCCTTTCTCTCTGATCATTCACCGTGCTACCTCACTTTTGCCAAGGCTCTCAATTCCTTTGCTCCTCTGTCCTAGTAATCTCCTCGTTTGAGCCGGCACCACAGTGGGCAGCTGAGCTGTTGGAAGAAACCACACAGGAGGGCCAAAGGGTACCTTAGAAGTCCACAGGCACCAGCCTCAAGTGGACTGCCATGCTGCCTTGCTCTCTGGCTGTTTCTCTGGTCATCACGACCCTCCCAAACTCCTGCAATGACTGTGTCATACCTTCTCCACTCTCTTCAAATCTGTCATCTCTCCTTGCCCTATCACTAGCCTCCTTTATGTCACAAAGTTAAGAGGAAGTCATCAGGTGGAAAGATTCAACTACCTCTGTGAAAGCAGCCTGGCTCAGTCCTCCTCCAGCCTCCTTCCTCCTGTTATAATAGAGAAGATGGCCCCTGCCTGAGGTCAGCCTTTCCACCCACACTCTAGTTCCATCCCTCCCATGGGCACAGGAGACTTTGTGCTCCATTGTCCTTTCTCTACTGTACCTTCATCTTCCTCTTCTCTGTGGGATCCTCCTTATTTACATTTAAATATACTCAAGTAATTCCATCCTAAAAATAATTAAAATACATAAACCAAAATAAACCCACTGCTGACATAACATTCCCCTCCAGCTATTTTTCTGACTTTTCATAGTCAAACCTTTCAAGAATTGTCTGCACCTTGTGCCTTCCGTTTCTTCCCCTCTCGCTCACGCCTCCATCCACTCCAGTTGATTTCCCATCCCCTTCACTCCACCAGCTACTGCTCTGTAAAAGTCCCAATGACATCAGGTCATTAACTCCAGTGGACGTTATTCAACTTTCACTTCACTTGGGTCACTTAGCCTTTTTTTTTTTTTTTGAGACAGAGTCTCACTCTGTCACCCAGGCTGGAGTGCAGTGGCGCAATCTCAGCTCATTGCAAGCTCCGCCTCCCAGGTTCACGCCATTCTCCTGCCTCAGCCTCTTGAGTAGCTGGGACTACAGGCACCTGCCACCACGCCCGGCTGATTTTTTGTATTTTTCGTAGAGACGGGATTTCACCGTGTTAGCCAGGATGGTCTCTATCTCCTTACCTCACGATCCACCCACCTCAGCCATCCAAAGTGCTGGGATTACAGGCGTGAGCCACCGCACCCAGCCAGCCATTTTTTAAAAAAGAGATGGGGGTCTTGCTATGTTGCCTAGGCTGGCCTCAAATTGGGCTCAAGTGATCCTCCCACCTCTGTCTCCTGAGTAGCTGACACTACAGGTGTGTGCCACTGGATGCATCTTTTGTCAGCCATTTTGAGTGCTGTTGACTACTGCCTCCTGCTTAGTGCTTTTGTCCCTGGATTCTGTGACCCCACCTCTCCAAGCTCCTTTCAGTTTTTTCGTTTTTTCTTTTTTCTTTTTTTTTTTTGAGGCAGTCTCACTCTGTCACCCAGGTTGGAGTGCCTGGTGTGAACTCAGCTCACTTTAACCTCCATCTCCTGGGTTCAAGCGATTCTCCTGCCTCAGCCTCCCAAGTAGCTGGGATTAATAGCACCTGCCACCATGCCCGGATAATTTTTAGTAGAGATGGGTTTCACCATGTTGTCCAAGCTGGTCTCAAACTCCTGCTCCTCAGGTGATCCACCCACCTCGGCTTCCCAAAGTGCTGGGATTACAAGCGTGAGCCACTGCACCCAGCCAAGCTCCTAGTTTTCTTCCTGCCTTCTTGGCTCCTCTTCTACCTCCTCTGCCAGAGGTTTGCCTCTGTCTGGCCCTTAGATAAGAGTTCCTCAATGTTCAGTGGTAGGTCCTCTTCTGATCTAACTATACACTCTCATGGTAGCCCACGTGCCTTTGGTGACTTCATTACCACTGCCACACCAGCTATTCCAGCCCCAGCCTCTCCTCAGAGTATCAGACCCTGCAGCCTGTTCAACATCTCCACCCAGGCACCTCAAACCTACTTTGACCAAATGTGAACCTTGAGAGGGTTCCCCAACTCAAAATGGCACCACCATCCATCTTTTTAAAGAAGCAGAAATCTGGGAGTTTTCCTTGATTCATCCCCCCTAAGCAATTACCAAGTCTTGTTGGTGTCTACTTCTCTACATTTGCTCTACTGCTTAGACAAATGGCCTCTCTCATATTATAGCAACAGCCTCCTAACTGTCCCTCCACTCCACTCCTCCCATTTCCCTATTCCTTCTTCACATTGCAGTCAGAATGATCTACTTCAAAATGCAAAATCGAGGCCGGGCGCAGTGGCTCAAGCCTATAATCCCAGCACTTTGGGAGGCCGAGATGGGCGGATCACGAGGTCAGGAGATCGAGACCATCCTGGCTAACACGGCGAAACCCCGTCTCTACTAAAAATACAAAAACTAGCTGGGCGAGGTGGCGGGCGCCTGTAGTCCCAGCTACTCGGGAGGCTGAGGCAGGAGAATGGCGTAAACCCAGGAGGCGGAGCTTGCAGTGAGCTGAGATCCGGCCACTGCACTCCAGTCCGGGCCACAGAGCGAGACTCCGCCTCAAAAAAAAAAAAAAACAAACAAAATGCAAAATCGAGTGTATGACTCTTGTTTCAAATGTCTCAGGATAAAGTCCAAACTCTGTAACGTGGTGTACTGGCCCTGCGTGATCTAACCCCTGCCTGCCTCTCTAACTTCCTCGTCAACCACTTCTTCCTTTGTAGTCTGAACCAGCCAGGAACTCCTCATGGACTCCCCAGATGATCTCACCACCTTGCACTCCCTTTGGCCCATATCACAACTGTAATTAATTGATAGTGCATTTAATTGTTAAGCCCCTCTCTCCAGCTAGACTGTGAGATCCAAGCAGGGAGTGTGTTTGCCATGTTTACCACTCCAGCGCCTAGTCCTGCGCTGCATCTAGAGGATGGCCAGCCCATTTTTGTTGAATAAGTGAATAACACATCTCTGCCTACTGATGATGGACCTGGGCCCCAACCTAACAGTAGGGACTATAGCCAAGCAATGTGGAATCTAGCATTGAGTTACTCCCCAAAAGACACAATGTAACTGTTGCAGATACACTCCCAACTGTGTTAAAGCTACCATGGAGAAAATGCCCTTATTTATTTATTTTAGATGCAGTCTTGCTCTGTCACCCAGGCTGGAGTGCAGTGGCACGATCTCGGCTCAGTGCAACCTCTACCTCCCGAGTTCAAACAAGTCTCCCGCCTCAGCCTGCCAAGTAGCTGGGACTACAGGCGCCCACCACTACACCTGGCTAATTTTTTTGTATTTTTTGTAGAGACAGAGTTTTACCATGTTGGCCAGGCTGGTCTTGAACTCCTGACCTCAAGTGATCCACCCACCTTGGTCTCCCAAAGTGCTAGGATTACAGGCATGAGCCACTGCGCCCAGCCCAAAAATACCCTTATTTTTAAATTTCATGGCCTGGGCAGCCTTGGGCAGCTGCGAGGGACACAAGCTTAATTTCCCAGTTGGTGGCCAGCTGACATTGTAGCAGTTCCTTTACTAAAAACTCCTTGGCTGGCCATCCTTGCAAGCATATCTGTGGCTACAGGGAGTGCATTTAAAGGGAAGACACATATGCATGGAAAAAATATACCAATCTGATGGCATAGAAAATCTTCCTTAGATGTCGCTTGGTCTCATCACTGCATTTAAATATCAGACAGCAGCCTAGAGATATCTTTATTTAAACCCAGGAACATGGGCTCAAGATTATTTTGATACAGAATGAGGACATAGACTTCATTTATTAATTTATACTTCCTAGAATTTTTTTTTTTTTTTGAGACAGAGTCTCACGCTGTCACCCAGGCTGGAGTGCAGTGGCACGATTTCGGCTCACTGCAACCTCTGCCTGCTTGGGTTCAGTGATTCTCCTGCCTCAGCCTCCCAAGTGACTGGGATTACAGGCACATGTCACCACACTCGGCTAATTTTTGTATTTTTAGTAGAAATGGGGGTTTCACCATATTGGCCAGGCTGGTCTCGAACTCCTGACCTTGTGATCCGCCCGCCTCTGCCTCCCAAAGTGCTGGGATTACAGGCGAGAGCCACCGCGCCCGGCCTATACTTCCTAGAGTTCTTAAAGAATTTCTAGCTTCTGTTTCTTTAAACATTTTTTTTTTTTTTTTTTTTTTTTGAGACGGAGTCTCCCTCTGTCACCGGCTGGACTGCAGTGGCCGGATCTCAGCTCACTGCAAGCTCCGCCTCCCGGGTTTACGCCATTCTCCTGCCTCAGCCTCCCGAGTAGCTGGGACTACAGGCGCCAGCCACTTCGCCCGGCTAGCTTTTTGTATTTTTAGTAGAGACGGGGTTTCACCGTGTTAGCCAGGATAGTCTCGAACTCCTGACCTCGTGATCCCCCCGTCTCGGCCTCCCAAAGTGCTGGGATTACAGGCTTGAGCCACCGCGCCCGGCCTAAACATGTTTTATTAGCTTTCTAAATTATGAAAGTAAATATAACTGGAAAAATACAAAATCCAAAGTCAATGGAGTAAAAAAATGTAACTCCCTTGCTTCCCCTACCCGTGAAACCGTGGTTAACAGTCGGTGTGCACCCTTACAGATGTTTTTTCTATGAATATACAAACATTCGACTTGTTTCTTGGACTTCACGTCGCAGTCCAAGGAGAATCATGTGAACGGCATAAAAGCAGCATGTTCTGAAGACTGCAAACCGTAACATTTCCATAACTACTGACTCAGAATTCCTGTTTCTAAAGGACCGCACCCACGTGGCTCTGTGCATCCTCAGCAACTTGGTCTTTCTTCCTTTGCTGAGTTTGGTTAAGAGTAAGGGCCGATTGTTGAGTAGGCTCAGTTCACAGGTGCCTGAAATTCCTACTTAGCAATGTTCCTTTCCAGCTGATTCCGCCTCCGAGAGCTTTAGGAAAAAATGCTAACAGTTGGGAGTGAAGCGTCCTTAATTGCTCAGTCCAATTATCTAGATGTGTCCAGGTTCGGTTTCGATTCAGAGATAAGGACCAGGGGGCGGGAGCGCTTCCAGGTGCGCCCCTGGGGAGGCTTGCTTCCCCGCGGAGCGCACGCGGGTCTCGCTGGCTTAGCTGGGCCTTTCAAAACCAGGTAACGTCTCCATCCCGTAGCGCCAGGGTTACCTGGGGGCCTCAGAATTGTCAGCTGCGTCTCTGAGTCACCTCGGAACTCCCCGAAGGAGCGCGGGGCTAGGAGGGCGGATCGGTGGGCCCGGGGGCCCTCGCTGGTAGGTGTGGTTGGCGCCAAGGCCGCCTCTGGCCGGCAGAGCCCTGCAGTGTCCGGAGGGGGTGGTCAGAGTCCGGCCCTTTAGGCCTCGCCTGGGTATCCGCCTTGCCCCTTGGGCCGCGGCACGGGTTCGGGCCGAGCGCCCGGCATCTTGCGTTTCCGGCTTCCTGAGACGGGCGTAGGACCTCGAGGAAACCACTCTGCATGACCCCACCAAGAGAACTAAGGACCACTACCCCCCAATCCTGTCCTGGACGGCTTCATAAGCCAGAGGATCCAGTGGCAGTGCCAAGCAGGGCACCACTCTAGGTCGTGAGCACCAAAGAGGTGGAGCAAAGGTCAGGCCCCACAGTGGCCCAGGCTTCCGTCCCCCGCCTCCCCGGCGTGGCCATTCCTCACCCGCTCCAGCACTGGAGGGGGCGGTCGGGGTCGGTTTAGTTCCGGTTACAAACTGGCCAGAAAGGCCACTGAAGTCTCGCTAGGCGATGCGCCTAGTGCCCTAGCCTCAGACGAACCGCTAAGAGGGGCCACCAGCAACTGGAGGGGCGGAGGCTGGAGCTGAGTTTCATTCGTGTTTTTGGAGCTGCCGGGCTTTTCCAGGGGGGTCTCCTTCCTAAAGGCCCCCTTTCCCCAGCTTAACCCTCGGCTTTGCAGGCGGGTGCGTGGGGGCTGCAGGGTCCCTGAAAGCCGCGGGGAGCGCGGGCCCGGTGGGTCCTGGTGCCGGGTGCGAGAGCGGAGCCCTCCCAAAACTTGGGGTGCGGGGCGGGGCCGTCAGGCGGTGACGTGAGGGGCGTGGCCGGGCCCCATTGGCGGGCGGGCAGGGACGGGGCGGGGCCGGGCGCTCCCGGCGGCTGCTGCGCCTGGAATCCGAGCGGGGAGTGAGGCGCAGCGGCAGCGGCGGCAACAAGTGCCGGAGGCCAACAGAGCCGAGCCAGAGCCGTCCCTGCCGCCGACGCTGCCGGCCCGCCCGTCCGGGGCGCCGCGCATGGAGCGTGAGCTGCGGCGGTCGCCGGGCTGAGCCGCGCGGAGCGGCCGGGACGTGGATGTGGCCGCGATCTCCCGCCCTTGCCCCCGCCCCGCCGAACTGGAGCTGCTCCCGGACAAGGTAGGGCCCGGGCGGCAAGCACCCCCACCGGCTCCCTCCCCGCTGCCCTCTCCCCGCCAGGCCCCTCTACCGGTCCCCTCCCGCCTCCCTGCTCTCCGGCTCCGCCCTCCGGACCCCCTACTACCCCCGCCCGGTTCCTCTCCGGTTCCGGCTTCGTACCCGCGCCCCGGTGGAGGAAGCCGTCTCTAGGTGGCTTCTGCCGCATTTAAGCCTCCCCTACCTTCCCGCCGTCCCAGCCACCCAACCCCAGTCCAGAGGGAGAGGAGAGGGACACCGCCCGCTGCGGGGCTTAGGAGCCTCCCAACCCATTCCGTGCCCACCTCGCCCGGGAGCCCGGGGACCTTCCCCCTCCCCGCTGCACCCCAACTTCCGGGGGATCCGGTGCCGGGGCGATGCGGGCTTTGGCAAGGGGCATCTGGGGCCGGGCCTCATCCGGGGCGCACGGGCATTTCGGGGAGGGGGACGCGCGTGATTCCTCGCTCGCACCCTCGCACCCCACCCTCGCACTGCGCCGGCCTCCCGTGCCGCATGGGGAGATCAGGTGTTTTGTGAGCCAAAGAGCCGCCGGCAGCCGCTCCCCACCCCCAACCTCTGCCACTTCTGTCTCCGGCTCCCCCAAAACTGGTTTCTGCCAAACTTAGGGAGAATCTTTCGCTCTGACCTTTAAAAAAATATTCCACGCCGCCTGTGTTGAATGATTAACCAGGCTGCTAGCCCGAGTCGTGGGGGTGGGGTGGGGCGGGGTGGGGTGGGTGCTGCCAGGCCAGGAGCGCCTGAAGCCGGACTCTGCCAGACACCCCTCGTGGGAAGGTGGGCGTGGGGGGCCCTGCCACGGCTGCGGGCGCGGGGCTGGCGGCTACTCCAGCACGGCAGGCGGACCCTTCTGGAGGCGATAAACCGAGTCACCTGGCTAATTTCCAGGCCATGGTATTTGACACTCGGGGCTGGGGAGCCGCAGAACTCCCTGTCCCCCCATCAAGTGGAGGAGCAGTCGGGAGACTCCCCACAAGTGTCACAGCGTCGAAGCTCATCTTTAAAAATACGTACGTTTATAGCCTGGGTTGGCGAGGAGGCGCTCTCCTGCCCAAAACGTAGGGGTGGTTTGTTGAGTGTACTTAGCTCACAGGTGCCTGAGCTGTATCACCCCCGTGGCCGCCTCAGCCACCCCAACTTCGCAGAAAGATTATTGAGAACAATTAAACCATATTCTTCTGCCCTTCTCTTGTTGGAACCCTACCGTAATATCTGATTGCGAAGCCAGTTGGTGAATATAGAATTCTACTTGTTAGAACAAATTCTTCCGGTGTAATTATTTGTGCCTCTGGAGGTGGTAAACGAAGTGGCCGACAGGGTCAGGACTGGGAGTGGAAAGGCGGGGACCCTGGCCGAGCCAGTCCCGGGGATCCGGTGCCGGCTTATGGTCGCACCCATGCGGATCTGACAGTTGACCTGGAGGGAGGACCGGCAGGGCAGGGCAGGGCAGTCACTTCCCACTGTCCTAGCTCCTGCTCGTGGTTCTTTTGAGTAGAGAGTGGTTAAGCCTGGAGGAATTTGGGAGAGTTTTACTCAGAGTCCTTGCGCTCTTAAACCAGATTAGTTTATAAGAACGGAGAAGTGCAGGAGCCCCACAGGGCTGTACTTGAGTAATTTGAGTAATCATTTTCCTCCCTGCCCAGCCTTTACAAATGTGTTTATCATTAGATCTTCTGTTTTTAGTTCGGAATATTGCTTTTTCTCCCTACAGCAAGAGTTCACTCTTTTTCATTTAGTTTTTGTACAGATGACATTTGTATGATGAAGGCCTAATTCTCTGTGAAACTGACCAGTTCTCACCCTTACCATTCATTAGATTTGATTCTGCCACATTTAGTTCAGTGGTCTTGGGCAAGTTATTTTTCACCTGAGCCTCATTTTACATATCTGATGGTAGTGTCTACTCTACAAGATTGTGTCTGAGGACAAATAGGATGTTTGTCAAAATCCTCGCACTGCACCGGGAAAGTTAAGAAGTGCTTAGTAAGTGTTGGTCATTGCTGTAATCAGTAGAGAAGTTCCTACTGGCATCGACTTCCCCTTACCAAAAACAGTAACCCTGTGGTAGCCGTTTACATTTGCCTGAGACTGAAATCGGCCATATTTGGCAGATGCACATCAGAAGATTCTTGAAACCTAAGTAATGAGGTAGTATTTTGAGGCAAATAAACATGATTTGCTTGTTGTTCAAAAATTATGAAGTTTTTTCTGGGCTTCTGGTGAAGGGCTGAGTAAATGAAGGGTTTGTATTTTTGAAGATTTTCTTGTTTTAAAGAAGTCAAGTTTTAGGTTTCTGATACACCAAAGTTATGCTGAAAATCGCAAAGTGGAACTGATAATTCATAGCTGATTTTCACTATACTGTTCAAATGTGTGTGTGTGTTTTTTTAAAATAGTTGCATTAGTGAGGCATCGTTGGTACAAGCTAAGATGTTCTGGAGAGAAATATGTGGGACTTTGTCAGCTGATGCAGGAATAAAAGAAAAGGTGAATCCTCTGTTTCTCAAACTTTGAAACTTAGCTTAAAAAAAATTTTTTTTGAAATGGAGTCTCACTCTGCCGCCCAGGCTGGAGTGCAATGGCGCAGTCTCGGCTCACTGCAACCTCTGCCTCTCGGATTCAAGTGATTCTCCTGCCTCAGCCTCCTGAGTAGCTGGGATTACAGGCATCCGCCACTACGCCCGGCTAATTTTTGTATCTTTGTAGAGACAGGGTTTCACTATGTTGGCCAGGCTGGTCTCGAACTCTTGACCTCGTGATCCCATCTGCCTCTGCCTCCCAAAGTGCTGGGATTACAGGCGTGAGCCACCACGCTCGGCCTTAGCTTTAAATGTTTTCTAGCAATGCTGGGGTTTCCTGAAAATCCTAATTTAGGGATGCTGATCCACAGCTGTTAATGTTCCTGACATACTGGGTCAGTGCTTTTCATTCTTTCTAACTTGGTTAATGGATGCAGTATCTGACTCTATTTAGTTTTCTGTATTTTTTTTTTTTGACGGTTTTATTGGAAAGTCTGTTAGAGACTTTAAAAATAAATGCCTATGGTTACTTTTATAAACATTGAGATCTTGAGATCTTGCAACTAGGATAATACTTGGTTATGTAATCTATTGGCAACATCCCTGATGGTGGTACATACATTAACAACACTGAAAGATTCTCATAAAGGCCTTTTGGTCTTTTATGTAAGTGCCCAAGGGAAACTAAAGTCATTTGGTTGCTTGGTATTTTTGGTGTGTACAGAAGATTAAAAGATGAATTAAACTAGACTCTGAAGTGGTAAATGTTTCCTGGCTGCATCCAGTAAAGAAAACAGCACAAACACCCAAAAGTTGTGGACCCAGCTGTCTTTTTTCTCCACTCTCTAAGGTGGGATTGCTGTTCCTAGGTACTTGCCAAATATGTCTGCAAATGATAGAGTGAATACATTCCTCTCTCTGGAGAGACAATTACTGTTTGAATAAGAGGTGTATGTGTGTGTGGGATAAGGTTTTGGGAGAATTGATGTAATGATTTCATCATCACTCACTGGTAAGAAGGCTTTGCCAGGCTGAACAAAGCTTCAGCAAGGAGAACTTGATACTTGGTGGAGAATTTATGAGGGCTTGTGTGGCACAATTACTTTGCTGCTAGAAAAAGTTACTTGTACTGAGTTTTCTATTTGTTACAAATTTTAAGAATTGAGATTTTGCCCTCTGTGTTGCCCTGTGAGTATTAACGACCTCTGCCTACCAGCTTTGTCTTTTTGCCTTGTCTTAATTTTGTAACAAAATTCAGATGTCTTTTGAGAGTCATAACATGTATCTTGTGCAATTTTAGCTTTAGGTATTTTCATATATAACTTTAAGAATATGTTACACATTATTTTCTGTGCATCTATAAGTTAAATTTAAAAAAACATTTTCTGATGTGGCTACAGAGGGGGAAATTCCCAGTAGCCAGGAAATTGATACTTTTTACTTTTCATTCTGTGGCATTTTAAAACAAAGCGTTCAGGTGTCTTCATTCTGATATGAGTAGGATGTACTTTGCTTACCAGAATGTTTGAAAAAAATTGATAATCCAAGGTAATCAATTCTAGCATGTGACTAGGTTCTGTCTGAGTGCCATGTGGTGGTTTAGTGGTTAAGAGCATAAACTTGGAGTCCATAAGATGAGGATTTTTTTTAACTTCATGTATAACATGCAGTAAAGTGTGAGAAGTGTTAAGCATGAGCTCATGTATGTAAGCTCTCAGATGAAGAAATAAACATTTTCAGTACTGCAGAAGGTTCCTGTGCCCATGTCTTGTCTGTGCTCCCACCCTCTCACCTTGAAGGAACTGTTATTCTTTCTTATATTATCATAGATGTGACTTCTATCATCATAGATGGGTTTTACCTGTCAAACTTAATGTAAGTGGAGTCAGTCATGCAGTGTGGCATGTAGTCTTTTGTGAAATAGACTTGAATTCTATTTTTACCACTTCCTGTGTGACTATGGACAAGTTATTTAATCTGAGTCTCAGTGACGTATGGGAATGCCTAAAGTTAAAATTACACGAACTATTTCAGGATAAATTTTCTCAGTTGTAAAATGGGGAAGATAAAGCCCTATGTCAGATTAACTGGGGAAAGGGATATAAAGCTACCCCTGAAATACCTAGCATTGTGCATGACTGCAGTTTCCTCTTCCCCTTTTTATTTCTTTAAAGCAACTAGATCTTTTGTGTTTAAATGAGCTATTTCATTAGCAGTTCTGTAGGTCTTTTATTGAAAGAAGACAAATCTTTATGTAATACTTTGTTGATATAGCTTTAGCTTTAAGATGTATTATTTGTTAGTTGATTGCCTATTTTTGACATTTCCTCTCTAAAGACAGTCATTGAAATGTCCCATCAGAGCTGTTTGTCCACCTGTGTAACATGAGCTAGGATGCAGTGATGAGAACTGGTCTATGGTTGATGATGGAGCTTGTGGAAGAGTTTAGTTTGGGTGAAGAGTCATCGATAAGTGCCCAAGATGCTCCCAATATCTGCTTTGTTTAGTGAAATAATTATTTCAGAGGTGAAAGCACAGGGCCAATTATTTTAATTGCTTGCTTCAGACAAGCCACTTAAAACATTTTCAACTCTTGTAATCTTACCGTGTAAGTGGTATTACATAATTCCATGGCCTCATGTCTCCTTGTTTGGTACGTTTCATTTTTGGACCCATTCTTAAAATGTAAGTTGGGTAGTACTTGGCATTCTTTCTAAATGACTTTCATTAGATGTTTATTTAGAAAAAATATTCAGGATACAGTAAAGGAAAATAATTCCACCCTCTCTCACCACTATAACTACAGTTAACTTGATGTGGGTCCTTCTAAGTGCTTGTTTCTTCTTTTGTGCACTTCTAGAATGACCTTGGGAAAAACATACTTCCAATACTTTTATGGAAATTTAAAACGGAATATGGGCCTGCTTAGAGATGTCTAGCAGAGAAGGCAAGAGTCTTGGCAGGCCTCAGTTCAAATCTGTCCACACTGTGGTCCCTACTTGTGGTTGTACCTTTGTTAGTGCTGAGCAGACAGTCCCCCGAGGCTCCATCAGAGGGTCCCCTGGTCTCCAGATTACAGTAGCCAAGATGGAAAACCTGCCCTGGAATACTTCTCCCTTAAGACCTCAAGGTGTTTGGCGAAGTGGGCAGTTTGTTCTCCGACCGAACATGCATTGATTGAGCACTTGGTGTATGCCTAGCACTGTGCTTGGCCTGTGCATGTTCATAGATGGGTCAGGCATGATTGCTGCCCTCAGTGGGCAGTGTGGTGGAGACAGCCAGGAACTGGTAAGATTGCCTTGGTAGAGGTGTAAGCAAATTATGTGTTAGAGGCAGCCAAGAAAGGCTTCTTAAGGAGGTGGCCTTTGGGCTTGGTCTTGAAGGATGTGAATAACATTTCAGGGGCAGAGAAAGGAAGGTAGAAGTGCTCAAGGGATTGTAGGCTGAGAAAACAGGACACAACGGAAAGGCTCATAGAGGTCTTTTGGGGAAACAGCAGGTGATCCCTTGGGTTTGGAGTGCATGGTGCTTAGAAAGGTGTAATAGGCCATGATGCAACCTCGGGAATCGTGCAGAGATGGGGCAGTTAATAGTTATGGAGGTAGTGAGGAATCAGTGAAAGTTCTTGTGGTCAGGCGGGAGAGAGAGACGGTGTGCTAACAAGTTATGGCCGGGCTTGCATTGAGGAAGATGGGCTTGAGCGTGAATGAGGCTAGCCTGACCCGGGGCAGGTCATGGCAGTCCCTCTGTTCTCTGCTTCCCATTTGCCCCCTACCAGTCTCTCAGAAAGAAGCTGGAGGGATCCTTTAAAAACTGAAATGACTTCTCTACTCAGAATCCTCCAGTAGCTCCCTGTCTTCTTCAGAAGAAAGCCAGAGTTCAGATGTCACCTACTAGGGTTGGTGATCTGCCCTTCTTTCTCTCCTATCCTCTCCTACCTCGCTTCTCCCGCTCATTTCACTCCAGGCACAAGGCCCCCCGCTTTCCTGCCTCTGGCCTTTGTGGTGACTGCTCCCCGTGCCTGGAACTATCCCTCACCTCTTCTCCGAGAAGAGAGGCTTTCTGTGATCACCCTGCATAAGGCAGCCTTTCCTTATCCCCTGTGCAGTGCTTCATATTTCACCTAAGTTTATCAACCTTACAACAATCAACTCTGACTTGATTCTTTGCTGCCTGTTTTCAATACTGCTTGGTTTAAGTAGGCGTTTGATATTTGAGTTAGGCCACTTCATTAAAATTAGTCTTAGTAGAGAGGAAACTGAGGGCTCAAACCAGGGCAGGGATGGTACAAGATTGAAATGTGTGTGTGTGTGTGATTTGGAAGAGGTGGGAGAGAGAAAAAGACTTATGGTGGGTGTAAAGGAATTTGGAAACCAATTACGGGAGGTTAGGAGAAGGGCCATGACACAGGTACATTGGGGCATTTTTTAGCATATGGGATATGGGAGTCTGTGGTGATGTCTAGGGCACAAGAATATGGGGTAAGGGAAAACCCAGCAGTAGACTTGGGCTCAGAACTGCCGAGAGAGTCCATTTTGTGGGATGGGGCCAAGGAGCAAAGGCTGCCAAGATGCAGGAGAACCCTGGGGGTTCCTGAGGTTGGGGTGGGGTAGACATGGTGGCCAGCAGTATTGGGTACCCTAGAAAGTCAGGAGGGTGCAAGGACTGTGAAGATTCTAGAAGGTGAGGGGGATTGGGAGGGTCAAGGCAGGACAAATGGGCATGACAAAGAGCATGTGCCTGGAACCATTGGAGAGGGGAGAGGCTCAAGATGGGGGAAACAGTGGAGATTGCTATTGGTGCAAGACCCCAGAAGCAGCAAGAGCTGTCACAGGGAGTGGAGATCTGGGAGTTGGGGGGTTGGGGACTGGCTGATGTGGATGGAGAACTTGAAAGTAGGTTTTGGTCCCAGAGCTGACATCAAATGTCTTTGTAACTATGGCAACCTACTTAGCTTCTGTTTCCCACCTCCCTGCAAAATAGCATGAAACCTGCACAGCCAACTTCACATGTTTATTATTGGAATCCATTGAATTCATGAATATGAAAGTGTTAATACTCTGGGAAGATACTTCTATGGACCATAAACTTGCTGCAGTTTATTTGTGCTTCAGAATCCCCCCCCTTCCCCCCCCCCCGCCACACACACACACACACACACACACACACACACACACAGAGTTTCCCTCTTGTTGCCCAGGCTGGAGTGCAATGGCATGACCTTGGCTTACCGCAGCCTCAGCTTCCCGGTTTCAAGCAATTCTCCTGCCTCAGCCTCCTGAGTAGCTGGGATCACAGGCATGCGCCACCATGCCTGGCTAATTTTGTATTTCTCCATGTTGGTCAGGGTGGTCTCGAATCCCCAACCTTAGGTGATCCGCCTGCCTGGGCCTCCCAAAGTGCCTGGTAGAAATTTTTAAAATTATTTTCTTTGAGAAGCACTTAACATCCAACTGGTTCTCCAAAGTACTTCTTTTTTGAGTCTTGATCAGGGAATAACACAATTGTGGGGAGTTTTATGTGCACATGTGTGTTTTTAACCCTTCAGGTCTGGCTCTAGATTGTTCACTGGTAAGCCGGATGATATTTTCAGATTCAAATATATTTGTCTAGTAATGAAAGGGTCAAAGTGTTACAAATGCTATCCTTTCTTTTTTTTTTTTTTTTTTTTTTTTTTTTTTTTTTTTTTTTTTGAGACGGAGTCTCGCTCTGTCGCCCAGGCTGGAGTGCAGTGGCCGGATCTCAGCTCACTGCAAGCTCTGCCTCCCGGGTTTATGGCATTCTCCTGCCTCAGCCTCCCGAGTAGCTGGGACTACAGGCGCCTGCCACCTCGCCCGGCTAGTTTTTTGTATTTTTTAGTAGAGACGGGGTTTCACCATGTTAGCCAGGATGGTCTCGATCTCCTGACCTCGTGATCCGCCCGTCTCGGCCTCCCAAAGTGCTGGGATTACAGGCTTGAGCCACCGCGCCCGGCCACAAATGCTATCCTTTCTAAGCAGTCAACATTTGGAACTAGTGAGATGTGTTTTTACCTTTATTATTTTATGGTTGTATTTGAAGCTTTTTTATAAGGAACTTAATATAACTTTATTCTTGAGATGCAGCCATTATATTTTTCTTCTCTTCCTTTACCACATAAGGAATTATTTTCTTCAAATGAACTTAAAATATCTCTCATGAATACTCCTATTTTTAACTGAATGTTTCTTTTTTTTTTTAAACTTTTATTCCTCAAAGTTCTGATGGATCGTCTTTTTTTTAACTCTTTATAATGGAAATTTTGAAATCACTGCAGATACAGAGAATATCATGAAGCTTCAGGTAGCCACCAGCAGCTTCAGGGTGATGATTCTCTATTTTCATCCCTACCCCACTCACGACTAGGGGCCCATGGGCACCATCCAGAGAGAGAGGAAGATCACACTGGACCACAGAGGGGGCAGCTCTCAATTTAGAGATAGTGGAGGCTTGGGGGAGAGGGTTGGACGCCCCCAGGGAGAGTGAGACGCAGACCAGGGGAGATTTGGAAGCCCGAGGCACTGGGATTGCTGTGGTCCCTGGTCCCTCCACATATGTGATCACCTATGCAGAGACTCGCTGAAAACTGAGGTGAAACTTAAGTTTTACTTGCTTAAAACTTAAATTGCTTGGTAAAAGAGGCCCAGTTTCTAAGCAGTTCAGTAGGGTGCCCACATATCGAGCAAGCATATTCTCTTTTAATGTGGCCACAAAAACTTTTCTTGGCAGGTGGCCGGAGAAAGCTATGTTACTATTGCACTTCTTTAAATACGGAAACAAGTCTTGGTTGAAGGCCTGAGTGATGCCTCCTCTTTTATAGAGCACTTGGATAAAAGGCCAAGTGTTACTTTTTTGAGGACATGTATTTTAAAATGGATATGGTTTATTTTGATATTTAAAAAGAAACAACCTGAAAACAACAGTCCTGAAACACTCGGCAGTAATGTGCTGGGATTTAACGTGCCTTTGAGGAAGGGAGAAGAGGCGGGACAGGAATCCGAGACGGAGCAGGGAGCTGCTTTGCTTGTTTGCCACCTTGCTCTGAAGTTGCCACCCAGGGTCACTCGTCACTAGAAGTGTTGTCCTCTGGGAGGAGGATGATCTCTGACTGTGGAGAAGAGGCAGCATCCCAGAGGGAGCCCAATTTAACTGGATGCTCAGTGTGAGAGGAGGGGCGCTGGCACTTAGTGGTGGGTGCTGTGGGCGGGGCCTGCCAGCCCTTGGCTGTCATTTGCCACTTGTGGGACAGGCTGCTTAGTTCCAGCCTCCCGGCTCACCTGGAACCATTTCTCCTGGGAAGCATCGAAGCTGAGAGTGGATTCCAGGCGATGAGGGCTTGATACTCCTTTTGGGGGTTCCTGAGTGCCAGGAGGAGAGGATGAAATCCATGGACTTGGGGAATCGAGGCTGTCCTCATGGAGGAGGAGACAGGATTTGAACCTGGGCCTTCAAGGATGGGGGTAAGGATGGAGAGAAGCAAGATAAGGGACGTCTTTTTTTTTTTTTTTTTTTTGAGGCGGAGTCTCGCTCTGTCGCCCGGACTGGAGTGCAGTGGCCGGATCTCAGCTCACTGCAAGCTCCGTCTCCCAGGTTTACGCCATTCTCCTGCCTCAGCCTCCCGAGTAGCTGGGACTACAGGCGCCCGCCACCTCGCCCGGCTAGTTTTTTTGTATTTTTAGTAGAGACAGGGTTTCACCGTGTTAGCCAGGATGGTCTCGATCTCCTGACCTCGTGATCCGCCCGCCTCGGCCTCCCAAAGTGCTGGGATTACAGGCTTGAGCCACCGCGCCCGGCCAAGGGACGTCTTAAGCCAGGAGAAGCCAGGCTGAGCAGAGGTATGGGTGAGGAGGACAGTAGTTGTTTTTAAGGGGTGCTGGTGGTCATGAAAGTTTGTCGAGTACCTATTGGAAGTGAGGTAGATCAGTGGTCCCCAGCCTTTTTAGACCTGGGGACCAGTTTTGTGAAAGATCGTTTTCCACGGACTTCAGGGTGGGAGGACACGCGAGATGGTTTCGGGATGAAACTGTCTCACCTTAGATCATCAGGCATCAGATTCTAGTAAGGAGCATTCAACCTAGATCCTTGCATGCACAGATAACAATAGAGTTTGCCCTCCTATGAGAATCTAATATCAAGCTGATCGGACAGGAGGCAGAGCTCAGGTGGTAATGCTTGCAGGCCTGCCCACCCGCTGCTCACCACCAGCTGTGCGGCCCATTCCTAACAGGGCATGCACCGCTAGGGGTCCATGACTCGGGGTTTGGACACCCCTGCCATAGATGATTTTTTTTTTTTGAGACGGAGTCTTGCTTTGTCGCCCAGGCTGGAGTGTAGTGGCCGGATCCCCGCTCACTGCAAGCTCCGCCTCCTGGGTTCACGCCATTCTCCTGCCTCAGCCTCCCGAGTAGCTGGGACTACAGGCGCCCGCCACCTCGCCCGGCTAGTTTTTTGTATTTTTTAGTAGAGACGGGGTTTCACCATGTTAGCCAGGATGGTCTCGATCTCCTGACCTTGTGATCCACCCGTCTCGGCCTCCCAAAGTGCTGGGATTACAGGCTTGAGCCACCGTGCCCGGCCCATAGATGATTCTTTATGCCAGGGAAAATAGTGGATTGAATTTGATTGCCCGAGTGCTTAATATTAAAGTGCTTATTTTAACATTTAAAATTCCCACTTCTCTCTGTGTGGCCTGTTATCACAGCAATGGAACTAAGTAGTGGGGAGTGGTGTACTTTTGAAAGTCGATCTTACGAGTTTGAGAGGGGTCATCTTTAAATTTTATAAATTGGTCATTGGTTGAATTCTTGTGCATTTTACTATGTAAAATGACAGTAATCACTTTCTCCTACCTATGTGAAAATAGTTTCCTTTTCTGCATATGTGTCTGTAAACATGTGGAGCCCACATAACAGATAACAGATCTCCCCTCCCTTCCCCATCTCTGTACACCAAGACTGCCAAGACAGGGCTGATGGCCTACTTATTTCCAGAAGCACTTGTACAAGGTCACTTTGATAACTTAGTTTATGTAATGGGATTCTGTTTCTAGTCCAGTAAATGTAATTTATGCTTGTACATTTCTATTAATTTTTAATTGCCTTCTTTCTCACCTCCCCCATCCCTGAGGCCTATGTTTGTTTATAGATTTATTTAATTGTATGTGTTTCCTGAGCCATGTTTTTAGGTGATGTACTGCCTTGAGATGACACCACGTAATTCTGTCTTGAGTGAGGCCTAGAGGGGAAATCTCGGGAATTGATAGATGCTTAGGATACTTATGCTAGAGCAGTGTTTAAAATGTGTGATCAAAATGGTCAAAGAATACAAAATGTCCTTAGGTTAGGTCCTGGTTCCTTTACTGTCCCTCCCCTTCTTGTTCTCAAATTGTGTGTTGAGTGGTAGGCACTAGAGATCCAGTAGTGAATATGGCCCATTCTGCCCAGAAGTCCTTGGTGTGTCAGACCTGTTAATCACACTGTGTGCTAAGTCAGATAAATGTGGGCGAGGTGGTGTTGACAGCAAGGGGGGAAGTAATAAAAGCAGCCAAACCTGGGTAGGGGCTGTGGGGTGGGAGGAAGAGGTGATGCTTTGGCTCTTTTTTTGTTTGTTTGTTTTGAGTCAGTCTCTCTATTGCCCGGGCTGGGCTGGAGTGCAGTGGTACGATCCCACTGCAGCCTGCTCACTGCAGCCTCTGCCTCCCGGGTTCAAGCGCCTCAGCCTTCCTGGTAACTGGGATTACAGGCATGAGCCACCACACCCGGCTAATTTGGGGCCATTCACTCTTTTTTTTTTATGTTGATAGCCCAGAATGGAACCTACAGACTGTGAGAAAAAGACTTTGTTACTAATGATAATTTTGACTGCTGGACTCCCCAGTCCTCTGGGACACATGGTAGAAATTCTGGTTCTCCTCCCCAGGGCAGCCTTGGGCAAGGCTCTGTCTCCCTGTGCCTTGGTCTCCTCTGCTGTAAAAGAGGTATTAGAGTGGATGGTCTGTAAGGCCCTGGGAAAGAAATTCTTGGAGCTTCTTTCTGGTAATGAAATTGGGTCGCAATCTGTGTATGAATTCGTGTGCATGTTGTTGAAAAAACAAGTAAAAGAATGAGGTAAGCCAGGCGTGGTGGCACACTTGTAGTCCCAGCTACGAGCTGGTGGCTGAGGTAAGAGGATCACTTGAGCCCAGGAATTCAAAACCAGACGGGGCAACACAGAATACAGGCAGACCCTTTACCCCCCCACACCCCCACTCCCCACACCCCCACTCCCCCACTCCCCACACCCCCACTCCCCACACCCCCACTCCCCACACACACCAAGAGTGAGATGGTACAGTTGGTGGATAATGCTGGTTCTTTGATCCCTTTTCTGCCACAGGCTCTTCCTCTCAGAGCCAGGAGAGCTGGGGTCTGGGGCAGCCCTGTGCCACTGTCCCAATCCTGTGGCAGGTTGTAAAGCTGTGCTGGTTTCCCTTTACTTCAGGCTGTGATGCTGGAGGGAAGGAAAGGCACATTTTCTCCACCTGTAGCCGGCTCTGACAGGTGTTTTAAGATGAGGCTAGTTTAAGCCCCAGCAGTCTCTCATCCTTTCATACGAATAACTAATTAAAACTAACTCATCACAAAACATATCTGCAGGGGATTCTGCCTATGGTGCGGAAGTATTACCAGACCAGGGCCCCTGGATATGTTAACCCATTGAGTGGTTCCCAAGCGGCCATTTTGTTTACATTATTACTTTCTCTTACCAATTTGGGAAAAAAAAAATTTAATTTCCCGTGGCTTTCCTTGGAATGGCTTACATCTTCCTGGGTGGGTATCCACAAATGCAATAATTTTGGTACCTTAATTTTTTAAAAGTACAACCTTATTCAGGGATTCTCAGTCCTCCTGGAGCAACAGTGTTGTGTGGTAGAAAGTATAAGAGATTAGACCCAAGGTTGGGGCCAAAGTCCAAACGCTGGCTCCACCCGGATTAGCTCTGTGACCTCAAATTATAATTGCCTCACATATTTTAGCTTGTTGTGAAGATTAAATGAGATGAGAACATCCCAGCGTTAAAAATGGGCAAAGGGCATGGGGGAGTAGGAAGACCAGGAAGGAAGCATGTGAAAAGATGGCGCCAATTAAAACAGGGAGATGTTCTTTTTTGGTAAAGATTAAAAAGGAGGATGGTGGCTGGGTGCGGTGGCTCAGACCTGTAATCCCAGCACTTTGGGAGGCTGAGGTGGGCAGATCACTTGAGGTCAGGAGTTCAAGACCAGCCTGGCTGATATAGCGAAACCCCGTCTCTACTAAATAATACAAAAATTAGCCAGGCATGGTGGTGGGTGCCTGCAGTCTCAGCTACTTGGGAGGCTGAGGTAGGAGAATCGCTTGAACCTGGGAGGCAGAGGTTGCAATGAGCTGAGATCGTACCACTGACTCCAGCCTGGACAACAGAGCGAGACTCCATCTAAAAAAATAAATAAATGAATAAAAGAGGAGTATAGTATTCACTGTCAGTGTGGATGACTCTGTGCCTTTGGGTATACAATGAGAGGATAAATCAGTCTGACCTTTTTGGTGGGAGGTTAAGGGTGAGAGTGAGGGGGATAGCTTGATTCTCTGCTAAATGACTTTAAAATGTTGGGTTCCCTTCGTAATGTTTCCTCCGGAAATAACCAGATGATATGCCTAGGTGGGTGTTTATGTATTTTCAGTTACAGGAAAAATCAGAAACAACTCCTAATCTCATTGATTAGCAATTGGTAAAGCAGTTGGGTTGGGTGGCTCATGCCTGTAATCCCAGCACTTTGGGAGGCCGAGGCAGGTGGCTCATTTGAGGCCAGGAGTTTGAGACCAGCCTGGGCGACATGGCGAAACCCCATCTCCACAAAAAATACCAAAATTAGCCAGGTGTGGTGGCGTGCCTGTAGTCCCAGCTACTCAGGAGGCTGAAGTGAGCTGTCAGGGATCGATTGAGCCCAGGAGGTTGAGGCTGCAGTGAGCTGTGATTGCGCCACTGCACTTCAGCCTGGGTGACAGAGTAAGACCCTATCCCCCCGCTCCCCCCAAAATTTGATAAGGCAAATCACATCTACCTGTATCCTGTCAGAGGTGAGTTAGAGATCTGATGACAGAAGACAAACCACTCTTCCCCCTGTGAACTGAATCTGCTTTAGAGAAATTAAGTCTTTGGGACTACAAAGCCAACTAAAGTTGTAATAATGGGCATCCAACTTGGAGTTCTTCATTTTTTCCCTTATTTCATGTTCCTATGTGATGTGGTCAGTTTTCTGTTTTAAGTAGATGGGATATGAAAGAAAGCACATTCCTCTGGTCCATCCAGCAGCAACATTGTCCACTTAGCCGCAGCTTCACTGGCCGTCTGGTGAGCTAGCCACCTGATCTTTGTCCTGAGCACAACCCTAAGCTGCTCTGGCCTAGGGTATGCATTGATGTGGCAAGCTCCTACAGAGGGAGGCCTCTTCACTCCGGGTCCAGCAGCACCCGATGACTCCCTGTGTGTGCCCCTCCTTCCTTCTGCCTGCTTGACTGTCTGTATACCCAGCCTTGCTTGCCTGCACCCTAGAGGATTGCTCCTGCTGCTTGGTGACTGTGGGTGATCTCTGACCTAGGTACCCAGGAATTTTTCTGCCATCTATACTTTCTTCAGCAAACTCAGAAAAACCCCCTGCCCTACCTAATTTTGGGGGATATTTTTCATCTGTTCCAGGGCATTCTTTAGATTGTTATTCCATCTTTATAGTTACTCAGGTATCATATTTGTTGTATTTAACTTCCCTTGCTTAGATTACTGCCTGGTTTCTACCTGCTAGTTGAACCCAGACTGAAAAACATTCTGTGCAGCTCACCTAAGCAGGCAGAAGGATGAATCTGAGAGAAGTCTTTAGAAATTTCTCTGAGGGCTCACTGAGAGCCTGCCAGAGTACACTTGCTTGTACACAGGTCCTAGAGGTTGGAGTGGAAGCATTTACCAAGCCATGTACAAGCTCTTACCAAGGACTTCCAAAATGCATTAAGCTCCCCGGGAAGGGACTGCTTGCATTCCAGCATTTCTTTTCTTTTCTTTTTTGTTTTTTGAGACGGAGTCTTGCTCTGTTGCCCAGGCTGGAGTGCAGTGGCGCAATCTCGGCTCACTGCAAGCTCCATCTCCTGGGTTCACGCCATTCTCCTGCCTCAGCCTCTCAAGTAGCTGGGACTACAGGTGCCCACCACCGCACCTGGCTTATTTTTTGTATTTTTTTTTTTTTGAGACAGAGTCTCGCTCTGCCCCTAGGCTGGAGTGCAGTGGCCGGATCTCAGCTCACTGCAAGCTCCGCCTCCTGGGTTCACGCCATTCTCCTGCCTCAGCCTCCGGAGTAGCTGGGACTACAGGCACCCGCCACTTCGCCCAGCTAGTTTTTTGTATTTTTTAGTAGAGACGGGGTTTCACCGTGTTAGCCAGGATGGTCTCGATCTCCTGACCTCGTGATCCGCCCGTCTCGGCCTCCCAAAGTGCTGGGATTACAGGCTTGAGCCACCGCGCCCGGCCTATTTTTTGTATTTTTACTAGAGATAGGGTTTCACCGTGTTAACCAGGATGGTCTCGATCTCCTGACCTTTTGATCTGCCCGCCTTGGCCTCCCAAAGTGCTGGGATTACAGGCGTGAGCCACTGCACCCGGCCCCAGCATTTCTTTTCTAAAATGACTCAGCTGGGGTAACATGAGGAGACCTTATCTCTACAAAAAAAATTTAAAAATTGGGTGTGGTGGTGCATCCCAGCTATTCGAGAGGCTGAGATGGAAGGATTGCTTGGGCCTGGGAGGTTGAGGCTGCAGTGAGCCGTGATCGGGCAACTATAGTCTAGCCTGGGCGACAGCGGAGACCCTGTCTCAAAAACAAAAAATGATTGTCCCACCTTAGTTAAGTAGATGCCCCCAGGTTGGAAATCTGTACTAAGGGTCTTCCTCTAGATATGCTTACCATGACTGTCATGGCCTTGTAGGTAATAATTGCTAGAGGTCCATCCCTCTCCAGAAAGGAGGTAGAGATGCCCCATTTTGGGATAGGGTGCAGGAGGGATAACGGGTCTGCTGTGGAGGAAGATGGCACCCTCACCCGGAAGCCCTGCTGAATCCCACACACCTGCACTGCTGCACACCCATGTGTCTGCTGCCTTTGGTGGTCTGGGGCTGACTGTGGGAAATGAGGGGGCAGCTGTACTTCTCACACCAGTTTACCTCTTCAGATCTTGTCCCCACCCTCATGTCTAATACGGAGTCAGCACTGCTGAAATTCTTGTCTCCCCTAAGGTCTAGCAAGTTCTTTAAATGTTTCTGTTACCCTTTAGTTCTTAATAAGTGAGAGTTTTGTATAAATATGTCTGTAATTCAGCACACGTGATTTTTCCATTGTCATCTCTTAGGAGAAAGGGTGTATATATATTTAATTAATCTGGTTTCTACTGAACACTGTGTTCAGTAAACTTGTCCGGATGACCAAAGTGTCTGTTCCTTTAGCAAATGCTGGGGGAGTCTCAGGTACCATGTGCTGGAGTGTAATGGTGGTGCAGTGTGAAGACCTTAATTGTGGAGGGTGTCCAGGTAGAGGCATCCTGACCAGGAGCAGACAGCCTGACTCTGCGCAGTGAGGCTGGTGTTTAGGCTGGGGCATACCCTTGGGCAGGAAATCTCTTAGAAGAGAGAGAGAAGTGATAAAGCCCTGAGTTCAACCTCTGGGAATGGAGAAGAAAGGAGTTCTAGAAAACAACAGACACGTAGCTAGAGTTAGGTTCTCAGGGAGCAGTAGCATATTGGTGGTGGTCTGGGGGAACTGGGGGAACAGCATGAGCAGGGAGGGTGTGTCCAGGGGACTGAAGACTTGGGAAACAGGACATATTTGGGAGCATAGTGGGAAATGAGGGTGTAGGCTATTGCAGGCTCTGTGGAATAGAGGAAAGATGAGGAGGGAGCTACCAGTGGCATTATAGAAGTAGGAACCCGGGACCTGGCTCCTGGCTGAATGCGCAGAGCAGGAAGCAACTCAAGGTAATGTGGGGTTTTCACCAGGTGCCTGGGAACTTGATCCATTGCACAGAGGGGCCTGAGGAAGAGGGACTCCGTAAGGCATGTGAAAGCTAATATCTGGAGTTAGATGGTTGACCCGTGAACCCTCCTTTTGGAGGTGATGCTCATGGCATTGGATGGATGAGTTTGTAGAGAGAAGACTTACTAAAGAGGCAGTGAAGGACGGAACTTTGAGAAATGTGCTTCATTTAGGGTTTGATGGAGAAGGCAGACCTCTGAAGAGCTATTGGAGGTTGTATCATCCCGTTTTACAAAGGAGAAAAGTGAGGCTTAGAGAGGTTGGGTAACTTGCCTAAGGTCACACAACCAGTAGGTAACATAACCAGAATTTAATCCTGGTCCTCTCATTCCAGATGCCAAACTGGTTTTCCAGTCTGAAAATGTATCTGGGACATCTCCATCCTCAAACATCTGCTACCCTTATTTTTAAATCATATAATCTGAGGACCTAAAACCATTTTCAGTTTTACTAAAGGCAGGGCAGGATGGCCTCTGGGAAGGTTAATTCCCTTTTCCTTTTTTCCCAAAAGTTCTGTATGTGTTTATTTGAAGAATACATCTGGTGGCTAATTTGATTTGAAATGATGAATATCATTTGAGAAAATCGGCCACACCGGGCTTTTGGGGGATTGTAATCAGTGGGGACCAGAATGTGTCCTGCCAGATGCTTTGATCTGTAATGTCGCCTGTGGGACTGTGTAGGTAAGTAGATTCATTATAAATATGCTTCCCCTTTAATTTTGAACATGAAGGCTAAAAGTATTGGCTGGGAATCAAATTGCTTAAATCTAGCTGACAGTTGTTCCGTGACTTAGACTGGAGAGCAGAGGGGAACCATCAGCTTAGTGCCAGCCTCTTGGTGAGGGAGTCTGGGGAGTTCTGAGGCTTCCTTGCCCCGGAGAGAACCCAAGCCAGGCCTCCTTCTCCAATCAAGGAACAAGCTCTAGCTGTGGCCCAGCTCTTCTGGTCCCGCTGAGCTGCACCACTCACACCCTTATCACCCCACCATCTGCCAGCAGTGCTGGGAGCTGTTCTCTCCCCTAGAGCCACTTAGGTGCAAACTGTCTCTGTCTCTGTTTACCCAAGCAAAACCTGGAAAGGGCTGGCAAGGACCAGGCAACAGATGGGATAGCCAGAGAGGTGAGGACTTAGGTAAACCACTCTTGCCAGACTCCCAGATGTGGAGGGGGAGGGCAAAGGGCAGAGCGAACATGCTCCTCTGGTCTCACGATATGACAGGGGGCTTGGGCTCTTTCCCTCTGAGGATTCCTGTGTCCTGTTTGAGCAGGAAAGTGATCAGGAACCAGGATGCCCCCTAGACATGGAGGCTGCTAGCTCTGACACTCCTGGGGTTTAGTCAGAAGCTTGGATTTCCAGCCTCTTTCTCTCAGCCTGAGTGGGTAGGGGTGACTGGTCATTTTATTTTATGGTTACAAGGAGGCCTTGCTTTTCTTTCATCCTTAATCTTGGTAGTAGGAGAAAGTGCAGGGCAGTCTTGGCACAGGTCTTGGGTCTGGCTTGGACGTATTGCTCGTTCTAGCCCTGGCTAGTTACTGTCGGGCATCTCTTTAGCTTGCCTGAGCCCATTGGTGGGGGAGTCAGACCCTGCCTGAGTTCTGGGAGAGAGTCCTCATGGCTGTTGGTGGCCACATTCATATGTTTTCTGGCCAGCAACTTTGCTTCAGTGCTACAGGGCTCTCAGAATTGAAGGGAACCTTTTTAGGGTTATTGGGTTCTGCGATTCCCAGTCTAGTGTCTATGAATGAAACATTGGAATTGTTTCAGTATTTGAGTCCTAAGGAAAATAGCCTGTGTGGGCTAAGTAGGTATTGAAGACCTTTGCTTTGGTCAGAGTTAAAGTAACTGAAGGTCATCTCATGTGGATGGGTGGGAGGGAGGCCTGGGGGAGGAGGGATCGTAGCTTCTGATTTTTATTATTATTTTTATTTTAAGAGATATGGTCTCTATCACTCAACCTGGAGTACAGTGATACAATCTCGGCTCACTGCAGCCTGGATCTCCTGGGTTCAAGCAGCCCTCCCACCTCAGCATCCTGGGTAGCTGGGACCACAGGTGCATGCCACTATGCCCACCTCAGCATCCTGGGTAGCTGGGACCACAGGTGCATGCCACTATGCCCACCTCAGCATCCTGGGTAGCTAGGACCACAGGTGCATGCCACTATGCCCAGCTAATTTTTTTTAACAATGTAGACATGGGGTCTTGCTGTGTTGCCCAGGTTGGTCTCGAACTCCCGGGCTCAAGCAATCCTCTCACCTTGGCTTCCTAAAATGTTGGGATTACAGGCGTGAACCATGGTGCCCAGCCCATAGCTTCTGATTAATAGAACAGCAGGACAGTAGGAAAATGGGTGCCTTTGAAAACGATGGTTTTGCATGGAGGTTAAAACAAAAACAAAAAAAACAGCCTCTTAGCCAAGAAACTAAGGTCTTGAGAAATTGGCTTCCCCAGGGTCACGGAGAAAGTCCATGTGAGTCACTGTCTGTTTTCACAGCTTGGTAATCTTTCCCATGTTCCAGTGCAATGTGTAGAAGAAACCAGAACTAAAAGGCCTGGGCGCAAGCCCTGACTCCATCACTTACTGGCTGGGAACCTGGGACTCTCAAAGCCTCATTTGTTCTCATTTTCTTTTAGGAGAGAGATGAATGGAGGCTGCATTTTGCCCAGAGTGTAACCTGTAGAGTCACTAATGTTACTTAGGATAGTGTAATGCCTCCCACATCTGACTGTTGACTCGTAGTTTTGTGGGTTAAAATGTATAAATATAGAGCTTTTAAAAAATTACCTCGAAGAGGATTAACCATGGAAAGTAAGCCCCAAATCCCTTCAGTTCCTGCAGTCATAATCCTGCGCAGCAGCATTTGCTTCTGTGATTGTGTGATGCTTGAAAAGTCACACTCTGGAGCTATCATTGCCTGGGTTTGAGTCCCGGCTCTATCATTTACCAGCTGTGTGACGTTGGACAAGTTCAGTTACTTGTCCACCCATCCCCTGTCCCCCACCCCATGCCTCAGCGAAATAAGTAGTGGGAGTTTAGAGTATCTGCCTCAAAGGATTGCTGGTGCCTGGGACATATTTGTTAGGGCAGGTGTGTTCATGTTTCACTATTTCATGTAGGAGCCCTTAGGAGGTGGCACAGGCACAAGGGAAGGTGTGCAGGTAATAGGGATAGGTGTTGTGACAGAGCCTCTGTGCAGCACTGCAGGAGTCGAATACAGCAGTGCTGGCACAGGCCGGGGTGGGCTGTGGAACAGGGAACCCCTCATGGGGCTGTGTGCTGTGTCCCAATCCCTAGCGTGCGGAAGAGGCTGCTTACAGGGCAGACAGTTGGGCAGCGTTAAAGGATGTGAAAACGCCCTCTCATCCCACCACCCTGAATAAACCCACTTTGTTTTTGTGTGGTATTTTATCTAGATTGTCACATAGTTTCGGCATCATGTCTGTACTGTTTTGTAAGCCATTTTTCAGCTAAGGTTTTCTGTTATGCTGTCTTTCTAAATATTTTAATTTCATTAAACAAAACCAACTGAAGTTTGAAAACTGTTCCGTCCCTGTTGGGGACAAGGTAAAAAGCTAAAGTCGCTTTGTGTTTGTATATGGGGTTTTCTCTTATTTCTGTTACAATAAAAACTGTGTTTCACAGCAAGAGTTTATAACATCTTCCCCCAGCTTTGGGGTAAGTTTTCTTAAATTCTTACGCAATGTAACTTCCTGCTGAAGAAAGACATTGGAATTGGGTTTTCTGTCTGCGATGGGAATATTTAGTCAGATATTTAGAGAGCTTTTTCCCACAGATATTTTTATGGGGGTCACTGCTTTATCTTCCCTTCCATGAACTTGGCTTTATTCTAAGAGCCTACTGGAAGCCGAGTTCTCATGCAAGACACTGTGCTCAGGTCACAAGTGCACGATGACATTTAATCTTGATGGAAATGTGCAGTTGAGAATCTTGTGTTTTCCACCTTCTTCTTCAGATTGGCTTGAAAGAAATACCCTTTAGCAAGTAATGGGAAGAGTTGCCTCAAATTGAGCCTTTGGGAATCTTCAGTCTTTTACAAGAAAGGCTGATCGGCCGGGCGCGGTGGCTCAAGCCTGTAATCCCAGCACTTTGGGAGGCCGAGATGGGCGGATCACGAGGTCAGGAGATCAAGACCATCCTGGCTAACACGGTGAAACCCCGTCTCTACTAAAAATACAAAAACTAGCCGGGCGAGGTGGCGGGCGCCTGTAGTCCCAGCTACTCGGGAGGCTGAGGCAGGAGAATGGCGTAAACCCGGGAGGCGGAGCTTGCAGTGAGCTGAGATCTGGCCACTGCACTCCAGTCCGGGCGACAGAGCGAGACTCCGCCTCAAAAAAAAAAAAAAAAAAAAAAAGAAAGGCTGATCTGTTTCCTGAGGGGGAACTGGGAGCTCGTAGGTGACCCCATTTCCCTTATTTTGGAGCCTCTTAGTAACTATCAGTGTACCATGATCCCATGCCATAGTCAGCCTGTGGGACTTCACTGTTGACCTGGACCAGGTAACTAGAATGTGGCTGAGCCTCATAGAAAAAAGAAGAGATCCAGAGAGTCCTGGATTGGGATCCAGAAGGCGGTCTTGTCTAAGCCTTGTCACTGAACTCTTCCATAATATTCAGGCAAATCATCAGTCCCCTCTGAGCTTCCATTTTCTCCTGGTAAAGTAGTATCCCGTCTGCTTCCCTTAGGGGGTGAGAATGAGAAATGAGCAGGAAAATGGCCTGCGGGCTGGAGGCCTTGAGCACTTAAAGGTGAGAGTGGTGTTCCCGGGAAGGCCATTGATTAGTCCCTGTGTCTTGAGCCAAGGTGATATGAGAACTGTACCTTGGCATGGCCTTGACTGAGGAAATACAAGGCTGAACTGTAGCAGGTGAAGCTGGAAATCTTGCCAGGGATCAGCAAGCTTATTCCTCAAAGCATCCTCAAAAGAAGGATTGGTGTTTTTTAGAGGCTTCAAGTGGTTGTGGTTGGATTCCAGTTATTCATGGCCTCCCCTATAATCTAGATGTATAAACTTGTTAAATTACCTGGAGTCATTTTTACATATTATTCACCCTGTGTCTTTCCTAGGAGAATTAGCTCTGGAAGTTTACAACCTCCTATGTAAAGTACTGTGCTTCCCTTTTTTCTTCCCTAAGCTGTCCTCTTTTACTCTAGAAATTTTGGTAAAGGTCTATTAATGTTTTAAATCCCTTTACTGAGTTAAATTTTTCCGGGTATTTAGCTGTTCATAGTATGTGCTGTTTTTTCCTGAGTAGTCTTGCTCTGTCACCCAGGCTAGAGTGCAGTGGCATAATCTCGCCTCACCGCAACCTCAGCCTCCCGAGTAGCTTGGACTACAGGAGTACACCAGCATGCCCAGCTACTTTTTTGTATTTTTAGTAGAGGCAGGATTTTGCTATGTTGGCCAGGCTAGTCTCAAACTCCTGGCCTCAAGTGATCTGCCCACCTTGGCCTACCAAAGCAAAGTGCTGGGTTTACAGGCGTGAGTCACTGTGCCCAGCCCCTTTGCAAATCTTTTTCTTTATTGTAGTTTTTCACCACCATCACATATTTCCTGCTGCCCTCCTTCCAGCCTAGGAAGGGCCTGAGACCTAGAGACAGCAGTACTGGGTCAAGGGCTCACTTTAGCATTAGGAGAATTGTCCCAAGTTAGAACCTTTTCTTTTTGAGAAGTATTTGAGAAGTAACTGGAGTTATCACCGAAATCTCCAAAGGTATGAGGTTAGGTCTTTCAAGAATAGTTTCGTGGGCAGGGGACCAGGAAGTGGGTGCCGTTGATTGGCTGCAGATGCAATCAAGGCCGTGTGCTGAGTCTGTGGGGGTCGGGGGAGTCACCAGTCTCTAGTCTGGGTGGGGTAAGTCTGCAAAACATCTCAAAAGACCAATCTGAGGTTCTATAATAGTGGTGTTAACTACAGGAGCACTTGGGGAAGTCAAAGATCCTGCGGCCGCATGACTGCTGAGCAGTAAGGGATTATAAAAACTGCTTACATTTTAGCAGAATTCAGGCCCCTCTCAATCCTAATCTTGTGACCTTTCATTGGCCTCAGCCCCCTGAACAAGGAAGGGGTCAGTTTTATGGAGGGACTGTTACCATCTGTGCTTCCAAGTTAAACCATAAACTAAATTTCTCCCGTGGTTAGCTTGGCCTATCTATGCCCAGGAATGAGCGGAGACAGCCAGTCTGTGAGTGTAGATGCAAGATGGAGTCAGCCATGCTAGATTTCTCACTATCCATAATCTTTGCAAAGGTGGTTTCAGCAGTAGCAAATACAAGCAACCAGATTAAGATCTACTAGACAGATCTTTAGAGACAAACAATAGCTTGTGAATTCCTTGTTGATCTCATCTGGGCTCTCTAATATGTAATAGTTTTACAGCATTCTCAGCATGACAGATATTCTTCTACTTTAGTAATGTTTGTTAGAATCCAGTGAACCTAAAAATCTTCTTTTAAAAAGCAAATACTAGATTAAAATAGTCACAAAACTTTCTTCTAGAGGTTGGAGAAGTGTAGTTACCTTTTGGCATGGTACAGTCTTGGAATCTGTTTGCCTTGGCTGGTATTCCAGTCTGCCCTTCTTTAAATGTGTACCTCCTCAGGTATAAAATGGGAATGAGTAATAGTACCTAAGGATAAATTCCCAGTTGAATTAACCTGATAGGAAAATCTTCAGCTGTTTATAAAACATTGCCATTCCAGTTTTTTGGGCTGTCTTTTAATGTCACCTTGGCTTAAATGTTTTCTTATATAGGCCATCCATGTCAATAGTGTTAGAACCTGGGATATCCCCAGCAAACCATCTCATTACTCATTCTTTATTCTTCCATTGCCCACAGCCTGAAATCCTTTGATATTTCACTAAAAGAGCATTTATATTTCCCTTTTTCTTTTTGCTACAAACAATAGATATCTTTTTTTTTTTTTTTTTTTTTGAGACGGAGTCTCGCTCTGTCGCCCGAGCGGGGAGTGCAGTGGCCGGATCTCAGCTCACTGCAAGCTCTGCCTCCCAGGTTTATGCCATTCTCCTGCCTCAGCCTCCCGAGTAGCTGGGACTACAGGCGGCCGCCACCTCGCCCGGCTAGATTTTTGTATTTTTTAGTAGAGACGGGGTTTCACCATGTTAGCCAGGATGGTCTCGATCTCCTGACCTCGTGATCCACCCGTCTCGGCCTCCCAAAGTGCTGGGATTACAGGCTTGAGCCACCGTGCCCAGCCTAATAGATATCTTAAGTATACACTTGAGGTTTTGACAAATGTATACATCCATGGAGCCTTCATCAGGATCAAGACCTATATGGTACATTTCTGTACCCCAGGAAGTTCCCTCCTATCCTTCTCCAAGCCCACCACCTCCATCACTTTCAGATTTCTAGAACCTAAATTAGTTTTGGCTGGTCTTGAAGTTAATATAAGTGAAAATTTGGGTCTGGCCTTCATTCACAATGTAATGTTGTAGTGTTTCATTCACTATAGTTTCCCTTTGTGTTGCCAAGGGGTATACCATTGTATGCAGATGCCACAGTTTGCATCAGTTTGCATCAGTTTGCATCGGTTCTGTTGATGATACTTGGGCTGTTGCCAGTTTTTGGCTATTGGGATAAAGCTGTCCTGAATCCGCTTTCATTTTCTCTCTCTGAGATGCTCTGTGGTTCCGTGTCTCCTGCTTCCTAGCCCTGCAACCCTGGGCAAGTGTCTTAATCTCTCTGATTGGGTTTCCTCATCTGTAAAATGGTAGGTTGGAAAATAACTCAGGGTTGGGACTAGCATTAAAAAAAGAGAGATAGGGTCAGACACGCCTCTAATCCCAGCACTTTGGGAGGCTGAAGTGGGAGGATCACCTGAGGTCAGGAGTTGGAGCCTAACCAGTCCCTGTTTCTACATTTAAAAAACTTGAAGTTTTTCAAATGAAACAGAACTTGAGAGTGAATGACACGGAACTGCACACAGTGCATCATACATGTAAATAGAGTTTTGTGTGTGTATGTGTATACTAAACTGTAAAATGTATTTGTTATGACTTAGGCAAATCGGTTTGCCAAGCACTATATGTGCCTTTGTAAGCAAGGAAGTTGAACTCTCCTGAGGTTATTTAGTAACAGGTATTTCTAGCTTCAGCATGTCTAAAGCAATCACTTTCATAGTGCTTGCTGTGAGCCAGGTACTATTTTAAAAGCTTTCCGTGATGAAGGGGTGGCCTGCCCCTCCACACCTGTGGGTGTTTCTCGTTAGGTGGAACGAGAGACTTGAGAAAAGAAATAAGACACAGAGACAAAGTACAGAGAAAGAAAAGCGGGGCCCAGGGGACCGGCGCTCAGCTTACAGAGGACCCACGCCGGCACTCAGCTTACAGAGGACCCACGCCGGCGCTCAGCTTCCAGAGGACCCACGCCGGCACCGGTCTCTGAGTTCCCTTAGTATTTATTGATAATTATCTTTACCATCAAAAAGATAAGGGAGTAGCAGGACAATAGGATCATTTTAGGGAGAAAATCAGCAGTAAGACATATAGATAAAGATCTCTGTGACATGAATAAGTTCAAAGGCAAATGCTGTGCCTTGAGATGCATATGCAAACATCTCCATAAACCTTTTAGCAGCATTGCTCCAGCAAGTCCCACCTTATTCCTAAAGGCGATTTTCTCCTTGCTCAGTAAACAAAGCATACAATCGGGTTTTACACAGAGATGTTCCATTGCCCAGGGACGGGCAGGAGACAAATGCTTTTCTCTTACTTGAGATTAAGAGAATGGTGATGACCTTTAACCAGCAAGCAGCCTTTAGGCACTTGTTTAACAAAGCACACCCTGCACAGCCCAAAATCCATTAAACCTTGAGTCACCACAGCACATGTCTCTTGCAAGGACAAGGTTGGGGGTAGGGTCACAGATTAACAGCATCTCAAATACAGAACAAAATGGAGTCTCTTATGTGTGCTTCCTTCTATATAGACACAGTAACAGGCTGATCTCTTTCTTTTCCCCACACATATAACAACATATACTCCTCACAACCATTCTTTGAAGTGGACTTGATTCCCATTTTATATATGGAGAAGCAGAGACATGGACTATCCCACTTGCCCATGGTCACAAAGCTGGAAAGGAAGGGCCAAGATTTGAACCTAGGCAGTGCAAGTGTAGAGTCTTTGCTGTAAACCACTATTCCTGGGGAGACAAGTAAAATAAATTGTATGTGCAAATGCGTATTGATAGTTAATTGATGCAATACTCCACCCCTTTATTCCAGATATGAGAAATGAGTGTTGGACGTCGAAGAATAAAGTTGTTGGGTATCCTAATGATGGCAAATGTCTTCATTTATTTGATTATGGAAGTCTCCAAAAGCAGTAGCCAAGAAAAAGATGGAAAAGGGGAAGTAATAATACCCAAAGAGAAGTTCTGGAAGATATCTACCCCTCCCGAGGCATACTGGAACCGAGAGCAAGAGAAGCTGAACCGGCAGTACAACCCCATCCTGAGCATGCTGGCCAACCAGACGGGGGAGGCGGGCAGGCTCTCCAATATAAGCCATCTGAACTACTGTGAGCCTGACCTGAGGGTCATGTCGGTGGTTACAGGTTTTAATAACTTGCCAGACAGATTTAAAGACTTTCTGCTGTATCTGAGATGCCGCAATTATTCACTGCTTATAGATCAGCCGGATAAGTGTGCAAAGAAACCCTTCTTGTTGCTGGCGATTAAGTCCCTCACTCCACATTTTGCCAGAAGGCAAGCAATTCGGGAATCCTGGGGCCGAGAAAGCAACGCGGGGAACCAAACCGTGGTGCGAGTCTTCCTGCTGGGCCAGACACCCCCAGAGGACAACCACCCCGACCTTTCAGATATGCTGAAATTTGAGAGTGACAAGCACCAAGACATTCTTATGTGGAATTACAGAGACACTTTCTTCAACTTGTCTCTGAAGGAAGTGCTGTTTCTCAGGTGGGTAAGTACTTCCTGCCCAGACACTGAGTTTGTTTTCAAGGGCGATGATGATGTTTTTGTGAACACCCATCACATCCTGAATTACTTGAATAGTTTATCCAAGAGCAAAGCCAAAGATCTGTTTATAGGTGATGTGATCCACAATGCTGGACCTCATCGGGATAAGAAGCTGAAGTACTACATCCCTGAAGTTGTTTACTCTGGCCTCTACCCACCCTATGCAGGGGGAGGGGGCTTCCTCTACTCCGGCCACCTGGCCCTGAGGCTGTACCATATCACTGACCAGGTCCATCTCTACCCCATCGATGACGTTTATACTGGAATGTGCCTTCAGAAACTCGGCCTCGTTCCAGAGAAACACAAAGGCTTCAGGACATTTGATATCGAGGAGAAAAACAAAAATAATATCTGCTCCTATGTAGATCTGATGTTAGTACATAGTAGAAAACCTCAAGAGATGATTGATATTTGGTCTCAGTTGCAGAGTGCTCATTTAAAATGCTAAAATAGATACAAACTCAATTTTGCATAGAAAGGTGAATTTTGAATAGTTTCCATGTTGTGTTCTCACATTAGAGTAACTTCTATATTAAACCATGAAAATTGCCTTTACGAGTGATATCCATTTGAGGGCCTCTAAACCCTTCAATGTGGTACTCACGTGAAGAGGGAAAGTAGAAGATGGTCAATTTTTTACGGATAATATGGCAGGGTGATTGGTTCTGATCTTACCGGCTAGTGGTCATTTTTGAAAAACTTGTACCCTCTTATCTGAAGTCATGTTTCTGGAATTTGACCATTTTAAGTTATTTTGCTTGCCCTCTTCTATAATATTCCTACTTCCCGTAATAATGACTGATTTATTTGTAATTCAGGTGTTTATAAACATATTGGCTACAAAGACTTTGTTAAACATGATCCGGTGATTTTTGTGAAATGGAATTATGTTTATTGTTATGGGATTTGGGTAAATTTTAAATTGTGCAGAAAACTGAACTTTCAGTTGTCAGTTGTAGAATTCAGTTTTTCAATTGTGGAAATTTCCTGCTACCCAAACAGTATTTTCGTGTGTTAATTAATTTTGCAAAATAAGAATCATTGTGTGACACTCATCTAATTTATCTTGTTGTGATCTTATGGTCATAATAAGGAGAAAGAGGGTTTAATTTTTCTTGTATTTGGTTTGCTGGGTGGTATCATAGTCTAATTTTAGTATTTGAAAATGAGTATGATTCCTTAATGGCCAGCTGAAGATTGAATTGCCCCTAACAACCGTATTGTGTTAGTGAATTTTCAGTGTGGACCAGGAAGGCATATATAACTTTTGAACTTGAGTGAAAAGATTGAAGTTGCAGACTTTTGCATAGATGGTTTGTCAATTTAAAACACCAGAATTTATTATTGCCATATTTCCACATGCTGCTTATACAAGATGATTATTCTGAGTAGTAATTGCTTCCCTGTCTATGTAGAAGTGCCTGTTTTTATTTATTGTTCAGATCAAAGACCAAAACATTTTCTTAAATATATTTTATGTAATATTTTATTTGTATACAGTGTTGGTGAAATATTTAACTAGAGCATGATATTTTAAATGTTAAGATATAACATATGTTAAATAAAACTGTTATTTTTGAATTTTAAAACTTGTTTTTTGGGGGTCTGAACTACTAGAGTTTAAAATTCTGCCAAACTATTATATGTACTATTGTGTAACATACTTTCTTGAAATATTTTTGTTTATAGAATTGAAGGTTCTTATCAGATGGGATACTGGGGACTATAAACAATGGAAATAAAGCCACTGTATTTTTAATTGTTTGTGTAATGTGTAATCTATAATCCTTTTGTTTCCCATATTTGAGAACATTTTCCCTGAAAGAGGCCAGTTTTCCCCCCCAAAAACCATTACAGTGGTGTTGAACTATCACTGTCTCTCAGTGGGTCATCTATCTTTGCATTTAAAATCCCCAAAGTCCTTTCCCATTTAAAGTCTTTAAAGAAAAGTGAGAATATTTATTGATGCTTCCCTTTTCAGTGAGTATGAGTAATTTAATTAGGGAGTGGTGTGGCATTGTAAAGATTGTGTTATCCTAAGCCATGTCTATTTTGGAGTTTGTAGCCGCAAAGATGAAATGCAGAGGCAGCCTTGACTACTCGATTTCCTTTCATAGACCCACGTTGAGAAGACACTACTAACGTTCAGTGGGAAACGAGTAGACAATTGATGAAGCTGAAAAAACAGAAGGGTTAGTGTTATAAGAGCAAACTGTCTTCTCCTGTTTGGAATATGGAAGCCATTTCTGAGCAAGTATGGAGGACACAGGTACTTGATTTGAGATTGAAGACTATTTTCAGCCTGGTCTTCCTGAAGGTTTCCTGGGGCCTGCATCTGCCTTCTACTCCTGTGGCTGCTAGCACACACCGCCCAGAGGGCCACATTGCCACATTAGGGTTAGAGAAGAGTCAAGAAGTAAAGAAGCTCTGAGAACATTCACAGGTAATTGGATCACATTTGCATTTGTCCATATAACCTGACCGTGCATTCTCAGGTAATAGATTCCTCCTCTCAGAGGAATTTCAAAGTCTCTTGGAGAGAAAGAAGAGATGGAGCAGGTTTTTGAATGAGGTGTGGAAGGCCACTGGGGGGCCTTTTCTGAGACTTCAGTCCACGTGTGTGCTGTTATTTGAATATGAGTTCTTGGTGCTGATGACATTTGGATGAGATGATCTCTGGCCTTTCATTTGGCAGAAGTTCTTGTGCAATGGCTGCCCCAGCCCACCACCCTGGTCATTGCTGCCCTGTGAGATGGACCCCATGGACTTTTCAGCAGAACACATTAGGTTTTAGAGCGTTACACATGCTTGGGCTCCGTTATGGCGCTGACCCTTAAATCTAGGAAGGCCTCTCTTGGTGCCCACAGTATGGGTTCTCACCTGATCCCCCATCTCACGGGTGGAACTGCTATAAGTCTAACTTCTTCTTTGAGAACTGCTTAACAATTTAGGCCTCAAGGGAAACTGGCATTTTGGGCCCTTTTCTTGGCTATTCCCAAGTCATGTTGATTTTCAGTTTGAAGGTCACGAAGGCTGAAAGAGCATTGCCGGGGTTTGGACTATTCATAAACCCAAGCAGGTCTTAAGAAAAGGATGCAAGAGACAAGAATGGCTCATTCCCATTCCTGATCCTGGTTATACCTGTCTCCTTTCTTGAGATGGTCAAGAGAGGCCAGAAAGAAGAACAGGGGGCCGGGTGCGGTGGCTCAAGCCTGTAATCCCAGCACTTTGGGAGGCCCAGACGGGCGGATCACGAGGTCAGGAGATCGAGACCATCCTGGCTAACACGGTGAAACCCCGTCTCTACTAAAAAATGCAAAAAAAACTAGCCGGGCGAGGTGGCGGGCACCTGTAGTCCCAGCTACTCGGGAGGCTGAGACAGGAGAATGGCGTAAACCCGGGCGGCGGAGCTTGCAGTGAGCCGAGATCCAGCCACTGCACTCCAGCCTGGGCGACAGCCAGACTCCGTCTCAAAAAAAAAAAAAAAAAGAACAGGAAGTTGCGGGAGTGACTTTGTTACACTTGGAAGTTGAGTCAAGAATTAAAGACACCCAAAGTGGGCCATCTCCTACTTGTCAACTCCTGATTGGTGGTGATGCGGAATATTTGATGTCCTGGGTCATCTTGACTTTCTCAGATGCAAAAAGGGAAGGTGACTTTACTAATGCAAAGGATGGGAAGCTGAGATGAAGCCTTCACTTGGGTCAAAAGTTTAACTTCCCCATGATTTGCAAGATGGAGTGAAAATTCTTGTTTCTTGCCTGGAACAGGAAAATACATACTTTACCTGCTGGGCTATTGAGGCTATGAAATTAGGTGTTCCTTAATGTAAATCCAATTGCTAGAAATGTTTGCCAAATAAGATTTCTTGAACTGAACTTCATTTGCATTAATAGGAAAAATTGAAGTATTCCGACTCATGAAGGTCTGAAAGTAATACACTAAAAAAAAAAGTTTTGCCCTTAATATCATATCTTGAGAGGTAGAGGCCAACGATGAAGGACTTTTGTCTTTAAAGAGCCCTAAAAAAGCTTGTTTGCTCACATGATATGAATTACCATATTTGTTATAAATGTGCAGCTTTCTATACACTACTAAAAGCACTGCCAATATGATTTTTATCAATTGTGCCTCAATTACAGAGATACTAAAATGTGACATCTTAATTAAATATTACATCGTAGAATAATTGAAATACAGCATGAGCCTTTATGTACTTTTTTTTTTTCCTTTCTTTTGAGATGGAGTCTCGCTCTGTCACCCAGACTGGAGTGCAGTGGTGCAATCTTGGCTCACTGCAAGCTCCGCCTCCCAGGGTCACGCCATTCTCCTGCCTTAGCCTCCGGAGTAGCTGGGATTACAGGCGCCCGCCACCATGCCCAGCCAATAGTAGAGACGGGGTTTCACCGTGTTAGCCAGGATGGTCTTGATCTCCTGACCTCATGATCCGCCCGCCTTGGCCTCCCAAAATGCTGGGATTACAGGCGTGAGCCACCGTGCCTGGCCTGTCTTTTTATGTAGTTTTTTAAGCCCTTAAATTGAAAGATGGAGTCCTGTTCAGGTACATTTCCTGCTTCTGTCACTTTGACCTGTATTTATGAATTCTTATCCCAAGCAACCTTGGTGGCTTTTGAGCTTTGCCAGTTGCTTTCTTCTTGGTTGTTCATGGTGAAAGGGGATATATTAACTGTACTGAAGCAGCGAGAGTAGTTTTAATTTGATTGTAATCCAAGGGCTTATTTCTAAGTCAGGGGCCTGGCAGTTGAACAAAGGTGTTACAGCTTCCTGACAGCTGCCCCACACGAGATTGAAGGGTGGGCCTTTGAGGCTCCTCAGGCAATAAGCCACATGGAGAACTTGCATTGTAAGTGCTAGTAAGGGCTCACCTCACTGCTTTGGAAACCTACCATCCGAAACCTACCATCCTGTGACTCGCCCTTTCCCAACCTGTCTTCAGCTCACATCCTGTCTTCCTGCTCATCACCTCAGCCCTTCCTGAAGTTGGCTTTCCTAGCTCTTCTACTGGGCACCAACTTCCACCACCTCTTTAAAAAAAATCTCAAGTACAAAATAAACATTATCCTATCCTTGGTTTGGGTTTTTCCAGAAAACAGTCTTTAAGACAGGGATTCTAGTGCGGGTAGATTTTTTTGGGGGGAAGTGCAGGTACAAAGTTCAGCAGGAGGTGGCCCTTGGAAGGCAGCAGATGAGGAATGTGAAGCCACCGCCACTGTGGGATTGGAGCTCAACCCCGCAGGGAATCTGGAGGACAGTGCAGAATACATGCCTCAGAATGCACCTGTCTGAGGCTTGAAGGAGCTGAACTCTTTTTTTTTTTTTTTTTTTTTTTGAGATGGAGTCTCTCTCTGTCACCCAGGCTGGAGTGGGCGCAATTAGTGGCACGATCTCAGCTCACTGCAACCTCTGTTTCCCAGGATGAAGCAATTCTCCTGCCTCAGCCTCCCGAATAGCTGGGACTACAGGCGCCCATCACTGCACCCAGCTAATTTTTGTATTTTTAATAGAGATGGGTTTTTGCCATGTTGACCAGGCTGATCTTGAACTCCTGACCTCAGGTACTCCACCCACCTCGCCCTCAACAAAGTGCTGGGATTACAGGCATGAGTCATCGCACCCAGCCTGAACTATTTTATTTTTTATTTTTTTATTTTTTTTGAGACGGAGTCTCGCTCTGTTGCCCAGGCTAGAGTGCAGTGGTGCAATCCCAGCTTACTGCAAACTCTGCCTCCTGGGTTCAAGTGCTTCTCCTGGCTCAGCCTCCCAAGTAGCTGAGATTACAGGCATGTGTCACCTGTCCGGCTAATTTTTGTATTCTCAGTAGAGACGGAGTTTCACCATGTTGGCCAGGCTGGTTTTGAACTCCTGACCTCCAGTCATCTGCCCGCCTTGGCCTCCCAAAGTGCTGGGATCACAGGCAAGAGCCACCGTGCCTGGCCTTAGTAGATTGTAGAATTCTACTGCAACCATCACTCCACTCTACTACAAAGCCAATTTGGTTTTAAGTCATGATTCTACCTGCCCTCTAGAAATTTTTTATTTTGGTCATCTTTTTTTCTGTATAAAATTTCCTAAACAGGTTGTTCTCTGATTGCTTCTCTTTCCATAGGAGCCTGTTCTTCATGGATGTAAGGACTGTTCATAAGAAAAGGAATTAGAGGTTTTTTGTTTTTGTTTTTTTGTTTTACAATTCTTAATTATCTCAGGGATTAGGTGAGTTGTTGTTCACCCTAATTCTTATGGAGAAGAACAAATACTAAGTGATGCTTGGTCCTTTAATGAAAGACTGAACTGATTTGTAGAAGTTCCTAGGAGGTGTTTCTTTTTTTGGATTGTTAACCCATAAGGCCACTTTCTACATTGGAAGGTTGCGTGAGGGTCACTGTGGCTTCCTTTCAGGGACTGAGAAGGTGGGGGGTAGGTAGACTTGACCCCAAATCTTGGAGCTGCCTTTCTTCCCTTTGCTTTGGGTCTGTTTCGCGGTGTTCTACTCAGTTGCTTCAACCTGAACCCTGTACCTCCCCCTCAGTTTAGGGAACATTCCTTAGCAGGTAAGCATCTGAGCTCATGCTCACTTAACCTGTGTGTTTGCGTGTGCGCATGTGCGTGTGCATATGAGTTTTAGAAGGATGAGCTGGTGAAGCCAGCCCCCCTGTTAGTCACCCCTTCTGCCTCCTCCAAGCTGGGAGCCTTTCCAGGGAAGCCTTCCTATAACCCACATCCCACGAAGCCTTCTCCCCGTCATGTGCTGGGCTGCGGTTTCCTTTTCCAGTTTGGCCATTAATACGATGCCGGATGTTTCCCATCTTTCACAAAAGGAATTCTTTCTCTTGGTGGTATTGTCTTCACTGCCGGTGCTACCTTGGGCTTCTTTATTATATCCTTTGTTATTTAGGGAAAGAGACAAACATTTTTGACCATCCACTATTCTGACCTGGGATCCCCCAGCATTTTAAATGTATTAATTTAATTTAATTTAATTTTTTATTTTGCGACAAAGTCTCACTTTATTGCCCAGGCTGGTGTGCAGTGGTGCCATGTAGGCTCACTGCAATGTACACCTCCTGGGTTCAAGTGATCCTTGTGCCTCAGTCTCCCGAGTAGCTGGGACCACAGGTGTGCACCACCACACCATGCCTGGCTAATTTTTTTTTTTTTTTTTTTGGTATTTTTAATAGAGATGGGGTTTTGCTATGTTGGCCAGGCTGGTCTCGAACTCCTGGCCTCCAGTCATCCACCTGCCTTGGCTTCCCAAAGTGCTGGGATTACAGATGTGAGCCACTGTGTCTGGCCTATTTATAATTTTTAAAGATAGGGTCTCTGTCACCCAGCCTGGAGTGCAGTGATGCAATCACAGCTCACTGCAGCCTCAACCTCCTGAGCTCAAGTGACTCTCCTGTCTCAGTCTCCTGAGTAGCTGGGACTCCAGGCATGCACCCCCATGCTTGACTCCCCAGCATTTTTTCTGGTCTTCCCTGACCTGAGGCCTTCACCACATTGATCTCCACACCTGGAAATTCTCCTTCCTGCTGTGGGTATGGCATCCGTTGCCCAGGTTCTTGAATTTCTGCCTGAAAGCTTCCTTTGGCTGCTAAGTGCTGGGCCTGAGCCTCCCACGCTGCCCCCACAGCCTCTTCCTAGGCTCCTTCCTTGGCCTCCCTGCTCAGTCCTCAGGGTTATCTCTGTGGGCGCTCTCCCCGAAATATTTCCGCCTCTCGTTCCTTTCTGAGTCAAGCCCACTCTTGAGTCTACCTCCTTGAAGGGGCTGTTGGCCGTTCATACCAAGAGAACCCTTCCAGGTTTACTCCTCGCTCACCATTCCCAGCGTCGGTGCCCTCGCTCTTCTCTTTCACTGGAGTCGAATCCGCCCTCCCTTTCAAACAGTTCTGCCTCTCCAGCACCTGCTTGCAGTGTCTCCCTGGATGTGCAAGTCCCCCTGTCCTTGAAGCCAGCACAGACTCTCAGGGTCCCCTTTGCCCATTTGTGTACACTTCTCAGCTTCAAACCCAGCAAGTCTCCTGCCCCATCCCCTTCCTGGGGAAATGGGTCTCTTTCGGAGGCCCCAGGCCTGAGGGAGGTCCGTTTTGTAGAAATGGAAGGGGTTCCATTTTATGTTTTCTAAGGTGTATTTTCCACAGATTTAAAAGGATTGTCAACTGGGTGTGGTGGCTTATGCCTGTCATCCCAGCACTTCGGGAGGCTGAGGCAAGAGGATTGCTTTAAGGCCAGGAGTTTCAGGCCAGCCCTGGTGACTTAGTGAGAACGCGTCTCTATTGCAAAAAAATAAAAGGACTGTCCCTTGGCTCGATCCTTTTAAGTGCTTTTAGCTGTGGGACAGGCCCTCAGTTCCCTTCCAAGTGGCTCTGGGTTGCCCAGGAGTGTGACGGAGGTAAGAATGTCCCTCATATCGCCGGGCGCGGTGGCTCAAGCCTGTAATCCCAGCACTTTGGGAGGCCGAGATGGGCGGATCACGAGGTCAGGAGATCGAGACCATCCTGGCTAACACGGTGAAACCCCGTCTCTACTAAAAAAATACAAAAAACTAGCCGGGCGCAGTGGCGGGCGCCTGTAGTCCCAGCTACTCCGGAGGCTGAGGCAGGAGAATGGCGTGAGCCCGGGAGGCGGAGCTTGCAGTGAGCTGAGATCCGGCCACTGCACTCCAGCCTGGGCGACAGAGCGAGACTCCGTCTCAAAAAAAAAAAAAAAAAAAGAATGTCCCTCATATCAAGGCAAGAACGTGAGTATCTAAGGTCGGTGCCTCCATCGTCATTAGGATCAGTGCATTCTATTTTGCTTGTCCTTGTCGATATCTGTCCTGTGCTCAGAGTCAGCTTCCCCACATTCCTGCACTCAAATGTAGAAGCTTCCCCTCCTCTGACTGCCTTGGGGTGAGGCCCCTGCCCCTTGTCTACGGGAATAGAGTGGAAAGGACCCGAGACAGAGCTGTCTCCCTCTGCCCTATCCTCCTCCTTTGCCCCTTCTGCCGAGCTCAGTAGTGGGAAGGTGGCCTTGGGAAGGGGCCTCTGGGGCTTGTCCACAGACACTCAACATGCCCAGGTAGCATCCCTTTAGCTGTCAAAATTCCCGGGGTAGGTGGGTAGGAAGCAGCCAGGCCCTTCCAGCCTCAGTTTGGCTCTACCCAAGACCTCCCTGGACACTAGAGAAAGTCCCAACTCTCACCTCCTTTTGACTCAGTGACCCTCTGGGGCTCTTCTCCTCTCGTTCAAGGGTTCAAGGCAACTGGGGTCAGAGTACCTTTTTCTACTTTTCCCATCTCATTGCAAAATGTGGCATAGTAATGAGGTGTTAACTCATCAGTGGATAATTTATAGTCTGGCATGGACAGAGGGGAATGAAAATGTCGACTTTTATTGACACAACGTGAAGACTGCAGTGGGAAAAGCTTGCAGGAAACCTAACTGGGCAGAGATTCGGGAATCAGGCAACAGGTGCCAAGGCGCTGCACAGGGACCCAGCCTGGGTCCTGCCTTGTGGTTTCAGCTACTGGAAACTTTGAGGACAGACCTACCTGCTTCCGAGTTGCAGTCAACCAGGAGGCCAGAGCTGTGACTGCCTCAGCAGCAGCTGCCAGCTGCTGTTTTCCTAGCTGGGGAGGTGGGAGAACCCAGGGAAAACCTCAGAAAAACAAAGACAAAACTTGAATGTGGACAAGCTCAAATGTCTTAAATAGCAACAATATCACATGAATCTTTCCTCTTGCGGGATATGAGAAATGAGTGGTAGACACTGAAGATAAAGTTGTTGGGCTTAAAGTTGGTGGGAAATGCCTTTATTTAATTGCAAAAGTCTGTAAAAGTGAGTCACCATGGAAGGAATGAAGAAGGAGGGGTTGTGATGGACTGTCAAGAAAGCTGGGAACTTTCCCACTCACTGTCTTGAAGAACAAGACAAACAGAAGATGCAAAACCACCCCACTGAGGCTGGCTCTGGAGGCCGAGGGAGAGCATTTCATTGTTGAGGGCAGCCTGTCTCACTGGTCCCTCCTCCAGAAGTTGGAGAGACGCTTATCTTGCTGAGTGTTTAGCACTTGTCCCTGCAACTGAGTACCTGCTCAACAAATAGGGGCTGCCATGGCAATAAAAAAACCCTAGCTGGGCCGGGCGCGGTGGCTCAAGCCTGTACTAGGGGAGTGCAGCGGCACGATCTTGGCTCACTGCAACCTCTGCCTCCCGGGTTCAAGCGATTCTCCTGCCTCAGCCTCCCAAGTAGCTGGGATTACAGGTGTCCGCCACCACGCCCAGCGAATTTTTTGTATTTATAGTAGAGACAAGGTTTCTCCATATTGGCCAGACTGGTCTGGAACTCCTGACCTCAAGTGATCCACCCACCTCGGCCTCCCAAAGTGTTGGGATTACAGGCATGAGCCACGGTGCCCAGCCTCACTTAGAAAGCTTTAAATTAAAAAGTAAACATTTTCAGTTTTGAATTAATTTTGACTTACTGAGAAGTTATAAAAATAGTATGCAGAGGCCAGGTGCGGTGGCTCACGCCTGTAATCCCAGCACTTTGGGAGGCCGAGGTGGGCGAATCACAAGGTCAGTGGTTCAAGACCAGCCTGGCCAACATGGTGAAACCCTGTGTCTCCTAAAAATACAAAAATTAGCCGGGTGTGGTGGTGGGTGCCTGTAATCCCAGCTGCTCGGGAGGCTGAGGCAGGAGAATCGCTCAAACCCAGGAGGCGGAGGCTGCAGCGAGCCGAGATCATGCCATTGCACTGAAGCCTGGGGGACAAGAGCGAGACGAAGTCTCAAAAAAAAAAAAAAAAAGTATGCAGGGTACCCATATGCCTCTACCCAAGTATTCCTAATGTTAACATCTTACATAACCATAGCGTAATTATCAAAATCAACATTGGACCAACCAAGAACAATGAAATCAACATTGCTATTATTCTATTATCTGCACTGCAAACCTGACTTGAATTTTACCAATGTTTTTCACTAATGTCCATTTTCTTTTTTGTTCTTTCTTTTATTTGACATAGGGTCTTACTCTGTCACCCAGGGTGAGTACAGTGGTGTGATCACAGCTCGCTGCACCCTTGACTTCCTGAGCTCAAGTGGTCCTACAGGTGTATAACATCACACCCAGCTAAGATGCCCACTTTCTGTTCCCAGATGCTATTTAAGGCCCTACATGGCATTTGGTTATTTTTCCTTGGTCTCCTCCCATCTGTTTCTCAATCTTTCCTTGTCTTTCATGACTTTAACACTTCTGATGAGTACTGGTTATTTGTAGAATGTCCTTCCATGTGGGCTTGTATGGTGTTTTGCGTGATTAGAATGAGGTTATATATTTTTGGCAAGAATACCACAGACATGATGTTTTGTCTGTCTCGAGGTCTCACAGTAGGGGCTTGTGATGTCACTGTGTCCTATTCCTGGTCATATTAACCTTGTGCACTGGGTTCCTCCACAGTAAGGTATTGTCTTTCTCTTTGTAGTTAAAAAATATCTTGGGGGACATTTGTATATGTTAAAAAATATCTTGCAGGACATTTGTATATGTAAATTGTACAAATGCCAGTTCTGTCCCAGCCTCCCTCCTTTGCTGTTCAGTCCTTTGACTCTCTCTGTTCATTGTCCTCTGCCTCTTGGGCTGATCCTCCTTGGGCTGGTCGCTTCCTTACATGAGGATTGACTGTCTTACTCAAAATGTCTGTGGCCTTAAGAAGGGCCCAGAGGAGCTCCGTGCTTCTCATCAGCGTATGGGGTCGGGTGGAGGAGGAGCCTACTATTACTCAAAGGTAAGGGACAAAGCTGTGCTAACACAACAGATGCCTCTGTCTTTGCAAGTTGTGCCTACTTCCAAGGTGACCTTGCGGGGGACCCCACCTGGCCCACATCCCTGGACCAGAACGCATCCTGGAGGGACAGGTCAGAGGAGCAGCCCACCTGGCTGAGGCCTAGAGGCAGAAATGAGCCAGAGGTGAAACTCCTCCTGGGGGAGGTGGTGGAGTTTTCTTCAAGGAGCAGTTGGGTTGCTGCGCTGAGCAATCTCCAGGGGCAGAAGAGCCGGGGCGGGGGCAGAGGGAGCATCAGGCCTACTGTGGGAGGCCTCCCCTGCCCGTGATGGGCAAGGTGGTACCAGTTAAAGCAACCTTAGTTCCCTCTGTAGATGAGAGCAGAGGTTCCCTCCTTCCTCAGTCGGGGTTGGGAGATGCCAGTGTGCTCCAGGCCCACCTGCTTCCAGTTGCTTTCCGGGGCTCTCATGCCCTGCTGTAGCACACAGAACTCTATCTGCAGAATGGCTGCTCTTGGCAGCAATCTCAGCCTTCCAGACTCCTCTCCAACTTTGGATCATTTGAGCTCTATTTTTATGCAGAGAGGAGAAGTTTCCCATGTTTGAAAATAGCTGCCATGCAGAGGACTATGGTAGCTCCTGCTGTTGCCTGTCCTTCCATCCTCCTTTTTCTGGAGATAGGCCGTGCCCCGGGGCTGTGGGGTGATAAACAGGGCCTGTTGGAACCCTCCCAGGGACTGGGAGAGGGAAGCTCTTCTTCCTCTGGTGTCGCTAAATGGGCATGGTGGAGTTGCCTGGTCCTCTCCCTAACTACCCGAAGTAAGCTTCCCATTGCCACAGTGAGAGTGAGGGCAACACATGTGGAAGGAGGAGGGGCCAGGAGTGGTGCCAGCGTCCATGAGCCCCTTCCACCTGCCTCCATCCCGGCCTTCCCAGCCACGTGAGCCTTTTCTTTTTTGCTTAAGCTGACTGGAGTCAGTCCTGACTGATACCATGAAGGCCTGCTTCCTTCCCGGAGTTCTAGGGTGAGCCCAGCTGCAGGTGCCTCCAGATTCCTGCCCTGAAACACCCATTTTTTAAGACTGTGATCATTGCTTCCAGTAGGCAGCTGGGAAAGAAACTTGGTGTACCTACCTTTGGCCAAAAATCTAAGTGGAAAGACTTAGGAAGCAGGGAACACCTTTCTCCAGCTGTTCTGTGTTCAGTGTGGGTCCGAAGACTCCTGGGTGAGAGATGACAGTGATAACATATGAAGGTCCTGTCTGTTACTGATATTGGAGGGGCAGTCTGTTCAATGTGTTCTGGTTATTACAAGATTTGGAATGGAGGCCCTGCCTACATTTTTTTTTAGGTTGAGTGAAAATTTTTTTTTTTTTTGAGAAGGAGTCTTGCTCTGTCACCCAGGCTGGAGTGCAGTGGTGTGTTCTCAGCTTACTGCAATTCAGACTGCCCCTCCAATATCAGTGACAGACAGGACCTTCATATGTTGCGCTAATAGGCTTACTGCCTACCAGAAGTCTCCTTTTAATGTCCTCCTCTCCCCTACCCACACCCAGGGTGGGGGTGGACCTTCCCTGAAGTGTCCTTCACAGTTCTGATGATGAATAAAGGCCTAGGGACTCTGCTGATACTGAAATTTTATCACTGATTCATGATTCCATGAGCCCCCTCCTGCTTGTGAGCTGGTTGCTTGGAATCCAGGGTGCAGTCTGGGGTGAAGGACTGTTATTTACTGGGCACAGTCACTCCCCTTCCTCACATGTCATGCCATTGGATTAGGTGCTCGCACAGGGTAGAGACCTGTCTACTCACTCCCGAGTCCCGGTGCCTCCTGTCCTGCTACTGCACTCAAAGGGTGTATTACTTTGTACATTGTCTCCCACTCACTAAAAGTTCTGCAAGGCAGGGGCGCGTTGTCTCTCATGTTCACCTCTGTGCCTTGCCCAGTTGTAAGCTGGGCACAGTGGCTTTTGCCTGTAGTCCCAGCTACTTGGGAGGCTGAATGAGGAGGAAAGATGTTTTTTTTTTTTTTTTTTTTTGAGACTTGCTCTTTTTTTTTGTTTTGTTTTTTTGAGTCTTACTCTGTCACCCAGGCTGGAGTGCAGTAGCGTGATCTCGGCTCACTGCAAGCTCTGCCTCCCAGGTTCAAGCGATTCTTGTGCCTCAGCCTCCCAAGTAGCTGGGATTACAGATGTGCACCACCACTCTTGGCTCACTTTTTTTGTATTTTAAGTAGAGAAGGATTTTCACCATGTTGGCGAGGCTGGTCTTGAACTCCTGACCTCAGGTGATCTGCCTGCCTCGGCCTCCCAAAGTGCTGGGATTAGAGGCATGAGCGACTGCGCCCTGCCTGAAAGATGACTTGAGACCAGGAGTTTGAGGCTGCAATGAGCTCTGATGGCACCACTGCACTCCAGCCTGCAGCTTGGGTGACTGAGTGAGACTGCATGTCTTAAAAAAAAGAAGTAGTTGTAGAATGTAGTTGTTGAAGAAGTATGTGAGTGAATAGATAATAGTTTCAGATTCCCACAGTGTTTCTGATAAGATTTTGTACTCATCAAATCGACTGACAATATAAATGTAATCTTCATTCTCTTCCAGTGTTTATGTGACAGTAGGTGATAAGTTCTGCAAAGGCAGGGCTGTTCCCTGTTGCGTTCACCTCCACACCTTGTCCGTAATAAGTGTCCAATAGATAGTATTTGAATGAATGGATAAATGAACCGAGTAACATTTGTCATAGGAAAAAAAATCAGAGTGGCAATCAAAAATCTCCAGAGAGGGGAGGCAGAAAGAGCAGGGAAGTGTTGTTCCACACAGTTGCTAACTCTTTATTACATCCTTTATGTCTGTCCCATCCTAGCCCCTCGCCTGGGCCCAGACTGCCCATGCAGTGACAACCTGGAATAAGCGGCCACGGGTGCTCACTTACCTCGAGGGAGTTGCCTCTTGTCCAGTCTTCCAACTCCTGTTTGCCTCTGCCGTTACATTTCCCTCAAATTTGCAAAAATCCTAACAATATACATGGCATTACCAGTAATGCATTGTGAAGCCGAAATAGACTTTTCTAAACTGTCAGTGAAAAGCAAATTTTGATCAAACATGCTAGAGGAAAGATTGAATTATCCCTTCTGTTCTCTCTGTAGAAAACCATATCATAAGATTGTTACATGAAGTAGCAATCAATGTGCAGACCCTACTCTCTGGTCTGAAAAAATATTATAGAGGTGTGTCATAGTTTATGAAAATATTCTGTAGGCCGGGTGCGGTGGCTTACACCTGTAATCCCAGCACTTTGGGAGGCCGAGGTGGCAGATCACAAGATCAGGAGTTCGAGACCAGCCTGACCAACATGGTGAAACCCCATCTCTACTAAAAATACAAAAATTAGCTGGGCGTGGTGGCACAAGCCTGTAATCCCAGCTACCTGGGAGGCTGAGGCAAGAGAATCGCTTGAACCCAGGAGGCGGAGGTTCGGTGAGCTGAGAGCGCCATTACACTCCAGCCTGGGCAACAAGAGCGAAACTCTGTCTAAAATAAATAAATAAATAAATAAATAGCAACAAAATTGCATAAGCTTTAGGGTCCACACAGCCTGGATTTATTCCAATCCCCTCTGAGCCGAGAGCGCCATTGCACTCTAGCCTGGCAACAAGAGTGAAACTCCGTCTAAATAAATAAATAAAAGAGGAACAAAATTGCATACACTTTAGGGTCCACACAGCCTGGATCTACTCCAGTCCCCTCTGAGTAATGGTGGGGAAATCTCCTGATGCAGAAGTCACAGTTCCTTCTTTCTGCTTTTCTACCTCTCATTCCAGCTGTGTCTTATGTCCTTAGGAGAGCTCACTGGGTTTTTTTTGTTTTGTTTTGCTTTTTTCTGATTTTCATTCGCTTTGAGGAGAGAGGCAGAGGGGACACATGACCCAAGGTGTCCTTCGTCAGAAAGGCGGCCAGGTTGAGGGGGACGTAGGGGAGTCCTGTGTGAATTCAGATGTTGGAGCCGGAACTGTGGTGGAAGTCACATGTAGAGAGACTTCGGTTAATTGAGAGAAACACCTTTCTCATAGTCGACCTTCTGTTGGCAACACTGCCTGGGTAGGCAGGTGGATTCCATGGTACCTGAAGTCTCCCCTCTCAGCACCTAGATGCTGAGGGGAGCAGTTAAGGCCCCACAGGAGAGACTAGTACCTGGAGGTCGGACTTGACACTGGGGCAGGACGGAGCCTGGTCTCACAGACCCTGTGCCTTAGATGTTCTGCTAATATTAACAGGAACATATCATAAGTTCTTAGATGATATGTGAAATTGTATAATACCATTTGGAATTTGACTCTGATAAGTTGGATGTATACTATAAACCCTAAAGCAACCATTAAAGAAACAAAGAATTATAGCTAATAAGCCAATAAAGAAGATAAAATTGAATCATAAAATATGCTCCATTAATCTATAAGTAGGCTGAAAAAGAAGAGAAACAGAAAACATGTAGGACCAATAAAAAACAAATTTCAAGATGACAGACTTAATCGTAATTATATCAGTAATCACATTAAATAAAAATGGTCTAACACTCGCAATTAAAGGCAGACAATATCAGATTGGATATCAAAGCCAGACCCAACTACATGCTGCCTTCTTGAGGTGCGCTTAAATATAAGAACACATAAGGTAGGCTGGGCGCGGTGGCTCACGCCTGTAATCCCAGCACTTTGGGAGGCCAAGGCGGGCAGATCACCTGAGGTCAGGAGTTCAAGACCAGCCTGGCCAAATGGTGAAACCCCGTCTCTACAAAAATACGAAAATTAGCTGGGCATGGTGGCTGGTGCCTGTAACCCCAGCTACTCAGGAGGCTGGGGCAGAAGAATCGCTTGAACCTGGGAGGGGGAGGTTGCAGTGAGTAAAGATTGTGCCATTGCACTCAAGCCTGGGCGACAGAGGGAGACTCCGTCTCAAAAAACAAAACAAAAAAAAACCAAAAGAACACATAAGGTAGGCTGGGCTCAGTGGTTCATGCCTGTAATCCCAGCACTTTGAGAGGCCAAGGTGGGTGGATCACTTGAGGTCAGGAGTTCAAGACCAGCCTGGCCAACATGGTGAAACCCCATCTCTACTAAAAATACAAAAAAAAAAAAAAAAAAAGGCCGGGCGCGGTGGCTCAAGCCTGTAATCCCAGCACTTTGGGAGGCCGAGACGGGCGGATCACGAGGTCAGGAGATCAAGACCATCCTGGCTAACACTGTGAAACCCCGTCTCTACTAAAAAAATACAAAAAACTAGCCGGGCGAGGTGGCGGGCGCCTGTAGTCCCAGCTACTCGGGAGGCTGAGGCAGGAGAATGGCATAAACCCGGGAGGCGGAGCTTGCAGTGAGCTGAGATCCGGCCACTGCACTCCAGCCGGAGTGACAGAGCGAGACTCCGTCTCAAAAAAAAAAAAAAAAAAAAAAATTGGGCGTGGTGGTGGCTACCTGTAATCCCAGCTACTCGGGAGGCTAAGGCAGGAGAAGCGCTTGAACCTAGGAGGTGGAGGTTGCAGTGAGCTGAGGTCGCACCATTGCACTCCAGCCTGGGCAACAAGACTGAAGCTACATCTCAAAGAAAAAGAAAAAAAAAAAGGTAGAAGTAAAAAGGATGGAAAAAGTCAGAGAAAGCTGGAGTGGCTAGATTAATATTAGACAAAGTTGATTTCACAGGGATAGTGCATTTCACAATGACAAGGGGGTCAATTCACCTGGAAGACATAAAAATCCTAAATGTTTATGCACATAGATCTTCAAAACACATGAAGCAAAAACTGATAGAATGATAAGGAGAAATAAAGAAACTTCCAATTATGGCTGGAGATTTCAATACCTCTGTTGCAATTAATGGTAGAGCGTGAAAATAGAAAAATCATTAAGGATATAGAAGATTTCAACATTATCAACCAACATGGCCTAAAATAGGCCACCCAAGAACAGAACACACATTTTCAAGTGCGTGCCCATGGAAAGTTTACCAAGATAGATCATATTCTGAGTCATAAACCAAGTTTCAATAAACTTTACAAGATTAGAATCATGTTAAGTATTTGCTCTGGCCACAATGAAATTAAATTGGAAATCAATAATAGACCTCTGGGAAATCCTCAAATGCTTATAAACTAAATAACACACTTCTAAATAAGCCATGGGTCAAGAAGAAATCAAAGGGACATTACAAGGTCTTCTTTGAACTGAATGAAAATGAAAACACAACATATCAGAATGTCGGAGGTATCGTTAAAACAGCCATTTGGGGAGAATTTATAGCATTAAGTGTCCATATGAGAAAAAAATGGAGGTCTCAAATCAATGGCCTCAGCTTACACCTTATAGAGAAAATGAATGAAACCAAAAGCTGGTTATTTGAGAAGATCAATAAAATTGATAAACTTACTACCAGATTTTTTTTTTTAAAAAAAGAGAGAAGACTCAAATTATCAATGAGGAATGAGAGAGGTGACTTCCTTAGACATTCTGCAAATATTAGCAGGAACATAAGGAACATTATTGTGGTGTTATGATGTATATTGGTTTTCATCCACAGTTTCTGGCCCATAACTCCCATAGTCCTCGTTACAGTCTTTTGTTGAGTGTATTAGGCCTCAGGGACAGGCCTCTGACCTGCTCTCTTCACCTGCTCCAAGGCAGGACTCTAATGTTCCCCTGCCTCTCTCCTTGTGGGTCTTAAGATCCTCCTATACGAACTTGCACCCTGTACTCTGGGGGGAGGAATGCTTCCATTCAAAACCGAGAGGACAGGGTTCAGGGAGCTTCCGGATAGCTAACATGCGAAGGTTCCTGCACAGTGGCACCCAGGGAGGGCATGGAAGCTCCACATCCCTTTCCCCATACCTCACCCTATGCGTTTCTTCATCTGTATCCTGTGCCTTATGCTTTATAATAAACTGGTAAACTAAATAAGTGTTTCCCTGAGTTTTGTGGGCCACTCCAGCAAATTAGTCAAACCCAAAGAGGGGGTCACTGGAACCCTGACTTGAAGCCAGTCAGAAGTTCCAGAGGCCTGGATTTATGACTGGTGTCTGAGAGTGTGGGACGCCAGGTAGATGGTGTCAGAACTAGATTAGAGGACGCCCGGCTGGTGTCTGCTGCTTGGTGTGTGGAGGAAAACCCCCACACATTTGGTCACTGAAGGCTTCTGTGTTGATGACTGTCATGGTGTGAGAGCAAAAGAAAGCACGGATAGAGTTTCCCCTACACAATTGTGAACAACTTTATGCCAATAAGTTTGACAACCCAGACAAAATGGACAAATTCCTTGAAATATACAAACTACCAAAGTTCTCTCAAGAAGTAGATTACCTGAATAGTTCTACATCTGCTAAAGAAATTGAATGTGTAGGCCGGGCGCGGTGGCTCAAGCCTGTAATCCTAGCACTTTGGGAGGCTGAGACGGGCGGATCACGAGGTCAGGAGATCGAGACCATCCTGGCTAATACGGTGAAACCCCGTCTCTACTAAAAATACAAAAACTAGCCGGGCGATGAGGCGGGCGCCTGTAGTCCCAGCTACTCGGGAGGCTGAGGCAGGAGAATGGCGTAAACCCGGGAGGCGGAGCTTGCAGTGAGCTGAGAGCCGGCCACTGCACTCCAGTCTGGGCGACAGAGCGAGACTCCGCCTCAAAAAAAAAAAAAAAGAAATTGAATGTGTAGTTAAAAACCTTTCCAGTAAGACAGATCTAGGCCCAGGTGGCTTCACTCATGAATTCTACCAAACATTTATAGAAGAAATAATACCAATTCCACATACATTATTCCATAAAATTGAAGAGAAGGGTACATTTTCCAACTCATTTTATGAAACCAGCATTATTCTAATATTAAAGTCAGATAAAGACATTATAACAAAACTACAGGCCGGGCGCGGTGGCTCAAGCCTGTAATCCCAGCACTTTGGGAGGCCGAGACGGGCGGATCACGAGGTCAGGAGATCGAGACCATCCTGGCTAACACGGTGAAACCCCGTCTCTACTAAAAATACAAAAACTAGCCGGGCGAGGTGGCGGGCGCCTGTAGTCCCAGCTACTCGGGAGGCTGAGGCAGGAGAATGGCGTAAACCCGGGAGGCGGAGCTTGCAGTGAGCTGAGATCCGGCCACTGCACTCCAGTCTGGGCGACAGAGCGAGACTCCGCCTCAAAAAAAAAAAAAAAAAAAAAAAAAAAAAAAAAAAAAAAAACTACAGACCAATACTCATAATGACCAACAAATTTAAACAAAATTTTAGCAAAGTGAATTCAATCATAAATAAAGAGGGGATTTATCCCAGTGTTGCCAGGTTGGTTCAACATTCAAAAATGAATCAATCTTCCAGAAATCTTTCTAGATTAAAAAAAAAAGAATCGAGCTGGGTGTGGTGGCGTGCACCTCTAGTCCTAGCTACTTGGGAGGCTGAGGTGGAAGGATGGCTTGAGGCCAGGAGTTTTCTGGCTGCAGTGCACTGTAATCATGCCTTAGAATAGTCACTGCGCTCCAACCTGGGCAACATAGCAAGGCCTCATGTCTGAAAAAAATAAAAATAACTGAATCAATATAGTCATTTTAACAAAACAGAAAACCTAGATGATAACCTCAATCGATACAGAAAACACATTGACAAAAATCCAACATCCACTCTTTTAGCAAAGAATAACTAGAAGGCAACATCCTCAACCTGATTGGTGAAGGATGTGTATGAAAAACGCGCAGCCAAAATTATACCTAATGGTGATAGACTGATGATTTCCTCCCATGCTTGGGAATAAGACAAGGATGTGAGATCTCACCTCTTCTAGGCAACATTGTATTGAGGTTTCCAGCTAGTGGGGTTAGGCAAGAAAAAGAAACAAAAGATAGCCATCTGATAAAAGAAAAAGTAGGCTGGGTGTGGTAGCTTATTCCTGTAATCCCAGCACTTTGGGAGGCCAAGGCGGGAGGATCAATTGAGCCCAGGAGTTTGAGATCAGCCTCGGCAACATGGTGAGAACTTGTCTTTATAAAAAATTAGAAAGTCAGGCTGGTGTTGTGTGCCTGTGGTCCAGGCTACTCAGGAAGCTGAGGCAAGAGGATCACTTCAGCCCAGGAGGCTGAGGCTGCAGTGAGCTGTGTTCACACCACTGCATTTCAGCCAGGGTGACAGAGCAAGACCTTGTCTCAAAAAATAAACAATGAAAGAAAGAAAAAGTAAACTGTCTATTTGCAGACAATATGAGCATCTATACAGAAAGCTGACAAATCTATTAAAAGCTACTAGAACTGAGCCAGGTGCAGTGGCTCACCCCTGTAATCCCCGCACTTTGGGAGGCCGACGTGGGCAGATCACGAGGTCAGGAGGTTGAGACTAGCCTAACCAATATGGTGAAACCCCTTCTCTATTAAAAATGTAAAAATTAGCCAGGCGTGGTGGCACACACCTGTACTCCCAGCTACTCAGGAGGCTGAGGCAGGAGAATTACTTGAAGCTGGGAGGCGGAGGTGGCAGTGAGCTGAGATCGTGCCACTGTACTCAAGCCTGGGTGACAGAGCGAGACTTCGTCTCAATCAATCAATCAATCAATCAATCAATAAACAAAACAAAACACTACTAGAACTAATGAATGAGTTTAGGAACCTTACAAGATACAAGACTAATATATTAAAATAAACTGGCTAGGCATGGTGGTTCACGCCTGTAATCCTAGCACTTTGGGAGGCCGAGGCGGATTGCCTGAGCTCAGGAGTTCGAGACCAGCCTGGGTAATGTGGTGAAACCCTGTCTCTACTAAAAAAAAAAAAAAAAAAAAAAAAAAATTAACCAGGCGTGGCAGCATGTGCCTGTAGTCCCAGCTACTTGGGAGGCTGAGGCAGGAGAATTGCTTGAACCTGGGAGGTGGAGGTTGCAGTAAGCCAAGATGGTGCCACTGCACTCCAGCCTGGCGACAGAGTGAGACTCCTTCTCAATAAAAAACAAAAACAAAAACAAAAATAAATTGCTTTTCTGGGTAAGAACAATGAGCCATCGGAAATAAACAAAAATTTAAAAATATGCCACTAATAGCAACATCAAAAAAATACTTATGGATATATTTATCAAAAGATATAAGAAGACCTGTACATTGAAAACTACACAACACTGATGAGCAAAATTTTATTTTATTTTATTTTTTATTTTTATTTTTTGGAGACAGAGTCTCACTGTCATCCAGGCTGCAGTGCAGTGGCATGATCTCGGCTCACTGCAACCTCTGCCTCCCAGGTTCAAGTGCGTCTCCTGCCTCAGCCTCCTGAGTAGCTGGGATTACAGGCACCTGCCACCACACCTAGCTAATTTTTGTATTTTTGGTAGAGATGTGGTTTTACCATATTGGTCAGGCTGGTCTTAAACTCCCGACCTCAAGTGATCTGCCTGCCTTTGCCTCCCGAAGTGCTGGGATTGCAGGAAAGAGCCACCGTGCCTGAACTGATGAGCCAAATTTTTTTTTTTTTTTTGAGACAGAGTCTCGCTCTGTCGCCCAGGCTGGAGTGCAGTGGTGCGATCTCGGCTCACTGCAAGCTCCGACTCCCGGGTTCACGCCATTCGATGAGCCAAATTTTAAATGACCTAAATTAATGGAAAGATCAAATTGATCCATAGATTCAGTGCAATTATGAATCCCAAGAGGCTTTTTTGCAGACAATTACAAACTGAATCTAAAATTTACATGGAAATTCAAATGACCTAGAATAGTAAGAACCATTTTAGAAGAGAAGAACAAAGTTGAAGGACTAACACTACCCAATTTCAAGACTTATTTTTTTAAAATTTGGTATGTAATAATAAAAAGTAAAAAAAAAAAAAAAGAATGACATGAAAATATATGATCCTTGAAAAGATGAAATAAAAATACTAAATATATATTTTTAAAAATCGATATATAATAGTTGTATGTATTTAGGGGGTACACGTCATTTTGTTACATGCATACAATGTGTAGTGATCAGATGGGGCAATTGAGATATCCATCACCTCAAACATGTATCTTTTCTTTATGTTGAGAATATTCATTATTCTAGCTATCTTGAAATATACATTATTGTTAACTATAATCACCCTAGGGAACTATTGAACACTAGATCTTATTCCTTCTACCTAACTATATTTTTGTACCCATCAATCAATCTCCCTTCATCCCTCCCTTCCCATCCTCTCAGCCTCTGGTCACCATCAGTCTACTGTCTCCATGAGATCCACTTTTTTAGCTTCCAAATATGAGTGAGAACGTTCGATATTTGCCTTACTGTGCTTGGCTTACATCACTTAACATAATGATCTCCAGTTCCATCCATGTTGCCGCAAATGACAGGATCTCATTCTTTGTTATGGCTGAATACTATTTTCAATTTTGACTTCTTATGCAAGTGCAATAATCAAGACAGTGTGATACTGATGTTAAGAAAGAAAATGGATCAATGGAATAGAACAGAGAGACTGGAAATGGATTTTCAATGAAGATACAAAGGCAATTCAGTAGAGAAAGCATCATCTTTTCAACAAATGGTGCTGCAACAATTGGATATTCATAAGGCAGAAAAAATTAACTTCAACCCATACATTGCACCATGTATCAAAATTAACTCAAAATGAATCATAGACGTCAATGTAAAACCCAAGATTATGAATCAACTTCTAGAAGGAAACATAGAAGAAAACCTTTTTGACCTCGAGTTAGACAAAGATTTCTTAGAAACAGTACAAAAAGAACAATCTATAAAAGAGTAAATTGATAAATTGAATTTCATCTGTTGGGGCTCAGCAAACAATACCCCAAAGTGTAGACCTCAGCAGCAGCCTCAAAAGCAAAAGTTTTTCTCTGACCTTCTTCTTCCCTCTTATCTCTCAGTCCCACTCTCTCCCAAGGCTAGCCATAGAAACTAGAAATCTCTTCCCTAAAGCAGGTCGTAGAAACCAGAACCTCTTCTCCCCAAAGCTACTCCTAAAACCTAAAAATATACTCTAATTTTCCATCCACCCTTCTGCATAAAAGCTGGTCATAAAGAAACTATCTGGCCTACCTTGTTTGACTATAGCTCATAAGACCGCCCCCCGCCCCATCCCAGAGAGGAAGGAATGCATGCTCAGAGAGGTCAAGAAGAATGTAGACAGACAGGCGCTACTGGGTTTCCCTAACTCAGCCTATTAGTATTAGATCATATTCTTCTTGTCCAATCATACTTCCTCACAGCTGTCTATACTTTGTTGAACCTAAATATTAAAATGAACATTTTCTCCTGTATCTTTGGGTCTTCATTCTGAAGGCTCCTGTATATACATGCTAAATAAATTTGTGTGCCTTTTCTCCTATTTATCAATCGGCTTCATGTCAGTAATTTTCAATGAACCTCAGAAAACAACAAAAAGGAAACACTTTGGCTCTTTGACACGCTGTTAAAAGAACAAAGACAAGCTACAGACTGAGACACAACCTTTGCAAACCATATTTCTTTTCTTTCTTTTTTTTTTTTTGAAATGGAATTTCGCTCTTGTTGCCCAGGCTGAAGTGCAATGGTGCAATCTCGGCTCACCGCAGCCTCCATCTCTTGAGCCCAAGAGATGGAGGTTGCAGTGAACTGTGATGGTGCCATTGCACTCCAGCCTGGGAGACAGAGTGAGACCCTGTCCTAAAATAAATAAATAAAAAGCCCAAAAGGAGGTATGTCCTGAGTAGCTGGGATTACAGGCATGTGCCACCACACCTGGCTAATTTTGTATTTTTAGCAGAGATGGGGTTTCTCCATGTTGGTCAGGCTGGTCTCGAACTCCTGACCTCAGGTGATCCGCCCGCCTCAGCTTCCCAAAGTGCTGGGATTACAGGCAAGAACCACCATGCCCAGCCTGCAAGCCATATTTCTAATAAAGGACTTGTATCTAGAATATATAATGAACTCTCAAAGCTCAACAACAAGAAAATAAAATACCCAAACTTAAAATGGGAAAAATTTAGCCTGTGCATGGTGGCTCATGCCTGTAATCCCAGCACTTTGGGAGGCCTAGGCGGGTGGATCACCTGAGGTCGGCAGTTCAAGACCAGCCTTGCCAACATGGTGAAACCTTGTCTCTACTGAAAATACAAAAATTAGCTGGGCATGGTTGCATGCACCTGTAGTTACAGCTACTCAGGAGGCGGAGGCAGGAGAATCTCTTGAACCTGGGAGGTGGAGGTTGCAGCGAGCCAAGATCACACCACTGCACTCCAGCCTGGGAGACAGAGCGAGACTCCATCTTATAAATAAGTAAACAATGGAAAAATCTGAATAGACCCCTCACCAAACAGGATATATGGATGGCACATAAGTACAAGAAGAGATGCTCAATATTATTTGTCATTTAGCTCACTAATGAGACAACAAGCATTATGAAGAAGTCAGTTCCAAGGAGAAAAACTGAAGTATATATAGTCAGTGAAGGTATATGCATGTTATTTAGGTATGTAGAATAAATACAAACATTTGGGTGGTTGCCTCTGAGAATGGGGTTGGTTGGTAGAGAGTGATAGGGCAGGTCCCGCTATTTTTTGTTGGAGGTCTTATAGTATTATTACTATACTTAAAAACAAAGCAAAACTATGTATATGTATTACTTTCATAAGAATAAAATTTTAATTAAAAGAGAAAAATATAGCAGGTGAATGTGAAAGTGTAGCAATATTACTATCAGATAAATAATATCAAGGCAAAAACATATAATTAACAAAGAGGGATGTTGTATATTGGTAAAAAATACTATCCATGAAGACGCTAACAAATTTCCATAAACACTTAGGTTTCTAACAACATATCTTCAAGACATATAAAGCAAAATGATAGAAATATATATTCACAAACTTACAATCACACTATGGGGAAATCAACATACAAACAAACAGGCCTGGGGAGGAATCACCGCCTGTAATCCCAGCTCTCTGGGAGGCTGAGGCAGAAGGATTCCTTGAGGTTAGGAGTTTCAGATCAGCCTGGGTAACGAAAAAGAGATTTCTGCCCTGCCCTGCCCTTCTCTAAAAAAAATTGAAAAATTAGCCAGTCGTGGTGGCAAGCACCTGTTGTCCCAGCTGTTTGGGAGGCTGAGGCAGAGGGATCGCTTAAGCCCAGGAGTTGGAGCCTGCAGTGAGCTGTGATTGCAGCACTGCACTCTTCTGGGCAGCAGAGCGAGACCAATAGATTTCACAATAACAGTGTACAAAATATTCATTGTTAGGTTTCAGATTCCCCATTGCAAATAACTTTTAAGAAACTACCACTTGCACTTAGAAGTTTAGTATCAAAGAAGAATGTATACAATTATTGGAAAAGGCTTTTTTTGGTTTGCTTTTTAGAGATGAGGAGTCTTGCCAGGCAAGGTGGCTCACGCCTGAAATCTCAGCACTTTGGGAGGCCAAGGTGGGTGGATCATGAGGTCAGGAGATCGAGACCATCCTGACTAACATGGTGAAACCCCGTCTCTACTAAATATACAAAAAATTAGCCAGGCGTGGTGGCGGGCGCCTATAGTCCCAGCTACTCGGGAGGCTGAGGCAGGAGAATGGCGTGAACCCGGGAGGCAGAGCTTGCAGTGAGCCGAGACTGTGCCCTGCACTCCAGCCTGGGCAACAGAGCTCAAAAAAAAAAAAAAAAAAAAAAAACAGAAAGAAAGAAAGAAATCTGAATTGCTTGATTGCATCATCAAGCTATCAAGAAAACTGAAACAAATTACAAAAACAAATTACAGGGACTCCATTACACCATGATACAATAAAGTTAAAAGAGAACAAGCAGTAGAATAGCCAAAAAACAAAACAAAAAACAAAACCCACCCCTACTCTCTTAGAAAACTAGAAACACCCTTTAAATAACTTTTGGGTTAAATAGATAATCAAAACTACAGTTACAAAGTACTTAGAAAATTAATGACAATGAGAATGCTTTTTATCAAAATTGGTGGGAGGCAATTAAAGACCAATTGGAAGACAATTAGTCATTTCAAAAGCTTTTCACAAAAGGGCAAGAATTGGAAACAATTGAAAAAAACAACTGAAGATGGAGAAAAAGATGACAAAAAGTCTCTAAAAAGTTATTTTGATCTCACTCCAAAATCAAACAAAAAATTTTGAGGAAAATATGTAGAAAACCCAGTCTTCTATAAAACTAGAAAGTGTGCACAATCTCAAACCTCAATCATGAAGAATGCTTGGCATCTACCATGAAATCAGGATCAATTTGAAGGCTCAGCACTCACTGATTATTTGGCTATTTGGAGAAGTAAACATTTGTGGATGGAGTTAATGGGGCGGAGGTGGGGCTTAAGATTTTGAGGTCTTAGGCCCTGTGCATTTTTCTCCCCCCAAAACAGGGACTCACTGTCACCCAGGCTGGAGTCCAGTGGCACAATCATGGCTCACTGCTGCCTCAAACTCCTGGACTCAAGCTAACCTCCCACCTCAGCCTCCTGAGTAGCTGGGACTGTCTATAGGCATGTGACACCATGCCTGGCTAATTTTTTTATTTTTGTAAAGATGTGATGTTCCTGTGTTGTCCAGGCTGATTTTAAACTGCTCTATTCAAGCGATCCATCCACCTCTGCCTCCCAAAGCATTGGGATTATAGGTATGAGCCACCTTGGCAGACCAGGCCCTGCGCTTTAATCACACCCTGCCCGCTCTCCACTCCACGGATAATCTGTCTCAATGCGACTCAAGACCGCAGAGGGCGCATCCTCAGGCTACATTGCCCCTGGTGACTTGGGAAGGGGCTTATGGTTAGTTTGAGGTAAGTGGGGCCGGGCGTGGTGGCTCACACCTGTAATCCCAGCACTTTGGGAGGCCGAGATGGACGGATCACGAGGTTGGGAGATCGAAACCATCCTGGCAAAAATGGTCAAACCCTGTCTCTACTAAAAATACAAAAATTATCTGGGCATGGTGGTGCGTGCCTGTAGTCCCAGCTACTCAGGAGGCTGAGGCAGGAGAATCACTTGAACCCGGGAGGTGGAGGTTGCAGTGAGCCGAGATCGAGCCATTGCATTCCAGCCTGGGTGACAGAGCGAGACTCCGTCTAAAAAAAAAAAAAAATCATAAGTGGAGAATGGTGGGCTGTTCCCAAACTTTATTGCCAAGAGGTTTACAGTATTTAGGAATTTAAGGAATCAAGAAACTTTGGATAATGTGTTCATCCCAGTGAAGAGATCCACTTCAGTGTGGCCCAATTCTGACCCATGAATGATGGATCCAGGTCAGCAAGTGACAGAACTTGCACTGGTCCATTTTTAATGACACTGCGTAGATAGCCACCCTCCAGGCCTGGCCAAAGAAGAGTCTTAGCCTGTTTAAAATTGGAAAGGATCTGGTCTTAACATATCCCCTCTCATCATCTCTCTCAAAGCTGCCAGGGAAGAGCCGGGGACGGGGATGCCCCTCTTTCTGTGTCTTTTACCTCCATGTCCAGACTGTCAACGCTCACACTGCTTTCTCAGAGCAGGAGCGTTATGCAGGCATCTTGGTGTAACAACACTTTGTATGCTACATCCAACCGGTATCACAATGAGGTCACATTTTACTTCAGTAGCCAGCTAAGATGGCCTTAAGCCACCACTCGGGATGTCCCTTCAGGGGTTCTGGGAATGCCTAGGGTTTGTACTCAGATAACTCAGGAACCAGTCTGCTTGGATTCTTCCACTTAGTTTGAAAAAGCTTCCAGATATGGTGCCCCTGTGATACCAGTGAGACTATGTACAGGCGCCCCTGTTGTCCATCTCTACCAGAACTTGCATGAGTTTTCAAGCACAGAGAATTTTCAAACCATATTTAGGCAACACGCACAACCCCCACCCCCAACACCCACACACACCCAAAACAAAAATCACTGCCTAAGGAAACAAATTCTGAAGAGATTTGACTCTGCAAAGCATAGACACCCGATTACATTATATATAGAAAGCAATTTAGCTCAAACATATCCTGCTTAATATTTGCATAAAATTAATGAACCAGGCAGGTTTTTTTCCCAAGTACAAAGGGAGATTGAGTCTTTGGTTTATTGCAAAACAGAAAACCGTTCCCAGCTTTGAAATGACAGCTTTTTAAATTTTTGTTTTTCTGGCTTTACCAAGCTGTGGGTAGCCTCCCCCAGCAATCTCTAAAAGGAGGCAGCTCCTTCCAAGCACTTAGAGTGTGTCTGGGAACTTAGCCTGAGGCATTGGCAGGGGAAGCTGTGTTAGCCCTCAGCACCTGCTCCAGGGATCTCTCCTGCCTTCTCTCGGGCCTGCAGGGTCTCCATTTCTCCAGAATAGTTCATTAGAGGAAGTATCTTGGTGAGGTTTGGGTGCTTGTGCTCAATCATAGTTTGCCAAGGTAGAAGTCATTCGTCTACTGGGTATGGCCTCTGCTGGGAACTGAGGGCTGCAAACAAGGCAGAACAGGATATTTGCATGGTGCCAACATGTCACTCCATGAGTTACTTGTTAATTGCAAAGGGAGATATCTGGTGATCAGAACTTTAACCATGCAATCAAATGTAGGTTACTGAGAGTGGGACACCTGACATGACATGGTATGCCCTAGGAAGTATAAAGCATCATCTATGAAATCATTTTACCAAAATGGCTTAACCTGAATCATCCAACCTTTATCTATTTATTTTATCTATTCATTATTATCTTTTTCAGACAAGGTCTCACTCTGTTGCCCAGGCTGGAGTGCAGTAGCACAATCATGGCACAAATGATCTTCCCAGACTCAAGCCTCCCCACCTCAGCCTCCCAATATCTTCCCCACCTCAGCCTCCCAAGTAACTGGGACTACAGGCACGAGCCACCATGCCCAGCCCCAACCTCCAGTTAATAGGAAGCACAGGTGATAAAGGAACAAAGTAAATTGCATCACACACACACAAGCTGAATCAAGCTTACTTGGGTTGGAATCTTGGCTCTCCATATATTAGCTGTGAGCCCAGAGGTAAGTAACTTAGCTTCTCTGAGACTCAGTTTTCTCTTCTGTAAAATGTGTGTACTCAGATATAACAGAGCTTTCCTAGGCTGCTCAGATTTGGCCTTAATAATTAATGATGTGTTAAGAAACAAAACAAGCCGGGTGCGGTGGCTCACGCCTGTAATCCCAGCACTTTGGCTGAGGCCAAGGCGGGTAGATTACCTGAGGCCAGGAGTTCAAGACCAGCCTGGCCAACATGGTGAAACCCCATCTCTACTAAAAATTAGCCTGGTGTGGTGGTGCATGCCTATAATCCCAGCTACTAGTGAGGCTGAGGCAGGAGAATCACTTGAACCTGGGAGGCGGAGGTTGCAGTGAGCCAAGATCGTACCCCTGCACTCCAGCCTGTGTGACAGAGTGAGACTCCATCCAAAACAAACAAACAAAAAACAAAACAAAAGGCATAAACACACACACAAACACACACAGAGACAATGTGACACTTTAGAAGGCAAATGGCTTGAATTCTTCAAAAAGTCAACATCATAAATTACAAAAATAGTTGAAGGATTGTTCTTGTAGGGGCCAAGGCAAAACTTATCCTTCACCCTCTGAAGATTCACAGAAAATCAGCTGACAAAAAGCAGATTAACAGGAGAAAGGGCATATTAAAATTTTTTTTAACATGCATAGCACCAAGGAATCACAGGAGAGAATGATTATCCAATAACCCAGTAGGGTACAGAAGCTTGTGTACCCTTCTTCATAAGTGAGTGGGGAGACAATTCTTTTGAGGGGCAGTAAATGATTTTCAGGGAAGATGAATGAGTCCAAAGACCAGTGGCCTGGGACCAAGTTTCGCTGGGCTCTGTGGGAGGTGACAGCACAGGTTATGGAAGAGGAATGTCAAGCAAAGGCTGTCTCATTATGCAGATGGAAGTATCTCAGGTCGTCTCTGATGTGGTTTAGCTCTGTGTCCCTACCCAAATCTCATCTTGAATGGTTTATCCCCATAATCCCCACATGTCGAGGGAGGAACCAGGTGGGAGGTGATTGGATCATGGGGACATTTTCCCTTATGCTGTTCTCATGACAGTGAGTGAGTTCTCATGAGATCTGTTGGTTTTATAAGGTGCTTTTCCCTGCTCTTGCTGGGTCTCTCTTTCCTGCCACCATGTGAAGAAAGTCTTTGCTTCTCCTTCACCTTCTGCCATGATTATAAGCTTCCTGAGGCCTCCCGAGACATGTGGAACTGTGAGGCAATTAAACCTCTTTTCTTTATAAATTACCCAGTCTCGGGCAGTTCTTTATAGCAGTATGAAAATGGACTAATACAGTCTCGGAGCTGCCCTCAGAAAGGATAGATGGTAGTCTGTGGTAGACATAATCTTTTCTAGATCTGGACAAAGGATGGGTGGAGGCACTCAGAGGAAGTATGACTGCTCATTTCACTAACCTAGATTTTTCTCTATAAATGCAAATCTCTCCTACAAAAGGCAGCTTTTCAGGGCTATTCCTTTCTGCAGGTCCTCTGAATAGCCATCTCAAAATACGTCAAAGAAGTATATTTTGGGGCCAGGCGCGGTGGCTCCTGCCTGTAATCCAATCACTTTGGGAGGCCGAGGCAGCCAGATGACAAGGTCAGGAGTCACCAGCCTGCCCAACATGGTGAAATCCCGTCCTACGAAAGATACAAAAAATTAGTCAGGTGTGGTGGCACACACCTGTAATCCCAGCTACTCGGGAGGCTGAGGCAGAGTCACTTGAACCTGGGAGATGGAGGTTGCAGTGAGCCGAGATTGCGCCATCACACTCCAGCCTGGGCCACAGGGCGAGACTCTGTCTCAAAAAAAAAAAACACACACACAAAAAAACAGAAGTATATTTTGGGGTGAAATATGGAAATATGTTTGGTTTCTTTTAGTCTCCCATTTGAAACTTTATTTTCAGGAAATTTTACCTATTAAAATAGGATTGGTAGTTATGGAGAGAAAAATCAGGTTAGTAATTGAGTGGCAAGGAATTTGCAAAGGGAGAAAATAACACAGATTAGGATGAGAATAAGCACATAGAAAAGAACAAACCTAAGCACTTTCCCCCACACGCAATTAAACCAGTCCCACGTTTCAGGGAATAGGCCAGTTCAATTAAGCAGTGGTGTATCATTCTAGAAGAGGGCATTGCAGATGGGTTGTCAAAGCTATGCCTCTATATGATGCAGCCCAACAGGTTGTTAATAAGAGGCATTTCTGTGGAAAAAGAAGAACAAAGGTTAATGTCTGGAGTAGTCTATAAACTAGTTTTTCCAGAGTTTGGAGGGCAGTCCATCACAAAGATTAGCGGCAATCTCAAGATTTTTCTGGTTTGCAGTTTGCATATGCAACATTTGTCCAAATATAAGCTGTTGTGGTGATTTTTCTTCAAAGCCAGGCTGACTAGCTTCAGCTTGTACGCCATTAGGGAAAAGATGGTTTTAATTTCTAGTGATTCCAAGTCAGAAGGATGGGAGAACAATTGGTAACATTAGTCTGGAGAGTTGCAGCCAGATATTGGAGAAAACTAAAATTCTGGATTCAGCCCAGATAACAAAAACAACAACGACAAACTCCTCAAAAACAAATGGACAGGGCTAGAATCTAATGCACTATAGTTTTCTTCTGAAACGTAAGCTTTCTCTCGTCATTTTAAAATTTTTACCAAAGATATTTATAGCAAGATTAATTTGCTTGTAAAATAAGTTTAGTGTTATTAACTTGGCCTGGTTATTTGCATAAAATGCAATAATGATAGGGATTCATCATATAGATTCTTGTTAAGTTGGCTTTGCTGAAACTTCATAAGAAATGTCAAATTAGTCTTTTAAAAGCCACTTGAGGCTTAGGAGTTACGCCAAAGACTGTAAGACCAATACAAATTGAGTAAATTTCACTCTTCCTGAGGTCCCCCAAATAACTTGAGGTTCCTAGGCCTGTCAGAAAGTGACATTCTTTACTTACTTCAAGGTTAGGAACCTATTAGAGTACTGTGTAGACAAGGTACCGAGCCAGTCTTTCCAAGAGGCTTTTTATTGGCTCCATACAAGTCAACCTCAGTTCCTCAAAGCAGTCTAGTCATATCTCAAAATAGGATATTCTAGTTAAAACCTTGGTAAAATAACCAGTTTTTCCAATTGTGTTTTGTGGCAGATGAAAACAATCTTACTGAACTTACACAAATAACTATACTGTCATAAAATAAGAATACTCATAAATAGTTTCCAAATTCTAGAGAGATTAGGTAGAGAGAGAGGTAAATGTTTTAAATCTGTTATGAAAGTACACTTTACTCAATTGCTGCAAGCTGTAAATAGCCTTAAATAAGAAGAAAAAAGTTTTCTTAATTCTAGAAAACAATCAGTTGCTGTAAGCTATAAATATCCTGAAATAAGAAGAAAAGAGTTTTCTTAATTCTGGAAAACAAAACATAAAAATCAGCAATATGACAAACAAAAAAAAGTCGTAAAAAATCATTTCAGTCTTCTACCAGTTCAATCCCATCTAATTAGTTCTCGTTCTGCTAGATGTTAGGTGGGCGGTTTTATGAGTCCAGGTTTTCTAGTTTTGTTTTGTTTTTTAGTGTTTTGAAACTTTTTGCCTAGTCTAATGGTATGATCTCAATGTTGTCAGAAACCTGTATTTGTCAGAGTTCTTTCCATCCTTTCCATAAACCTCCTTGAAGACACAACATCTAGGATTTGCAAAGAGCTTTCAGGAAAAAAAGTATCAAAGTAAAGCAATTAACTGTGGACAACAGGACTTAAAATGGCCATACTTAAATAAACAACTGATTTTTAAAACTTAGTTATTTTCTGTGGTCTACAACAATTTTACATAATCGCCATAATGATGATGAGTTGACAGCATGTCAGATTTTTAGGATTTGCATACAAATTTGGAGCACATTAATGACCTGTTCTTACATATATAACTCAAAAAAAAAAAGGCTGAACATCATTGTTTATTTGACACTGCTTCCCATGTAATTTAATGTACCAATAGGCCTGCTTATGATCTCTCTTTCGGATGCTTCAGGGGTCCCTTTGAACATCCCAAAGTTAGTTTGAGGTTGAAAACACTTAATTTCAAATATAAAGTTTGATTTGAGGAAGCCTGTGAAATATGTAAAAGGTTGAAAACACTTGATCAAAATAAGAAAGGTTTAAAAGGTTTAAAACACGTAATCACAATAGGATCACAGGTCACTGTAAAACAATAGTCATTTAGCCAGTTATAATTTATTTATAAAAGATTTTAAAAAGCAAAAATCTTTACTTTTTGATGGAGAGGAGACAAATATTCAAATAATTAAAAGATCTAATAAAGTATACAGAGTCTGTTTCTCTCCTTCCTTTTTTTTTTTTTTCTTTTTTTCTTTTTTTTTGAGATGGAGTCTTACTCTGTTGCCCAGGCTGGAGTGCAGTGGTGCAATCTCGGCTCACTGCAACCTCTGCCTCCTAGGATCAAGCAATTCTCCTGCCTCAGCCTCCCAAGTAGCTGGGATTATAGGCACTTGCCACTGCGCCCAGCTCATTTTTGCATTTTTAGTAGAGACAGGGTTTTTGTTGGCTAGGCTGGTCTTGAACTCCTGACCTCAGGTGATCCATCTGCTTTGGCCTCCTAAAGTGCGGGGATTACAGGCATGAGACACCGTGCCCGGCTTACTATCTTTTATTAGTAGTACACAAAAATTTTGTTCAAAGAGAAAACCAAAATTTACCCATGTTTCAGTGTATTGATACTAAAGCTAAATTTAATAAAACTTTATAAGCTCATCTTTATGAACTTTATAAGTTCATCTATTCTTAATTAGCTTTGGCCACACAAGATTTCCATAAGCCTTTTATAACCTAACCTGGTATGAAATTTTTTATATTCTTTCTTTTCCCAACTTTCTATATTCACTCAATTTTATGTATATCATTAAAATTTTGAAATAGGACGGGCACGGTGGCTCACGCCTATAATCCCAGCACTTTGGGAAGCCTAGGCAGGAGGATCACTGGAGCCCAGGAGTTCAAGATCAGCCTGGGCAACATGATGATATCCTGTCTCTACAAAAAATACAAATATTAGCCAGGTGTGGTGATGTGTGCCTGTAGTCCCAGCTACTTGGGAGGCCGAGGTGTGAGGATCACTTGAGGTCGAGAGGCAGAGGTTGCAGTGAGCTGAGAATATGTCACTGGACTCTAGCCTGGGTGACAGAGTTAAGACCCTGTCTCAAAAAAAGGAAAAGAAAAAAGAAAGAAAGAAAGAAAAAGAAAGAACGAACTTTTAACCGCAAAACTAGACAAAAGTATTTTTTAAAAACAAAAACACATGTCCTTATGCCTTTTTATAACTCTTTTCTCACCAAAAACATCTTGGGTTTTTTCATATACTTAGTATACAGGATTGCTTTCCCTTATTTCTAGTAGCTTCAATTACATATACTTAAATCAATATTATTTTTATTCACCAAAGATTACTAAAAAGTCATATGAACTTGAAAAGCATTTCGTTTTATTTACTTAATTTATGAGCATTCATTTATTTACAAGTCAACTTGGTACCGTGTAGACAATATAGAAACAGATATGTACACATGTATACATAAAAACACAAACATAAAGCCTTTATAGTTTGATTTTAGTTGTTGTTGTTTTTTGGTGTGAAATGGAGTTTGTGAGACAGAGTCTTGCTCTGTCACCCAGGCTGGAGTGCAGTGGCACAATCTTGGCTCTCTGCAACCTTCACCTCCCAGGTTCAAGAGATTCTCGTGCCTCAGCCTCCCAAGTAACTGGGACTACAGGCGCCCGCTACCATGCCCAGCTAATTTTTGTATTTTTAGTAGAGATGGGGTTTCACCATGTTGGCCAGGCCGGTCTCGAACTCCTGACCTCAATTGGTCCTCCTCTCTTGGCCTCCCAAAGTGCCGGGATTACAGGCGTGAGCCACCACACCAGCCCTATAGCTTTGATTTTTAAAACTGTAGCCATGAGACACATAACATTCACTAGTTTAAAAGGATAGTTGGATTCAAACTGTGTCTTGTAAATAGAACATGTTAAAGCTTATCTGTCCCACATAAAGGGAGCCTTTATTGAGTTTTAGAGGAAACAGGATAGCAAATTTACATCTCAAAGCCCAGAGAGAGAATTTGAGCTTTTTCAAGGAGTTTGGATGTGTTAGAGGAAGATTAAAAATGGATGTCAAGGGCCGGGTGCGGTGGCTCAAGCCTGTAATCCCAGCACTTTGGGAGGCCGAGACGGGCGGATCACGAGGTCAGGAGATCAAGACCATCCTGGCTAACACGCTGAAACCCCGTCTCTACTAAAAAATACAAAAATCTAGCCGGGCGAGGCGGCAGGCGCCTGTAGTCCCAGCTACTTGGGAGGCTGAGGCAGGAGAATGGCGTAAACCTGGGAGGCGGAGCTTGCAGTGAGCTGAGATCCGGCCACTGCACTCCAGCCTGGGCGACAGAACGAGACTCCGTCTCAAAAAAAAAAAAAAAAAAAAAAATTGGATGTCAAAGCCAGGCTCAACACTTGGGGAGACCGAGGTGGGTGGATCACTTGAAGGCAGGAGTTCAGGACCAGCCTAGGCAACATGGTGAAACCCCGTCTCTACAAAAAATACAAAAAATTAGCTGGGCCTAGTTGTGTGTGCCTGTGGTCCCAGCTACTTGAGAGGCTGAGGTGAGAGGATGGCTTGAACCTGGGAGGTGGAGGCTGGAGCGCACCGCACTTCAGCCTGGGTGACAGAGCCAGACCCCATCTCAAAAATAAAATACAATAAAATAAAATATGCCAAAGGTAACACAAAAAGCACAGGAATTTGCCACAGGATTGAATAAGAATACCAGTTTTAGTTAGAAAGGTAGCTTCCTATTGTCTTTTTGAGCTGGATGACTGAGCTCAGGGTGGAGGCCACTGAGGAGTAAAACCAAGCATTTGCAGCCTCTAGGGCCCAACACTCACACATGGAAAAGGCAGGTGAAGCTTGCCTTTTTCTCCTTTGTAAAACGGGTGTAATTGAAGTATAACAGACCCTTCCTGGGCAGCTCAGATCTGGCCTTGCCAGATAATGACACATTAAAAAACAAAACAGGCCGGGCGCGGTGGCTCAAGCCTGTAATCCCAGCACTTTGGGAGGCCGAGACGGGCGGATCACGAGGTCAGGAGATCGAGACCATCCTGGCTAACACGGTGAAACCCCGTCTCTACTAAAAATACAAAAACTAGCCGGGCGAGGTGTCAGGCGCCTGTAGTCCCAGCTACTTGGGAGGCTGAGGCAGGAGAATAGCGTAGACCCGGGAGGCGGAGCTTGCAGTGAGCTGAGATCCGGCCACTGCACTCCAGCCCGGGCGACAGAGCGAGACTCCGCCTCAAAAAAACAAACAAACAAACAAAAAACCAAAAAGGTATAAATCTGACTGTGAAAGGATTAAAGTATAATATATTGTATTTCTTTGAAATTGGGACACATTTTGAACTGATGGGCACTTGTAATTGGTAATTCTCTTCCTTCATACCTTTCTTCCTTCCTAAAATGTGATGTGTATTTCTTTCTTTCTTTTTTTTTTTTTTTAAAGAGATGAGTTTTCCAGGCTGGGGTGCCTGTTTATTCACAGGCATCATCCCACTACTGATTAGCATGGGAATTTTGACCTGCTCTGTTTCCAACCTGGGTTCACCTCTCCTTAGACACTCTGGTGGTCCTCTGCTCCTGAGAGATGACCATACTGATGCCAAACTTAATGCGGACATCCAATCAGCATAGCACACTATATGCCAGAACTCCTGGGCTTTGTGAGATCATCCTCTCTCGGCCTCCGGAGTAATGGCACTACAGGCGTGTGCTACCATGACCAACAATGATGTATCTTGCCATCGATTCTATCTTACAGTCATTCACAGCTTGGATTAGATAAAATACGGCAGATTCAATGCTGAGATTTTCCTGGAGATATTGAAGAAAGAGTAAGTAATACTTCATGTACCAGAACTTTGAAAAATCCTCTCCAAAGATCCCACTGTTTCCCCAAATCCGCCTCCCCTCTGTTGTGACCATGACACCTTCCCCTCCTCTTGAGCCTGCCAGTCCTTGCCAGGTTCCTCCCAGCTCCTCATCTTTGCCTTCACTTTCTCCTTACCCTCCTCTTCTACCCCTTAATCTGACAACCTCCGCCAGCCCTTCTGGGTCTCCATCTCCTTATTCTAATTTAGCCTTCTCTCGCTATCTTCACTTTTCCACTTCCTGTCCCCAGCAGCACCCCATCAAGTAAAATAAAGAACCCTCCAAGGAATCTACCTTCTTAGAAAGTGAAGAGCAGAGGCCGGGCGCGGTGGCTCAAGCCTGTAATCCCAGCACTTTGGGAGGCCGAGACGGGCGGATCACGAGGTCAGGAGATCGAGACCATCCTGGCTAACACGGTGAAACCCTATCTCTACTAAAAATACAAAAACTAGCCGGGCGAAGTGGCGGGCGCCTGTAGTCCCAGCTACTCGGGAGGCTGAGGCAGGAGAATGGTGTAAACCCGGGAGGCGGAGCTTGCAGTGAGCTGAGATCCGGCCACTGCACTCCAGTCCGGGCGACAGAGCGAGACTCCACCTCAAAACAACAACAAAAAAAAGAAAGTGAAGAGCAGAGAGACAATTATACGTACTTAACATTTAATATTTTTTTGTGTTTCATGGATAATAATAGCTACCTCATGAGGCTTTCGTGAGGATTAAAAGAGAGAGGGAATGTAAAACACTTGGCAAGTGGCTGGCGTATGTTAAGAATTCACCAAATGTAGGCTGGGCGCGGTGGCTCAAGCCTATAATCCCAGCACTTTGGGAGGCCGAGACGGGCGGATCACGAGGTCAGGAGATCGAGACCATCCTGGCTAACGCGGTGAAACCCCGTCTCTACTAAAAAATACAAAGAACTAGCCGGGCGAGGTGGCGGGCGCCTGTAGTCCCAGCTACTCGGGAGGCTGAGGCAGGAGAATGGCGTAAACCCGGGAGGCGGAGCTTGCAGTGAGCTGAGATCCGGCCACTGCACTCCCCGCCCGGGCGACAGAGCGAGACTCCGTCTCAAAAAAAAAAAAAAAGAAGAATTCATCAAATGTTAGCTGACATTATTTACTATTGTTCTGTAAATGATTGTACAATCAACACTGTAACAACACAGGGAAGAGGAAAGAAGAAAAAGACCAAAGGAATAAGAATCACCTAGAGAATCAAGGCCATATATTTTTCTAGTAGTAATCATAAACATGCCATAGTGAATTTGAATTTTGTGCTTTTCCAGTGACGGAGCATTCTTATGAATCATAGCTCATAAATGAAAATATCAAAGGGTGGAAAGAAAGTCGTGTATTTTTAATGTATTTTAACAGGTAGCATTTTGTGATGTTTTTAGATCGTGACAAAGAGGAAATTACTGTCATCTTCATCCTTAATCTAGTATGAAGCTCTTTTTTTTTTTTTTTCTTTTTTTGAGACCGAGTTTTTGCTCCTGTTGCCCAGGCTGGAGTTCAATGGCACTGTCTTGGCTCACAACCTCTGCCTCCTGGGTTCAAGTGATTCTCCTGCCTCAGCCTCCTGAGTAGCTGGGATTATGGGCACCCGCCACCATGGCTGGCTAATTTTTTTTTTTTTTTTGAGATGGAGTCTTGCACTGTCGCCTGGGCTGGGGTGCAGTGGCGCGATCTTGGCTCACTGCAACCTCTGCCTCCTGAGTTCAAGCAATTCACCTGCCTCAGCCTCCTGAGTAGCTGGGATTACGGGCGCCTGCCACCATGCCTGGCTAATTTTTTGTATTTTTAGTAGAGACGGGGTTTCACTATGATGGCCAGACTGATCTTGAACCCCTGACCTCATGATCTGCCCGCCTCAGCCTCCCAAAGTGCTGGGATTACAGGCGTGAGCCACCGCACCTGGCCCACCTGCTAATTTTTTTTTGTATTTTCAGTAGAGATGGGGTTTCACCATGTTGGCCAGGCTGGTCTCGAACTCCTGACCTCAGGTGATCTGCCCGCCTTGGTCTCCCAAAGTGCTGGGATTCTAGGCATAAACGACTGTGCCTGGCTCGAAGCTCTTTTTCTTGAGAAGACCATGTTGCAGAAACTTCAAAATACAAAAGAATGGTACTATCTACTATTCTGGTAAAGTATTTTAAGAGGACTGCAAAAATCTAGGGTAATAGTTTGTAAAATGCCTCCTTGTTTCTAGGAATGGAATGTAAGAGGGAAACTTTGCAGAGTTTAAATCGTAACTTGTGGTCTTGGTTGTCCATTCACATCATGTGATTGGAAATTGAAGATACTGCCCGAAAGGCTGAGACTGGGAAACAGACCCTATGCTGTGGACTGAATTGTACCCCCTACCCCAAATTCACGTGTTGAAGCTCTAACCCCCAATACGGTAGTATTTTCTTTTGGAGATAATTAGGGCTAGATGAGCTCATGACGGTGGGGCCTTCATAATGAGACTGGCGTCTTTATAAGAAGAGACACCAGAGTTTGCTCTCCTACCACAAAGACTTCATGTGAGCCCACAGCAAGATGATGGCTGCCTGTGCGCCAAGAGAAGAGGCTTCAGACTACTTGCTGGCACCTTGATCTTAGACTTCCAGCCTCCAGAGCTATGAGAAGTAAATTCCTGTTTAAACACTCAGCCTATAGTATTCTGTTACAACCGCCCAAGTGGACTAATTACAGTCTGGTGGCCTCCGTTATCAAAGTCAGCAACAAAGTTAACAGAGCTTTCTTAGGCCAGCTTTTCCACGCAGAGGGCAATCTCCTAAAAATAGTGTGAACATTGGGACAATGTGATCCTTCTGTAGTTCATAAGCATCATGCCTGGGTTTTCGCATTCCTGGGTGAGCTGTGCGTCCCTCAAACCTTGTTATGGCATCGGCATATTACTCATCTGACGTGAAAAAGAAGAAAAAGAGGAAGAAAAAAATAATTAAAGGGAGAAACAATGTGAGAGGGAAGGACATATGCATAATACTGTAAAACCAGTGGAAGGCTTGATGAAACTCAAAACTGGGAAGTTCTATTTTAAGAAATTGCAACGTGCAGCTTAACTGTTTCTGGATTTCTTTGCCGGCTGAAAAGTGGGGATGATGAATTGACACCCACTGCAGGGGCATTTTGCTGCCTCAGCAAGTTTCGTGCAGCTGCTTCAGTACTGAATACTGCAGTAGCTACTGACAGCGTCTCCCGAGGGTCCCCAGCTAAGAGCCCTTAGACTACTTGAGTGGACTAGGACACAAATTACCTGTCTCAAAAAGGTTTGCTTTGCCTTTGGGAAAACTTTGTCTTCCCTAGAGGGAAATTCTTTTTTTTTTTTTCTGAGACAGCCTTACTCTGTCACCCAGGCTAGAGTGCAGTGGTGTGATCTCGGCTCACTGCAACCTCCACCTCCTGGGTTCAAGCAATTCTCATGCCTCAGCCACCCAAGTAGCTGGGATTACAGGTGGGTGCCACCACACCCAGCTAATTTTTGTATTTTTAGTGGAGATGGAGTTTCACCATTTTGGCCAGGCTGGTCTCAAACTCCTGACTTCAGGTGATCCGCTTGCCTTGGCCTCCCAAAGTGCTGGGGTTATAGGTGCAAGCCACTGCGTCTGGCCATGGGAAACTCTTAATCCAGTTCTTTTTGGGGCTCTGAGAGAGAGTATAAATATGGTAAATTAAAGCCAGTTTCCCGGGGAGCTATGTGACACTTAAAAAAAAAAAATTCTTCTTTGCTTCCTCCATTTTGCCATATATTTGTATTGTTGTCTCACGTGTGATGGGAGAATATTTTGCTTCTTACTAAGAGACATGTCTTACGTTGAGGGGAAATGGTTCTTAGTTTAGAAAAATACTTTGCTGGCCCCTAGGGCTGCTGACGGTGAGACTCAGCTTTGGGGCAGAATGGGTTGCAGAAAGAGGGTATTTGGATGTGAGACCTTTGGGAGATAATTGGAATTGTCCTGCTCAGTAAGGTGGGACGAATATTGAATTCCTGGAGATAGCTCTGGAAAGAGGGTCAGGGAAGAGAAGGGAGGGACTGTGGAAAGGTTTGCAGGGGTGTCCAATCTTTTGGCTTTTCTGGGCCACATTGGAAGAAGAAGAATTGCCTTGGGCCACATATAAAATACACTAACACTAATGATGCTGATGAACTTAAAAAAAAATCTCAAAAAATCACATAATGTTTTAAGAAAGTTTATGTACATTTTCACTACTGTTCAGTTCTTGAAGAAAAAGAAAAAATAAAAGAAAGTTTACGAATTCGTGTTGGGCCACATTCAAAGCCATCCTGGGCCACGGGTTGGACAAGCTTGGTTTAGAGGAAGGAAGGTAGAGGAGCTGACTTAATGTGCAGGTAGCCCAGTGTGAGGCCTGAGAAGGGAGAGCCAGCAAAACATCCAAAACGGCAGGGAGGCTTCTGGATTCTAGCAGTCAATGTGAAAATGGTGGCTGTGCAGTGCTGCAAAGAACGTCTCTCCAAAGCTTTATAGAGATCTGCTGCATACAACTGCTTTGGGCAAGTTATGGCTCCAAGAAATCAAGAGGGATCTGGGGTCCAGTGGTAGGACCAAGAGAAGGGAACAGTCACAGTGCAAGGCACAGGAATTCAGTGGGAATAGGAAATGGGAATGGGAGCTCACACCAGAACAAAACCCCAGGAATGTACAGCTTGAGCTATTTAGATGCAAAGGTTAACAGAAAGGGCAACTTGCTGAGGCTGAGGATTTCCCAGCTGTCAAATGAGTCACGTGGAGGAGTAAGGGTGAGGTTATACTCTTGGGCACTGGAAGAGATCAAGTCCCATGCAAGTAGGGGATGGGGGTGGGGGTTTGGGGGGCAGTAGGGGTGTCCAGAAGAGGGAGGACATGCCCACAGCTATCCTCAAGAGTCCTGCCCATCCTCTGGGGAAAAGTCAAACCCCAGATTTCAAAATGGCTTCAAAGCAAATTCTGATCTGCTTCATAGTCTAACTTTAGAGATGTCTGAGGGTGTGAGTGGGCAGCTGGAAGGATGAGATGGTTGTTTTTATACTTTTAACATTTCTTCTGTTTATTCCCATTCTTTCATATTTAGCAGAGTCATTTTTGAAAGCCTGCTACAACTGTGTTATGGATGTCAAATATAATTTTCAAATAGTTAAGAATGTAACATAAGTAAGCCCTTGTCAAAGATGTGTTTAGCTCACTCATGAGGACACCAGCAAGATAGCAACACCAGTTCAAAGGTTATATGTAGTCGGTGAAAAGAAGAATGCAGAAAGATGGCAGAGTCAGATATAAAACAGGTCCTGACAGAGCAATAACTAACTTTTGGGCTTATCTTTTCTACCAGAGAGAAATCATTTACCTCTCCACCAGAAAAAAAAACTTTGCAAAACTTATCAATATTTTATAGATTAAATCTAGCTTTTCAGAACCTAGTCTGATCAACTGTAAATAGTAAGTCAAGAGGCCAGGCACAGTGGCTCACGCCTGTAATCCCAACACTTTGGGAGGCCAAGGTGGGAGGATCACTTGAGCCCAGGGGTCCAAGACTGCAGTGAGCTATGATTTTGCCACTGCGCTTCAGCTTCGGTAACAAAACAAGACCTTGTCTCTATTAAAAAAAAAAAATAATAAATAGGTCAAATAAAGGTATATCTTAGAAAATCAGATAAGTCTTAGGAAGGTTGTTACACAATAGTCAGTCATGTGGCTTTGAAAGGGCATGTGGTAATCTTTGTGCTGAATTTCCAATTTTTGGATGATTTTTCTTAAGGGAAAGCAAAGGACAAGATTATTGTCCTCACTTAAGTCACAGAGCTAAAGGGGAGCAGCAGAGTCTTGGAGCCACCATGATGGGGTAGAAGTAATAAAGGGAAAGGGACATGGTTGAAACTCAAGAAATAAAAAGAAGACTGCCTGCTCATCCCTCCCCTCCTGGAGAGTCTTCTTTTGCTTCTAAAACCAGATTTTTCTGCTACTGATCTAATAAAGGGACTACTGGTCTCATATCCATCAATACCTTCTATGTCACCAGTTGGGGACCCTTGAGTTTGCACTGGAGTCAAAACATTATAGGGAACCCAGGCACTGCCCTATCCACTAGGGGTGAGAGAGTTGAATGTTAAAATCTCTTTGGGACATTTTTGCAATATCTAGCAACATTATTTTTTTAATCGTGGTAAATTTATACATAAAATTTACCATTTTCACCATTTTAAGCATATGGTTCAATAGTATTATGCACTTTCACATTGTTGTGCTATTATTACCATCATCCATCTCTAGGACTTTTTCATCTTCTCAATTTCTTCTTCGCATAACCACTGGCAGTCACGATTCTACTTTCTGTCTCTTTGAACTTAACTATTCTACTCATGTAAGTGGAAATTTACAATATTTGTCCTTTTGTATCTGGCTTATTTCACTTGGGGTAATATCTTCAGTCTGTCCATGTTTGCATGTGTCTGAATTTCACTTCTTTTTAAGGCTGAATATTCCCTTTTATGTATATACCACATTTTGTTTATCCATTTGATATGGTTTGGCTGTGTCCCCACCCAAATCTCACCTTGAATTGTAGCTCCCATGATCCCCACATGTTGTGGAAGGGACCCAGTAGGAGGCAATTGAATCATGGGGGCGGTTTTTCCCATGCTGTGCTTGTGACAGTGAATAAGTCTCACAAGATCTGATGGTTTTTTTTTTTTTTTTTTTTTTTTGAGGCGGAGTCTTGCTCTGTCGCCCGGACTGGAGTGCAGTGGCCGGATCTCAGCTCACTGCAAGCTCCGCCTCCCGGGTTCACGCCATTCTCCTGCCTCAGCCTCCCGAGTAGCTGGGACTACAGGCGCCCGCCACTTCGCCCGGCTAGTTTTTGTATTTTTAGTAGAGATGGGGTTTCACCATGTTAGCCAGGATGGTCTCGATCTCCTGACCTCGTGATCCGCCTGTCTCGGCCTCCCAAAGTGCTGGGATTACAGGCTTGAGCCACCGCGCCCGGCCCAATCTGATGGTTTTATAAAGAGCATTTCCCCTGCACATGTTCTCTTGCCTGCCACCATGTAAGACGTGTCTTTGTGCCTCCTTCACCTTCTGCCATGATTGTGAGGCCTCCCCAGCCATGTTGGGAACCTCTTTTTTTTTGTTTTGTTTTTGTTTTGAGACGGAGTTTCCTTCTTGTTGCCCAGGCTGGAGTGCGATGGCTCAATCTCAGCTCACTGCAACCTTTGCCTCCCAAGTTCAAGTGATTCTCCTGCCTTAGCCTCCCGAGTAGCTGGGATTACAGGCATGCACCACCACCACGCCCAGCTAGTTTTGTATTTTTAGTAGAGAGAAGCTTTCTCCATGTTGGTCAGGCTGGTCTCCAACTCCTGACCTCAGGTGATATGCCCACCTTGGCCTCCCAAAGTGCTGGGATTACAGGCGTGAGCCACTGTGCCCAGCCAAACCTCTTTCTCTTTATAAATTACCCAGTCCCAGGTATTTCTTCACAGCCATATGAAATACACCATTTCATACTGCTACATTCATCTAATATGTACACCTAATACACCATTCATCCATTGATGCCTGTCAACATTTAAAATGAACATACTCTTTTGATCCAGCGAGTCTATTTCAAGGACTTTGTCCTATGCATATACTTATAAATATACACAAAGATAGTATGTGTAGAAGACCCTCTTGGTTGCTACCCAACAGACATTTCATCCTTTCTTCTGGCCAACAGGACCTTGAGTTTCTTCAGGTATCAGGATGCACTGTGATCAGGAGAAGCATGTTCTTTCCCAGCTCCAGGGGATTAATCTTAACTGGTCTAAGCCAATAAGAGTAATTATTTCCCTCTTTAACAGTGATTGGTTTATGGATGGGTATGTTCTAGCTAATGATTTGTGAAGGGAAGTCTGTGGCAGGGCTTCTGGGAAAAGTTTTCCTCCCTGAGAAAAAGAGATGTGCAAGGAGAAATTGATTTCTTGCCTTTGAACAGAGCTGAACCATGATGGGATGACTGGAACAGTACATCCCATCTTACTTCCAAACCCAGGGCAAAAAATCAAACACTTTGAAGATGGCAAGAGAAATATGGAAAACACTTGGTCCCTTAATGACATTGTTGGACCACTAAATTAACTCATCCTGGGACCACCTAGCTGTAGATCTCTTGTTATGTAAGATAATAAATCCTTATGGTTTACTTATAGTTGGGTGTTCTGTTATTTTCATTCTAAAACACTAATTGATACAGTGTTTATTGCAGCATTGTTTATAGTAGTGAACACCCTAAATGTTAATCAATAGAGGACTCATTAAATAAATTGTTACATCTATACAGTAAAATACTATGCAGTTGTAAATAAAAAGAAGTGGATTTATATGCAGATATGGAATAAGTTCTAAGAAATAGTGAATAGGGGCCAGGCGTGGTGGCTCACGCCTGTAATCCCAGCACTTTGGGAGGCCGAGGCGGGTGGATCACGAGGTCAGGAGATCGAGACCATACTGGTTAACACGGTGAAACCCTGTCTTTACTAAAAAATACAAAATATGAGCCAGGTGTAGTCCCAGCTACTCTGGAGGCTGAGGCAGGAGAATGGCGTGAACCCAGGAGGCGGAGCTTGCAGTGAGCTGAGATTGCGCCCTGCACTCCAGCCTGGGCGACAGAGCGAGACTCCATCTCAAAAAAAGAAAAAAAAGAAAGAAATAGTGAATAGGAATAGCAAAATACATAAACATGTCTAAGTAGGCTGCTGTATGTGTGTTAAAAAATATACACATATATACGTTTGTGTAAATACAGAAAATTTATGCAAGTGTATGCAACAAATTTTTAATAAGGTAACTCTGGGGAGTGAGGCTAGGAGTACCAGGATGGAAGGGAGACTTACTTTTTATTTTTTGCTTCCCTTTAAAGTTTGTATTTTTATACCAAGATAATGTATTACTCTTTCAATTTAAAAAGAGTTCAAAACCACTACCACCAGAGCAAAAACATTAATATCAGTTCAGGGTGTAAGCTGCCAACTTCCAGGCACTGTCTTTTGCAGTGGGCCAGCCACAGATCTGCATAAAGCTGATAGAGGCATGGCTTCAGAAGGCAGAGGCAGGACTTTGGAAAGAGACACATTGTAGGTGGAATCTGGTCCAAGAAAATTTATCCCCAAACATAGGGTTAATTGAGCCTCCTGTTTTGTCTTTTGTAACTACCCTAGGGCTGATATTCAGCTAGGATACATTGGCATGTACATATCATTTATAACTGGGGTCCATTCTGACTGGGCTGGTCCCCTTTCAGAATATTTTGTGCCCATGAGGGACCAGCTATTAAATATGTTGAATATCATCTCTATCCTGTTCCACTCAGTATGCCTAACTCTTCTTGTGCCTTCAACCATCTGAGTATGTCCTTAACTCTTGGTTAGTAACCTTGTCTCCTGATAGTGAATATTTTGGGGGATGTATTTGGCAGCAGGTAATATAATATCAACTACAATAGCTTCAACAATATACAGTTATTGGGCTGGGCATGGTGGTTCATACCTGTAATCCCAGCACTTTTGGGAGGCTGAGGCAGGAGGATTGCTTGAGTCCAGGAGTTTGAGACCAGCCTGAGCAACAAAGTGAGACCGTGTCTCTATAAAAAGTGAAAAAACTTAGCCATACATGGTGGCATGTGCCCATGGTCCCAGCTACTCAGGAGCCTGAGGCAGGAGGATTGCTTGAGCCCAGGAGGTTGAGGCTGCAGTGAGCCGTGATCACACCACAACTTGGGCAACAGAGTGAGACCATGTCTCAAAACAAACAAACAAACACACACAGTTATTTTGTATAACAAGTCTGGTTAGTAGTGGGTGGTTTTGGGGTTAATTAGGTGGCTCAATAGTGTCACTGGAGACCAAGAGCCCTTCTCACTTTTGTTTCTGCCATCTTAGCATGTTGGCAAATCTCCCCGGTGGTCATCAGATGGCTGCTATAGCACTGAGTAATGCCTTCATATGACAGCACACTAACAAGATGGTTAAGGAGGAGGATATAGTGGACCTTTTCTTCTTGTGATTCTTTCTTTCTTATTTTTAACGAATGAGTAAAATCTTCCCTAACAGCCATGAATAGGTGTCCACTTGTGTTTTTTTGTTTGTTTGTTTTTTGTTTTAGAGACAGAGTCTCGCTCTGTGGCCCAGGCCGGAGTGCAGTGGTGCGATCTTGGCTCACTGCAACCTCCACCTCGCAGGTTCAAGCAACTCTTCTGCCTCAGCCTCCTGAGTAGCTGGGACTACAGGTGCACGCCACCACGCCCCGCTCATGTTTTGTATTTTAATAGAGACAGGGTTTTGCTGTGTTGCCCAGGCTGGTTTCGAACTCCTGAGCTCAGGCAATCTGCCTGCCTCGGCCTCCCAGAGTGCTAGGATTACAGGCATGAGCCACCGCGCCTGGCCCCACTTGTGTTTTACTAGCTGGAACTAAGTCATGTGACTACCCTTAGCCCAACCAATTACTGACAATGAGGATGAACTTTGGACTAATTATGATTAATCTTTTTCAGTTGTGCATACTGACCCTGAATCAAATCAGGTTTTTGCCTACAAGAAAGAAGAAATGGCAACTAGGTAAGTAATCAGCTATGACTGGCACTCATACCCCTTGAGTTTGTGTTCTCTTTAATTTGGAATTTCATCAATAGTCTGTTGTTCAGCAGGACACGGTGGCTCACGCCTATAATCCCAGCACTTTGGGAGGCCGAGGCAGGTGGATAGCTTGAGCCCAGGAGCTTGAGACCAGCCTGGCCAACTTGGTAAAACTCTGTCTCTACAAAAATTAGCTAGGTGTGGTAGCTTGTGTCTGTAGTACCAGCTACTTCGGAGGCAGAGGTTGCAGCAGTCAGAGATGGTGCCATTGCACTCAGCCTGTGTGACAGAGTGAGACCCTGTCTTTAAAAAAAAAAAGTAGTCTGTTGCTTCTTTTTTTCTGGTTTGAAATAATGTTCATGTGTTTCTTATTGTAAAAGTAATGTATGCTCATTGCTAATTAAAGGGAATATAGAATACACGGAGAAAATAAATCAACGTGTGTGTGTGTGTGTGTGTGTGTGTATGTGTATTAGAGTTCTCCAAAGAAACAGAACCGATATGATATATATGTTAATTAATTTATTTCTTTTTGAGATAGAGTCTCACTCTGTTGCCCAGGTTGGAGTGCAATAGCATGATCTCGGCTCACTGCAACCTCCACCTCCCAGGTTCAAGTAATTCTCCCGCCTCAGCCTCCCGAGTAGCTGGGATCACAGGCACTCACCACCATGCCCGGCTAATTTTTGTATTTTTAGTAGAAATGGGGGTTTTACCATGTTGGCCAGGCTGGTCTTGAACCCTGACCTTAAGTGATGTGCCCTCTCAGCCTCTCAAAGTGCTAGGACTACATGTGTGAGCCGCCACGCACAGCCTGAACAAATATGATATATATGGATATATAGAAAGATATATATTGTGACGGATTGGTTTGAGTGATCATGGAGGCTGAGAAGTCCCATAATCTGCCATATGTAAGCTGTAGATTGTGACATTGTGGTAAAATAAGAAATACATATTTGTTTTCTGTCCCTGGCTCCTGGTACAGAGCCCCCAATCCCTTGGAATTCCTGGGTGATGGGAGGATCTTTTGTTCTAATGAGGTAACCCTTGGTGGGCTTCTGGATGGTAGCTGGTCACCAGAAGACCAAGCCATGATTAGAAGTTTGGAACTTTCAGCTTCAACCCCTATCCTCTGGGAAGGGGAGAAGGACTGGAGACTGAGTCAATAATCAATCATGTGATAAAGCTGCTATAAAAATCCCTGAACTATGGGATTCAGAGAGCTTCCTGGTTGCTGAACACATGGAGGTACTAGAGGGTGGCATGCTGACAAGGGCACAGAAGCTCCATGCGCCTTCCTGCATACCTCACCCTATGCATCTCTTTGGCTATTCTTCTGTATCCTTTTTAAGGTCCTTTATAATAAATAATAAATGGGTAAACGTAAGTAGTTTCGCTGAGTTTTGTAAGCCATGCTAACAAATTGATTGAACCTGAGGAGGGATTAATGAAAACTCCCAATTTATGGCTGGTTGGTTAGATGTATAGTCACAACCTGGAGAACTTGTGACTGGCATCTGAAGTGGGGGCACTATTCTGGGACTTCTTGTGAGACTGAGCCCTTAACCTGTGGTATCTGACACTAACTCCAGGTAGATAATGTCAGAATTGAGTTAAATTGTATATACCCAGTTGGTGCCTGATGGAGAATTTGCTGATGACACACATTTTGGAGACTAGAAGTGAAGTATTGTATTGAGTGGTGAGTGTGTGAGGGTAGGAAAAGCAATTTGGTTTTTCCTGTCTCAGAGACTGGGAGAGTTGGTGATATAGTTCCAGTCCAAGCCCAAAGGCCTGAGAACCAAGAAAGCCAATAGTATAAGTCCCAGTTCTAATCCAAAGACCTAAGAACAGGGTAGAGGGTGGGGTGTGGCAGATGGTATGTATCCTGGTCAGAGTCTGAAGGACTAAGAAGTGGGAGGCTGATGGTTCAAGTCCCAGTCTAAGTTTGAACGCCTAAGAACTGGAAGTATATCTTTAGTAGCAGCATGAAAATTCTACTAATAAACACCTGTATCTCCAAACAAGCTGATAGCTTCAACTGTTATATAAAGTATACACATGCTCAGTGTTGGTGAGAGGGGTTAATCTCTGTCTTCACGAAACATTGCTAATTCCTTCAGTGTGTCCTTGTGTTGGATTATAGGGAGCTGTGCACAGGAGTCTCTCTTGCTAAGCTGGACCTTTGGGAGCCACAGATAGGAAGCCGTTTGCCCGTAGCATAAGTTCCCTGATTATTCAATGTGTCCGCATTACACTGTCACTTCAGGAGGCCTTAATTTAGAAGAAACATTGTCTGTGATGGTGCTGTGGAGTATCTGTTTTTGTTGTTTTTTATTTGTTTTTTGAGACTGAGTCTCGCTCTGTTGCCCAGGCTGTAGTATAGGGGTGAAATCTCGGCTCACTGAAACCTTCTGCCAGGTTCAAGTGATTCTCCTGCCTCAGCCTCCTGAGTAGCTGGGATTACAGGTACCCACCATTGTGCCTGGCTAATTTTTGTATTTTTAGTAGAGACGGGGTTTCACCATGTTGGCCAAGCTGGTCTTGAACTGCTGACCTCAAGTGATCTGCCGACCTTGGCTTCCCAAAGTGCTGGAATTACAGGCTGTTTTTCTTAATGTGTAATTAATTAATTTTGGTTACCGAGTTGGCAGAGACAAATGCCTATTGGCAATAGGATTTAGAGGTATTATCTGAGGACAGTTCCTCAAAGCTCAAAGTGAAGGAAAAAGATAAAAGCAGATCTTTTCTTGCAATTCTATTTCTTCAGGCCATGAAACTTAAATGTCATCTTTTAGGTAACGGAGAGCCATGAAAGTCTTTAACCTTAACTCTATGAAGACCTCCTTGGCAACATGTGGCAGATTATATTTTCCAAAGATGGCCACAATGTCTCCCATCCCCCATACCTTTCTGCAATGTGACCTTGTCATTCCCTCATCAAGAGGTGGATTGAATTCTCCCATTGAATCTGGCTGGCTTTAGTGACTCCCATGTGAGGTTACCAGATTTAGTAAATGAAAATGCAAGATGCCCAGTTGAATTTGAATTTCAGATGAACAACAAATTACATTTGTTATATGTCTCATTAATATAGTTTGGATGTTTGTCCCCACCCAAGTCTCATGTTGAATTGTAATCTGCAATGCTGGAGGTGGGGCCTAGTGGGAGGTATTTTGGTCATGGGGGCAGATCCCTTATTTGTTGGTGCTGTCTTTGTGATAGTGAGTTCTCAAGAGATCTGGTCATTTAAAAGTGTGTGGCACTTCCCCCCAACTTTCTCTTGCTCCTGCTTTTACCATGTGAAGTGCCTGCTCCTGCTTCATCTTGTGCCATGAATAAAGCTTCCAGAGGCCTCCCCAGAAGCAGATACCAGAACTATGATTCCTGTAAAACCTCAGAACCCTGAGCCAATCAAACCGTTTTTCCTTATAAGTGACCCAGCCTCAGGTATTTCTTTATAGTAATGCAAGAATGGCCTAATACAGACAACTGGTACTGGGAGTGGTGCATTGCTATAGAGATACCTGAAAATGTGAAAGCAGCTTTGGAGCTGGGTAACAGGAAGAGGTTGGAAGAATTTGGAGGACTTAGAAGAAGACAGGAAGATAAGGAAAAGTTTGGAACTTCTTAGAGACTGGTTAAATGGTTGTGACCAAAATGCTGATAGTGATATGGGCAGTGAAATACAGGCTGACAAGGTCTTAGATGGAAATGAGGAACTTACTGAGAGTTGAAGCAAAGGTTATGCCTTAGCAAAGAGTTTGGCTGCATTCTGTTCATGCCCTAGGAATGTGTGGAAGTCTGAATTAAAGAGAGATGATTTAGGGTATCTGGCAGAGGAAATTTCTAAGGAGCAAAGCATTCAAGAGATAGCCTGGTGGCTTCTAACAGCCTATGCTACACTCCAATGTAGGAGCAAGTAAATGACTTAAAGTTGGAACCTATATTTAAAAGGGAGGCAGAACATAAAAGTTTAGAAAATTTGCAGCCTGATCATGTGGCAGAGAAAGAAAATGCTTTTTCCGGAGGGGAATTCAAGCAGGCTGTGGAGCAACCACTTGCTAGAGAGATTTGCATGAATGAAAAAGAGCCAAGTGCTAATAGCCAAGACAATGGGAAAAAGGCCTTGAAGGCATTTCAGAGACCTTCAGGCAGCCCCTCCCATCACAGGCCCTGAGGCCTAGGAGGACTAAATGGTTTTGAGGGCCAGGCCCAGGACCCTGCTGTTCTGTGCAACCTTGGGACACTCTTCTCCACATCCTGGCTGCCCTAGTTCCAGCCTTGGCTCAAAGGGCCCCAGATACTTCTCATGCCACCACTTTGGAGAATACAAGTCTCTATAAGCCTTGGTGGCTTCCACATGGTGTTAAGCCTACGGGTGCACAGAGTGCAAGAGTGAATGAGGCTTGGCACCCTCTACCTAGATTTCAGAGGAGGTATGGAAAAGCCCGGGTGTCCAGTCAGAAGCCTACTGCAGTGGCAGAGCCCCACAGAGAACATCTACTAGGGCAGTGTGGAGGGGAAATGTGGGGTTGGAGCCCCTACACAGTCTCCACTGGGGCACTGCTTAGTGGAGTTGTGAGAAGGGGGCCACTGCCTTCCAGATCCAAGAATGGTCGATCCACCAGCAGCTTGCACCTTGTACCTGAAAAAGCTGCAGGCTCTCAACAACCTGTTAGAGCAGCTTCAGGGGCTGGACCCTGTAAAGCCACAGAGGTGGAGCTGCCCAAGGCCTTGAGGGCCCAACCTTTGCACCAGTGTGCCTTGGATGCAGGACATGGAGTCAAAGGAGATTATTTTGGAGCCTTAAGATTTAATGACTGCCCTGCTAGGTTTTGGACTGGCATGGACCCTGTAGCCCCTTTCTTTTGACTGATTTCTCCCTTTTGGAAAGGGAGCATTTACACAATACCTATGCCCCCATTGTATCTTAGAAGTAAATAACTTGTTTTTAATTTTACAGGTTCATAGATGGAAGGGACTTGCCTTTTCTCAGATGAGAATTTGGACTTTGGACTTTTGAGTTAGTGCTAGAATGAGTTAAGCCTTTGGGGAACTATTGGGAAGGCATGATTGTATTTTACAATGTGAGGACACAAGATTTGGGAGGGGCTGGGGTAGAATGATATATTTTGGATGTCTGTCCCTGCTCAAATCTCATGATGAATTGTAGTCTGCAATGCTGGAGGTAGGGCCTTACGGGAGGTATTTGGGTCATGGGGATGAATCCCTCATGGCTTGGTACTATTTTCAAGATAGTGAGTGAGTTCTTGACACATCTGATCATTTAAAAGTGTGTGGCACCTCCCTTCCCACTCTTTCTTGCTCCTGCTTTTACCATGTGAAGTGTCTGCTCCTGCTTCGTCTTCTACCATGAGTAAAAGCTTCCTAAGGCCTCCTCAGATGCTGAGCAGATACTGGCACCATGTTTCCTATAAAGCTTGCAGAACCATAAGCCAGTTAAACCTCTTTTCTTTGTATTTCTTTGTAGGAATGCAAGTACAGCCTAATATACTCATGCAATATTTGTATTTTATCTGGCAATCCTACTGGCATGTAACCAATAGAATGTGGCAGAAGGGATGCACATGACTCCAGGATGGATTACAAGAAGCCTTGAGCTTCCACTTTGATCTATTAGAACTCTCACTCTCCTGATGCTTCTCTTAGGACACTCTCTCTAGCAGCCATGGTATGAGAAGCCAAAACCAGTCAAAGATCTCATCTCAGCTGAGTCCAGCCTTCGAGTTATGCCAGCCCAGGCGCCAGGCATTTGAGTAAGGAAACCTCCAGAGCAGGCTTTCCAAAAGAACTTTTTACAGTGATGGAAATGTTTAGTATCTGTACTGTCCAATATGGTACACACATGTGACTAGCAAGCCTTAAAATGTGATCAGTGCCACCTAGTAACTAAATTTTAAATAGTATTTAATTTTAACTCATATTTAAATAGCCACATGTGACTAGTGGCTACTGTACTGGACAGTGCAGTTCTTGATGATTTCAGCACCTAGCCTTTGGATTCACCCCTACCTGTCTGCATCTTTCTAGCTGAGGCCCCAGGCACTATGGTGCAGGGAAAAGATACCCAAGAGTGCCCTGTTCAAATGCCCAACTTGCGGAATCTGGGAGCATAATAAAATGACTGTTTTATGTTGCTAAGCTTGGGGTGGTTTATTCTGCAGCAATAGATAATCAGAACAAGGTGAAATGTGCTAAGAAGAGACTACGTAGAAGAGGGTTCCAAACTTAAAGGCCCCAGGGCCAGGAAGTGAGTTAATGAAGAGAACAGGCCTGGGGACTATAGCCAAGGCCCAGGTTGGTGGAAGATCTGAGATCTGGGCTCTACATCTTACTAGCAGGGAGATTTCAAGCTAGTTTTTCTTTCTTTCTTTCTTTTTTTTTTTTTTTTTCTGAGACAGAGTCTCGCTCTGTCACCTAGGCTGGAGTGCAGTGGCACGATCTCAGCTCACTGCAAGCTCTGCCTCCCGGGTTCATGCCATTCTCCTGTCTCAGCCTCCCAAGTAACTGGGATTACAGGCACCTGCCACCATGCCTGGCTAATTTTTTGTATTTTTAGTAGGGATGGGGTTTCACCTTGTTAACCAGGATGGTCTTGATCTCCTGACCTCATGATCTACCTGCCTCGGCCTCCCAAAGTGTTGGGATTACAGGTGTGAGCCACTACGCCTGGCCTTCAGGCTACTTTTAACTGGGCTCTACTTCTTACTAGCAGGGAGATCTCAAGCCACTTTTAGCTTTAACTTTCAATTTTTCTTTTCCTTTCTTTTTTTTTTTTTTTTGAGACGGAGGAGTTTTACTCTTGTTGCCCAGACTGGAGTCCAATGGTGTGATCTTGGCTCATTGCAACTTCTGCCTCCTAGGCTCAAGCGAGTCTCCTGCCTCAGCCTCCGAAGTGGCTGGGACTATAGGAGCACACCACTATGCCTGGCTAGTTTTGTATTTTTAGTAGAGATGGGATTTCATCATGTTGGCCAGGCTGGTCTCGAACTCTTGACCTCAGGTGATCTGCCCACCTTGGCCTCTCAAAGTGCTGGGATTACAGGCGTGAGCCACCATGCCTGGCCTAACCCTCAATTTTTTAAGCTACAAAGTAGGACTAAAATACCTACACAGGTTGGCTTAACATGTTGTTGGAAGATCAAGTGAACCTGTGATAGGAGAACACATTGTTTGTTCATCACACCAGAATCTACCTCTCTTATACTTGCTCAGTCCTCTATTGTGCAATAGCTTTGAAACCGGCCATCACAGCTCTCATTTCACTTGCAAGAATTCTAGTCTTAGGAGCCAAATTCTTACTACACACACATTGATCTTGAATTGAGTTGCTCTGGAAGATTGTCAACTGCACCAGAAAAACCAACATTTTTTGGGCACAATTTAGATGAAAACTCACTGTTAAAAGAAATCTCATTGTTTTTCTGTGGATTCTGTGCGCTCAGTTTCTGTGACACCTTCAGTTCTGATTGTGCACTTGGCTAAAGCTGGTTTCCAATGACAGTCATCCGGGTTGTCTTGGGAGGCAAAGCTCACTTGTCTGGATGGACTTGCTTCAGGGACTGGATATCTGTGTTTGGGGTCTCAATGCCCTCTTAGATGTTGGGAGCATCAAGGGAATTGTTGCTTGAAACTAAATTCTGGCTGAGAAGGAGGAGTGAGCTCACGTGTAATATCTAGGGAAAAACATGTGAAATGTTTATAGTCAGTACACACTAGACTTTAGGAAGGATGATTTCAAAAAGGTCAGGAAAAAGATAAATAGCAATAGGCATGATCCCATGTCTGAATGGAAAGAGTGGGGACTTTAGAATGAGGCAGCCTTGGATTTCAACTCTGGTTCTGCCACTTACAGCTTCAACGATCTCTGAGACAGTTTTCTTATCTGTACAAGGGGTATCATACCTACCTCCTAGGGTATTGTGAAGAGTAAATTAGGGCACAACAATACAGATATTTAATCATTTAAAATAAATATAAAAATATTCAATATACAATAAAATAAATCAGATATTCAATAAATACACAGACGTTTGGTAAATACAGATCTCCCTCCAAAGAGAAGGTGGCTCAGGAAGGCTGGGGGCTCTTGAAAATAAAGTGGGACAACACAGCAGCCAATCATCTTGGTGAGGAAGGACAAGGCAGTCCGGAAAAGCTGTCAGAAATCAAACAGGAATGTGGTTCCACTTTTCCACCTACAAAGAAGCAAAGATGAAAATGACTTAAAATGTCCAGTGTTGAAGATGATTTGGGGGCTTACGTTCCCTCACTCTTCTAAGTGGGCAGGTAAATCACACATACTTCTGGGGGCCAATTTGACAATTTCTTAATATCTTAAAAATCCAGCAGTCTTCTTTCTTGAAACGTATCTTAAGGGAATAATTAGAAAAGTAAACCAAAAGGAATATTCAAGGGTGCTGTTGATTAATACCAGAAAATTAGAAACAGCCTAAACATCTAACAATGATAAATTGGCTAAATAATTGCTTTAACTATATAACAGAATAATGTAGCCATAAATGTAGATGATATAGATATATATTTATTGACATGGGTTGATATTCAAAAAATGTGACAATGCAGGCTAACAAATAATATGAATAGTATATATCTAAAAGTACATATTTGTTTAATATGGACCTGGAAATATATCTGCTATATTTTTGAATGTATCCCCCAAAGTTCATGTGTTAGAAATTTAATCCCTAATGTAGAGGTGTCGAAGGGTGGGATCTTCAAAAGGTGTTTAGGTCATGAAGGTTCTGTCCTCATGAATGGATTTATTGCTATTACCACAGGAGTGGGTTCATTATTATTGGAGTGGGTTCCCTATAGAAGGATGAGTTCAATCCCTTTTTGTCTCTTTCTAACTCTCTCACCTTCCACTATGGGATGATGCAGCAGGAAAACTCTCACCAGATGCCAGCCCTTCAATCTTGGATTTCCCAGCCTCCAGAACTGTGAGCCAAGAAATTTCTGTTCATTATAAATTACCCAGTCTGTCGTATTCTGTTATAGCAACATAAAATGAAGACAATGTCTATCTTCGTATTAATTGCTTATGATTGGTCTGTGGATAGGATGTGCTTTTAGTTAATATATACCATAAACTTCACCACTTTAATGTACACAATTCAGTGGTTTTTAGTATATTCACAGAGTTGTGCAATGATCATCACTATCTCATTCCATTTTCATCATGAAAGAACATTTTCATAACCTGAAAAGGAAACCCCATATCCATTAGTAGTCACTTCTCTCCCAAGTCCTTGGAAACCACTAACCTACATGCTGTCTCTATAGATTTGCCTATTCTGGACACTTCATGTAAATGGAATCATACAATACGTGACCTTTCATGTCTGAGTTCTTTTAGCATAATGTCTTCCAGGCTCATCCACATTGTAGCATGTTAGTATTTTATTCCTTTCTATTGCCAAATAATATTACACTGCCATATTTTGTTTAGTCATTCATCAGATGATGGACATTTGAGTTGTGTGTACTTTTTGGCTATCATGAATAATGCTCCTATAAACATTTGAATACAATTTTTGTGTGAACATATATTTCAATTCTTTTGGGTTTATACTTAGGAGTGGAATTGCAGGATCATATAGTAATTCTATGTTTAATTTTTTGTCTAATCCTCAAACTGTTCTCCACAGTAGTTGTACCATTTACATTGTACCATTTTACAAGTGTTCCATCATTGCCAACACTTGCCATTTTCTGTATTTTTATAATAGCAACCCTGTTAATGGAAGATGTAATGTGACATCTCACTGTCATTTTAATTTGCATTTCCCTCATGACTGACAGTGAGCATCTTCTCATATCCTTATTGGTCATTTATCTTCTTTGGAGAAATGTCAAAATCCTTTGCCAGTTGGTCAGTTGGTAGGACTTTGTTTTCCTTTTGTTTTTCTGCATTTCTATTTCTTTTTCTTTTTTTTTTTTTTTTTTGAGATGGAGTCTAGCTCTGTTGCCCAGGCTGGAGTGCAGTGGCCGGATCTCAGCTCACCGCAAGCTCCGCCTCCCGGGTTTATGCCATTCTCCTGCCTCAGCCTCCCGAGTAGCTGGGACTACAGGCACCCGCCACCTCGCCCAGCTAGGTTTTTTTTTTTTTTTTTTTGTATTTTTTAGTAGAGATGGGGTTTCACCGTGTTAGCCAGGATGGTCTCGATCTCCTGATCTCGTGATCCACCCATCTTGGCCTCCCAAAGTGCTGGAATTACAGGCTTGAGCCACCGTTCCCGGCCTGTTTTTCTGCATTTCTTATTTGAATGCAACAGCAAGTGTTGCTTGTGTAAGAACAAATAAAAGAACCAGGATAGAGCCAGGTATGGTGGTACATGCCTATAGTCTCAGCTACTTTGGAGGCTGAGTTGGGAGGATTGCTTGAGCCCAGTAGTTCAAGTTCAGCTTCAGCAATATAGTGAGACCTTGTTTCATTTAAATGTGTGTGTATGTATGTATGTATGTGTGCAAAAGATTTGACCAGACTTCACAAAATAAAATATATGAATACCTAAGGCCGGGTGTGGTGGCTCATGCCTGTAATCCCAGCACTTTGGGAGGCTGAGGTGGCTGGATCACCTGAGATCAGGAGTTTGAGACCAGCCTATCCAACATGGCGAAAGTCCATCTCTACTAAAAATACAAAAATTAGCCGAGCATAGTGGTGCATGCCTGTAATTCCAGCTACTCAGGAGGCTGAGGCAAGAGAATCGCTTGAGCCTGGGAGGCAGAGGTTGCAGTGAACTGAGATTGCACAACTGCACTCCAGCCTGGGTAACGAGAGTGAAACTCCATCTCAGAAAAAAGAAAATATATCAATAAACATACTAAAAGGTGCTCAACATCATTATTTATTAGAAGAAAGCACATTAAAACCACAATACAATACTACTACCTCACCACTAGAAGGACTAAAATTAAAAGATTGACAGAACCAACTGTCAATCTTGCTGGTAAGGATGTGGAACAACTGGAACCCTCATACATTGCTGGTAGAAATGCAAAATGTATAACCACTTTGGAAAATAGTTTGGCAGTTTCTCAGAAAGTTAAGTTAAATATATACTTACCATGGAACCTAGCACTTCTAGGTATTTACCCAAGAGAAATGAAACATATGCCCTTGAAAAGACTTATGCATGAATGTTCATGGCCCCAATCTGAAAATGACCCAAATGTCTATGAACAGAGGAATGAATAAACAAACTATGGTATAGTCATACTGTAATTGCCTGACAAGTTCTTCCTGCCCACTGCACAGACAAAACGAATTCACTGAGACCATAGTATTGTAGTAGAGAAAGGATTTAATTAATGCAAGACCACCTAGTGGAAGGACTGGTGTTATCTCTCAAATCAGTCTTCCCAAGGGCTTGGAAGTTAGGGTTTTTAAAGAATAGTTTGGTGGGTGAGGGACTAGGGAATGAGTGCTGCTGATTGGTTGAGGATGCAATCGTAGGGGTATGGAAAACCGTCCTTGTGCACTGAGTCTGCCTCTGGGTGGCAGGCAGACTGCCACAGGACCAGTTGAGTCATGAGTCACAAGCCCAGGTGGGATCAGTTGGCTTCCAGAATGGAAAAGTCTGAAAAACATCTCAAAAGACCAATCTTAGGTTCTACAATAGTGATGTTATCTATTGGAGCAAATGGAGAAGTCACAAATCTTGTGACTTCTGGCCATGTGACTCCTGAGCAGTAAGGAGTTATAGAAGCTATACCTATAACTGGGCACAATAGCTCACACCTGTAATCCCAGCAGTCTGGGAGGCTGAGGTGGGAAAATTGCTTGAGCACAGGAGTTCAAGACCAACCTGGGCAACATGATGGGATGCCACTTCTACATAAAATACAAAAATTAGCTGGGTGTGGTGGTGCACACCTGTATTCCCAGCTACTTAGGAGGCTGAGATAGGAGGATTGCTTGAGTCTGGGAGGTTGAGGCTGCAGTGAGTTGTCATGGCATCACTGCACTCCAGCCTGGGTGACAGAGTGACATCTGGTTTCAAAAAAGAAAGGAAGGGAAGGGAAGGGCAGTGGAAGGGAGAGGTAGAGGTGGGGAAGAGGAAGGGGAAGGGGAGGGAAGGGATTACACCTATATTTTAGCAGAGTTCATGTCTCCTCCCATAATCCTAATCTCATGGCTTTTCATTAGTTTTTGGTCCCTGAGCAAAGGGAAAGAGGTTAGTTTTAGGGAGGGACTATTATCATCTTTGTTTCCAAGTTAAACTGTAAACTAAATTCCTCCCACGGTTAGTTTGGCCTGTGCACAGGAATGAGCAAAGATGCCAGCCTGCAAGGCTAAAAGCAAGATGGAGTCAGCTGTGTTATATTTCTCTCACTGTCATAGTCTTTAAAAAGGCGGTTTCAATACAGGGGTTACTACTCAATAATAAAAATGAACAAACTGCTGATGCATGCAGGAACATAGATACTTCTCAAAAACATCATGCTAAGCAAAGAAAGCCATACAGAAAAGAGTACATGCTGTGTGAGTCTATTGACACGAAATTGCCGGAGGCTTGGGGTGGGAGAAGGAATTGACTGCAAGGAGGCAGTCAAGGGAACTCAGTGGATGATGGAAATGTTCTCTAACTTGATTGTGATGGGGGTTCTGTGATGGAGTGAGCGTCTAAAAAGTAATAGAACCGCACAGTAAAGAGATACATTCCATTGTATGCAAATTATACCTGAAAAAGTTAATTTAAAAAGCAATAGAAGTAGAGGAGGAAGAGGAGTAGGGATAGGAATAGCAAGAAGATGAACGGTAGAAGAGGAGGAGGAGAATGAGGAGAAGAAAATTACCATATAGAAATGATAATACACTCCGAGTCAATCCATCGCCCACGATGTGCCTGTCACTGTTAAGTGCCAGGGACGGGGTATTCTATAAAAAGTGAAAGACCTGTCCCTTGTCTCTAGGAGTTTACAATCTACTGGAGAGGTGAAATATTCTTCAGAATCCCAAAGTGTGAGGAACGACAAATCAAATTAATCTGCTCCCCCCACTAGGGTTAGTGGGAAATCAGTCTCTGTCATTGTTTAGGATTTCCTCCCTCCTCTCCATCCACTCAGCCCAAGGCGTGCATGTGACACCCAGGTTTACACTGTCTTAGGGAAGAGCCCCCGTCTTCAGTCCAGCATTGGCTGCTTCTCCTCATGCCATTTGTCCACAGTCCTTGTGATCTCATTCATGCTCATGACTCCTCCTTTCAAACCAAGCTAGGACACTTCTTTGCAGAGGTTCTCGGGCCACTGCCTCTGGTGCCACAGTCACTGACCTTCAGGACGTGTCACTCCTGGGGTGCAGATCCCTGAGTCATGAGGCCTGCAGAGGGCTGATGGCTCATACACCTCATCCTTCCCTCTACTTCAGCGGCTTCCCTCTCTAGCTTCCTTCCAAGCCACCCCACTAGATCTTTATTCACTTCGTAAAAATAAAGGCTTCACCTCTCTGGGCAGGGGACTTGAGGCCTGGCTATCCAATAGGAGGAGAGGGATAGTTCATTTTTTTCATTGTGAGCCTACAGCCCAGAAAACAAGGGGCAGTTACTTTTTCTTTTTTGTTGTTGTTGTTGGGCCTCACTTTGTCACCCAGGCAGTGGTGCAATCTCAGCTCACTGCAGCCTCAACTTCTGGGGCTCCAGCGGTCCTCCTACCTCAGTCCCCCAAGTAGCTGGGACTACAGGCACATATTGCCATGCCCAGCTTTGCCATGTTGACCATGCTGGTCTCGAACTCCTGAGCTCAAGCAATCTGCCCGCCTCAGTCTCCCAAAAGTGCTGGGATTACAGGTGTGAGCCAGAGCGCCCAGCCTGGGGCAGTTAGTTTCTTAGCCTGGTTGTTCTATTAGACTGCTGCACGAGTCTGATTCTAAAAGACAAAGGGTGATGGATGTCTATTGTGGGTGAGATGGCTCAGAGGGTGATTAGTGCCTGTCAGTTGAGTGTGGTGACCTCATGAGGGATGGGGCTAGTGGCAGGGAGCCAGGAGCTCCTGAAACAGAGGACGCCTCAATGTCCTGGCACGGTGCCCAGTCTGTCTGGGGCCAGTCTCTCGCCAGCTAGAATGTATGTGGTTACAGGAGAAAGGGCACCATGTTGGGTGACAGAGCAGCTGGTTTTGGGAGGTGTGAGCCCAAAGGAATCCTGGCTTTGGGGAATTTGAGGGAGGTGGCAGTTTCAGAGAATCTGAAAGTCAGCCCATAATCCAAAACCAAAGAGAGAAGGCACCAAGCTCCACCCAGCCTCTGGCCACTGGCTGACTGTGAATGGGAAATGGGCCTACTATTTACTATGCATAACCTGTCCATTCCCCAGGATTTCTAAGAAGTGCTTGGCCTGTATTTCTTGGTTCTCCTGAGAGCCAGATGTTTAATAATTTGAGTACATTTGAACTTGAAAATGCAAAAACATCCTTCTAGCTGCATCCTCCTTTTCTTTCCAGGGCCAGAATGACATAGTGGGAGAACTTGATTCTGAAATCAAATGGAAAGTGCTTTTGTTTCTGGAGGTTAGAAAAAAAAAACTGTCAAAGAGCCAGGGCCTCATCTCTAAAAAGAAAACGTGAAATGGGCCATGAGTCCTGCTTAATAATTCAGAGATTAAATGGAGCCAACAAGAAGCTGGAGTGAATGATCAGATATACCCACACCTTTCTCTTTTTATCAGCTTGCAAATGTTCTTGTTGGCAGCTGGTTAAAGAGAAGTAGTCCTTGACAAATAAGTTAAACCATTCATTCGTTCACTTGTTCGACAAAATCTTCATGACTGCCTCTTATAGCAGACATTGCTAGTGCTGGGGATGCAATCCAGAACCAGCATGTGTCCCTCTGCCTCAGGGACCTCAGATTCTATATCATGGTTCTCAAACTTTCATGTCCATCAGACTCCCCTGGATGGCCTGTTAAAACACAGATTGCTGGGCCCTACCCCTGGAGTTTCCAATTCGATAGGTCTGGGATGGCCTGAGCATTTGTATTCCTGAACAGTTCCCAAGTGATGCTGATATTGCTGGTCCTAGGAACACCCTTTGAGAACCACTGGGCAAGGCAACCATGTCAGCCATCCATTTTCACCTCTCAACATTACATGGCTCACTGTAGGAAATTCAAAGCCCTGGATAGGTTGCTAGTGGCCTGAGCTTACCAGCCCAAGAGCTGTGGCCATCCCAGGCCCACACAGCAAAGGTAATTAATATTTTAAGGCATACTTACCTCTAGGGAGACTGCCCAGAGGCCCTGGCACCCTCCTGAGAGAGGAGGAGGTACAACTTTAAGAGATCTTCTGTTGACTTCTCTATGGAAATGGAGGCCTCACAGCACCACCATTTCACCACCAGCCCAGTGTGAGTCTATAGCTCTGGGAGCCTGAATCTGGGCTGTAATGCAAGGTGTGGTGCAAGGCTTCCTGCCTCCACCTAGAGCCTCTGCTGATTCCTTCCTGTCACATTCTTGACAACCCAAATAGCTCATTTCCCTTCCATGCTCACAGCTGGAGTGGGCAGGTGAGATCCCAGATGGGTATCTGAGGCCTTTTCCACCTGAGTGGACACAGAGACATCACATATATCCACATGTAATATGGGAAATGGCAGATCATCTTATGGGTCAAAATCTGCCAAAATCATGGGTTTTTCTTCTAACAGCCTTATTGACATATAATTTACAATTCACCCATCTAAAGTACACAATTCAGTGTTTTTTAGTACAGTCACAAAGTTGCCTATTCATCTTCATAATCAATTTTAGAACATTTTCATCACTTCAAAAAGAAACCCTGTACCCTTTAGGTCACCCATCCCTCAACCATCCCCCAGCTATAGGCAACAACTCATCTACTTTTTGTCTCTATCGATTTGCCTGTTTTGGACATTTCATACACATGGAATCATGCTATATGTGGCCTTTTGTGATTGGCTTCAAAATTACTTTTAACAGGGACATGGGGCAACTTACATGTGAGTCCAAAAGATCATTGGCAGAAAGACAAGGTGGAGACGAATGGTTTGGGTTTACTTAATCTTGGAGTTCCAGTTGTCCCAGGGTGCTAATTCCCACCTCAGGAGGCTATGGTAGGGAGCATGAAGGACCAGCACAGGCCTGGTCCCTAGGTGCTCAGGGTAGGGGAGCCTCTCTAGTGAAGAGAAGAGGCCTAGTATAATATTGTAAAATATATATTTGGGCCGGGTGTAGTGGTTCATGCCTGTAATCCCAGCACTTTGGGAAGCTGAGACAGGTGGATCACTTGAGGCCAGGAGTTTGAGACCAGCCTGGCCAACATGGTGAACCCCACCATCTCTACTAAAAATACAAAAATTAGCCAGGCGTGGTAGTAGGTGCCTGTAGTCCCAGCTACTCGGGAGGCTGAGGCAGGAGAATCACTTGAACCCGGGATGCAGAGGGGTGCAGTGAGCTGAGATTGTGCCACTACACTCCAGCCAGGGTGACAGAGCAAGACTCCATCTAAAAAAAATTATATCTATCTATCTATCTATCTATCTATCTATCTATCTATCTATAGAGAGAGTCTTATTCCGGCCTCCTAACACACAACTCCTAAAATCCTTGGGAACTCCAAAGTCTTTTTGTTTGCTCATGAGTTGACCCACGGCTGGCAGCCCCTACCTAACTTCAGGATGTGGGCTGATCACCAAAAAGACCAAGGCAGGATTAGAGGGATGGAACTTTCAGCCCTCCCCGCAATTCCTTGCCTTATGCATCTCTTCATTTGGAGGAGAGAGGGGCTAAAGGTTGGGTTAGTCACCAAAGGCCAATGGCTTAATCGTGCCTGTGTAATGAAGCCTCCATAATAACCCGAAAGGTTCTTGTTCCGAGAGCTTCTGGACAGCTGAGCATGAGGAGGTTCTGGGAGGGTGGTGAACACCGAGAGGGCACGGAAGCTCCACACTCCATACCTCAACTTATGTATCTCTTCATTTGTATCCTTTGTAATCAGCTTTATAAAAAACCAGTAAATGTGTTTCCTTGAGTTCTGTGAGCCACTCTAGCAAATTAATTGAACCCAAGGAGAGGGGCATGGGAACCTGGATCAACAGCCAGTTGGCAAGAAGCACAGGCAAAATAATGAATCACCTTTGCAAAGATGGTGACAATGAGAGAAATCTAACATGGCGGACTCCATCTTGCTTCTGGCCTCATAGGCTGGCTGTCTTCACTCATTCCTGGGCATAGGCTGAGCTAACCATGGGAGAAAGTTAGTTTATAGTTTAATTTGGAAGCAAGGATGATAATAGTCCCTTCCTAAAACATATCCCCTCCTTGTTTGGGGACTGAAACTGCCTTGGCAAGACTAATTAGGATTATGGGAGAGGACTGAATTCTGCTAAAATATAACCATAGTTTTTATAATCCTTTGCTGCTCAGGAGTCATGTGGCCAGAGGTCACAAGGTTTGCAACTTCCTCAGTTGCTCTTATAGTAGAACCTAAGATTGGTCTTTTGAGATCTTTTTCAGACTTTCGCATTCTGGAAACCAACTGACCCCACTGAGACTTGTAACTCATGACTTAACTTGTAACTCATGACTCAGGGCACGAGAACCGTTTTCCACACCCCTATGATTGCATCCCCAACCAATCAGCAGCACTCATTCTCTAGTTCTCTGGCCACCAGACTATCTTTGACAAACCCTGACCTTCGAGTCCTCAGGGAGACTGATTAGAGAGATAACACCAGTTGTTTCCTGTGTCTGGCCTTGCATTAATTAAGCTATTTCTTTATTGCAGGACCATGGTCTCAGTGAATTGGTTTTGTCTGTGCAGTGGGTGGGAGGAACCTGTCAGGCGATTACAATAATGGGGCTTGTGACTGACATTGGAAGCTGGGGGGCAGTCTTGTGAGGATGAACCCTCAACCTGTGGGATCTGACACTATCTCCAGGTAAATCGTGCCAGAATTGAACAGCTGGCATCAGATGTGGAATTGCTTGCTTGCCTGCTTATTGGTGGAGAGAAATCCCCACACATCTGGTCACCCAGGTTTTCTGTGCTGATACTTGTGGTGTGAGAGCAGAGGAAAAACTGTGTTTTTCCATTCATCCCTAGTGAGAAGAAGACTAGCTCTGGAGCACTCTCAGATCAAAGCAATCTCCTTATGTATCAGTGGCATGCTCTGGCTTTCGAAAAGTTGAGGTTATGTAAGAGGTATTTTCCCTGCCTCTTATCCAGGAGGTTCTGTCTGAGTGCCAAAGTCAGCAAAGCAGTCCTCTAGGCTCTTGCCACTGAAGAGGTAGAGAAACTTTCAGTCACTTTGAAACTTCAGCTCCTGTTGCCTAATCTGGGGTCCTTTAAGGACTGCTGTCTCCTCTACATTCCCATATTTCTCCTGGCTGTTGTCCGGGGCTCTCCAGCTTTCTCTGAAGGCCCTGAGCTGCCTGCCACCTACCAGAGTCCCTGCTACCTGGCGATTACATTTGCCAGGGCAGAAGGCTTCTTGCCTCCTCCATGTGAGCCCCACCACAGCAGCAGCCCTACTTCAGCTCCCCGTGAGAAGTTCCACCATCAGGGACCCCCTCTTGTTTTGTTCAGACCCTGCTTGTCCCCAGCTGGTGTACTGGGGGAAGCCCAGAACCCAGGGAGGGTGGGTTGCTGAACTGACCATCTGCCCTAGCCTGTGTCTGAGGTGGAGGCTCTTTCAATGGTCACTTTTTCTGGCTCAAGCCCATGACAGGAATGCCAGGAACCCACCCAGGGGGAATGAGGTCTCCCAGGATCCTTCTCTGCCCTGTCCAGACACTCAGGCCACAGAGCTGTCACCCAGGTTCTTACCCATACCATCATGTTAGTGGTCTGGAGCTTTCCGACAATCGTGAACAGAGTTCGGGGTCTGGAGCAAGAGGAGCAGCTGTATTCCTGCTCTCTGCCATGCTGGTCCCCACTTACCAGTGAGTCCAGGTCTGGGAGTAGAGGCACCTGGGGCACAGGATTGCAAGCAAAGCATGAGAAGGGCATGGAGGAGGGAGGGCAATGAGAGCTTCCCTTCCTTGAACTGTGCCCGGTGAGGTGTGAATCCAGCAGCCCAGGGCAGGGATTGGGCGGCTGCCACAGAACAGTAACCAGAGGAGCTGGGTGATACCTGCCCTCCCTGTGGGCGTGGGAAACAGGATGGGGCAGGCTGAAGGTCAGGCAGGATGTCCCCGCTGGTGGGTGGCTGAGGAGGGTCGTCTCGTTGGCAGCACTGTCGGCCTAGATAAGCTCAGAGTGTGGGGAGGCAGCCAGGGAAACAGAAACCACAGTTCACAGCCCTGACGCAGGCCCTGGGCCCACTGGCTGGAGAGGCCTGAATTATTAACCTCGGGAGAGGCCAGCTGGCATGAAGGCCAAGGGGACCAGATCGGCTCCTCCTGGCTCCGTTCAGTCACCTAGGAGGTGAAGAATTCAGCAGGCCCTGGTTCTGGTTGCCCCAGTGTGACCAGCACTGTAAACAGGGCGCCTGGCTGGTCTGGCACAGGCTGTAGCCAGTGCTGTTTGCGCCCCACCTCCTACCAGCCCTTCCTGGATTTCTCAGGACCGTGGCTTTTTGTTTACAGGCTCCCGCCTCACCTTCCTCTCCCAGCCCGGAGCCTCTCTGCTGAGCACATTTTTAGCATTCCCTCAGAGCAGCTTTGCTTTTCCCCTTCCCACAAAAGAAGACCCTGCAGCTGCAGACGTGCTGTGGTTTCCGGAGCTTCGGCTGTCATGGGGCGAGTCACCAGGGTCCACCTGCACTCAGACGCTGTCCTGGGGGAGCTGACTGGCGAGACCCCTTCCACCCAGCTGGAGGGGTCCTGAGGAGGCCAAATCCACTCCCACATCTGCTCTGGGCTCGCTTTGGAGTTCCCCTCTGAGCAGACAGGGCTAACGTGTCCCATTTCCAATGTCTGAAAAAGAAAGGCCAAGGGGCCCGGCACGGTAGCTCATGCCTGTAATCCCAGCACTTTGAGTGGCTGAGGCACGTGGATCACCTGATCAGGAGTTCAAGACCAGCTTGGCCAACATGGCAAAACCCCGTCTCTACTAAAAATATAAAAATTAGCCGGGCATGGTGGTGCACGCCTGTAATCCCAGCCACTCAGGAGGCTGAGGCAGGAGAATCTCTTGAACCCAGGAGGTGGAGGTTGTGGAGAGCCGATATCAACGCCACTGCACTCCAGCCTGGGCAACAGAGTGAGACTCTATCTCAAAAAAAAAAAAAAAAAAGGAAAGAAAGAAAGAAAAAGGCCAAGGGACCCCCCTGAAGTCATGGCGGTTGGAATAGTGCCTACGAAACCTAGAGGGAGAGGCCAGGTCCCAGGCTGTGCCACCTGCCATGGGTCTAGAACCCTGGGGCAAGAATGAATCTGGTGGGTCTGAGGATGATCTGGGTGGTCTGTGGATCCAGACAGCCCTGTCTGGTTTTCTTTCCTGCTGTCTGTTCTATGAATGCCTATATTTTTCAAAACCACTGATGTCCTGCTAGGATGCAGACCAGCTAGCTTCCTTAGGACCACAGGACATCCCCAGGCCTCTCCCTTCTTTGATAGCTCAGCTCACTGTTTCCTCCCTGGGCATAGTTGTGGGCTTCACATTCCTGTTTCCTTTCCCCTGGGAAATAGGAATGAGAAACTTGTTAGGAAAAATTGTCCAAGACTTGAAAATGGAGCAGAGCAGAGATTCCTGCAGGTCCTTTGAGTCATGTCGGCCTTGGGCATTGTCTGGCAGGGCTGTCCGGGGAATTACCTGACTTTCTAGGGGTGTAGACCTTTGTCTAACTTGCTATTTACTACTCATTAGGTTATTTTACAACTTTATGACAAAGGCATAGGAAACTGATAGGGTGTAGGCTTGTTTTATAGTGACACAAATAGAAGTATTTTAGTCAAAAGGCCAGGGAGGACACTCATTCTATTTTATGGAATAGAATAGAATTGCTCCATAAAAAATTGTAAAGAAAGAAAAAGGGAAAAAAAAGGCTAAGTCCAGGCACAGTGGCTCACACCTGTAATTCCAGCACTTTGGAAGGCCAAGGTGGGTGGATCACCTGAGGTCAGGAGTTCGAGACCAGCCTGGCCAACATGGCGAACCCCCCCCCATCTCTACTAAAAGTACAAAAATTAGCCGGGCATGGTGGTGGGCATCTGTAATCCCAGCTACTCAGGAGGCTGAGGTGGGAGAATCATTTGAACCTGGGAGGCGGTGGTTGCAGTGAACGGAGATCACGCCATTGCACTCCAGCCTGGGCAAAAGAGCAAGACTCCATCTAAAAAAAAAAAAGAGAGAGAGAGAGAAAGAAAGGCTAAGATTTTATACAAAGTGATTTAGCAATATTACTTTAGTATTCTTTACTTCAGTGATTATAACTATTTTGATGTCTCCTACATTTTTTTTTTTTTTTGAGGCGGAGTCTCGCTCTGTCGCCCGGACTGGAGTGCAGTAGCCGGATCTCAGCTCACTGCAAGCTCCGCCTCCCGGGTTTATGCCATTCTCCTGCCTCAGCCTCCCGAGTAGCTGGGACTACAGGCGCCCGCCGCCTCGCCCGGCTAGTTTTTGTATTTTTAGTAGAGACGGGGTTTCACCGTGTTCGCCAGGATGGTCTCGATCTCCTGACCTCGTGATCTGCCCATCTCAGCCTCCCAAAGTGCTGGGAGTCTCCTACATTTTTTTTTTAAACCTGCTCTACCATCCTGCTGGTTCTCTCACACATTAGTTAAATACTGTTTAGATACATGTTCATTCTATATTTATGTGAAAGCCATGTTTTAAAATTTTAATTTTGAAAAATTAACATCTAGCAAAATTGAGGGTTTTTTTTTTTCATTTACAGTTCTATGAATTCTAACCCATATATAGTTGCATACCTGCTACCTCAATTAGGATACAAAGCAGGTTCATCATCCCCCTAAAAAACTCTCGGGTCATCCCTTAGAACCATGTTTTTGACTTTTTGAAAATGCCTTTTTCACAGGATGCAGAGGGCTGTCAGTGACTAGGGAGTTGTGGGTACGCCCGTCTTATCAATCCCCACAGCCCTGCCTGTGGAGATGCCCTATCTGTCCCCCTCTGTCAAGCCCAGGGAAAGGCGTGGGGTCTGAGGATTTGGCTCTGTCACACCATTCACTGCCTGTCCTCCTTCCCCTTGCTTCCAAGATCTGGTTGAATTAAATACGAGAACGAAGAGAGGAAAATGCCTTCACCTGCAGTGTGCTCTGGGGACATCTCCAGGTGTGGGTGGTAGGGTCAGTCACAGGACGTAAATAACCGAAGGGAACATGGGCACCCAAGCCAGATGTCCTCTTGCTCCTTCCCTCAGGAGAACCTGCCTTTTCCTCACCAGGGAGCTGGTGACACCCAGGCTTCCCTGCAAGGACAGGAGGGACATTGAGGGGCCAGATAGCCAAGGGAGCAGAGGAGGAAGGGGCTCTTGAAGTAAACTTGTTGGGAATTAAGATGTGCTGCTCTCATCGCCTGGGTGTTACTTCAGTTGGAGAAAAAAGAGGCTTCACCATTTGTCTTTATGCAGTGTTATCCTCAGCAAAGAGGACTGGGAATGCGGTACATGGGAGGAGGGAGCCAGGGATGCGAGTGGCCAGCCACACCAAGTGAGGGGGAGCGAGGCACAGGGATGTCCCCAGACAAAACCCCTAAATCACGTGGAATCAGATACAAATGTTAGCTCTCTCTTTTTTACATTCTCTCTATCTCTCTCTCTCACTGAGGTATTTTTCACTCAGTGTTCAGAACCTGTGGTATATGTGGATAGCAAGTAGGGCTTCAGGTCTTCATAGGTCTAAAGCCCATAACGCTGTCTCTAGTGCCCTCCCTTTAAAATGTATTTTATAGCCTTTTGTTTGTCTTTACCAACAAATGGAAAAGCAATGAAGGCAGACTTTTTTGGGATTTGCTGCATCTAACCAGTGCCCTTGCCCTCTCCAGAAGCCTCCCTTTCCCTGATGTGAGAGGCGTGTGCAGGGCCTGGTAAGAAAAGGAGCCTTAGACACTGGCTTCAGGGGTCCCTAGCCAGCTTCGTGGGCTTTGTGACAATCCTAACACTTAATGGTGTGTTCTACTCTGACTTCCAAGTTCTCTCTTCATAAGAATGTGTCTTATCTCTAGGGTAATCATGTAACTTTTAGCCTCCAAACAATGACATTCTTAAGAATGAAAGGAGGTGGGAATAATAATTACTCTGGGACAATGTGTGTAAACTGAGACTATGGCAAGCAAGCAGCAAAGTATTGTCACTCTTATCTTTCAGAGTAGATTGGGAACTTTTTCTATGGAGGGCCAAGTCTATCCATCTGTGATAAGATATACTTGGCCTTTGTCCCCCAAGAGATGAGTGTCATTTGTATGCCAGTGAGAGGTCTGGTGGCTGGGGGTCCCTAGATAGCTTCAGGATGGGGGTTGCTCTCCAGAAAGACCAAGGCAGGAGTAGAGGGTTGGAACTTTCAACCCTATCCTGGACTTCCTGGGAGGAGAGAGGAGCTGGAGATTGAGTCAGTCACCAATAGCTAATGATTTAATCAATCAGGTCTAGGTAATGGGATCTCCATTAAAAACTCTGAACAGTGAGGTTCAGAGAGCTTCTGAGTTGCTGAATACATTGAGGTCCTGCGAGGGTGGCATTCCAGAGAGAGCGTGGAAGCTCCACACCGCCCCCTAGTACCTTGTCCTTTGCATCTCTTCCATTTGCCTGTTTCTAACTTGTATCCAATCTGATAAACTGGTAAGAGTAAGTAAAGTACTTTCCTGAGTTCTGTGAGTCCTTCTAGCAAATTATCCAACCTGAGGAGGGGGCTGTGGAAACTCTTGATTTATAGCTGATTGATCAGAAATACTGGGGACAACCTGCGACTTTTGACTGGCATCCAAAGTGGGGGCAGTCTCATGGGACTGAACCCTAAACCTGTGGTGTCTGCACTTACTCCAGGTCCAATCCAACATATAAATTAATCCTACATATTAATCAGGATGGAATGGAATTGTAGGATGCAATTCCTATGGCGAGTTGGAGACCTTCTTGGAGTCCTCTTCTGCATCTAAGAGCTTTGTTAGGAGATGCTTAGTTAACACTGACTGATGGCTGCTTCTTTAAGGTGCTCTCTTCCTAAGAAATTTAACCCAGTACAAGTTTAGAGGGAGAAACTTCTTGGTTTAGTTTCAAACACCCTGTTATAGGTTGGGCTGACTTTGGTTGTTAAATATCAACTGTTGTGAATGAACACTAAGAAACAACAGGTGACTTGTGATGGAAGGAGACTCTTTCAGAGAAGCCAGCCAAGGTCAGGCTGCTGCAGGCAGCATTTGTCTAATAAGTCACAATTGTGTGGCAGAGGCTCCTGCGACCCCAATTGTGCTGGAGGCAAGAGCTAAGCATTCGTATGCCCAAATGGGATTTCAGGTATCCATTTTGTGTGGAAACCCACTAGGACTCCTTGAAGAAATGAAGGTAATTTTAAGGACAGACTACAGGATTCTAAGAGAGCAGGTTTATGTGTCTAGGGGGAAAAAAAAAGACGAAGGTGACTTTAACGCCTGAAGAATATGCTTGGATGGGCAAAAAATATCACTCCATGGTAGAAGGCTGTGGTTTTTCACTGGGGGGAGTCTCTTGCACATATCCCTGGGTGGTTGATGGTGGTTGATGGTTGATGACTTCTGACCCAGCCCTGGTGGAAGAATCTAGGAGGCCCTAAGAAAATGAAAAGAGTAGGAGTGGTCCTTTTGGAGCCTTATAAACAAGCCATGAAACCTGATCAGGAGAGATATCTCTTCCATCTCAAAGGGTTAGAAACTGGGCAGGCTGTGCTCTACCACATCCCAGGAAACCCATACACATAATGGACACCAAAGAGAAATCTTTCCAGCAAATGGCAGCCAATTGTTGCATCCTAAAATCAGAATATCATGATGGTTTTCTGTTAGAGGAAGTCCAACGTCTTAAGGAAGGGCACTCTTTGGTCTAATTGGCACAGGGTCAATGGGGTAGTGTCAGCCCCAACATGGGGTAGTGGCAGCCGTGGTCAGAGTACATGGTGATGTCCTCACTGGGGAGTGACAGTGACTACACTGTATTGCTAGTGGCCAACACTAGCAGTGATGTATGGAGTTGGCAACATCACTGTTGGCCTTGATGATGGCCAGACTGGTGCTCCTGCAAAACCTGCTGCCAGTCCCACTGAAGCACAGTGGAGAATAGCCCAGAGAGAAGTCCAGGAAGGCTTTGTCAGTGGAGGCAGTGTTGATGAGATACTCGGGCCCTGCCAGGAGGAGGAGGAGGGGACCATGGGGAAGGGACCTGGAGTAAAAAATATTTCTATTCATACTGCAGTTGTGACTCAGTCCCTTAGGATGCTGTGACTGGGAAACACACATTACATTGTGTATACACACACATTACACCGTAACCTCCACTTCCTGGGTTCAAGTGATTCTCTTGCCTCAGCCTCCTGAGTAGCTGGGGTTACAGGTGTACGCCACAACACCCGGCTAAATTTTTTTGTATTATTTTTAGTAGAGATGGGGTTTTGCCTTGTTGGCCAGGCTGGTCTCGAACTCCTGACCTCAAGTGATCCCCCTGTCTCTGCCTCCCCAAGTGCTGGGATTACAGAGGTGAGCCACTGTGCCCGGCCCTGTGTGATTTTTCGTGTGCAACTCACATCCAAAATTACTGCTTGGCTTCTTTGGTGCAGAACCGCCCTTCTCTGCCAGGGCCTCTCACTGGGTCTCGGTGGTAGACACTCTGGAGGATGCCTGCCTCACTCTCTGAAGTGATTTATTTTGGGTATCACCTTGATCCTAAATAAGGTCAGATAATCCCAACATGCTCTAAACATTTGTTCAAATCTATTCGACTATTTTCATGTAGTATAATAAAATTTTATTAATATCTCTTGGTTTAATTCATGAACATTTTACATGTGGTGAAATTGAGCCCAAGCTCTACCAACTCTGTCTTCGTTTTTTCTTCCAATTTTTCATTTTGGGGGTACATAGTAGGTATACATCCCTCATCATTGTGAAATTAAAATGTGTCTTTAGCCTGAGCACAGTGGCTCACACTTGTAATCCCAGCACTTTGAGAGGGTGAGGTGAGAGGATTGCTTGAGCCCAGGAGTTTGAGGCCAGCCTGGGCAATATAGAGAAACCTTGTCCCTACGAAAAAAAAAAGTTAAAAATTAAAAAACAAATATGTCGCCGGGCACGGTGGCTCATGCCTGTAATCCCAGCACTTTGGGAGGCCGAGGTGGGCAGATCACAAGGTCAGGAGATCGAGGCTACGGTGAAACCCCATCTCTACTAAAAATACAAAATATTAGCCGGGTGCGGTGGCAGGTGCCTGTAGTCCCAGCTACTCAGGAGGCTGAGGCACGAGAATGGCGTGAACCCAGGAGGTGGAGCTTGCAGTGAGCCGAGATCGCGCCACTGCACTCCAGCCTGGGCGACAGAGCGAGACTTTGTCTCAAAAAACAAAACAAAACAAAACAAAAAAAACAAATATGTCTCTTAGTGATTTTTCTTTTCTTAATTACATATTCACTGTAACAAAAAAGTTTGAAGATAGAGGTTGGCAAAAAGAAGAAAATAAAAAGCACCCCTAGTCCCATTCTCAGAATTAGGTATCACTTACCACTTGATGTATTTCCTTCCAATCTTTTTCTGTGTATGTACATGTGAATGTTTGTGTGTAAAAAAACCACACACACACCTATAAAACATAAATGAGATGTCCAGCTACCTCAATGACTGCATTATTCGTTTCTAATACATATACTTTGTCATGTAGTTGCCTATTTTTATTTAATAACCATCTGTTCTTATTTGTGATGGCTATTCTTTCATTTAGTTCCCTGAAGTTGTATGTATACATTTTAAAACCCCCTTCAAGATTGTCTATCATCTCTAGTTCCTTAAGTATAAATTTTCTTGTTTGGGGGGGTCTGAAAACTGCCTTTAGTGTTGTTGATCTTCCTTATAGAGTGTGTAATTCTTGTCTATGAGCTTGTCTTTCATGGGAGCCATCTTTCTTGGGACTTCTCCACTGTGTGGTCTGGGTTGTTGAGGAAGGATTCCAGTGAGGAGGTTTCTGTTGCCCTGTGGAATAGAGCACTGACTTCAAACCAAGTCTATGGCTAGTGGACCAGGACTGTTGACTGTTTCCACTGGGCAGATGGCTTGTGTCCTGCTACAACCTTGGGTAGCCCACTTCCTGGAGGGGCAGCATGGTCCTGCCTCCTAGACTCATGGCTTCCTGCTGTATGTAGGGCTCGTGACTCATTGAAATCACAACCACAGCTCATCCAGTCTGAGTCCCCTGTGGGCTTTAGCTCCCATTTACAGGCATGCTTTATTTTATTATACTTTGCTTTATTACACTTTGCAGATATTGCATTTTTTACAAATTGAAGGTTTGTGGCAACCCTGCGTGGAGCAAGTCTATCGGTGCCATTTTTCCAACAGCACATGCTTACTTCATTAGCTTTTTTTAGCAACATTATCTTTTAATTAGGGTATGTACATTGTTTAGACATATGCTATTGCACACTTAATAAACCACAATATAGGGTAAACATACTTTTATATACACTGGGAAACCAAAAAATTTGTGTGACTTGCTTTATCATAATATTTACTTCGTGGTGGTATGGAACTAAACTGGCACTATGTCTGAGGGATGCCTGTATGACTTTGTTCCTACTCTGTCCCTGAAGATTTCCCTTTCTTGCTTGGAGCTTGGACATATCAATCTAAAATATATTTTTATATTTTATGAAGTTTTTCTATGCATTTGCAATAGGAGATGCCAGCAGTACGGGGAGTTCACCGTGTGCTCAACATGTTGACCTGAAATTCAATACCAATTATCCTTATGTTGATTTGTGTTTGTCCTCCAAACATCCAACATCTTCTTAACTACTTTAATTGCTTTGTCATTTTCTTCCATGTTCACTAGAATTATCTCAAGATTTTCCTGAGCTGGGAAAATTTCAAGCTTCCTTGATGTTTCAAACTTATCTAATAGCTCTACAAAGCTCTTGTTTTCATCCTGAATTTTTTTCCTTAGCTCTGAATTTCCTTTGCATTTCACTTGGTGGACTTACCAAGTCACCTTTGGGTTTTTGTTTTGCTAAATTTCAAAAGCATATTAAATATTTTTAAATGAATTATATACCAAGTTAATACAAAGTATTAATTGTTCAATTAATATAATTAACTATTAAATTAATACGATAATTAATTATTAAATATTCTTATTGGTTCTACAATGTGAAGCACTCTCAGGAGTTTTCTTCTGTACTTGGGAGAGTGATTTCTTCCAATCTAGGTATCTGGATATGTTTATCTTTTTCATGTTGTGTTTATTGCTTTTTTTGTTTGTTTGTTTTTGAGACAGAGTCTCACTCTGTCACCCAGGCTGGAGCTCAGGGGTGCAATTATGGCTCATTGCAGCCTCCACCTCCCGTGCTCAATCGATTCTCCTGCCTTATCCTCCAGAGTAGCTGGGACTACAGGCATGTGCCACTACACCCTGGTCATTTTTTCTATTTTTTGTAGAGACAGGATTTCACTATGTTGCCCAGCCTGATCTCGAACTATTGGGCTCAAGTGATCCTCCCGCCTTACCCTCCCAAAGTGCTGGGATTACAGGCATGAACCACTGTACTCAGCCTGTTTCTTGCTTAGTTTCCTTATTTTCTTTCTCCTACTCTGCCTTCTCCTTCTTGGTGTTCTTCTTTTTAAAATCTAGTATGTTGGCTTAGCCTCCATGCCATCTCTTTTAATTTTGCACAGGTAAGTCTGGTCAGATCATCTAATGCTGTGAGAGTGTGAGGACGAATTCTTTTTGACACCTTTTCTAGCTACCTGTCACTCCCTCAATACTAAAGTTTGGGGGCTGGGTGGTACTTCCTTCCTGCTTCCTGAGCTCTGAGAGTCACATGGACAGGCAAAGGACAGAGCTAGGCCTGGCTCCCTCCTGACGTGGGCTAGCATCCCACACCTGGGTCCACTCCACTCGGCAGGCACATGTTCCCTCCTGGGACTTCAGCTCATCCCCTTGGACAGCACAGAGTCCTGAGCAGCAGCAAGTCCAGCCACTCCTCCAGTTACTGCTGGCTTCTGTGATGGTCCTCAGGGGCTCCTTCTCTCTGGGGTTTCTCCTGGACTCCCCAGGCTGCCAATTTAGCCTCTTGGCCCTCTTTGTGCCAAGCTGAGAGGTGCTGGTGACCCTTCTTGGGATCCTGTTCTCTTACCTTCCCTCATTTGGCTTCAGCTGTGTGTGTGGGAGAGAGACAGCTAAAATTCCATTCTGAGACCCTCTATTTCTTCCGTCTTGACACCTTTTCAGTCTTGTGTCATAAGGTTGTACTATTTTCCATGTGTGATTGCCTCTGGTTAGCTTTGGACTTTTTTTTGTTTTTGTTTTGTTTTGTTTTTGAGATGGAGTTTCACTCTTGTCACCCAGGCTAGAGTGCAACGGCAAGATCTCGGCTCACTGCAGCCTCTGCCTCCCAGGTTCAAGCAATTCTCCTGCCTCAGCCTCCCAAGTAGCTGGGACTACAGGCGCCCGTCACCACGCCTGACTAATTTTTGTATTTTTAGTAGAGCCTATTGACCAGGCTGGCCTCAAACTCCTGACTTCAGATGATCCGCCCACCTCAGCCTCCCAAAGTGCTGGGATTACAGGGATGATCCACTGCACCCGGCCAGCTTTTGACTTTTTTCAAAAAAATTATTCTTTGATCACCTTATGATGTGCCAGGTAGAAGAAAGTGTGTTTCTGGCCTCACTTGTGCCACCTTTACCCAAAGTCCAGGCACATGTGCTGTTGAGGCTCCACGCAAGACCCCAGGAACTCCTGGGTCTTTGCTACCGCCAGAGGGTCACACCTGCTTCTCAGACAGAAGACCCCCATCTCATGGTTTCTCTCTCTCAGGCCTCCAAACCCCTGGTTTCTTCATCTTTGAAATGAGTGTTTCATATACAATTAACCTATGTTGAAACTTTATCAACTCTAAAGTGAAATTATACTTCCTTCCTACACCTAATTCTATCTAATCATAGAGTTCCCCTCCCGAATATTTCTGAAAGTTTGCCAGGGAGAGCTTTGCACAGCTCCAGAAAGTCTCTCTCTCTCTCACTCCACCCTTTTCTTCTTGCTGCCATGATTCTGCCTCTGTAGCTTATGGGACTGGCGACTTAGTGACTCTGCCAGGCCTTGGGAAGGAGACGTTGTCCTCCCCAACCCCCGGCAGCTCATCTGACCACAGGTTCCACTGAGTGGAGGAATAAAGAAAGCAGCGTTAGAAATGTCCATCTGCCTCCAGAGGAGAAGTGTCTTGTACCCAAAGGCCTCCATTTAGCAGGGGCCACTTTAGCCCCCACCAACAGCAATATACAGGTCCCCTTTCTCCACAGAGAGAGGAAGAAATCTCTCCCTTTCCAGCCCACAACACTCTTCCTTGCCTGCCTTGGGACGACAGACTGTGAGGGCATCCCTTTCTGTTAGGGGCAATCTCCCTCCTCCCTCCACACCTGAAGGTGTGGTCTGACCCTTTCCCCTCCGAGAAAATAAACAACCATCTTAGTGTTTTGTTGGCAGAGCCTCAGGCCTGTCTAGGCAGCGTTGTTCCCTCCCAGGGCATCATGGTAGCTTTTCCTCCAGCCTGAGATGAGGAGGGATCAAGTTTTCCGACCTCTGGTAACCCCATCTCCCAGGAACAGATGTTGGACAACAAAGCACTCATGTCACCCAGGAGCCAAAGGGCAACCTCAACCAAGATTTTAAAAAATGGACACCTTAGACCATGTGTTTAATTAGTTTGGGGGCAGTTCTACCCATAAACACAATTAATGTTTCCTAACAGGACTCATAATGACTTTGCTCAGAATCACCCCACCTGGGCTTCCTCCAGAACAGCGGAGGCGTCTTGCCTCACAACAGGTGGCCTGCGAGTGCTGCCCAATGTGGTTAAAATGTGAGCACACTGGCGGCTGACTCACAGGAAAGGGTTCCCAAGGCTGTGCCTGAGATAAGGAGGCCTCTTTGCAGAGGAACAAATCCCACCCCAACTCCCTGATTGGATAGTAAGACTCAGAAACTCCAGCTCTCCCCTTCCTATGTGGCTTTGCAGGTTCTGTGTCTGACTGGACTGCCACTTTTCTCACGTACCTGTGTTCTGTGCTACAGAACATCCTAGCCACACAGGAAAGGCGAGAGCAGTGGGTGGCTTGAGGCCAACTGAGGTTTCAATCCAGTTCCTCTCCCCTGCCACCTGCCTTACCTGGTGCTACCTCTGCAAACACCACCTGCTGGGACAGCGTGGGTGGGAGGGGCTGGTGAGGAGGATTATTTCCCGTTACTGCCTTGGGGATGCTGCTGAGGGCATTGCTCACTCCTTTGATCTGGGCAGAGAAGGAAGCCACCTGCCCTAGCCAAGGTTTTAGCGCAGTGACCAGATGAGAGGCTTCAGGTCACCTCGGGACCCTGAGTCTGGAATCCAGAGCCACAGAGGATGAGGCTCTGTGTGGAATCATTGGTAGAGACAGGATTGGAAACTTCTTGCAGCCAGAAAAATCACCATCGCAGAGGGAGACTAGGAACCATCTCTAGGCCTGAACCTATCTTTGCTCCCGCCTTTCTTATGCAGTTAGGTGGTTCTGTGACACTGACCTCAGGCAGGTGAGAAAAGTGGCAGTGCAGTCAGACAATTCACAGAGGCCAGACAGGATGAGGAGAACTGGAGTTTCTGAGTCTTATTATCCAACTAGCCAGGCAGTGGGGGTGGGCTTCACTCTTCTCTGCAGAGAGGCCTCCAGAAGCAACCTTATCTCAGACACAGCTTATGAAGCTCTTTCCTGTGAGCCAGCCACCAGTGTGCTCAAATCTTAACAAACATCATGACCTTTACTTAATAAAGGCCTGGGGGAAAGCCAGGGCAAGCGTTCCCACTTTAAAGTGCTTCATAAACGACGTGGCATCTGCAGTCACAAGGATGACATGATTAGCCCGCTGTCACCTGAGTCAGTTTTTCCAGATGTGGTGAGGGGCAAGGCAGCCAACTGGTGTAATGGAAAAAGCTCTGGATTCGAGTCTCGGTCAGATGTTGGCTACCCACTCAAACTGCTGCCGTGGCAGCCCTGCCTACTTGCACTGCCGTTTCACATCTCTGATGTGGGAGATGAAGAGGGGAATGATCCATGCCTGGTATTTTGCAAACAGAATGCATGCATTCATAGATATGAGAGCACTGACAAAACCCAAGCAGCTGATTCAGCACCCAGACTGTGTAGGGGGATGTCACTAGACTTGGTGTTTGAAGACTCTGGTTGGATCCAAGCTAATTCTTTTTTTTTTTTTTTTTTTTTGAGACAGAGTCTCCCTCTGTCACCCAGGCTGGAGTGCAGTGGTATGATTTTGGCTCACGGCAATCTCCACCTCCCGGGTTCAAGCAATTCTCCTGCCTCAGCCTCCCAAGTAGCTGGGATTACAGGCGTAAGCCCCCAGCCTGGCTAGTTGTTTTGTTGTTGTTGTTGTTGTTGTTTTTGTATTTCCAGTAGAGACGGCATTCACCATGTTGGCCAGGCTAGTCTCAGACTCCTGACCTCATGTGATCCGCCCACTTCAGCCTGCCAAAGTGCTGGGATTATAGGCGTGAGCCACCATGCCCAGATGGATCCATACTAATTCTTAGTCATGTAAATCTAAGCAAGTGACTTAGTGTCTCCGGATCTCAGTTTTCTCCACTGTCAAATGGAATGGGTATAATCACCCTGCACCTGGCTCTCCTGAGAGGTAGATTAAATGAGATGGGGATGCATGGGAAGTGCTGTGGGGTCGGCGTACTCAGATGTTATTTGATGCTGTCTAAGGGTAAGCCTTCTTATTTGGGCTACTAGGGCAGAGCACATCTGGGCCTCCATTCTCTTTCAAGAGAAGAGAGCATGGCCGGGTGCGGTGGCTCAAGCCTGTAATCCCAGCACTTTGGGAGGCCAAGGTGGGCAGATCACCTGAGGTCAGGAGTTCGAGACCAGCCTGGCCAACATGGTGAAACCCTGTCTCTACTAAAAATACAAAAATTAGCCAGGTGTGGTAGCAGGTGCCTGTAATCCCAGCTACTCAGGAGGCTAAGGCAGGAGAATCGCTTGAACCCAGGAGGCGGAGGTGGCTGTGAGCCAAGATCGTGCCATTGCACTCCAGCCTGGGGGACCAGAGTGAGACTCCGTCTCAAAAAAAAAAAAAAAAAAAAAGAGAAGAGAGCAGCTGCCAGTTGCCCTGGTAACCCGGACCAGCAGCAGGCTTCCTGCAGGGACTTTCCTGCCCCAGCACAGTTGTCAGTTTCTCTTCTCAACCTTAGCTGAGGCCGAAAGTGTGGTGGAGACACACAGGTTTCTCAAGCAGGGCCCTCCGCAGATCACACCGTGCCCACTGGCATTACTTGCCACATCTCCTTGCTTTGTGGAAGAGAACTTGGTTACACATCTTACTGTTTTTTCTGCTTTCTTTCTGTGACTCATCATGTTTGTGAGTATTTCAGGTAAACACTCGTAGGGGGCAGCCTTCTTGGCTCAGTTTTCTGTTCTCTGTAGTCTCTGCTCTGTGCCAGGCTGGTGACCCTCCTCTCTGTGTCCAGCCCCCCTCCCCTGGGAATAGGTCAGGGGTCTGAGATCGCCAGCTGCCTGGGCTGTCTTCAGCCAGGACCTGAGGGGTTTGTCTCTGTAGCAGTGGAGTTCATTCACTGCTATCCTTTGTGAAGAGTGGAAGCTGCCCGTTTCTCCCCTACCCTTCCTGACAGGAAACTAGCACTGGCTGAAATTTCTCCAGGGCTGACCTGCTTCTCGGTGTCCTGGTCCCATATTCAATATAAAAGTCCTATGAATCACCACAGTCTTCAGGAGTAACACGTCCTATTCCCAGAAAGTCAGGACCAGCCTGAAAGGACTTCATACCTTCCTGGGATTTGCTATTTTGACCATCCCCTATCTGTTTTCCTGTAATTACCTGCTGTGAAACTTACAAAACTAAAATGCCACTAGTGCTTATCTATGGGGCAACCAAAAAAGAGAAGGCCTTGAACCTGAGTCCCTCTGTACATGTGGGTTTCTATGAGGGGTGGGTAGGCACTGCCTGATGAGGGGGCAAGAAAGCTGAGAGCTGACAGGGAACCAGGCAGGGGCCGAGGAGCCTGCCCAGTGAGGAGGCCTGTGGGCGAGTCCCTGATTTGTGCCAGCCAGGAAGTTGTAGAAGGCAGGGAGCAGTTGCCATGCTTATATGATTCTTATAGGAGTGGTCCCTAAGATGAGTTGGAGAGGCCCTTTATCAAGGATCGGAGAGCTATCCAAACTCTCGGTCCACAGGGATAATGGAAGTGTAAAAGCATGTAACATCCCTGGCAGCTGTCCTTTATTGATGTTTTCTGTGTGCCCTGCCTTATCTCATACTCATGTTAAACCTGGGAGATGGTAGTTTTATCATCCCCATTTTACAGAAAAGGAAAACCAAAGGGCAACCATGTGGCTAGGAATGTCGCATCCGAGTGGCTTTTATGGAAGTGTGCTAGATGCCAGGCACCCTCCTAGATGCTTTCCCAAGTACCATCTTGAATCCTCAGAAGAGCTCTGTGGGGTAGGCTCTGTTATCCCTGCTTTATAGATAAGGCCCATAAGGTTCGCAGAAAGTGACCTGCCCAGGGTGTGAGTGCAAGTCTGTCTGTCAACCCCGCTGCAGCTTTCTGCAGCACAGAACTGGTCCAGCTCTTCAACTGATTAGAAGGCTGTTTAGGAACTAGCCACGGGTCCCTGTCACATCCCAGACCATCACAGATCTCCGTGCTGCTGCAGGGTGGCCACCTGCTCTTGTCTGGCTCTCCCACCATCTAATCCCTAAGCAAACCTGAGAGAGAGGAAGGAAAAGGGAACACATGGCCCAATAGGGAGCTTGGACCCAGGTCACCTGTACCTACCATGTTTACTTGCACAGTCTCCTCACCCTCTGCACTTATTCTGAGGGTGCATGAGCTTGGCCATTATAAACCAAGGAGATAAACTTATTTATTAGCTGCTGTGGGTCCTACTCTGTGCCTTTTCTGCTCACAAAATCTCTGTGAGGCAGAGAGCAATCCCTGTTCCACAGAAGCCGGAACGAGATAGAGAGGTCATGAATGCATCCAGCCACACAGCTAGTGGTAGTCAAGCCAGGATTCAACCCAAGGCTCCTGGCCTCCACAGCTCATGGGATTTCCTTCAAATCAGAGTGAATGGTTTAGCACTATCTTCTCTTGGTCCCTCACGAGTGAGTTCTCATGTCTGGTTGTTTAAAAGTGTGTGGCAGTGCCCGCTTCGCTCTCTCTCGGTCCTACTCCTGCCATGTAAGACACCTGCTCCTGCTTTGCATTCCGCTGTCAGTAAAACTCCCTGAGGCCTCCCAGAAGCAGACGCTGCCATGCTTCTTCCTGCACAGCCTGTGGAACTGTGAGCCAGTTAAACCCTTTTTCTCTATAAATTACCCAATCTCAGGTATTTCTTTATAGCAATGTGACAGTGGACAAATACACTTGTTTTTGATGACCTTGACAGTTTTGAGGAGTACTAGTCATGTATTTTGTAGATAACCCCTCAATTGGGATTTGTCCATTGTTTTTTCATGATAAGACTGGGGTTTTGGGTCATGGAGAGGAAGGTCACATCATGTCATTTCAACACATCATGTCAAGGGTACATACTATCAATATGTCACTGTTGACATTGACCTTGATCATCTGGTTGAGGTAGTGTGTCAGTTTTCCCACTGTAAAGTTACTTTTCCCCCTTCCCATACTGCATTCTTTGGAAAGAAGAGAACTATGTGCAGCCCACACTTAAGGAGTAGAGAGTTATGCAGTCTTCCTTGAAGGCTGGGTGTTTTGTTTTGTTTTGTTTTTAGATGCAGTCTTGCTCTGTGACCTAGGCTGGAGTGCAGTGGTGTGATCTCGGCTCACTGCAACCTCTGCCTCCCAGGTTCAAGTAATTCTCCTGCCTCAGCCTCCCGAGTAGCTGGGATTACAGGCGCCCGCCACCATGCCTGGCTAATTTTTTGTATTTTTAGTAGAGACGGAGTTTTACCATGTTGGCCAGGCTGGTCTCGAACTCCTGATCTCAAGTGATCCACCCACCTTGGCCTCCCCAAAGTGCTGGGATTAGAAACGTGAGCCACTGCGCCCAGCCAACGTTCATTCTTACACTTAATAAAAATGCACATATGGTGAAACCCCATCTCTACTAAAAACTACAAAAAACTAGCCGGGTGAGGTGGCAGGCACCTGTAGTCCCAGCTACTCGGGAGGCTGAGGCAGGAGAATGGCATAAACCCGGGAGGCAGAGCTTGCAGTGAGCTGAGATCCGGCCACTGCACTCCAGCCTGGGCGACAGAGCAAGACTCCGTCTCAAAAAAAAAAAAAAAAAAAGCACATATCAGACAGTCTGCTTGATGATTTATATTTTTTGTAGCTAAGGTCTTTTTTTTTGTTTTTTGTTTTTTTTTGAGGCGGAGTCTTGCTCTGTCGCAGGGGCTGGAGTGCAGTGGCCGGATCTCAGCTCACTGCAAGCTCCGTCTCCCGGGTTCCCGCCATTCTCCTGCCTCAGCCTCCCAAGTAGCTGGGACTACAGGCGCCCGCCACCTCGCCCGGCTAGTTTTTTGTATATTTAGTAGAGACGGGGTTTCACTGTGTTCGCCAGGATGGTCTCGATCTCCTGACCTTGTGATCCGCCCGTCTCGGCCTCCCAAAGTGCTGGGATTACAGGCTTGAGCCACCGCGCCCAGCCTGTAGCTAAGGTCTTGTCAGATCTGAGTAGAGCATCATGTTTTTTAATAATAACAAGAGCTAGCTAGCTTTTATTAAGGGCTTACTCTGTCCAGTGCTGTTCTAAGCATGTCACATACTGTATTAATTCACTTAATCCTCACAACTACCCTCTGAGGTGGCAACTGTTATTATCCCCATTTTGCAGATGAGGAAACAGAGCCCCAGGGAGTTCAGATAACATGCCCATATAGCTAGAGAGTGACAGAGCTGGGGGGAACCCTGGCGGTCTGGCTCTAGAGTCCATTAAATAGCAGCCACCCCTGCCCACCCTGGCCTGGCTAGGACTCAATGCCAGAAACACACCATTCTCTGATCTCCTGCAGGGTAACGGAGCTGCCATTATCCCAGGAGGCAAGGCTGTCCCAAGAGCACAGACCAATGGTAGGATTGGTTGCCAGCTTCTAGGTGTTGCTTCAAGGCTCCTTGCTGCTTCTATTATTATTCTAATAGTTCTGAGCTAGGCATGAGGTAATCTGAGCTTTTAGACCTTGGCCATTTCACTGAGGTTTGCTGTTAGGCTTCAGTTTTGTCATCTAAAACAGCACTGTCCTTCTAGAGTTGCTGTGAGGACAGGAGAGGAGTCTGCCAAGCACTTAGCAGGGGACTGGAGGGCAGAAAGCATTCAGTGATGGGGAGAAGAGGAAAACTCACAGAGCCTCGGTCCACGTGGCTCAGCTCTGTGCTGGAGCTGCGATGCAGTCAAAAGACCATGAAACAAAACGTGATTTCAAAATAACTCAAGTCTTTCACGTGCGTTTCTCACACACCAGTAAGTGAACATAGCCCTTCGGAAGACTGCACTTGATTCTCACGGTGGCCATTTGAGAGTCACAGTTCTTCTTGCACGTCCCCCTCTGTCTTCTCCCACACATGGCTCTCACTTGCTGCAGGGGCTCCCGGTCTGGCTCTCCGTTTCCATTTCCTCTGATTTTTATCTCACAGATGGCTGGCAGGGCGGGGATCCTTCCTTGGAGGGTGGGCTCCAGGAGGAACTGAGGAGAGGGTAACCAGGACCCTCATTAGGGACCACGGGGGTGGGAAAGGTTGGGAATTTGCCAGTCATTTTTATCCCATCACATGAATCATTCTTTCTGGCGAGGAGAAGGTGCCGGTGTTAGTACCACAAACTGTGGCTTAAAATGACAGAAATCTATTCTCTTACAATTCTGGAGGTTAGAAGTCAGAAATCAAGGTGGTGGCAGGGCCACACTCTCTCTAGAGCCTCTAGGAGAGGGTCCTTCTGAAAAAAGAAAAACTTCAGCTGAATTACATTTAAAGGAGTTTAATTGAGTTTGATTAAATGATTTGTGAATCAGGCAGCCCCCAAATCACAGCAGATTCACGGAGACCCCGGTGCAGCCACATGGTGGAAGAAGATTTACAGACAAAGGGAAATGATGTACAGAAATTGGAAGTGAGGCACAGAATGGCCAGATTGGTTATAGCTCAGTGTTTGTCTTATTTGAACGTAGTTTGAACACTAAGCAAAGTATGAATGGTTGAAGTATAGCCTGTGGGAATGGCCAAGAGTTAGTTATTGTTACAGGCACATACTCCTAAGTTAGGTTTTCAATTTTGTCTGACTATTAAGCTAGGTTACAGTTCATCCACAAGGACTCAAATATAGAAGTATAGAGTCCTTCTCAGGACATAGTTTGCTTTAACATTTCCTTGCCTCTTCTCAGCTTCTTATCATTTCTGGCATTCCTTGGTGTTTCTTGCCTTGTAGACCCATCATATTCATCTCTACTTCCATCTTTATGAGGTCTTTTCCCTGTGTATTTGTGTCCAAACTTTCCTCTTCTTATAGGGACACCAGTCATTGGATTAGGGACCACTCTAGTTGAGTATGACTTTATCCTAACTTGGTTACATCTGCAAAGACTCTATTCCCAAATAAGACCACATTCACAGGTTTGGGTGCCAGGATATACTCTTTTGGGGAACATAATTCAACCCAGGCTGTAACAGTGTCATATTATTCAGATTGATTCTGAGCTAGCCCATTCCCCGTCTAACATCTCCAAACCTGGTTCCCCTAAACCGTTGAGCTTGTCTGCAACTCTTATCCAAATTAAGCTGTGAGGAGAGCTGCCCTGCTGACCAATGACAGGGCCTCCCTTCTGGCTCCAGGCTCTGCACTGAAGTGCAGTGGCCCAACCAGGTACTTGCCCAGTGCCGTGGGGGAAGCCAAGGAGGGCATAGCCAGTAGGAAATATATTCTCCTCAAGTGATCACTTTTCAGTTTAAAAAAAAAAAGGTAATTAAGGGCTGGGCACAGTGGCTCACACCTGTAATCCCAGCACTTTGGGAGGCCGAGGTAGGCGGATTACAAGGTCAGGAGATTGAGACCATCCTGGCTAACACGGTGAAACCCCATCTCTATTTTAAAAAATACGAAAAAATTAGCTGGGCATGGTCACAGGCGCCAGTAGTCCCAGCTACTCAGGAGGCTGAGGCAGGAGAATGGCGTGAACTCGGGAGGTGGAGGTTTCAGTGAGCTGAGATCACGCCACTGCACTCCAGCCTGGGTAACAGAGCAAGACTCTGTCTCAAAAAAAAAAAAAAAAAGGTAATTGATATGTTTAAAGGTATATGTCAACTTAATGTTTTATTAAGATTATGGCCGGGCGCGGTGGCTCAAGCCTGTAATCCCAGCACTTTGGGAGGCCGAGACGGGCGGATCACGAGGTCAGGAGATCGAGACCATCCTGCCTAACACGGTGAAACCCCGTCTCTACTAAAAAAATATAAAAAATTAGCCGGGCGAGGTGGCGGGCGCCTGTAGTCCCAGCTACTCGGGAGGCTGAGGCAGGAGAATGGCGGGAACCCGGGAGGCGGAGCTTGCAGTGAGCTGAGATCCGGCCACAGCACTCTAGCCTGGGCGACAGAGCGAGACTCCGTCTCAAAAAAAAAAAAAAAAAAAAAAAAAGATTATGAAGGAAATTTTTTCTTCTATGAAGAATCAATGTGAAGTTATGGTTAAAATATCAATCGCTATGTCATATTAGGAGATAAAAGAGGAACTATTCAGTAACTGAAGCTAGGAAAACATCCATATGGAGAAGAATGAAACCAGGCAATGTCAAAGCATGTCTTCATTGTTTATCTTGGTAGAAAAGATAGAGGACTGTCTTTCTTGGAATAAAGAAGGGAAGAGGCCAGGCATGGTGGCTCGTAACTGTAATTCTAACATTCTTGGAGGCCAAGGCGGAAGGATCACTTGGGGCCAGAAGTCTGAGACTAGTCTGGCAACAAAGCAGACCCCGTCTCTCCAAAAAAAAGTTTTAAATTGGCTGGGCATGGTGGCATGTGCCTGTAGTCCCAGCTACTCAGGAGACAGAAGGATTGCTTGAGCCCAGGAGTTCCAGGCTGCAGTGAGCTATGATTGAGCCACTGCAATGAAGCCTGAGTAAGAGAACAAGACCTGTCGCTTAAAAAAATTTAAAAAGAAAGGAAGAATTCTTAAATTAGGTACAAAAAAGTACCAACCAAAAAGAGAACAGACATACACATTATATTATTATTATTGACTATATTAACTATATTATAAAATTGAATATTCACATTCTCTTTTTTTTTTTTTTTTTTTTGAGACGGAGTCTTGCTCTGCCGCCCAGGCTGGAGTGCAGTGGCCGGGTCTCAGCTCACTGCAAGCTCCGCCTCCTGGGTTTACGCCATTCTCCTGCCTCAGCCTCCCAAGCAGCTGGGACTACAGGCGCCCGCCATGTCGCCCGGCTAGTTTTTTTTGTATTTTTTAGTAGAGACGGGGTTTCACCATGTTAGCCAGGATGGTCTCGATCTCCTGACCTCGTGATCCGCCCGTCTCGGCCTCCCAAAGTGCTGGGATTACAGGCTTGAGCCACCGCGCCCGGCCGGGAATATTCACATTCTCTGTGACTCAATGTGTGCATCAAGATGTATCTATTGGAATACCCTTAGGAGCTCTGTAGATATCAGCAAAAACAAACCAAAACAAACCAGAAACATCCCAGATGTCCACTGACAGGTGAATGAATAAACAAACTGATATATTCACACTGTAGAATATTACACAATTAAAGCCATGAACTACAACTACATGCAACACTGTTCTTACAATGTAATTATATATAACTACCTACAACATAATACCTTTCTATCAAGTGTCCTTCATTTATTTATTTATTTTTTCTTTTTTTTTTTTTTGAGACAGAGTCTCGCTCTGTCACCCAGGCTGGAGTGCAGTGGCCGGATCTCAGCTCACTGCAAGCTCCGCCTCCCGGGTTCACGCCATTCTCCTGCCTCAGCCTCCCGAGTAGCTGGGACTACAGGCGCCCGCCATGTCGCCCGGCTAGTTTTTTTTGTATTTTTTAGTAGAGACGGGGTTTCACCATGTTAGCCAGGATGGTCTCGATCTCCTGACCTCGTGATCCGCCCGTCTCGGCCTCCCAAAGTGCTGGGATTACAGGCTTGAGCCACCGCGCCCGCCGGGAATATTCACATTCTCTGTGACTCAATGTGTGCATCAAGATGTATCTATTGGAATACCCTTAGGAGCTCTGTAGATATCAGCAAAAACAAACCAAAACAAACCAGAAACATCCCAGATGTCCACTGACAGGTGAATGAATAAACAAACTGATATATTCACACTGTAGAATATTACACAATTAAAGCCATGAACTACAACTACATGCAACACTGTTCTTACAATGTAATTATATATAAACTACCTACAACATAATACCTTTCTATCAAGTGTCCTTCATTTATTTATTTATTTTTTCTTTTTTTTTTTTTTGAGACAGAGTCTCGCTCTGTCACCCAGGCTGGAGTGCAGTGGCCGGATCTCAGCTCACTGCAAGCTCCGCCTCCCGGGTTCACGCCATTCTCCTGCCTCAGCCTCCCGAGTAGCTGGGACTACAGGCTCCCGCCACCTCGCCCGGCTAGTTTTTTTTGTATTTTTTAGTAGAGACGGGGTTTCACCGTGTTAGCCAGGATGGTCTCGATCTCCTGATCTCGTGATCCGCCCGTCTCGGCCTCCCAAAGTGCTGGGATTACAGGCTTGAGCCACTGCGCCCGGCCCATTTATTTGTTTTTTGAGGCAGGGTCTCACTCTGTCACCCAGGCTGGAGTGAAGTGATACAACCTGGGCTCACTGCAACCTCCACCTCCCTGGCTCAAGTGATCCTCCTGCCTCAGCCTTCTGAGTAGCTGGGACAGCAGGCACATGCCACCATGCCTGGCTAATTTTTGTATTTTTTTTTTTTTGTAGAGATGGGGTCTTGCCATGTTGCCCAGGCTGCTCTCTAACTCCTGGGCTCAAGCAATCTTCCCACCTTGGCGCCCAAAAGTGCTGGAATTATAGGTGTGACCTTCTGTGGCTGGCCTTCTATCAAGTTTGAAAACAACTAAAACTAAACATTTATTAAGCATTACATTAATCAAATATAATTTAACATTAATTAAACATTAATTAAGGATAACACTACTTTTTAAAGGAAGAAAATTATTAGGACAAAATCGAAGTAAAGGGGTAAAGGGAAGCACACAGGTAAATGTAAGTTATTGTTGACATTTTAGGCCAAGTGCAGTGGCTCATGCCTGCAATCCCAGAATTTGAGAGGCCAAGGCTGGTAGATTACTTGAGGCCGGGATTTTGAGACCAGCCCAGGCAACATAGAGGAGATCCTCCGCTTGCAGAAAAGGGTTAGTGTCCAGCTAGCAGAGAAACACTTGGCCAGGTACTTAACAGGTACTTAACAGGTTCTCCCTGATGTTAGTGGAGGCTCTCCCCAACATACATGCCCACTCAGCCAGGGGAGAAGGCAGCAGGAAGGAGGCCCCCTGAGTATTGTGACTACAGAGATAGCCTGCCCCTGCAACCACACCCACACACTGAGGTTTCACCAGGGCGTAGGGGAGTGGTGGTTAAAAGATAAGAGAACAGGCAGCTATTATTATCTCCAAGTGTTGCTCCAAAATAAGAGCTCTGAAAGTGAACGTGAGGTCCCATTTCCATCTGTCCCCTACGCCATTCTACTCCTAGGTATAAGTTGCTTACCAAGATGAATAATGAGCGTTCTTTGCAGCTTGTAAAATACTTTTTTAAAACATCGTCACATTTGGTCCTCTTTTAAAAAACCTAGTGGGGGTGGTTATCATGGTTACCTTTATTTTGCTAGACGAAAAAACCGAGGCTTGGAGAGGCTCAGTGACTTGTCTAAGGTCATAGACTTGGAGGCAGAGCTGAGAGGAAGGTTTCTGACTCCCTCTTATGCCATGTTCCTAGAGGGAGTGCTTAAAAACATGCTGTCTCAGCAGGAAGCAGCCACTACCCAAAAGCAGAATGAGAGGAAAGGAACAAGGGCCACATCTGGTCCTCACCAGCCAGTGGAGAAACGGTGGTATTGGAAGGAGATATTTAGAGAGTGGCCGTCCTGTCACCTGATCCAAAGGCCGGGACTGAAGGAGCTATGTCCTAGAGCAGCAGAGCTCTGTTAATTTGTTGTCTGTGCCTTCTGTACAATATCCCTTGGTGCCCCTAGATATGCTGCTTTCTCCAGTGAGTCTAGGGAAGGAACTCCGAGGGATCATTAAACTGTCATTAAACATCATTAAACAAACAAACAAACATTTAAAAGGGATACTTCAAAGGTTGATGCTCTAGTTGTTTTTAATCAAGTAGAGACTGCTCATTGTAAAAGTAATTTGGGATAATATAGTCAAATAAAAAGTAGGAAAAAGAGTCACACCACCCAGGGATAATCACTTGTCCATCACCAACTTATCCCTGGCAGGGAATCTGCAGACAACATAGCACTGTTACCTCCCTTTGAGGCCTCAAGTAAGTTCTAACAGAAAAAGGCTATTTTCGCTTAGGATGTAGAAAGCTGCAGAATAAAGAACAGAACTCCCATCCAAACAGTGAGAAAGAGATGTGTAATCTACAAATCATACCTTTTCTTGAACCCATCAGAGAGCTGAGGTCACAAGGCAATGAAATGAACTGAATTCCAAAGAGTAACTATCCACCTTGAGAAGAAATAGGGAACAGGGGCTATTTTACCTTTGTGTAGGACTGGCTACATCATTTACAGATTTACAGGACCCAGTGAAAAATATGGGGAGCTTCTGAGCACGGGGTACTGTGTGACTGCACAGCTCGGATACCATGAGGTGGGTCCTGTCTTTGGCAGAGAACAGAAGGAAGTGGCCACCATCAGTGCTGGTAAAAAGGAAGGAACTCAAATGTTTTGGATTCCCAAAGGCTGAGTATGAACTAACATATCTATCTATCTATCTATCTATCTATCTATCTATCTATCTATCTATCTATTTATCTTTGAGACGGAGTCTTGCTCTGTCACCCAGGCTGGAGTGCAGTGGTGCAATCTTGGCTCACTGCAACCTCCTCCTCCCAGGTTCAAGTGATTCTCGTGCCTCAGCCTCCCAAGTAGCTGGGATTACAGGTGTGTACCACCATGCCTGGCTAATTTTTTTTTTTTAGATGGAGTCTCACTCTGTCACCTAGGCTAGAGTGCAGTGGCACGATCTCAGCTCACTGCAACCTCTGCCTCCCAGGTTCAAGTGATTCTCCTGCCTCAGCCTCCCAAGTAACTGGGATTACAGGCCTGTGCCACCATGCCTGGCTGATTTTTGTATTTTTAGTAGAGACGGGGTTTCTTGGCCAGGCTGGTCTCAAACTCCTGACCTCAAGTGATCTGCCTGCGTCAGCCTCCCAAGGTGCCGGGATTACAGGTGTGAGCCACTGTACCTGGCGCGTATCAGTCTAGAATGACTGGGAGCCCCAGACAGAAGGGGAGTTTGTCACTACAAGCCCTTTTCCATGGGCCTCCACTAGGTGCTCACAAGAAATAATGGGGATAGGGCAAGAGCCCCATGCTTGATGGTGCAGGTATTCAAGATGATGCAGGCAGCCCTACACCAGGGTGTAGCCAAGAAGTGGATGGGGACTCACTTCCAAAGACTCCACTTTCATCAAGTAAAAGCATCAAACTAGAATGGCAGCACTTTCCACCCCAGAGCCACAGGTGTAGAAGCAGAGTCTGGCTGCCTTTGGGAAACAGTAGGAAACTCTCATTCTACATTGGCGAGGGCAAAGATCCACTGCTTCTGGGATAAGAGTCAAAGCAAAAGCCAACTTCCCCTGGGAAAACAGGGGTAGGAAAACCTTCTGGACCTAGGACTCTGCACCAATATACAGTGGAGACGTGTGAGGCTGGAGGAGGGGCTCTTGCTATGTTGCTCAGGCTGGTCTTGAACTCCTGGCCTCAAGCAATCCTCACACCTCAGCCTCCCAAAGTGCTGGAATTATAGGCATGAACCACGATGCCTGGCTGGAGGGGCTCTTTTACACCCAAGACCCAGCACAGATTCCAGGACAGAGTTTGGTTGCCATGGGGATGGGAAAGGAGCAGAAACTCTGAGAAGGCCCCAACCACAGGGCTCAGGCTCACAGCCTCTGCCTAAGACTGAGCCTGGACCAAGAGAACCAACAATGCCCTTAGACCCTACCATGAGCCTAACATTGAGTAACAAAATAACAGCAATCTATATTAGTCAAAACTTAACTGGGAGTGGTGGTGCGCACCTGTAATCCCAGCTGCTGGCGAGGCTGAGGCATGAGAATCACTTGAGCCCAGGAGGCAGAGGTTGCAGTGAGTGAGATCATGCCACTGCGCTCCAGCCTGGGTGACAGAGTGAAATTGTGTTTCAAAACACAAACAAACAAACATATTGGCTGTATTAGCAAGCTTTTGCTGGACTGGGCTATGGAAACCACCAAGCCCAGAAGCTCCACGGCTTATGAAAACAAAGGTGTGCTTCTTTGTGGTATCACATGGCCTTCATGAGTGGGTTTGTTCATTTTAGGATTCAAGTTCAAGGAACAGCCCCCCTATCTGAAAGAGAGAAAAAGGGGCATCAGAACCACATGAACACTCTTTTTTTTTTTCTTGAGACGAGGCAGAGTCTCATTCTGTTGCCCAGGCTGGAGTGCAATGGCGCGATCTCGGCTCACTGCAACCTCTGCCTCCCTGGTTCAAGAGATGATTCTCCTAATCCCAGCACTTTGGGAGGCCGAGATGGGCGGATCACGAGATCAGGAGATCGAGACCATCCTGGCTAACACGGTGAAACCCCGTCTCTACTAAAAAATACAAAAAAATTAGCCCGGCGAGGTGGCGGGCGCCTGTAGTCCCAGCTACTCGGGAGGCTGAGGCAGGAGAATGGCGTGAACCCGGGAGGCGGAGCTTGCAGTGAGCTGAGATCTGGCCACAGCACTCCAGTCTGGGCGGCAGAGCGAGACTCCGTCTCAAAAAAAAAAAAAAAAAAAGAGAGATTCTCCTGCCTCAGCTTCCCAAGTAGCTGGGATGACAGGTGCCTGCCACCATCCCCGGCTAATTTTTGTATTTTTTTAAGTAGAGACAGGGTTTCATCATGCTGGCCAGGCTAGTCTCAAACTCCTGACCTCAGGCGATCCACCCACCTCAGCCTCTCAAAGTGCTGGCATTACAGGCGTGAGCCACCGCGCCCGGCCCACATGAAGACTCTTAAAACTTCTCAGAAGTGGCCTATATTGCTTCTACTCACATTTCATTGGCTAAAGCAAGTCACTCGCCAAGCCTGACGTCAGCAGGGTGGGAAAGTGTAAGCATCTTGCAGAGAGGAGCAGCAAATAACTGAGGATAATGATAAAGTCTACCTCCTGAGCATTTAAGAAGCCTTAACTGTAGCATCAAAACATTTTTCCTGGAACTAAAAATATGATTTTCTGATTAAAAACTCAGTAGATGTATTCAAAGAGCTCATGGGCAAAGTGGTGATAAAAGAAAAACTTCAGCTGAATTAAATTTAAAGGAGTTTAATTGGGCAAGGAACCATTTGTAAATCAGGCAGCCCCCAGAATCACAGCTGATTCAGAGAGACCCCCAGGGTGCCTCGTGGTCAGAACAAATTTTTAGACAAAAAGGGTAAAGTGAAGAGGCCGGGCGCGGTGGCTCACGCCTGTAATCCCAGCACTTTGGGAGGCCGAGGTGGGTGGATCACGAGGTCAGGAGATCGAGACCATCCTGGCTAACACAGTGAAACCCCATCTCTACTAAAGATAAAAAAAAATTAGCCAGGCATGGTAGCGGGTGCCTGTAGTCCCAGCTACTCGGGAGGCTGAGGCAGGAGAATGGCGTGAACCTGGGAAGGCAGTGAGCTGAGATCATGCCACAGCACTCTAGCCTGGGTGAAAGAGCAAGGCTCCGTCTCAAAAATAAAATAAAATAAAATAAAAAGGGTAAAGTGACGTACAGGAATCAGAAGTGAGGTACAGAAACAGCGAGATTGGTTACAGCTCTGCCTTTGCCTTATTTGAAGGTAGTTTGAACATTCAGCAGTTTGAGTGGTTGAAGTATGACCAATGGGATTCAGCAGTCTATGAGTGGATGAGGTATGACCAATGGGATTGGCCAACACTCAGTTATTGTTACTGGGACATCTATTTTGTCTGACTATTAAGCTAGGTTACAGTTCATCCACAAAGACTTAAATACAGGAGTACAGAGTCCTTCTCAGGCCATATTTAGTTTGCTTTAACAAAGAAATATTAATTAGTAGCCTGGAAGATCAAATGGAAGAAAATCTCAAATCATAGCACAGAACTACAAAAAGGTGAGGGAATATAATCACTATATTATTATCAAAACTTACATATATTAATATAGTTAATTTATACTAACACCTATGAGTTAGCTATTATTACTCACTAACCCATGTCACAGCTGAGAAAACTGAGGCTCAGAGGGGTAAGGAACAATCCCAGGGTTGCACAGCTGGTGTTCAGACCCAGGTAGTCGGGCTTCTGTGACTGTGCTGTTAAGTGCTGGTTTGTTGTTGTTGTTTTAAATTTAACTTAATTTTATTTTAAGTTTCAGGATACATGTGAAGGATGTGTAGGGTTGTTACATAGGTAAACATGGGCCGTGGTGGTTTGCTGTGCTGTTGTTAATCATATATTTTTGCTTCTTAATGCCCATGCAATTTTGCCATGATAAAAGACTTGCAGGATTGATCCAGGAGACCTAATTTAAGAAACAGAAATTCGGCCGGGCGCGGTGGCTCAAGCCTGTAATCCCAGCACTTTGGGAGGCCGAGACGGGCGGATCATGAGGTCAGGAGATCGAGACCATCCTGGCTAACACAGTGAAACCCCATCTCTACTAAAAATACAAAAAACTAGCCGGGCGAGGTGGTGGGCGCCTGTAATCCCAGCTACTCGGGAGGCTGAGGCAGGAGAATGGCGTAAACCCGGGAGGCGGAGCTTGCAGGGAGCTGAGATCCGGCCACTGCACTCCAGCCTGGGCGACAGAGCGAGACTCCATCTCAAAAAAAAAAAAAAAAAATTCAAGAAGGAGAAAAGGAATTGTTGAAGGAAGTAGAGGAATTAAATAAACGATGAAGTTGAGGTGGGAGGAACACCTGAATCGGAGGTCAAGCCTGCAGTGAGCTGTGATCATGCCACTGCACTCCAGCTTGGGCAACAGAGTGAGACTCTGTCAAAACAAAGAAAGAGAGACAGAGAAAGAGAAAGAGAAAATGCTTCTGTGATTAGAAAAGACTTGTGATTTAAAAGGGCTCATTGAATTCCAGCCTGGATTGAGAAAAAAAGCACACATCTAGAAATATCCTGTAAAAAGCCCTCAACTCCCAGGATAAAGAGAAATTTCTATAAGTTTCCAGGCAAAATGAACAAATGACTTATAAAGGAGTATCAGACCTTTCTCAGGCTTTTCATCTACAACAATGGAAGCTAGAAGATTGCAGAATAAAATCTAATGACAATGAGAGTAAAAAGACCTTGGAATATTAGCCAGGTGTGATGGTAAGCACCTGTAGTCCCAGGTACTCGGGAGGCTGAGGCAGGAGGATCGCTTGAATACAGCAGGCAGAGGTTGCAGAGAGATCACGCCACTGCACTCCAGCCTGGTGACACAGCGAGACTCCGTCTCAAAAAAAAAAAAAAAAAAAAAGAAGACCTTGGCCTGAGGATCTGGATCTGACACCCAGGCTGACAGGCCTTACCTATCAGGGTGAGAGAATGTTTTCTGTGGATATGATATGGGTCAGAGAGTACCGCACCCACACACTCTACTTGGGGAATTTATTCAAGAAGAGCCTCGGTCCAAGCAGCACGTGAATCAATCCCAAAGGTAGTATGTGCTTAAAAAATAATAAAGGCCGGGTGCAGTGGCTCACACCTGTAATCCTGTCACTTTGGGAGGCTGAGGTGGATTGCCTGAGTTCAGGAGTTCGAGACCAGCCTGAGCAACACAATGAACCGTCTCTACTAAAATACAAAAGAAATTAGCTGGGTGTTTCAGTGTGCGCCTCTAATCCCAGCTACTTGGGAGGTTGAGGCAGGAGAATCACTTGAACCCGGGAGGTGGAGGTTGCAGTGAGCCAAGATCGCACCATTGTGCTGCCGCCTGGGTGACAGAGCAAGACTCCATCTCAAAAATAAATAAAAATAAATAAATAAACCAAATGAATCAAAGCAAAAATCTCAGCATAGTGAAATATGATAAAAAGAAGAAACAATAATAGTGAGACATAAGCCTAATACATATCTATTTACCTAAATTTAAATGAATACTGATAGAGCAACTAGGAAATTATTCTATAAATTTGGTTTTATGATTGTGGTGGGAGATTTAAAAACACTCCTTTTAATCAAATCTAAATAGACCCAAAAAATAGTGAAATCATAAAGAAATGAAATATTTCATTAACAGACCCAATTATAGTGTTAACTCAATTATAGTAAGTGTAAATATTAATGTTTACAATGATAATAAAGGTTACAATGATAGGAAATGTACTCTATGTGTGGCAGAGGCACCTGGCAGCCTTAACTTAAGCGTACCCTGAGAATGACTACAGTCTAAGAAGAAACTGTTTTTGGAGTTACAACCTGAGGAATCTGGGAGTGGCCAACCTGGAGATTCACTCCCTGTGGTTTGAAGGACATCTGAGCTCCTGGCCCATCCTGTGGAATGCAGGCCACATAGGGGATCTAGGCATTTTGTTTTGGGTTAAACGGAGGCTGCTAGGTGCATTCTTTTCACAAAGGGTAGCAGTCTTCCTGCAACCCACTGCCACTGGACTGTCCATATTTGTAAGTGCCCCCAGTAAACTCTTTGTCTCGTTCGCGCTCTCTGGATCTCTTTTTGGCCCCTCAGACACGGTGCCTTTCCTACTAGAGTCCGTCGGGGTCTGGCACAACACCCTATAAATAGAGAGAGTGAGAATAAGGCTGCTCTCCTGCGTAGAAAGAGATCCCACCATCTCAGGAACACCAAATGCTCCTCTCAGGGAACTTTCTTCTGTTCACTGACCTTTAAATCAAGATGAGAAATGACTCCTTTGGTTTGAGGTTTTGTTCTCTGTTCAGAGATCTCTCAGAGAAGTCTTTATTTTAAACTATGGCCATCACCTTCCCTTCAACAGAAGCCTGCTTGTTGAATTCTATCCTGAGAAGAGATTTGATAAGGGATAAATGAGGAGAGTATAAATTCAAGGGAAGGGTACCTAAGGGAGTGAGAGAGGTGGGGAAAAGACCCTAAAGCTATTAAAAAGGGTAGTTCTGACCCACCTCAAGCCCAGCTTGCCTGCCTCCCAGGCTGGGGTACATACTCCCGGCCCTTCTCTCTCTGCTCCCATTTCTTCCTGTTCTTCCCTATCTCTTCGTGCCTACATTTCAATTGTTAAGTTAATGGGGGATGGGACAAAGCATTTCTTGTTCCTTCAACCTAATTCCTGAGAGAAGCAGCTGCTACTTAAGGAATTTCTCAAGCTCAGAGCATAATTAAGTACGACTTTTAGCCCTGAAAAAAAAAAAATCTGAATTTCAATTTGGGAGCTCCTGAGCGAGCAGTCTCCTTGACATTTGAAAGCTCAAACCTTATCTGGAGCAGCCCTTTGGAGGCTGACAGACCTTGTTGAACTTGAACCATTTCAGAACCCACCATAGGGTTATTTTTCATTCCTGTTTCAATTACACAGCAGCAGAAGATTCCATTAGAATGTGAGGGCTTTTTTTCATTAATCCGTAGAAGCTTAAGTGACCATATTTTACAGAGAATACCGTAAACTAAATATTGCACTGGATCTCTTTCTTATGTTAGTTTTCTCTTGCTATTATTAAAATGCAAGGAACATCAGAATCCAGAAGGCTTAGGGTTCACTCAGGTGTCAAAACCTCCACAAGCGTCTCGTCCCACTGATTCTCTGCTCTGCTGTGACCTTTGAGAGCCTCGATTTTTCCCCAGCTGTATCTGTTTCTAGCCTCTTCCCCTAGCGCATTTGTGTATGTATTACAAGAATAATCTCACTGTGGATGTCAGTATTTTTCCATTATAACAATTGCTCCACTTGGGTGCATTTACACAGACATACCATTTTTAAAGTACAAAAGCATTGTGTCAGATATCTTGTACACATTTTTCTCTATCTTCATGCAAACATGTAAACTTAGTATTATTATTCCCATTTCTCAGATGATGTTCTGGTTATCTATTGTATCTGTATGTACCATCTTTTGTTTATCCGTTCATCTGTTGATAGATATTTGGGTTTGAGAAAGAAAACAACATTTTTGCCGGGCGTGGTGGCTCACACCTGTAATCCCAGCACTTTGGGAGGCTGAGGCGGGCAGATCACCTGAGGTCAGGTGTTCGAGACCAGCCTGGCCAACATGGTGAAACCCCATCTCTACTAAAAATACAAAAATTAGGCAGGTGTGGTGGTGCATGCCTGTAATCCCAGCCGCTTGGGAGGCCGAGGCAGGAGCATTGCTTGAATCCAGGAGGTAGAAGTTGCCGTGAGCCACTGCCCTCTAGCCTGGGCAACAGAACAAGGCTCTGTCTCAAAAAAAAAAAAAAAAGAAAGAAAAGAAAACATTTTTATATGAGGAATGTGAGCCCCCTTTAACTACCAGGCCCAGAGAGCACTGAAATGTGACAGTGTGTGACAGCAATCATTCTCACTCCCCGCTTAGGCCAAATAATTACCTCTTGAAGCCACTTACCATGCAGGTTCTAGACTAACTGATGCCAAGTAGCCATAAAATGCCCCATGCTAAACACCATAACTCATACTCTATGTTTCAACTACTCATAGGCAATTGATCAATGTTGTTTCTGCAAACCAGTGAGAATTCCTGTCAAACAATTTTGTATCAGCCCATTTCTTACTCTCTTTTGCCTTTAAAAACCTGCTTGTAACCAATGTGGAATGGACTACTCCCCAAAGCAACTTGGAAGCCAGCTACCCTCAACCTTGGCCCAGATAAACTGTCTACATTCATTTTGCCTCAGATTCTTTAGGTCAACGTTTTGTTTCCATCTCTTGGCTATTGCAAATAATTCTGCTATGAACATGGATGTACATTCAAGTCCGTGCTTTTAATTCTTTTGGATATATACCTAGAAGTAGAATTGCTGGATCCTAACAGTAATTCTGTCTAATTTTTTGAGGACCACCATGCTCTTTTCCATGGTAGCTGGACCATTTGACATTCCCACCAACAATGCTCAAGGATTCCAACTTCTCTGCATCCTTGCCATCCTAGTGGGTATGATGTGGTATCATCTGCTGCTGTTGAATGGTAAGTACCTAAGAGAAAAAGCAGCCCCCAATGTGAGGCTCACCTCCCTGGGCTTCCCTTCTCCCTGGGATCTTGGCCCATCAAGTCCTCATTGCCTTTGGTAGTTCCCTAGTACATTCACACCTATTTCAAGAACACTTTGTCCAGTTTAGAGTTGTACTCACTAGGAGTTTGGTTGAAACAAGCCATTGCTACCCCTTCCACACCTTCTGGAAAACAAATTAACGCTCTAACTCCTTGCATCATGGGGTTCTAAGAAACCTGTAAGGTCATTTTCTTGTGTGTGTGGTTTTTTGGTTGTTGTTGTTGCTTGTTGTTTGTTTTACATAGAGATGGGTCTGTTTCCCAGGCTGGTCTCAAACTCCTGGGCTCCAGTGATTCTCCTGCCTTGGTCTCCCAAAGTGCTGGGATTACAGGCATGAGCCACCATGCCTGGCCCTATATGGTCATTTATATGTGGTAATCATTAATGCTTTTGCCAAATATCCATTTTAGTTTTAACCCCTTCTGGGCATATGTCAGGATTGTATTTCTTGGTGTCCTTGTGATAGGGTAGAGCCACAAAGCGAGTCCTGGCCGGTGATTTTCTTTGACAGATGATGCTGGAGCAGCAGTGTAACTGAAATGTGTGCCAGTTGCTCACTACCTGCAGGGTCCAATTCACAAGAGTGAGGTCCGGTCTAAAGAAAGTGACTTTATTCCAATGTTTAGCTTAGGGGAAGTACAGGCTCCTGCCTTAAAGGGTACTGCTTCACTTTTGGGGCAGAAAGCAGGGAATTTTAAAGGGGATTTGGCATGAATGGCATGCATGGGAGGGAATGAGCAGGTGCAGGGTCTATGTGACTCACTTTGGTGCCTTATGTACCAGGTGGTCAAGCTGCTGCCACTGCAAGTTGTAAAGGGGCCATTGCCTCAAGATCCCCTCCGGGTAGGAGACAGTTCCCTCGCGGGCGTACTTTAGGTTGTAAATTGACTGTTGTCTCTCAGATGATCTCTTGATGGAAGAGAGCTCCCACTCTGGAGCTTCTAAGTCAGCACACAGGTAAGCTTGCTGTGAAGGGAGTGTCTTCAGGTCTGTGTCCTTCTGCACCCTCAGGGAAATCCATTTACCTTTTGTAGCTCCTGGAGGCTGCCACATTCCCTGGCTCATAGTCCCTTCCTTCTTCAAAGCCAGCCATGGCTGGTTGAGCCTTCCTCATATCACATCACCCTGACACCCACTCTTGTTAACAAAAGACCATGAGGTCCACAGAGAAAGGAAAGGAGAAGACTTTATTTTCAGAGGGAGAAGCAATCGTGGATTGAGGAACACAGCTTCCAGGGACAACGGAAGGTACATGCCCTGCAGAAGGAAGGGGGAGCTTGTGTATGTGTCTTACAGGGCCAGCCTTAAATGCATATTGAGCAGGGTTGGGGACATTCTATGAATATTCATGAGGGATGGCTGGCACATACACAGTGGGTAAACGTCTCTAACATACATTCTGTTCACTTTGGGATGGGGTTTTAGGCATTAAAATGAGGTAGAATTTGGCTCTTGATCTCAAAAGGTAAACTGTAGGGCACAAAGACAGTTTGTGCACAGTCTCTATAAGCTAAATGGCTACAACTGGCTTGAGGTCTGCAGCCATTTGTCAATAAAGAAAGTTTGTAAGACCAGTCCTCTGTCAAATCAGAGTTGTGATGGGGAGGGTGGGGAGACTGGGGACTGGGTATGCAGGAGGCGGGTGGGGGGGTTGGGTCGGCTAGAATCTTGGGGTCATTTGGGAAATTTTCCAGCTGTAGTTGTTTGGGCAATGCTTTTCAGGAGCTGGTTTCTGCTTAATTACAGGAAATAAACCTTATGGCCGTTATCGACACTGGGATTTGTGACTAATCCCCCATCCTGCTGGCCATGAGATTCTGTTTTTGGTGTGTCTCATTTTAGCCACAAGGAGTCTACTTTGTCTGTTTGTTGGGGGTATATTGTAACACTCTTTTGCCTCCCTCTTCCACATTTAAGGATCTGTTAGGAATGCAAAATGCTCATTCCCTGGTGCCATAAAGAAATAGCACTTGAACATAAATTTAATTCTCTCAGCAAGGCAATTTTTACTTTCTGCAGAAAGGGTACACTCGCCAGCCATCTTGCCATGAGATTACACCGAACAAAGGAAAAGCAGACATATTTATCCCTTATGCATTTGGGTCATCCTTACTGCTGTGTCCTGCATCCATTGGCTGGAGCCAAACCTCATAGTCTAAACTGTTACCTGATTTGCTAACAACCTAAAACTTTCTTAAATAGGTAAAGGCAAGGGAGAACAAAGGAAAGGAGGAAGTTGCTTACAAAAGATTTAAAGAAGCAATAACATTTCCAAATAAGGCAGGGGCATAGACTGTGAGCTGGAATGTGCCTGTGAGCATGTCCAACAGCTATATGGGATATATAACTTAACAAAGAGCTATTAGCACAAATCAAGGAGGTTTAAAGAAAGTTAGTCTTTAAAATAAACTATTCTTTCTTTTTTTTTTTTGAGACAGAGTCTCGCTCTGTTGCCCAGGTTGGAGTGCAGGTGATGCGATCTCAGCTCACTGCAAGCTCCACCTCCCAGGTTCACGCCATTCTCCTGCCTCAGCCTCCTGAGTAGCTGGGACTACAGGCGCCCGCCACTACAGGCGCCCGCCACTACGCCCTGCTAATTTTTTGTATATATATATATTTTTTTTTGGTAGAGACGGGGGTTTCACTGTGTTGGCCAGGATGGTCTTGATCACCTGACCTCGTGATCCGCCCACCTCGGCCTCCCAAAGTGCTGGGATTACAGACGTGAGCCGCTGCGCCTGGCCTGAAAGAAACTATTATTTCTAACACTTATGATTTATTTTTTAACAAGAAGGGAAACTTTGAAGAGGAAACTTTTTACTTTCTACAGATCTTATGATTACATTGGGCCCACCTGCATAATCTAGGGTGCCCTTTCTATTTTAAGGTCAGGGGATTGGCAACCTTAATTCCCCTTTGCTATGTACTGTAACATATTTTCAGGTTTTGAGGATTAGGACTTGGGCATCTTTGGGGGCCCATTATTCTACCTACCAGGGTCACTCAGCTTGGCCTGTGGTAGGAGATGGTGGTAATAACGATGATAGTAGTGGTGGTGAGGCTCATAGTCCTGATGAGTCTTGCTTGAAGCTATAGGCTAGTACCTTCCTGATTTTTATATAGTGGGTGTCCTACATTTTCCAACCTTCCAGAATTACCCTTTACTTAATTAATCAAAGAAAAGAACATGTTCTGCAGCCAGAGGAATTCTAGCCCCTTTCCAAATTGTCAAGAATTCCTGGAAGCACATCCACCCTCACAGTCACCGGTCTCCTCCCGCTTTGCTGCTCCCAGCTTCTCCTGGATCTTTCTGGCTCCTCCATCATAGGCTCTGCACACCTTCCACTGAAGTTTTTCCTCCCAAACAGGGACGCTCCCATCATTCTGGAGACAAGGCTACCTGGAGAGAACCAGGTTAGAAGGTTTGATTAACTCCACCGAAGGCCTGAAGATCCTTGTAAGGACTTTAAAGTACAGGAGGGGAGAACTTCTTGAATCTTTGGTCACACCAGTGTCAAGGGAGGCCTTTAAAGTCTTCCTCCTTGAGCCAAGCTTAAATTCTCTTCTCTGAAGCCCCAGGCCTCAAATTGCTCCTTCTAGAACCACCACCAAAGGAAACAGAAACCCTTAAATATTGACTTTATTATGCAGAGCATTATAGCCCCTTTGGTCTCCAAGAGCTTGCTTCAGCCTGATCTCAGGGACTTACCTTTGCATAACCAGAGGGCCCATTAAGATGTTTTTCCCAAACAAAAGATACATTCTTTACCAAGATGAATTCTTCTCCCACTCTTGGAATGCACAAATGCTGCAGTTGAAAAGTACAACAAAGCAAAAACAGCTCCCTTTATTTCTACTTCCATTATTTACCACAGAAACAAGTAGTGTTAGTATGTGTGTTGTGGTGCAAAAGACTTAAATTTTATATCACAACAGGCATACCAGTTGTATTAGTCCATGTTCATGCTGCTAACAGAGACATACGGGAGACTGGGCAATTTACAAAAGAAAGAGGTTTAATAGCTGCACAGTTCCATTTGGCTAGGCAGGCCTCACAATCATGGCGGAAGGCAAGGTGAAGCAAGTCGCATCTTCCATGGATAGCAACAGGCCAAGAGAAAGAGCTTATGCAGGGAAATTCCTCCTTGCTAAGCCAACAGATCTCGTGAGACTTATTCACCATCATGAAAATAGCATGGGAAAGACCTGCCTCCATGATTCAGTTACCTCCCATGGGGTCCCTCCCATGACACGTGGAAATTAAAGATGAGGTTTGGGTGGGGACCAGCCAAACCATATCACCCATGTGCACACATGACTTAAATAAAAGAGAAAATACCTATTTCTATTATTTGGGATACACACCTTGATAGTTTCCATTCTGTTCAAATTTTATTTTATTTTATTTATTTATTTTTTTTTGAGACGGAGTCTTGCTCTGCCACCCAGACTGGAGTGCAGTGGCCGGATCTCAGCTCACTGCAAGCTCCGCCTCCCGGGTTTACACCATTCTCCTGCCTCAGCCTCCCGAGTAGCTGGGACTACAGGCGCCCGCCTCGTCGCCCGGCTAGTTTTTTGTATTTTTAAGTAGAGACGGGGTTTCACCGTATTAGCCAGGATGGTCTCGATCTCCTGACCTCGTGATTCGCCCGTCTCGGCCTCCCAAAGTGCTGGGATTACAGGCTTGAGCCACCGCGCCCGGCCTCTGTTCAAATTTTAAAATGCTGAACATGATTCACGTAGGAGAACAAAATATGCCACCCCAAAATATGACCATAGGAGACCAGATTATGCCACTGTAGGGGACTGAAAATGACTTCCTTCCACCCTTCTAGGTCCCTTGGCTGGGCTATGAATTAAATTGGCATAAGACAGATTAACAGGAGAAAAATCATATTTAATTATGAACATACACACAGAGTCCCACAAAATATGACTCAATAAAGACTGATGATTGGAGCTTATATGGCATCCTGAGCTACAGAAGGGAACGGAGGCTTGCAGCTTCTGCGGGTGTGGTGGCCACACAAGTTATGAGAGAACGAGGGGAGGAAATGTATGGTAAATAAAGGTCTTCTTGTTATGCAGATAAAAGTCTCCCAGGTTGGCCAGGCAGCAGCTCACTCCTGTAATCCCAGCACTTTGGGATGCCAAGGTGGGCAGATCACCTGAGGTCAGGAGTTTGAGAGCCTGGCCAACGTGGTGAAACCCTGCCTCTACTAAAAATAAAAAAATTAGCCAGGTGTGGTGGCATGTGCCTGTAGTCCCAGCTACTTGGGAGGCTGAGGCAGGAGCATCTCATGAACCCAGGAGGCAGAGGTTGCAGTGAGCCGAGATCACACCCCTGCACTCCAGCCTGGGCAACAGAGTGAAACTCTGTCTCAAAAAAAAAAAAAAAAGTCTCCCGGGTAACAAAAGTTGGCTGGAGCAACCCTCAGGAGAGTAGGTGGTTTCTGTCTGGATGTGACATCCAGGCTCTCTTATGTGATCCCAGTTAATCTTCCCTGATGGATGAGATTCCTGGGGAAGAGAATTCCTGGGATTCAGGACCATTTGAGTTCCCTTTGGAGGATGGTCTTTAGGTAAGGGGAGCTCAGAGAAAGCCTCTGCCTGTTTCTCTCTTCCTCTGTTCCCCATGTACCCTCAGTTCAATATAATCAGTACACCAAAGCATCATATTCTGGGAATGGCACTCCTTGAACTCCCTCACCCCTCCCAAATATGCCATTTTGGCATAAGGATTATTTGAGCTTGAGCCTTTTTTTTTCTTTTTCTTTTCTCTTTTTTTTTTTTTTTTTGAGACGGAGTCTGGCTCTGTCGCCCAGGCTGGAGCGCAGTGGCCAGATCTTAGCTCACTGCAAACTCCGCCTCCCAGGTTCACGCCATTCTCCTGCCTCAGCCTCCCGAGTAGCTGGGATTACAGGCGCCCGCCACCTCACCCAGCTAGTTTTTTGTATTTTTTAGTAGAGACAGGGTTTCACCGTGTTAGCCAGCATGGTCTCGATCTCCTGACCTCGTGATCCACCCGTCTCGGCCTCCCAAAGTGCTGGGATTACAGGCTTGAGCCACCACGCCCGGCCTTTTTTTTTCCCTTGAGAGGATCTTGCTCTGTCACCCAGGCTGGAGTGCAGTGATGTGATCATAGCTCAGTGCAGCATCAAATTCCTGGGCTCAAGTGATCCTCCTGCCTCAGCCTTCGGAGTAGCTGGGAATACAAGTGCGTGCTACTGCATGTTTCTTCTATTTTTCTGTAGAGATGAGTCCTTGTTATGTCGCCCAGGTTGATCTCACACTCTTTAATTCAAGCGATCCTCTTGCCTTGGCCTCCCAAAGTGCTGGGATCACAGGTGTCGGCCACCATGCCTAGCTCTAAGCTGATTATTTTGAGGAACAGCAGACATAGGAGAGGCCCCATAACCAGTATAAGTTGCCCTTTCATTAGGGAAATTTACATTTCTAAAGTAACTCTCCATTTGTAAGAATGTCTCCCTCTCTGCACCAGGAAGAAAAAGAAGACTAAATCACAAGACTTTTATCAGTGGAGAAGGCACTGCCTTAAATCTGCACAGCAAACCTTACCCTTGTTTACTGTACTTTTCCTGGTCACCTTCCCATAACTTACCTTGCCCACACCCTTCCACTTTTGTTAGCTATAGTGTATTTAAACTCAAGCTTTAGCCACCTCTTTGAGTTACTCTTCCCCTAGTTTCTCCCATTTGTATATAAGATCTGCATATTAATAAACTTCTGTTTGCCTTTCTCTTGTTAATATATCTTTTGTAACAGGCGCTTGAGCTGAGAACATAGAAGAGTAGAGGGAAACATTTTGTTCTTCCCTTACACTCACTAAATATTTTTCATGACCTACTGATAGCTCATAACCTGCACATTTAAAATTATTGCACTAAGTAGAATACCCTTTTATCTCCCCTCCCAGGGCTAAGTATTTGTGTAATGCTTTAGTGTCTACAAAGCATGTTTTAAAGCATACATTATCCTATTTAATCCTTGCACAGCCCCAAAATGGAAATAACTTTCCTTTTATAAATGGGGGGAAACGAGGTCTAAAATGTTGGAGCAGCTTGTCAAAGTCATGCACCCAGAAATGCAGTTTGGATACAAATCTCTGAATCGAAATCCAGGGCTCTTTCACCAAAACCAGACTCCTAGTCCCACTTTATCAATACCTTCAACTCTTTTTTTTTTTTTTTTTTTTTTTTTTGAGACGGAGTCTCGCTCTGCCGCCCAGGCTGGAGTGCTGTGGCCAGATCTCAGCTCACTGCAAGCTCCGCCTCCCGGGTTCACGCCATTCTCCTGTCGCAGCCTCCCGAGTAGCTGGGATTATAGGCGCCCGCCACCTCGCCCGGCTAATTTTTTTGTATTTTTTAGTAGAGACGGTGTTTCACCGTGTTAGCCAGGATGGTCTCGATCTCCTGACCTCGTGATCCGCCCGTCTCGGCCTCCCAAAGTGCTGGGATTACAGGCTTGAGCCACCGCGCCCGGCCAATACCTTCAACTCTTATGGTTTAGGTTAAACTAGACAAAGTAAGCTCTTTTTGCGTAAACTAGATTCTTAGTGCTCACAAAACCTCAGCACTCTTTGTGAGCCTGGAGTTGGCGTACCTGTCCTGCCTTCCCTTCCCTTAGCCCAGGTGGTCTGGCAGAGCTGGGAAGGTCTTTGCAGAGTATAAGGTGTGCCTCTGGCTCCCCAGGGCAAGAGGCCTCTGCACCCACCTGGGACTTCACTATGGCTGGCCTTGGGTTTGAGCCCTTTGAACACAGCAGGGGGACACAGTCCCTGTCCTGGGCTGGGAGTAGTTCATTCAGACTGCTGTAACAAAATACCATAAACTGGGCAGCTTATAAACAACAGAAATGTATTTCTCATAGTTGTAGAGGCTGGGAAATCCCAAGATGAAGGTTCTGGCAGATTCAGTGTCTGGTGAAGGTCTACTTCCCGGTTCATAGATGGCGCTGTCTCGCTGTGTCCTCACTTGGTAGAAGGAGTGTTGATGAAAAGAGTCCAACTCTGTAAAATACTTGAAGAGATTTATTCTGAGCTAAATATAAATGACCCATGGCCCATGACACAGCCCTCAGGAGGTCCTGAGAACATGCGCCCAAGGTAGTCAGGGCACAGCTTGGTTTTATACATTTTAGAAAAACATTAGTGTATTAGTCCTTTTTCATACTGCTATGAAGAACTGCTTGAGACCAGGTAATTTATAAAGGAAAGAGGTTTAATTGACTCACAGTTCAGCATGGCTGGGGAGGCCTCAGGAAACTTACAATCATGGCAGAAGGTGAAGCAAGGCACCTTCTTCACAAGGCGGCAGGAAGAAGTGTTGAGTGAAGGGGGAAGAGCCCCTTATAAAACCATCAGATCTCATGAGAACTTACTCACTATCACAAGAACAGCATGGGGGGAACTAGCCCCATGATTCAATTACCTCCACCTGGTTTCTCCCTTGACATGTGGGGATTATGGGGAATACAATTCAAGATGAAATTTAGGTGGGGACACAGAGCCTAACCATATCAATGAGGCATCAATCAAATACATGTAAGATGTACATTGGTTTGGTCCAGAAAGGTAGAACAACAGGAAGGGCTGGGGGGCTTCCAGGTCATAGGTAGATTCAAAAATTTTTCTGGTTGGCAATTGGTTGAAAGAGTTAAGTTATTGTCTAAAGACTTAGGAATGCCTGGGATAAGATAAGGGGTCGTAGAGACCAAGGTTTTATCATGCAGGTAAAGCCTCCAGGTAGCGGGCTTTAGAGAGAATAGATTGTAAATGTTTCTTATCAGGCTTAAAGAGTCGTTCTATCAGTAATTCCAAAAGGGAGGAGGGCATAGGGAGGCAGTCTGACCCCTCCTTCCCATGATGGCCTGAACTACTTTTTCAGGTTAGCTTTGGAATGCCTTTGCCAAGAGGAGGGGTCTATGCAGATGGTGCGGGGCTTAGAATTTTATTTTTGGTTTGCAGGAGCAAGGCAACTCCCTGGGCCTCTTCTACAATGGCCCTAATCCCACTCATGAGGGCACAGCTCTCACAACCTAATCACCCCCCAAAGGCCCCCCAACCCACTTCCTAACACCATTTCCTTGGGGGTTAGGATTTGAACACAGGAATTTTGGGGGAACACAAACATTCAGACCTTGGCACTCAGGAAGCTGGGAAATGACACCAGGTATTGGAGAGGGAAAAATGGCTTTCCTCTACCCTTCTAGTTCATTGGCTAGGCTAGTAATTACATTGACATTAGACAGATTAACAGGGGGAAAAACATGTTTAATTACATGCATACACATGGGAGACCAACAAAAATAGGAGAGCCACAGAAGGGCCAAATGATTGGAGCTTATATAGCATCCTGAGCTACAGAAAGGAACAGGGGCTTGGGGCTTCTGGGGGTTACCTTACACAGATAAAAAACCTCTCAGGTAATAAAGCTTGTCTAAGCAGCTTTCTTCCTGACACAGATACTTTTACTAAGGTAGACTTCCTTTATAGATGTAGTTTTTTTTTTTTTTTTAATAAAAAGAAAGCTTTTCAGAGCTACCCCTCTGTGTGCAGTTTCTCAGAATAACCAGCTCAACATATACCAATGAAGTATATTTTGGGGTGGCATATTTGGTTCTCCTACAGTAATATTTTGGGGTGGTGTGTCCTGAGTGCCAACTCAGAAAGATAAATCATGGCGTCTGAGGACAGGTGAGCCAGCCTGAGGATGAGTGGCTTTCAGTGGGGGCCAGGGGAAGGTCAACTGAATGAGCTGAGGATAGGGATGGGGTATCACATATCCAGGAAATGCTGAGCACCCTGGGGGAAGGAAAGAAAACCTGGGGATTAGAAAGCATGTCTACCAGGTGGAGCATGGTGGCTCAAGCCTATAATCCCAGCACTTTGAGAGGCCGAGGCAAGTGGATCACCTGAGGCCAGGAGTTCGAGACCAGCCTTGCCAACACGGTGAAACCCCATCTCTACTAAAAATACAAAAAAATTAGCTGGGGGTGTTGGTGCGCACCTGTAATCCCAGCTACTTGGGACGCTGAGGCAGAATAATCTCTTGAACTCAGGAGGCAGAGGTTGTAGTGAGCTAAGATCATGCCACTGCACTCCAGTCTGGGTGACAGAGCAAGACTCTGGTGAAGAAGAACTTTTTCAGATGGGCTGCCAGGCTCTGCAAGCCGGTGAAGTGACCCCTCAGCTTAGAGAAAAGCTCATCAGAGCCGAGAAAGCACTCTTTCTATATCCCCAGGATCCAGCCCTAGGTACCCGGGATAGCATTTTCTTCCCACCCGGAGAAGCCAGGGTTCCACAGGACTGAGCCTCTGTCCGGCACTAGCAGCTGGTGGGAGTTGATGATTACCCATACTTCATTCAACCGGAGACACCATCCACTGTAAGCTGCGCTGTCATTTTATGTACCATCATGCAAGAAAAAAAAATGCCAAATATGGAGACACCACTTAAAAGCTGGGATGCTGTAAGAAAATAAGTCTTCCCGCGGGAGTGGCAGGCTGGAAATGCGTACGTCTCAATCTTGACACTGTGGAGGGAGGAACAATTGTCTCCTGAGAATTTGAACCACGAGCCTGTGCTCATGCAGATTTGAGGTCTGACTTCATACTGTCAGTGTGGTCTGAAAAAGTGAAGCTGAAAATTAATTTAAGGTGGTCTCAGGTTGGTGGTGATCTGGAAGTGACTGGCAGCTGTGCGTCATTTCAGGGAGAACTCAGCTTTGCATTGCAGGACGCCACTGATTTTAAAACATATCCTGGTTTCAGTGATGTTAAATATGAAGAAATGTGTTGCTTAAAATTAATGATGAAGGGGGACGGGCATGGTGTCTCACACCTGTAATCCCAGCCCTTTAGGAGGCTGAGGTGGGTGGATCATGAGGTCAAGAGATTGAGACTATCCTGGCCAACATGGTGAAACCCCATCTCTACTAAAAATACAAAAATTAGCCGGGTGTGGTGGCATGTGCCTGTAGTTCCAGCTACTGGGGAGGCTGAGGCAGGAGAATCACTTGAATCCAGGAGGCAGAGGCTGCAGTGAGCCGAGATTGTGCCATTGCACTCCAGTCTGGCAACAGAGCGAGACTCCATCTCAAAAAAATTAATGATGTATGGGCATGAAACAGATGTGACGTTGGCTGAGCTGATTACTAACTTTTCCAGGTTTGTCTGGAACTTTCCTGGTTTTAGCTCTAAAAGCCATGCTTCCTATAAAATCCCTCAGTCCCAGACAAACCACAAAGGTTGATCACCCCACCCATCTGATTGTCTTTTGGAGTTATCTCCTCTGGCCTTGGGGGCCTTGTTTTATACAGGGGTGGGATGATTGTACCCGGGCAGGGACACCTGACCTGAGGGAAGATAGGGGAATATGGAAATTTAAACTCGGGATTTTGAAGAAATGAGAACATTTTCTGAGAACGGTAGGCCTGGCCTAGTTATTCAGTTTCTCTTGGGTTCCTGTGCATTGAAATAATTTCAATAAATTCTCCCTTTTATTTATGTGCTCTTTGAGGGGTGGGGTAGTTAATTTCAGTATATCTTTGGCCTTTATAGCGAATGGGGCCCTGACTGAGGGAGGGAGGCAGCCCTGAAAGGCTTTCTAGAGGCTCCAAGACTGTCCTAGGCATGAGGCTTGCCACTTGGAAAGCTTCCAAGAGAAACCAGCGATGCCTGTCAGCGGGTCTGTGTGTGCAGGGGATGGGCTCTCCTTAGACAGATTTGTCTAAATGAAGCAGAAATACCATGAGCTCCATCCAACACTGTTGTTATTCTCACAACTCTGTAATTAGCAGAATGATGTGAATTATTCCCTAAACAAAGGCCAAGAGAATAGTTTATCCGTCTCTGTTTTACTTGTGTACTAAATAACTGTACTTGAAGTCATGTTTGTTTCCAAGCTCCTTATCACGTGTTTTCCTTTTTCTCTTCCCTGCCTCCTATACCAGTAAACTTCTTGAGGGAAGAGTAAGGTCCTCCTGCTCATACCTGCCCCTCCCAGGACCCAGCATAGCTGCTTGTTTTCCTTTAAGCTCCTCGAGGACAGGGAGTGGGTGGGTCTCTGTGTGTTCCTAACGCCGAGCAACATGGTGACACCTAATAAGTTCTCAGTGAGTGAGTGCTGAACTGAGCTGCCGCTTGCAGACTCACCAATAAATACCCGAGCCAAGGACAATGGATTTCCTCATCCATTCATTCACTGAGTGGTTAACGAATTTGTATTATATGTCTCCATGCAGCTTACATGCTAGTGAAAGGCAGACAAAAACCTAGTAAACAGACAAATGAAGTCAGAATAAGGGATGATAAATGCTGTGGGAAACAAAAAGGAGAAAGAGGCCCAGGTGAGATAGAATAGCCAGGGAAGAACCCCTCTGAGGAGGTGACGGCTGTGAGAAAGGAAACACTTTCTCCCCACTCTCTTAGGTTCAGTGTTGGAGGCCTGTGAATTAAACTAACAAAAGACAGATGGGCAAAACAAAAACAGAATTTTTATTCACATACATACATGGTAATTCACAGAAAAATGTGGCTCAAAGAGGTGAATAGAATTGGGGGCTTGAATTGGGGGCTTATATATCTTTTTCACAGGCTCTCAGATGAAAGACCTTTGTCTTTTGGTGGTCGCTCTGACATTTTATGACACAATATACACTCTTAATAGGAGGAGGGGATGGAGAGAAAGGGGACTGGAAAACCAACGACTTTTAGAAAAGATAAATGGGCCCTTAGGTAAATAGATATGAGGGAGATATGATAGTTTTGTGATCATGTATATTTAGGAGATACACGTATATTTCACTCTTGTTGCCCAGGCTGGAGTACAATGGCACGATCTCGGCTCACTGCAACCTCCGCCTCCCAGGTTCAAGCGATTCTCCTACCTCAGCCTCCCTAGTAGCTGGGATTACAGGCACCTGCCACCATGGCCAGCTAATTTTGTATTTTTGGTAGAGATGGGGTTTCTCCATGTTGGTCAGGCTGGTCTCGAATTCCCGACCTCAGGTGATCCGCCCACCTTGGCCTCCCAAAGTGCTGGGATTACAGGCATGAGCCAAAGTGCCTGGCCTAGGAGAGTTTTTATAGCCTTGTGGCTTCTTCTCTCTGGTGAAGGCAGTCACTCTTCCCAGGTTGGGAAACCTCTGGGAAGGGGATCTGTGATGGTTGCATTCTTTTGGGAGGCTCTGCTTTTAGGCACATAAGAGAAGTTTAGGAAAAAAACTCTCTTCACCATTGTATGTTCTGGATCTTTTTGCTAGAAAGTTAGTTTCGTTTTTTTTTTTTTTGAAACGGAATCTTGCTGTGTCACCCGGGTTGGAGTGCAATGGCTTGTGGATCTCCTTTTGCAGCTTTCTCTGTATTCATTGTTATGGACTGAATTGTGTCCCTCCAGATTCATACGGCGAAGCCCTAACCCCCGGTGTAACTGTATTTGGAGGCAGGGCCTACAAGGAGCTAATTAAGATTAAGTGAGGTCACAAGGGTGCAACCGAAAGCCAAAAGGACCGATGTCCTTATAAGAAGAGAAAGAGACACGAGAGGGCCCCCTTCTCTCCTGAGCAAGCACAAAGAAGGGGCCATATGAGGACACAGGAGAAGGCAGCTGTCCACAGGACAGGAAGAAAGGCCTCACCAGAAAGCAGCCCTGACGTTTTGATCTTGGACTTCTGGCCTCCAGAACTGAGAAAATAAATCTCTGTTGTTGAAGCCACCCAGTCTGTGGTATTTTGTGATGGCAGCCCTAGCCAACTAATAGACGTATTAGTATACACAAAGATCCGTGCACAGGGAGAGTGTGTTTTATTTGATGTTTATTTGAGCAAAAATGGGATTGGGCTATACTCTCTTTCCTCTGAAACTAGCTTTAGTCATTAACACTATTAAATGGCCTTCTGGCTTCTTGCTGACGCCCCACATCCAGTTCCATTAGGACATCCTGCAGGCTCCACTTTCAAAATCCATCCGGAATCAGACCACGTCTCCCCACCTCATGACTTCCACTTGGTGCAAGCCCAATCCTGTCTCTCTCACTTAGATTACTACAGCAGCCTCTACACCCCTCTCTGCTCCAATCTTGTCCCTTCAGTCCGTTCCCCTCACAGCAGCCAGAGGGACCTCTTGAAATCTGTCAGATCACGTTGCTCCTCAGCTTAGAAATCTTAGCTGGCTTTCCATTCTACTCAGAGTAAAAACCAGTCTTAGCCAGGTGGGGGGAGTGCACACATTGTCTCAGTTACTCAGGAGGCTGAGGCAGGAGGACTGCTTGAATCCAGGAGTTCAAATCCAGCCTGAGCAACATAGTGAGACCCCATCAATAAAAAACCAAAAAAACCAAAACCAAAGTCTTCACCAGGAGCTGCCAGGCCCTACATGGTCTGCACCATGTGTATACATCCCCCGCCCCAACACACCCCTGCTCTCCTTTCTGACCTTCCCTCCCATCCCCGTCTCCTGCTACCCTGGCCTCCTTGATGCTACTAGATCACACTAAGCACATTCCCAAATCAGGGCCTTGGCACTCAGGATGGAATGCTCGTCCTCCTGACGGCCACAACGTTCCTTCCCTCACTTCCTTCCAGGCTCCATCACCCAACTCACCGCCATTATTCTTTATAGCATTTCTCACCAACTGATACTATATACTTATTTATTTGTTTATGGCCTGTCTTCCTCTACTAACATGTGAAATGCATGAGCAAAAAACCTTGTCTTGTTCCCTGCTGTATCCCTAGCACTTAGAACAGCACTAGGTTCATAGATGATGCTCAGTGAATGTTCAATAAAGAAATCTCTCCAAGTCACTAAACATAAATATTATAACCTTTTCAATGGTTGTATAACATGTGCTAATACGAATAGATCACAATTCACGAAACCATCCCGTTAATGATGTATATGTTGTTTTTCACTTTTTTCCTATATTAAGTGATGTTTGTGACAAACATTTTTGCATAGCTACCCTTCTCTATTAGTTCTTTTGTTTCTATAGGATATTTTCTCTAAAGTTGGATTGATGTATCAAGAGATAGGCAGCGGCTGGGCGTGGTGTCTCACGCCTGTAATCCCAGCACTTTGGGGGGCCTAGGTGGGCAGATCATGAAGTCAGGAGTTCGAGACCAGCCTGACTAACATGGCGAAACCCCGTCTCTACTAAAAATACAAAAATTAGCCGGGCGTGGTGGCGTGCGCCTGTAATCCCAGCTACTCAGGAGGGTGAGGCAGGAGAATCTCTTGAACCCAGGAAGCGGAGGTTGTGGTGAGCTGAGATCACGCTACTGGACTCCAGCTTGGTGACAGAGTGAGACTCCGTCTCAAAAAAAAGAGAGAGAGAGAGAGATAAACATCAAGTTTCAATAGCCATCAGTGCTTTTCCTCAGTCACTATTCATAGACAAATCCCCGTGCAAGGCCTCAATCATTTCTGCGAACCTGGGGCCAGTGCAATATTGTCCTTAGACCAGGCAAGAGGACCTCTACTCTTTGGAGGGCCTTGCATATCACAAACACAAAAATTAAATTTACTGAAGACCACACAGGAGCTTTTGTCACCTGGAATCCTGGACATATCACTGGCACAGTGTGACCTGTGATTGTGAGCACCGATGCGTGAGATGAACACCCTCACTCTCCACATTTCCCTCCTGTGTTCTTAAAACAAGCCTGCTGAGCCCAAACACTGTGAAGGTCTACAGGTTGTGCCCCTGGTGACACTGGAGACAGACACTGCTTTGGAGGGAGAAGGAATGAAATTGGCTCATATGTGTGTCCCTTCTCTCAGCATGAATTCAAGAGGTCCTGGCATAACCAAATATTATTTCTCAATAGTGCCAAGGGCCTATTTTCTTTTAATTTGTCCTAATTCATGATTCTGGAGGCATTCAAGAATTAGCTTAGTGTTCACAGGAGTCGCACGTGGTGGCTGTGTCAGTTATCTATTCCTGCATAACAAACCACACCAAAACCGGGTGGCTTAAAACGACAACAATTTATTTACTTGTAATTCTAGGTTGGGCTCAGCTGGGCAATTTTTCTGCTGATCTCCTTTGGGGTCACTTATACAGCTGCAGTCAGCCAGCGGCTCAGCTGCCACTGGATGTTCCCAGATGGCTTTGTTTATGTGCTTGATATTTATGCTGGCTGTTGGCTGGGGCGCCCTAGTTCTCCTTCAGATGGTCTTTCCTCCTTTAGGAAAGGACGGGGCATTTTGACATCATGGCAGAAATGTGTAATGTTATTAAGGCCTAGCTGTGGGAGTTGCACCATGTTACTTCTGTCTCAGTCTATGGAGCAGATGAAGCCTTAAGGGGTGCCCAGATCCAAGGGTTGGAAGGATATAGACTCTATGTCTCCATGAGAGACGTGGCAAAAATTATATTGCAAAGGGGCTAGATGCAGGGAGGTAAGACGTGTTGGGGACCGTTATGTAACAATATACCACAGTGCCTGAGGAACATTTTGCCAGGCTGAAGAATTGATATTTTTCAGCCAGGCACAGTGGCTCACACCTGTAATTCTAGCACTTTGGGAAGCCAAGGCAGGTGAATCGCTTGAGCTCAGGAGTTCAAGACCAGCCTGGGCAACAGGGTGAAACCCTGTCTCTACCAAAAATACAAAAAATTAGCCGGGTGTGATGGTGCACACCTGTGGTCCCAGCTACTTGGGAGCCTGAGGTGGGAGAATCACTTGAGCCTGGTAAGTGGAGAGCCATGATCACACCACTGTACTCCAGCCTGAGTGACAGAGTGAGACCTTGTCTTAAAAAAAAAAAAAAAGAATTCATATTTGTCTTACATTTATATACATGTAGTTGTAGGATATTTGAAGCATGATACAGATTCTTTGCTTTGCTTATTAACCAGACATTAAAACCCAGAATTGTGAAGTTTTATTTATTTAGTTATGTATTTGTTTGTTTATTTTAAGATAGAGCCTCTCTCTGTCACCAGTCTGGAGTACAGTGGCACGATCTTGGCTCACTGCAACCTCCACCTCCCTGGTTCAGGTGATTCTCCTGCCTCAGCCTCCCAAGAAGCTGGAACTACAGGCACACACCACAATGCCCAGCGAATTTTTGTATTTTTAGTGGAGATGGGTTTTCACCATGTTGCCCAGGATGGTCTCAATCTCTTGACCTCGTGATCCACCCGCCTTGGCCTCCCAAAGTGCTGGGATTGCAGGTGTGAGCCACTGTACCTGGCTGAAGTTTTATTTTTATAATAATATTGAATAAGATTTAATTATCAAGTATTAAAAAATTAGCCTTATTTAAATAATTTTATTTTTAAAATTTACTAATTAAATTTTTGTATTTTGCTTTGTAATATTAATAATTCGGTCAGGCATGGTGACTCATGCCTATAATCCCAGTACTTTGGGAGGCTGAGGTGAGAGGATCACTTGAGCCCAGGAGTTTGAGACCAGGCTGGGCAACATATTTGAGACCCCTGTTGGAGCTGGGGAAAGAGCCACAGAGAGAGCTAAAAAAATTAGCTGGGCATGGTAGTGAGCACCTGTAATCCCAGCTACTTGGAAGGCTTAGGTGGGAGGATTGCTTAAGCTTGGGAGGTCGAGGCTACTGTTGCCCAGGATGGAGTGCAGTGAACTGTGATCATACCACTGCACTCAAGCCTGGGCAACAGAGCAAGATTCTGTCTCAAAAATAAAAGAAAAAAAAGTTGAATGTTTCAGAAGAAAAATGACTTTATTTTGTAAACTCTTAGATCGCTAGGAATGCATACAAGTTGAGTTGGGATCAATTTAGAAAATATGACAGTGGAGCTCAAAAAAAAAAAAAAAAAGCCAAAAAAGGAAAAGTATTCAGAAGGGCATCAGCTTAAATTTTTAAAAACTGGCAACACTGAAAATGAACAGTTTTCTGCTGAGGTCTCTCATAAAATTTGTAAGAAAGAGAACTTAACAAGTTCTTTTTCTTTTCCCTTTCCCTTCCCACCTTCCCTCCCCCTTCCCCTTCCCTTCCCTTCCCTTCCCCTTCCTTCCCTTCCCTTCCTTCCTTTCTTTTTTGAGACAGGGTCTTGCTCTGTTGTCCAGGCTAGAGTACAGTGGCACTATCATAGCTCACTGCAGCCTGGAACTCCTGGGCTCAAACAAATCTCCTGCCTCAGCCTCCCAAGCTAAGACTATAAGTGCATACACCTCACACAACTAATTTTTTATGTTTTGTAGAGATGAGGTCTAGCTATGTTGCCCAGTCTGGTCTTCAACTCCTGGCCTCAAGTGATTCTGCTGCTGCCCAGGCTGGAGTGCAGTGAGCTGTCATCACAGCCTCCTAAAGTGTTGGGTTTACAGGTGTGAGCCACAATGCCCAGCCACAGATTCTTTTTCAATGAGGTTTTAATGCTGATGAAACTGTAAAAATAAGCAAGAAAATTATTCTCATTATATTCATAACTTGAAGAGTTGAATGCAATTCCTGCAACTTCATATTTTTTACCAAATGAGGATCTAATCATAGATCCAAAGAATAAGAATGTATGTGGCCTCTGTTTGCACTTGCAAGTGTTGGGGGCGATGAAATTGTGTCAATCAGCCTTCTTCTCCCCAGAGTCTGTTTTCAGGTGAGGCAGGAGAACAGGGCAGAGTCATTCCGGGGAGCCTGGGCCTTGTCAGATTCTTCAGAAGGGACGGCCTCCTGGGACACTCTGGGTCCCTGGCAGAGAGCTCAACCCTGACAGCCTCCCTGAGTCATACCAGAGCAGTCACTGGGTCCTGATGTCCCTGTTTCAGATGCTCTGCTCCCTCCCCCTGCACCCCTGGAGTCATCGGGCGGCTGCATGCCCATCAGCCTGAGTAGTTGCAGGCTATTGGTGCCATTTCTGGAAAAGAAGGCAGCTGCTTCTCTGTTTGTTTTTCTCTCCCAACACAGTGCCCTATTTACCTACAGAACCACCACAAAGTGACAGCCCCGGCAGATCTGCTACCATTCAGCAGCTGCCTCAAATCATCCAACACAATGTTTGAGTCTCCAGTGAGAGGGAGGGAGACAAAGGCTGCATTCCACAGCCCAGGTGACGGAGGCCCAGAGAAGAGAAGTGATTTCCTCAATGTCACACTGCTTCTAGGTAGCAGAACCAGGATTCTCAATTTTCAGTTCAGATCTTTTCCATTGTGTGAATTAGGAATACTGAACTGTCTTCACTTTTCTTTTGTCTGTTTGTTTTTGAGACAGGGTCTCATTCCCCTCGCCCAGGCTGGATTGCAGTGGTACAATCACATCTCACTGCAGCCTCAACTTTCTGGGCTTAGGTGATTTTCCCATCTCAGCCTCCTGGGTAGCTGGGACTACAGGTGCATGCCACCACGCCTGGCTCATTTTTTATATTTTAGTAGAGATGGGGTTTCACCATGTTGCTCAGGCTGGTCTTGAACTCCTGGGCTCAAGCGATCTACCCGCTTTGGTCTCCCAAAGTGCTGGGATTACAGGTGTGAACCACATCTTGGTTAGAAGTTTGTTGTTTTGTTTTTTTGCCCTCCTTTGTAAGTCAGCCCTATCCTGATAAATTATCAGGATACAGACTTAGGGATTGGGTGAGTTTACCAATGAGATTGCAAGAATGCTAATTAAATTATCCCTTTCCCAGGAGCCTCTGCTTCCTGAGGCTGCCCCACTGCCAGCCACCAAATGCAAATGGACTTAACTGCATTAAAGTTTTGTTTACTTGGGGATGTTGGTTACATTTTCAACTGCAAAGATTTATTTATTTATTTATTTATTTATTTTTTGAGACGGAGTCTTGCTCTGTCGCCGGGGCTGGAGTGCAGTGGCCGGATCTCAGCTCACTGCAAGCTCCGCCTCCCGGGTTCACGCCATTCTCCTGCCTCAGCCTCCCGAGTAGCTGGGACTACAGACGCCCGCCACCTCGCCCGGCCAGTTTTTTTTTGTATTTTTTAGTAGAGACGGGGTTTCACAGTGTTCGCCAGGATGGTCTCGATCTCCTGACCTCGTGATCCGCCCGCCTCGACCTCCCAAAGTGCTGGGATTACAGGCTTGAGCCACCGCGCCCGGCTCCTGCAAAGATTTATAACCAAAGTTAAGGGGTTATAAAAAGACCTCAGCATCCTATTTATTATGACGTGAAAAGTAATATCCAGACTACCTTATTTGCAATAGCAAAAGTTTGGAAATAACTAACTTGCTCATTAAAAGAGGATAGATGAAATGACTTCTAGTACATCCACAGGACAGCATACTATGGAGATATAAAAAAGGAATGATGCAGAAATTTTCCTTTTTATTTTTTGCATAATAATCTACAAACAGAATACTGTATAATGAAAAACCTTCCTTCTATTCTGTCTCCCAGTCACCAAGTTCACCTTCCTACAGGCAACCAGCATGACGTATTTCTTCTGTAACCTTTTAAAGACATTTCATGCATATAGAAGCATTTATAAGGATAGTCAGCCCAGGAGCTTGAGGCCGGGCTCAAACGCCTCTGGCTTTTTTCATTTACTGTTTTCACGTCTTCAGGAAACACTTACCGAGCACCTACTATGTGTCAAGCACTCTTTTTTTTTTTTTTTTTTTTTTTTTTTGAGACGGAGTCTCGCTCTGTCGCCCAGGCTGGAGTGCAGTGCCGGATCTCAGCTCACTGCAAGCTCCGCCTCCCGGGTTCACGCCATTCTCCTGCCTCAGCCTCCCGAGTAGCTGGGACTACAGGCGCCGCCACCTCGCCCAGCTAGTTTTTGTATTTTTTAGTAGAGACAGGGTTTCACCGTGTTCGCCAGGATGGTCTCGAACTCCTGACCTCGTGATCCGCCCGCCTCGGCCTCCCAAAGTGCTGGGATTACAGGCTTGAGCCACCGCGCCCGGCCAATGTGTCAAGCACTCTTTTAGGCATTTGGAATTTGGTAGTGAACAAAACAAATACATTTCTTGCCCTCTTGGAGCTTACATTTTTAAAAAATTTTTTATTTATTTATTTTTTTCCAAGACAAGGGCTTGCTCTGTCACCCAGGTGGGAGTGCAGTGATGTGAACACTGCTTGCTTCAGCCTCGACCTCCTGGCTCAAGTGATCCTTCTGCCTCAGCCTTCCAAATAGGTGGGACTACAGGCACCCACCAATACCCCCAGCCAATTTTTAGATTTTTCTGTAGAGATGGGGTCTCACCATGTTGCCCAGGCTGGTCTCAAACTCCTGTGCTCAAACAATCCTCCCTCCTTGCCTTCCCAAAGTGCTAGCATTACAAGTGTGAGCCACTGTGCTGACCATGCTTACATTTTTGTGGAATATAAATAAACAAGTGATACATAGTGATCAGTGGTAAGTGCTATGGAGCAAAACAGGGTAAGGGGATAGATGTGTGTGCATGCATGCATGTGTGTGTGGTGAGGGTGGTGGTGAATGGGTTGTGGTTATTTTATGATAGGGTAGTGTGGGAGACCAGAATATGTCACCCCAAAATATGAAGGATTTTTGAGCTAAAGACAATAAGCAGATGCAGGAAAGCTCTCTGCCCTCCTTCTATTTGCCTAAAAGCAGGACATAGATTTACAAAGGCAAAAGGTATCCTGCCCTGCTACCCTTCTTCCAGGAAAAACAAAGATTAGCACTGAAGGTCTAACTTTGGACCCTTATCAGCCTGGAGATGGCACCAGAGGAAGCCGCATGAATAGGCCTTACTAGCCAGCCTATATCTGCCATTTATTTGCTTTCTTACAAGTTGCTGCCCCTAGAAACTCAAAATCCTTTCCCTTTGCCTTGCCACTTCTCTAAATATTCATTGTTCTTTGTTGACAATGCTACATAAGCTAGAATTCAAAGCCACCTCTTTGAGAACTACTCATTCTCTGGTATGTTCCATGTATACATGAAATATACATGTTAAACTTCAGTTTGTTTTTCTTTTTTTTTTTTTTTTTTTTTTTTTTTTGAGACGGAGTCTCGCTCTGTCGCCCGGGCTGGAGTGTAGTGGCCGGATCTCAGCTCACTGCAAGCTCCGCCTCCCGGGTTTAGGCCATTCTCCTGCCTCAGCCTCCCGAGTAGCTGGGACTATAGGCGCCCGCCACGTCGCCCGGCTAGTTTTTTGTATTTTTTAGTAGAAACGGGGTTTCACCGTGTTAGCCAGGATGGTCTCGATCTCCTGACCTCGTGATCCTCCCGCCTCGGCCTCCCAAAGTGCTGGGATTACAGGCTTGAGCCACCGTGCCCGGCCTCAGTTTGTTTTTCTCCCATCTTTTGCTACAGGGATCTTTTCCAATTAAAAACCTGTGAAGGTTGAAGAAAATTTTATTTTTATTCTCCTGTAGTGGTCAGTGAAAGATTTGCCAAGGCCTGAAGAAAGTGAGAGAGTGAGCCAGGTTTCCTCTGCTTTGAATCCAGATATCTGCATTTGAACCTTCAAAGCCTTCAAACCCTCCACATGGAGTGGAAGGAACTTGCTATGAGGAACAAAGCAGTTGTGGTTGAAACTGAGTGACTATATCTTGGAGATTTTCTGTATCATGAGAACTTGCTCATTCTTTTTACACCTGCATCTTATTCCATTGTATGTGTGCACCACGGTTGAATTAAGCAGGCTCTTCCTAATGGAGATTTCTGAGACATCTGTTCTTTTGTGATTGCAAACAATATTGCAGTGAGTAACCTTATCAGGTGGTTCTGTGCAATGTGCAAGTTTCTGTAGAATTAATTCCCAGAAGTGGAATTGCTAGGTCAAAGGTATGTGTGCCTGTATTTTCTTACAGATTATGCCAAACTGTAACTAACAAAGAAGGTGAACTATTTTTGGTCTGCTGCCAACTATATATTGATATATATATATATTTTTTGAGACAGAGTTTCACTCTTGTTGCCCAGACTGGAGTGCAATGGCACAAACTTAGCTCACTGCAACCTCTGCCTTCTGGGTTCAAGCGATTCTCCTGCCTCAGCCTCTTGAGTAGGTGGGATTACAGGCCCCCGCTAAGGGAGGAGACCACCCCTCATATTGTCTTATGCCCAATTTCTGCCTCCAAAGGAAGAAGAAGTAAAAACTAAAAGGCAGAAATGAAATCCACAAGCAGACAGCCTGGTGCCACACCCTGGGCCTGGTAGTTAAAGATCGGCCCCTGACCTAATTGGTTTTCTATAAATTACAGACATTGTATAGAAAAGTACTGTGAAAATCCCTGTCCTGTTCTGTTCCATTCTAATTACCGGTGCCTGCAGCTCCCAGTCACGTACCCTCTGCTTGCTCAATCAATCACAGCCCTCTCACGTGGACCCCCTTAGAGTTGTGAGCCCTTAAAAGGGATAGGAATTGCTTACTCGGAGAGCTCGGTTGTTGAAGATGTGAGTCTTGCCAAAGCTCCTGGCTGAATAAAACCCTTCCTTCTTTAACTCGGTGTCTTGTTATGCCCAGACCATTTGTTCCCCGAAAAAGACCACCAGAGTCCAGAGTCAAAGCCAAGCGGCAAGGATCTTTAATGCAAGTTCGAACTTGGTCCCTCCGTTCCACAACATACAGGAGGGCCCTGAACAATGCGTGCGCTTGCCTTTTATAGCCTAATGTAAACAGGACTTGTAAAGTTGCAGAGGAACGAGGGAATTCTCTAGGTTACAGCATTACAATTGGTTAACATTTTAAGTTTATACATTTAGCAGTTTTTTTATTGGTTCCCGCGCTCTCACAAACGGCTGTGTTCTTATCGGGGATTTTCCAGGTGGTGTCCTTCTAAAGTTGAGATATATGGTAGTCTTTGAATTGAAAGATATATGGTAGGGAGACATATGGTGGGATGAGCCCAGGAAGTTGAGGGATATATGGAGGGGAGACATATGGTGGGATATGTTTATACTGGGCTCAGGAAGTTGAGAGATATATGGCAAGCACTAGTAATTAGAACAGAAAAAGAACAAGACAGGGACTTTCACATTGCTTGTCTATACAACATCTGAAATCTATAGATAACATTATCGGTTAGGTCCGGCGTCAACTTTTAACTAGGCTCAAGGCGCCGCCCGGGCTGTCTGCCTGTAGGGTCAACTTCTAACTAGGCTCAAGGCGCCGCCCGGGCTGCCTGCCTGTAGATTTCATTTGGTTTCTTTCAGTCTGAGGGGTTTTGGTCTGCGGCTTGTCCTGCTACATTTCTTGGTTTCCTGACTAGGAAGCGAGGCAATTAACGGAAGGTTGAGGCAGCCCCTTAGGCCGCTTAGGCCTGCCTTGTGGAGCATCCCTGAGGGAGACTTCAGCCAGCTTGAGTGACGTGGATCCTGAGAGCGCTTCCAGGTAGGCAATTGCCCCAGTGAACACCTCACGGGGCAGCGCATGGCAGGCGCCTGTGGAGGATCATCGCAGTGGCTGAACACTGGGGAACTGGCACTTGGAGTCCGAACACCTGAAACTTGCTAGGACTAGTCTTTGGAACTTGCCCACTCCATTTGAGTGGAAGCGTGGCCTGATCACCCACGGCACGGCATGCCTGTACCGGCACTTTGGTTTTTGTTTTTGATTTGACTTGGATTGCTTGATATTTTGGTTTTGGTTTTGGTTTTGACCTGGCTTGGATTTCTGGATACTCTGATTTTGGTTTTGATTTTGGTTTGGTGTAAACTGTAAAAGTGTGTGTGTGCCCTTTTTACCCATTCTTTGTTTTGTGGTGTGCATGTGGTGTGAGCGTGGTGTTTTGTCTCGAAGAAGCATGGGTCAGGCACAAAGTAATCTCACCCCACTAGGAACTATGTTGAAAAATTTCAAGAAAGGATTTATGGAGTACTATGACACCAGGAAAACTTAAAACTTTGTGTAAGATAGACTGGCCAGCATTAGAGGTGGGTTGGCCATCGGAAGGAAGCCTGGACAGGTCCCTTGTTTCAAAGGTATGGCACAAGGTAACCTGTAAGCCAGGGCACCCACACCAGTTCCCGTACAGAGACACTTGGTTACAGCTGGTTTTAGACCTCCCTTGCCCCCCACAGTGGTTGAGAGAACAGCAGCATAAGCGGCTGGCAGAGGCAAGGAAAGACCAGCAGAGAGAGAAAGAGGAAGAGACAGAGAGACAAAGAGCGAGTCAAGTAAAGAGAGAGAGCGAGAGAGAGAGAGGCAGCGAGAGAGAGAAAGAAGCAGCGAGAGAGAGAAACAGAGGCAAAAGGAAAGTCAAAGAGAAAAAGAGACAGAAAATCAAAGAGAAAGAAAGAAATGCAAGTAGTTAAGAAAAAAAACAGTGTACCCTATTCCTTTAAAAACCAAGGTAAATTTAAAACCTATAGTTGATCATTGAAGGTATTCTGCATAACCGCCTTAACACTCCAATACCACTTTGTTGTCGGTGTAAACAAGGGTGTATCCCGAAAGCACTGAGGCCTTCCTAACAAAAATCCTTAACCCAGTAACCCGCAGATGGCCCAGATGCATTCGGTCTGTAGCAGCAACTTCTTTGCTAACAGAAAAAGGTAAAAAAATAACTTTTAGAGGCAACCTCATTGTGAGCACACCTCATCAGTTCAGAAGTATCCTAAGGGAGGAAAAAAAAAGGATGATTTAACATTAACCACTGAAAATTCCCTTAACCCAGCAGGTTTCCTAACAGGGGATCTAAATCTTAATTACCATACAAAGGTCCCACCAGACCTAGGAGGAACTCCCTTTAGGACAGGACAATCGATGGTTCCTCCCAGGTAATTGAAGGTAAAAAAAAAAAAAGCTGTCTATACCAATTCTAAGTTAATTTAGACAAAACAAGGTCTTATTAATAGCAAAGGATAATTAAAATCCCAAACTTAAAAGGTTTTCAACAAAAGTAAAGTTTGCTAAGAGTTAACAGTGTAACATGTATTACAGTAACTTCTTTTTTTTTTTTCTTTTTTTGAAATGGAGTCTCGCTCTGTCACCCAGGCTGGAGTGCAGTGGCACGATCCTGGCTCACTGCAAGCTCTGCCTCCTGGGTTCACGCCATTCTCCTGCCTCAGCCTCCTGAGTAGCTGGGACTACAGGCGCCCGCCACCTCCCCCGGCTAGTTTTTTTGTATTTTTTAGTAGAGACGGGGTTTCACCATGTTAGCCAGGATGGTTTTGATCTCTTAACCTTGTGATCCGCCCGCCTCAGCCACCCAAAGTGCTGGGATTACAGGCATAAGCCACCATGCCAGGCCATATTACGGTAACTTCTAATCTTGTGGCCTTAGACAGTCTAATCCACAGACATAAAAGAAGTTCGCTTTGGAAAAGAATGGTTATCATCTTTGAAAAAAAAGGGAAAAAAAAGTGGGGCAGAATTTATGTAAAAAGAGTGTTATATGGTAAATTCTTGACCTAAAATAAATTAACTGGTTGTTTAAAGAAAAGAAATGTTGGCCGGGTGCAGTGGCTCATGCCTGTAATCCCAGCACTTTGGGAGGCCGAGGCGGGCAGATCACGAGGTCAGGAGATTGGGACCATCCTGGCTAACACGGTGAAACCCCGTCTCTACTAAAAATACAAAAAAAGTAGCCAGGCGTGGTGGCGGGAACCTGTGGTCCCAGCTACTCGGGAGGCTGAGGCAGGAGAATGCAGTGAGCCAAGATGGTGCCACTGCACTCCAGCCTGGGCAACAGAGCAAGACTCTGTCTCAAAAAAAAAAAGAAAGAAAGAAAAAAAGAAATGTTTGTAATAAGTCAGAAAGTTGAGGCATGTCGAAGAATTGTCTGTGAAAGTCATGAAAGAGAAAAATGTTATAAAAAAAGAATTTATGCAAGAAATGTTATATAATTTAAAAGTAACTAGGCCTCCTGAATGTAAAACTATTGAAAAAAAAAAAACAGTTTATGTGCAAGGTATATAAGGAAAGTAAAATATACCTTTGTAAAAAGATTATAAGGAAGCATAAGAATGTAAACTTTTACCTACATTAAAAGGTTAAAAAACTTCTTGTTTTGAAAGTTTAAGCAAGTTTTAAAATGTTAATTATAAAAAAAATTCTGTGTATAAACATATTAGCTAAAGTTAAAGAGGTATCATCCAGTTTTTCGGTGAACTGGACATTAAAGTAAAAACACAATGGATTTTTCTTAAAGCACTAACCTGCTCCTTAATAAAGATTATAAAAGGTTAAAAAGAGTCTATAAAAATCTTACCTGATATTAAAAATTGAATAAATATGTCTATAAAGTTTTATTAAAACTAAGTTTAACATTAAAGCACACTAATATAAAGGTGAAATTTAGCTTATCTGGTATAAAAATCATACAAGAAGCATTATTAAATGTAAAATGGTGTTTGGCTTTCTTTGGTCTAAAAACTAATAAAAATAGGTGCTAAAGGAAATTTCTTAGTAAGAAGACACCACAGACTAAAAAGTCCACTGTGGATGTCCCCACATTTAAAACAAAAAGTTAATTTCTTAGAAATTATATATTTGGTTTATCTTCCACTTTCCTTTCCCTCAAAACTAAAAGTCTTTTAGCACAGGTACCACCCCTAGAATTTCCGGTAAACCAGCACCAGCCTGAAGATCACCTTATCAAAGGTGGAAAGAAGAAAAACTTGAGCTAGCCTAGGAAGGACCCTACCTTGTGCTGCCAACCACTGAGACTGCTGTTCATACAGCAGAAAAGGGATGGACTCCTCACACCCAAGTCAAAGCGCCACCCCCTCCAGAGTCGTGGACCACAGTCCCAGGGGAAAACTCTACCAAACTAAAGCTAAGAAAAATTTAACTCTTTCATCTATTCTATTACTCTTGTCCTCTTTCCTCACTCTATTGCTGACCATCTGGTTATTAACATAACCAAGTTGATTTCACCTCAAACTATTGCATTTAATGCTTGCCTTGTTATACCCTATGGGGACTTGCCAAGTCAAAGACAGCTCTCCACTTCAGAAAAGTACCTCTGTCCCTCCTGACTCTCCTCAGATTGGGCATTAATAAATTAGGACCATTTAATCCGGGAAATTTCAATAAAGACTCCAGTGTCAACCAGGAGTCTTGCCCCCTGACGTAGAGCTTTCATGCCATAGTTGGTCCAACATTCTGTGGACCACTAATGAGCAAGGATGGACTGCCCTAACCAGTTTTTGTAATTTCCCAAAATGATACATTCATTTTACTAGAGGCTCCTAGAAGTTAAAGACTTAATACAAACTTTGGCAATAAAGACAGCATACCAAGAGGCAAATGCCTGGTTGGAATGGGTCAAATATTCCATCTGCACGTTAAACATAAACAATTGTTATGCCTGTGCACATGGCAGGCCAGAGGCCAAGATCATCCCCTTTCCACTAAGGTGGTCCTCCAGTCGACCAGGTGTGGGCTGCATGGTAGCTCTTTTCCAGGATTCTACAGACTGGAGTAATAAGTCATGCCAAGCTCTCTGCTATATCCCAAAGTCCGGCACCCTGTGGGTCAGCCCCCAAGGGCCATCCAGCCTTGTCTAAGTTCACTTTGTGTCTCTCATGACAGGGAGGAAACTTAGCATTCCTTGGAGACCTGAAGGGATGCAGTAAGCTTAAAAATTTTCAAGAGTTTATCAATCAGTCAGCCCTTGTTCATCCCCTAGTGGATGTGTGGTGGTATTGTGGTGGACCTTTACTGGGCACTCTGCCGAATAACTGGAGTGGCACTTGTACTTTAGTTCAATTGGCTATCCCTTTCACCCTGGCATTTCATCAGCCAGAGGGAGGAAAAATAAGACATAAAGCGAGAGAAGCCCCTTTTGGGTCTTTCGACCCTCATGTCCATTTAGATGCAACTGGAGTCCCACGGGGAATACCAGATCAACTTAAAGCTTGAAATCAAATAGCTGCAGGATTTGAGACAATATTTGGGTGGGTGACAGTTAATAAAAATGTAAATTGGATAAACGACATCTTTTTAACTACAGACTGGAGTATTAAGTCTATTACAACCAACAGCAATGAGCTTTTCATGAGTTAAAAGAAAAACTCATGTCGGCCCCAGCCCTGGGGCTACCTGAACTGAAAAAACCCTTTACACCCTATGTGTCAGAAAGAGGAAAAATGGCAGTTGAGGTTTTAACCCATACCATGGGACCCTGGCCAAGGCCAGTGGCCTATCTCTCAAAACAGCTAGACAGGGTTTCCAAAGGCTGGCCCCCATGTCTGAGGGCCCTGGCAGCAACGGCCCTGTTAGCACAAGAAACAGATTAACCTTTGGGCAAGACCTGAATATAAAGGCTACCCATGCTGTGGTAAGTTTAATGATTACCAAATGACATCATTAGTTAGCAAATGCTGGATTAACCAAGTACCAAAGCTTGCTATGTGAAAATCCACGCATAACTATTGAAGTTTGCAACACCCTAAACCCCGCCACCTTCCTCCCAGTATCAGAGAGCCCAGTTGAACATAACTGTGTAGAGGTGTTGGACTCAGTTTATTCTAGCAGGCCCAACCTCCAAAACCATCCTTGAACATCAGTAAACTGTGAGCAGTACATGGACGGGAGCAGCTTTGCCAACCCCTGCAAAGTGACTCTGAAGAAGACAAGCCCCGCTCCAGTCATACCCAGAAACTGACTAGTTCATACACAGCTGAAGCATGAGGAAACTCATCGCAGAACTCATTTTCCTTAAAATTTGGACTTGTACGGTAAGGACTTTAACTGACCTTCCTCAGACTAAGGACTGTTCTCAGTGTATACATCAAGTCACTGAGGTAGGACAAAAAGTTGCTACAGTCCTATTATTTTATGATTATTGTAAGTGTGCTGGGACTCTAAAAAAAAACTTGTTTGTATAATGCTATTCTATGCCAGGTATGTAGCCCAGGAAACGACCAACCTGATGTGTGTTATGACCCATCTGAGCCTCCCATAACTACAGTTTTTGAAATAAGATTAAAGACTGAGGACTGGTGGGGGCTCATAAACGATATGAGTAAAGTGTTAGCCAAAACAAAAGAAAAAGGGGTGCCCAAGCAAGTCACCTTGAAGTTTGATGCCTGTGCTGTCATTAATAGTATAAGTTAGGAATAGGATGTGGTTCTCTTAATTAGGAAAGAGGCTATATGGCAGAAAATAAGTACATTTGTCATGAATTAGGACTGTATGGAAATGAATGTGGATACTGGTCTTGTGTCATTTAGGCTACTTGGATAAAAAATAAAAAGGATCTTGTCCACCTTCAGAAAGGGAAAAGTGGCCCTTCCTGTACCAGTGGTCAGTGTAACCCCTTAGAACTAGTAATAACCAACCCGCATGATCCTCACTGAAAAAAACGGGAGTGTGTAACCCTAGGAATCGATGGGGCTGGACTGGATCCTCGAGTAAATATCGTGGTTTGAGGAGAAGTTTATAAACGCTCTCCTGGGCCAATATTTCAAACCTTCTATGATAAACTGAATGTGCCAGTACCAGAAATTCCAGGATAAGCAAGAAATGTGTTTTTGCAATTAGCTGAGCATGTAGCCCTGTCTCTCAATGTCACTTCATGTTATGTTTGTGGAGGAACTGTAATGGGAGATCAATGGCCATGGGAAGCCCGAGAATTACTACCTGCACACCCAGTTCCTGATGAATTCCCAGCTCAAAAGAATCACCCTGATAACTTCTGGGTCCTAAAAGCCTCAATCATTAGACAATACTATACAGCAAGAGTGGGGAAGGACTTCACCCTTCCTGTGGGAAGACTCAGCTGCCTTGGGCAAAAACTGTATAATAATACTACAAAACAGCCACCTAGTGGAGTTCAAACCACACTAAGAAAAATCCATTTAGTAAATTCCCAAAGTTGCAGACTGTGTGAACCCACCCAGAGTCCCACCAGGACTGGACAGCCCCCACCGGATTATACTGGATATGTGGGCATAGAGCTTACACCAAATTACCCGACCAGTGGGCAGGTAGTTGTGTTATTGGCACTATTAAACAGTCTTTCTTCCTATTGCCCATAAAGACAGGCGAACTCCTGGACTTCCCTGTCTGTGCTTCCCGCAAAAAGAGAAGCATAGCTATAGAAAATTAAAAAGATGATGAATGGCCCCCGGAGAGAATCATACAATATTATGGGCCTGGTACTTGGGTACAAGATGGCTCGTGCGGATACCCAACCCCCATTTACATGATCAGCTGAATCATACAGTTACAAGCCATCTTAGAAATGATCACTAATAAGACTGGCAGAGCCTTGACTGTTCAGGCCTGGCAAGAAACTCAGATGAGAAATGGTATCTATCAAAATAGATTGGCTCTCGACTACTTGCTAGCAGCTGAAGGAGGGGTCTGTAGAAAATTTAACCTTACTAATTGCTGTCTACACATAAATGATCAAGGGCAAGTAGTTGAAGACATAGTTAGAAATATGACAAAACTGGCACATGTGCCTGTGCAAGTGTGATATGGAATTGATCCTGGGGCCATGTTTGGAAAATGGTTCCCAGCACTAAGAGGATTTAAAACTTATAATAGGAGTTATAATTAGTAATAGAAACCTTAATGCTCCCTTGTTTGCTCCCTGTACTTCTTCAAATGATAAAAAGCTTCATCACTACCTTAGTTCACCAAAATGCTTCAGCACAGATACTATATGAATCACTATCAATCTGTCTTGCAAGAAAACATGGGTAGTGAAAATGAAAGTGAGAACTCCCACTATTGAGTGAGATTCTCAAATGGGGGGAATAAGGGAGGAGACCACCCCTCATATTGTCTTATGCCCAATTTCTGCCTCCAAAGGGAGAAGAAGTAAAAACTCAAAGGCAGAAATGAAATCCACAAGCAGACAGCCTGGTGCCACACCCTGGGCCTGGTAGTTAAAGATCGACCCTGACCTAATCGGTTATGTTATCCATAGATTACAGACATTGTATAGAAAAGTACTGTGAAAATCCCTGTCCTGTTCTGTTCCGTTCTAATTACCAGTGCATGCAGCCCCCAGTCACATACTCCCTGCTTGCTCAATCGATCACGACCCTCTCAAGTGGACCCCCTTAGAGTTGTGAGCCCTTAAAAGGGACAGGAATTGCTCACTCGGGGAGCTCGGTTGTTGAAGACATGAGTCTTGCTGAAGCTCCTGGCCGAATAAAACCCTTCCTTCTTTAACTCGGTGTCTGAGGGGTTTTGTCTGCGGCTTGCCCTGCTACACCACCACCACGCCCAGCTAATTTTTTGTATTTTTAGTAGAGATGGGGTTTCACCATGTTGGCCAGGCTGGTCTCGAACTCCCAGCCTCAAGAGATCTGCCTGTCTCAGTCTCCCAAAGTGCTGGGATTACAAGCATGAGCCACCGCACCCGGTGGATTTATTATTCTTTAAGTAAATATGTATCGAGCACCTACCATGAACCAGGTACTAGTCTAAATGCTGACAATTGAGAATTGGAGCAGAAACCACAACTTGCCAAGCATGTCCTGACTCGCAAAACAGATTGACTTTGCCAGACCAGTCATGTCAGAAGCTATGATGTGCTTCGTACATTATCAAAACTCAATGCTCAACACCAATTTGTTCAGACCCATGATCCCAAGGTAAGACCACTGACAATTCCATTAATTATCTAGTTTTCAAAATCTAACCAATCCTTGCAAAGAGCACCTTCTAAATAACCTCTGGGACAAAATATACCCATTAGTGAAGACCATTTGACTTTGGGTAGTGCAATAGGAAGAACATTCATTAATGAGAAAGGTCTCAAAAAAGAGGAAACAAACTTGCGTTGGTTTTTTTTTTTTTTTTTTTTTAAGATGGAATCTCGCTCTTTCACCCAGGCTGGAGTGCAGTGGTGCCATCTTGGCTCACTACAACCTCTGCCTCCTGGGTTCAAGTGATTCTTTTGCCTCAGCCCCCCAAGTAGCTGGGACTATAGGTGCCCACCACTACACCCAGCTAATTTTTGTATTTTTAGTAGGAACAGGGTTTCACCATGTTGGCCAGACTGGTCTCAAACTCCTGACCTGAGGTGATCCACCCACCCAGACCTCCCAAAATGCTGGGATTATAGGCATGAGCCACTGTGCCTAGCCCAAACTTGGATTTTGATAAAACAAGGAAGTCGTTGAGGAAGAGTGGAGGTAAGTCTCATTTTGGACATGTCAGGGCAAGGTGGTCCTTTGTAGTTAGACTTTTCTCTGAACATAAGGGTGGTGGGATTTCCTAACCATTAAAAAGGTGCTATTTCGGCCAGGCATGGTGGCTCACACTTGTAATCCCAGCACTTTGGGAGGCTGAGGAGGGTGGATCATGAGGTCTGGAGTTTGAGACTAGCCTGGCCAACATGGTGAAACCTTGTCTCTACTAAAAATACAAACAAAATTAGCTGGGCATGGTGGTGCGCTCCTGTAGTCCCAGCTACTCTGGAGGCTGAAGCAGGAGAATCACTTGAACCCGGGAGGCGGAGCTCGCAGTGAGCCAAGATCGCGCCACTGCACTGCAACCTGGCAACAGAGCAAGACTCCGTCTAAAAAAAAAAAAAAAAAAAAAAAAAAGGTGGTATCTCAGCACAGCTTAAAATGACAGCTTGACATATGATTCACATATTATACAATTAACTCATTTAGAATGTACAATTCAATGGTTTTTGGTATATTCTTGGTAAATTTATGCGACCATCACTAGGATTAATTGTAGAACTTTTTCTTTTTATTTTTTGAGACAGAGTCTCACTGTCACCCAGGCTGAAGTGCAATGGTGCGGTCTTGGTTCACTGCAACCTCCACCTCCTGGGTTCATGCCACTCTTCTGCCTCAGCCTCCAGAGTACCTGGGATTACAGGTGCCCACTGCCACACCTGGCTGATTTTTGTATTTTTAGTAGAGACAGCATTTCACTATGTTAGCCAGGCTGGTCTCAAATTGCTGACCTCATGATCCTCCTGCCTCAGCCTCCCAAAGTGCTGGGATTACAGGCATGAGCCACTGCACCCGGCCAATTGTAGAACGTTTTCATTACCCCCATTAACAGTCATTTTCCATTTTCCCATTGCCTATTCAATTGCTAATCTGTTCTTGCCTCTATAGATTTGCCTATTCTGGACGTTTCATATAAATTAAATTATTCATTATGTGATCATCTTTTGTGACTGACTTCTTTCACTTTGCATGACATTTTCAAGGTCTATCCATTCTAGCATGCATCAATACCTCCTTTCTTTTTATTGCTGAATTATACTCCATTGTATAACATATTTTATTTATCCATTCATCAGCTGGTGGACATTTGGGTTGTTTCTACTTTTTTGTTATAATGAATAGTATTGCTAATAAACATTCAGGTACAAATTTTTGTGTGAACATATGTTTTCAGTTCTTTTGGCCATGGACCTAGGAGTGGAATTGATGGATCGAATAGTAACTCTATGTTTAATCTTTTGAAGAACTGCCAAACTGTTTTCCAAAGCAGCCGTACCATTTTACATTTCCACCAGCAATATGAGGGTTCCAATTTCTCCATATTTTTGCCAACACATGGGTTTTTAAACATTATAGTGTAGGAGCAGAAAGGTGTGATACCTTTCCTCACTCATCATAAGGCACATGGCCAACACTCTGATAACAAAAGAAAGGTTAACAAGAGAAAAGCATAACAAATTTATTTAATCAAAGTTTTATATGACACAGGAGTCTTCAGAAATGAAGGCCCAACAACTTAGGGAAAACCATTTCTTTTTTGCTTAGGTTTGATTAAGAAGGGACAGCCTTATAGAAATGTGATTGGACAAAGAGGTACAAGCGAATGGGAATAGACTGAGGGGGAAAACCCAGCAAGGTTTGTCCAGCTTCGTCTTGGCCTTTCTGTGGAGCATCACTCTACCCTTCCCAGGTGTGGGGCAAGACTCCCCTGGAATAAGGGCCTTCAAGGGAGAAAGGAGAGAGTGACATTTCTAGGTTTTATGGCTTGCTTTTGGAGAGAGGGTCTCTGGTTTCTATGATTCACCTTAGAAGAAGAATTCTCCTTTCTATGACTCTTTAGGAGGAGAAAGAAGGGCAGGAGACAGGAGGATGGGAGAAGGTCAGAGAGATCTTTCTTCTGAGATCCTTCCAAGTTCTTTTAGTTCCAAGTACTTGGCATGCTGTTGGGACTCAGAAAACAATACCCCAAGAAGAAGACCTAAGCAGCGAAGGGACATTGTTGTCTGGGGTAAACACCTGGGGTCTGTCATCTGGCATCAAGAAGATAAAGGACACAGACACACATGAAGAGTGAGTTTAGGAGCAGAGGTTTAACAGGCAAAAGAGAAAGAAGAGCAGCTCTTTCTCTTGTGAGGAAGAGGGGGCATCCGAAAGGGAAAAGTCGGCCCATGGGGGACTGTGCCGGATTTTATAGACAGGCTTGAGGAGGGGGTGTCTGATTTACATAGGGCCCACAGATTGGTTGGACCAGGTATGACGTTTGCATAGCTCGCAGGGAAGGCTTGTCACCCCACCCTAATTTTATTATGCAAATTGAGTCTTTCCCTGGCTGGCACCATATTATCTTTTCCTTACTGTACACATGGTTTGGCAAAGATAAGCTGCCATTTTGAACATGGCTAGTCCCAGGTAGCCTTTGCCTATTAGCACAACTGCTGGCACTCACCTGTGCAAGCGTCCATCTTGTCTATGTCTGCAGCTCAATTTTACAGGCTGCTCTTTGTTAGAAGAGAATGATTTGGGGGCTGCTTTCCATTAAAAGGAAATCCTTACTGAGGTTTCCTGTACCCTCACTATCTGCCTAAGTAATTTCTTCTTAACTTCTATATCAGCAGCAACCTTAGAAGCAAATAGTTTCTTCTGACCTTCTCATGCTCTCCTGTCTCTCAGTCCCATTCTCCCCAGAGGCCAGCCATAGAAACTAGAATCCCTCTTCCCCAAGGCGGGTCATCAAAACCAGAATGCTTTTCCCCCAGAGCTAGTTATAAAATCTAAAAATATTACTCTATCCGGGTGCGGTGGCTAAAGCCTGTAATCCCAGCACTTTGGGAGGCTGAGACGGGCGGATCACGAGGTCAGGAGATCGAGACCATCCTGGCTAACACAGTGAAACCCTGTCTCTACTAAAAAATACAAAAAACTAGCCGGGCGAGGTGGCGGGCGCCTGTAGTCCCAGCTACTCGGGAGGCTGAGGCAGGAGAATGGCGTAAACCCGGGAGGCGGAGCTTGCAGTGAGCTGAGATCCGGCCACTGCACTCCAGCCTGGGCGACAGAGCAAGACTCCGTCTCAAAAAAAAAAAAAAAAATTACTCTAATTTCCTCCAGTTATCACCAAAATAATTAGATAATATGTAAATTATCAAATATTACTCTAATTTCCTCCACCTTTCCATGTAAAAACTGGTCATAAAGAAATTATCTGGGCCAGGCGTGGTGGTGGCTCACTCCTATAATCCAAGCAGTTTGGGAGGCTGAGGTGAGACTGTCTCAAAAAAAAAAAAAAAGTTATTTTTAACATAGTTTTCTCCTCTACAAACTGTTTTAGCTATAGTCTATGGGTTCTGATACATATGGCTTTCATTAACATTATTGTCTACTTAGGGGAGAAAAAAGCTTTTCCTCTACCCTCTCAGTTTTAGTACCTGGCGACCTGTCAAAGAGTCGCATTCACAGGAGAAAAGGCATACAACCTTTTTTTTTTTTTGAGATGGAGTCTCACTCAGTTGCCCAGGCTGAAGTGCAGTGGTGTGATACTGGCTTACTGCAAGCTCCACCTCCCGGGTTCACGCCATTCTCCTGTCTCAGCCTTCAGAGTAGCTGGGACTACAGGCGCCCACCACTACACCTGGCTAATTTTTTTGTATTTTTAATAGAGACGGGGTTTCACCATGTTAGCCAGAATGGTCTCGATCTCATGACCTCATGATCTGCCCATATCAGCCTCCCAAAGTGCTGGGATTACAGGTGTGAGCCACCGCGCCCAGCCAAGGCATATAACTTTATTATGTTAATATTTGTACATGCACCTGGCTTCACAGAAAACAAGTGAAAAATCCAAAGAGATGATTGGATTTGAAGGCATATATACCATTTTAACACAAAGTGATAAACTGGAGAAATGACTAGAAAAGAAAAAGAAGACTTGGACTTCTAAGGGGTTAAATTGTAGGAAGGTGATGAGAAAAAGTCTGGGGGAAGCCAATGGCAGATAAGGGTTGTTTATGCAGACTCATTTAGTGCTATCTCCAGAGATAACATTAATTTTCCATTCTCCTCTTCCTGGCATGGGTGGGGGGACCTTTACAAATGGGAATTTTCTTTGCAGAAAGGAAATGTATGTCCTGCTTATAGTCAGATAGGAGGAGGGCAGAGAGATCCTGTGTCTGCTGCTTCAGCTCAACAATAATCCTTATACTAAAGTTATATATTTTGAGGTGCCTTTTCTGATCCCCTTCACTGAGATATTTTATACTTTCTTCTTTTGCTCTTCCTCCTTCTTCTTCCTTTTTGGACCTAGTGTTAAGTCAGGGAGAGTTATAAAAGTCCAAGTGGTAGGCCGGGCACTGTGGCTCACTCACGCCTGTAATCCCAGCACTTTGGGAGGCTGAGGCAGGCAGATCACGAGGACAGGAAATAGAGACCATCCTGGCTAACATGGTGAAACCCCATCTCTACTAAAAATACAAAAAATTAGCCAGGTGTGGTGGCAGGCACCTGTAATCCCAGCTACTCAGGAGGCTGAGACAGCAGAATCGCTTGAACCCGGGAGGTGGAGGTTGTAGTGAGCCAAGGTTGCGCCATTGTACTCCAGCCTGGGTGACAGAGCGAGACTCTGTCTCAAAAAGGAAAAAAAAAAAGTCCAAGTAGTGAAGTTTGTTTGTTTTCTGGTTCTATAATTAATTTTTAGTTTTATTACATCACGATTAGAGAATGGTGTCTCAGGCCAGGCGTCATGGCTCGTGCCTGTAATCCCAGTACTTTGGGAGGTCAAGCCAGGGGGATTACTTGAGCTCAGGAGTTTGAGACCAGCCTAGGCAACACAGTTAGACCTCACCTTTACTAAAAATAAAAAAAATTATCGAGATGGGTATGCTGGCACACACCTGTAGTCTCAGCTACTCAAGAGGCTGATGTGGGAGGATCACTTCAGCCTGGGACTTTGAGGTTGTAGTGAGCTGTCATCACCAATGCACTCTAGCCTGGGTGAAGGAGTAAGACCCTAGAGAGAAAGAGAGAGACAGGAGAGTGGGGAGAGGGAGAAAGGGAGAGGTGTCTTTATTCCTTTTGCAATGTAATTACTTTTGGGATTTATTGAAGTTTTTGTGACATAATTACTGGGCAGTCAATTAATTTTGAAAACGTTCCATAGATACCTAACAATAAAATAAGTTTTTGGTCTTTAGATTCTAAATTTGATATACAAAAAAAGCTCTATTGAAAAAAATATGTTATTTGGGTGTACCTTATGACCATGGCCTAAAAGAGAGGTAAATTAAACTCCCTAACTGGTGTGTTTCTATAAAAAGCAAGTACAAAATTGCTTTTTATAGTCTTAATATTAATTAGATAATTATTAATTAGTGGTAATGTAACCACCCAACAGGTTCACCTTGCCCACTGACAAGTATTGTTACTTAGATTTTTTTTTTTTTTTTTTTTTTTTTTTTTTTTGAGGCGGAGTCTCGCTCTGTCGCCCAGGCTGGAGTGCAGTGGCCGGATCTCAGCTCACTGCAAGCTCCGCCTCCCGGGTTTACGCCATTCTCCTGCCTCAGCCTCCCGAGTAGCTGGGACTACAGGTGCCCGCCACCTCGCCCGGCTAGTTTTTGTATTTTTAGTAGAGACGGGGTTTCACTGTATTAGCCAGGAGGGTCTCGATCTCCTGACCTCATGATCCGCCCGTCTCGGCCTCCCAAAGTGCTGGGATTACAGGCTTGAGCCACCGCGCCCGGCCTGTTACTTAGATATTAATAAGAATTAATAAAAATAGAAATTGTGTGAATTTCCCAACTTTATTATTAAAGAACTGTTGTCGCATTTAATGATTTTTCTTTTTGACAGAATTCACCCAAGTCTAGTATTAAGATCATAATCTCTGCTAAATGTTTTTTTGGGATGGAGTCTCACTCTGTCGCCCAGGCTGGAGTGCAGTGGCATAATGTTGGTTCTTCTGCCTCCCAGGTTCAAGCGATTCTCCTTCCTCAGCCTCCCGAGCAGCTGGGAATACAGGTGCATGCCACCATGCCAGGCTAATTTTTTTTTTTTGTATTTTTAGTAGAGATGGGTTTCACTGGGTTAGCCAGAGTGGTCTTGATCTCCTGACCTCGTGATCGGCTTGCCTAGGCCTCCCAGAGTGCTGGGATTACAGGCATGAGCCACTGTGCTCGGCCTAATCTCTGCTAAACTTTTACACTTGCTTGGTTAAAAACACATTTTCTCAGCCTTTTGTATTCAACCTTTCTTTCTTTCTTTTTCTTTTTGAGACAGGGTCTCACTCTGTCGCCCAGGCTGGAGTACAGTGGTACCAGCTGGGCTCACTACAACCTCCACCTCCCAGGTTCAGGTTATTCTCCTGCCTCAGCCTCCTGAGTAGCTAGAATTACAGGCATGCGCTACTACACCTGGCTAATTTTTGTATTTTTAATAGAGATGGGGTTTTGCTTTGTTTGGCCAGGCTGGTCTTGAACTCCTGGCCTCAGGTGATCTGCCTGCCTTGGCCTCCCAAAGTGCTGGGATTGCAGGTGTGAGCCACTGCACCTGGCCACAACCTTTCTTAATCATTTTGTTTTACTTTGTGATTTAATATGAGAATGTCTTTTAGCAGATGATGTGTTGGTCTATTATCTTTGCTTTATTATTGTTTGTGTTTTTAGTAATAATTTGAAAGGCGTGTTTTTTTTTTCTATTAGCTACCTTTTTTTAAGAAATAATTTTTTTAAGAAATAATTTTTTTTAAGAAATAATTTTTTAAGAAATAATTTTTAGAAAATGATGAAGACATAACTCTCATGTAGATGCAAGAATGAACATGTGTTGAAGATTTTATTTTTCTCCTTAATTAGCAGGGAACCAGGCAGGTATTATAACTGTTTCAAAGGAAAAAAAGGAACACAAATTTAAATGGACAAAGAGATTGAATTACAAATGGAGGCAAACTAGTTTTTCCACAAGGGAAAGAAATCAAAGGAAACTCTTCTAGATAATATAGTTTGTTTATCTGTTAGTCACCTACAATTTACAGAAATGCAAAATAGCTCAAAGACAATGAACAGGACCAGAAAATGCAGTTCTTCAATGAAGTACAAAATTGCTTTTTATATTCTTAATATTAATTAATTATTAATTAGTGGTAATGTAACCGCCCAACAGGTTCACCTTGTCCGCTGCCTAAATGGAGCTGATTTATCAAGACAGGGGCACTGCAAAAGAGAAAGGGTTTCATTTATGCAGAGCCAGCTGTATGGGAGACTGGAATTTTATTATTACTCAAATCAGTCTCCCTGAAATTCGAGGATGGCAGCTTTTAGAATAATTTGATAGGCAGGGGCCAGTGAATCAGGAGTACTGATTGGTTGGGTCAGAGATGAAATCCTAAGGAGTCAAAGCTGTCCTCTTGTGCTGAGACAGTTCCTGGGTGGGGGCCACAAGACCAGATGAGCCAGTTTATTGATGTGGGTGAAGCCAGCTGATCCATCAAGTGCAGGGTCTGTAAAATATCTCAAGCACTGAGCTTAGGTTTTACAATAGTGATATCATCCCCAGGAGGGCCAGAATCTTGTAGCCTCCATCTGCGTGACTCCTAAACCATAATTTCTAATCTTGTGGTTACTTTGTTAGTCCTACAAAGGCAGTCTAGTCCCCAGGTCAGAAGGGGAAGGGCATTGTCCTTGTTTGGGAAGGGACATCGTCCTTGTTTCAAAGTTAAACTATAAACTAAGTTACTCCCAAAGTTAGTTTGGCTTATGCCAAGGAATGAACAAGGACAGTTTGGAGGTTAGAACCAAGATGGAGTTGGTTAAGTCAGATCTCTTTCACTGTAATAATTTTCTCAGTTATAATTTTGTAACTACAGTTTCAGTAATACTCTTAATCTTCTGTTTCTTTAGACATATCTATCAATTTTCTTTATAGGATGAGCAGCTAATTCCAGTTTCCCTGGGAATTTCCTGGCTTCCACACTGAAAGTGCCTCATTGTGGGAAACCCCTTAATCCATGGAAAACCAGGACCATTGGTCACTGAACTTTTCTACTATAAGAAATGATAGAATTATTGTAGTTCCTCTTTGTTCCTTTTTTTTTTGAGACAGTCTTGCTCCGTTGCCAGGGCTGGAGTATAATGGTGTGATCTGGGCTCACTGCAACCTCCTCCTCCCGGTTTCAAGCAATTCTCCTGCCTCAGCCTCCTGAGTAGCTCGGATTACAGGTGCCCACCACCATGCCCAGCTAATTTTTGTATTTATAGTAGAGACAGGGTTTCACCATGTTGGTCAGGCTGGTCTTGAACTCTTGACCTCAAGTGATCCACCCGCCTTGGCCTCCCAAAGTGCTGGGATTACAGGCATGAGCCACCATGCCTGGCTCCATTTTTTTCCTGAGGAAGTTTTTATTATTTAACTATTTTAGAGATAGGGTGTTGCTCTGTCACCCAGGCTGGAGTGGAGTGGTGCAATCACAGCTCACTGCAGCGTTGACCTCCTGGACTCAAGTGATCCTCCTGTTCGGCCTCCCAAGTAGCTGGGACTACAGGCGCATACCACCATGCTCAGATAAATTTTTTATTTTTTGTAGAGATGAGATCTCCCTATGTTACCCGGGCTGGTCTCCAACTCCAGGGCTCAAGTGGTCCTCCCACCTCAGCCTCCCAGTGTGCTGGGATTACAGGAGTGAGTCACTGTGTCTGGCCATGCCCAGTTAATTAAAAAAAATTTTTTTTTTATGGAAGGTGTCTCACCGTGTTGCCTAGGCTGATCCAGAGCTCCTGGCCTCAAGTGATCCTCTTTCAGCATTGGAAGCTTTTTTTTTTAGATAATAGTGGTACAAAACCTTGACTATACCTGAATAAGTTTTTTAAAATTCAGATGCTTGGGGCCCAACCCCAGAAATTCTAATTTAATTGGTCTAGGATATGGCTTGGCCATCTAGGATTTTAATAGTCTACCCAGGTAATTCTAATGTTTAGCCAAGGTTGTGAATTGCCAATATGTAAAGATATGGAGCCATCTCCAAGATGTATTGAATGCAGAGTAGTGTATACAGATGGCCTCTGACTTATGGTGGCTTGACTTATTATGATTTTTGACTTTATAATGGTATCCATAAAACCATTCTGTTTTTCACTTTCAGTACGGTATTCAATAAATTACATGAGATATTCAACACTTTATTATAAAATAGGCATTGTGTTAGATGATTTTACCCGACTGTGCACTAAGTGTTTTGAGCACATTTAAGGTAGGCTGGGCTAAGCTATGTTTGATAGGTTCAGTGTATTAAATGAATTTTTGATTTAGGACCCTTAAAACTTACAATGAGTTTATCAGGACATAGCTCAATTGTAAGTCGAGAAGTATCTGTATAGCATGTCACCACTATGTAGAAAATGGAAAAGAAAAAGAAAATATTTATATATGTGCATAAACTATCTCTGCAAGGATGCAGAGGGAACTGTTAACATTGGTTGCTGCCAGGTATGTCAACTTAGGGAGTGGGAGGGAGGTTTTTCACTGTGTACTTTTTGGATCCCTTGTGAATCTATTATTAATGTTTTAAAGTTATTTTAGGCTGGGTGTGGTGGCTCATGCCTGTAATCCCAGCACTTTGGGAGGCCAAGGCAGGTGGATCACTTGAGGTCAGGAGTTCGAGACCAGCCTGGGCAACATGGCGAAACCCCGTCTCTACTAAAAATATAAAAATTAGCTGGGTGCAATGGCAAGCACCTGTAATCCCAGCTACTAGGGAGACCGAGGCAGGAGAATCTCTTGAACCTGGGAGGCTGAGGCTGCAGTGAGCTGAGATCACACTATTGCACTCCAGCCTGGGCTACAGAATGAGACCCTGTCTCAAAAAAAAAAAAAAAGGTATTTTAAAATTCTGCCTCTTTTAAAAAAAAAGTTAGTTTTCTGAAAAAGTAGGTACGTAACTAGACAATATGATCTCTTCTTTTTCTTATTTTCTTTCTTTTTTTTTTGAGACGGAGTCTCACTCTGTCGCCCGGGCTGGAGTGCAGTGGCCAGATCTCAGCTCACTGCAAGCTCCACCTCCCGGGTTCACGCCATTCTCCTGCCTCAGCCTCCCGAGTAGCTGGGACTACAGGCGCCCGCCACGTCGCCCGGCTAGTTTTTTGTATTTTTTAGTAGAGACGGGGTTTCACAGCGTTAGCCAGGATGGTCTCGATCTCCTGACCTCATGATCTGCCTGTCTCGGCCTCCCAAAGTGCTGGGATTACAGGCTTGAGCCACCGAGCCCGGCCTCTTATTTTCTAAATTTTTTTATTTACTTTTTTTTTTTTTTTTTTGAGACAGAGTTTCTTTCTGTCACCCAGGCTGGAGTGCAGTGCAGTGGCATGATCTCTGCTCACTGCACACTCTGCCTCCTGGGCTCAAGAGGTTATCCTACCTCAAGCTGTGTAGCTGGGATTACAGGTGCGTGCCACCATGCCCAGCTAATTTTTGCATTTTTAGTAGAGATGGGGTTTTGCTCTGTTGGCCAGGTTAGTCTTGAACTCCTGACCTCAGGTGATCTGCCTGCCTCAGTCTCCCAAAGTGCTGGGATGACAGGCATAAGCCACTGCACCTGGCAATCTCTTCTATTTTTTTAAATCCCCCAAACCACAGAAATTTTAAAAAGAAAAATGAGCTTTGCATAGAAAACATTTTTTAGGTAAGGAAATTAAAACATACAACATGCACACTCATGCACAACAAAGGGACTTTAGATGGTAAAACTATGTCTCTTTTTTTTTTTTTTTTTTTTTTTTTTTTTTTTTTTTTTTGAGACGGAGTCTCGCTCTGTCGCCCAGACTGGAGTGCAGTGGCCGGATCCCAGCTCACTGCAAGCTCCGCCTCCCGGGTTTCCGCCATTCTCCTGCCTCAGCCTCCCGAGTAGCTGGGACTACAGGCGCCCGCCACCTCGCCCGGCTAGTTTTTTGTATTTTTTAGTAGAGACGGGGTTTCACCATGTTAGCCAGGATGGTCTCGATCTCCTGACCTCGTGATCCGCCCGTCTCGGCCTCCCAAAGTGCTGGGATTACAGGCTTGAGCCACCGCGCCCGGCCTAACTATGTCTCTTTTATTTCTTATTTTCTTTTGAAAAATATAACCATATTCATTATTTTTATAACTGTTAAATATTTTATAATTTAGTATTTTTATAATAAAATAAAAAATAGAAAGAAACCTAACAATCCTGTTTTTATGTAGAGACAAACTTTCCCTCTACTGGAGGGAGTCGGCTGGTGTGGTGGCCTTTGTGCCTCTCCCTTCCTTGGCCACTTGGCATCCTCTCTTCTTGCTCAGGAGGAAGCCCGACCACTAAGCCGTCAACATCAGCCCCGCTGCCTCATGGGAGAGGCTTTGGGGGCTGCTACCACTGGAGCTGGGCAGCTGCCAGTGGATGCCCAGGCAAACTCTACTGATTGTCTCTCACATGAGGACACTGTAGGGGAGAAGAAAACTTTTCCTCTATCCCCTGAATGTTCCATAATTGAGGCTATGAAATAAACTGACAGTGGACAGATTAGCAGAAAAAAAGATATACAAATTTATTATGTGGACAGGGTATCACATGAAAGAAAAGTGAATACCTCCCAAACCCAGTGAAATCTAGAAGCTTATTTACTTGCTCTCTCTCTCTGTCTCTCTTTTTTTTTAAGCAGGGACTTCATCTCTTATTTATTTATTTATTTATTTTATTATTTTTTGAGACAGGATCGCACTCTGTAGCCATGGCTAGAGTGCAGTGGTGCAATCATGGCTCACTGAAGCCTTGATGTCCCAGGCAGCAATCCTCCCTCCTCAGCCTCCTGAGTAGCTGGGACCACAGGCACATACCACCACACTTGGATAATTTTTAAAATTTTCTGTAGTCATGGGGGTCTCATTATGTTGCCTAGGCTGGTCTTGAACTCCTGGGCTCAAGTGATCCTCCTGCCTCACCCTCCCAAAACGCTGGGATTACAGGCATGAACCATCGCACCTGGGTTGGAAGCTTATATACTGTCTTCATATGGGAGAGTGAGGGGTAATGTGGGCAACTTGGAGAGTAAATGATTTGATTTGGGGGGAAGAAGAATAGGTGATAGCCTGTGACAAAGTCCGCCTGGGCATGGTGGCAACCTCGTCTCTTCTGGGATGTTGTTAATCTTCCCTGGTTGATGAGATCCCCAGGAGGTGACTAATGACTATTGAATTCTTTTTGGAGGATAGATCTTTAGACAGATGAGGGAACTTCAGAGAAAGTCCCTCTCTGTACTTCGGGGAAGAAAGAGGGGTGAGAGGCAGGAGAGCAGAAGAAGACTTCGGGGAAGAAAGAGGGGTGAGAGGCAGGAGAGCAGAAGAAGGTCAGAGAGGCCTTGCTTCCTCTTTAGTTCAAAGCACTCAGCATGCCAAAGCGCCATACTTTGAGGTATGATTTTCTGATTTTCTGTTTGTTTTGTTTGTTTGTTTGTTTTTATCAGACAGAGTTTCACTCTTGTTGCCCAGGCTGTAGTGCAGTGGCACAATCTTGGCTCACTGCAACCTCTGTCTCCTGGGTTCAAGCGATTCTCCTGCCTCAGCCCCTCAAGTAGCTGGGATTACAGGTGCATGCCACCAAACCCAGCTAATTTTGTATTTTTAGCAGAGATGGGGTTTCAACACGTTGGCCAGGCTGGTCTCGAACTCCTGACGTCAGGTGATCCACCCGCCTCAGACTCCCAGAGTGCTGAGATTACAGGCATGAGCCACTGCTCCTGTCTGGGTTATGATTTTTTTTTTTTTTTTTAAGACATGGAGTCTCACTCTGTTGCCCTGGCTGGAGTGCAGTGGCGTCATCTCGGCTCACTCTCTGCCTCCCAGGTTCACGCCATTCTCCTCCTGCCTCAGCCTCCCGAGTAGCTGGGACTACAGGCGCCTGCCACCACGCCCGGCTAATTTTTGTACTTTTAGTAGAGACGGGGTTTCACCATGTTAGCCAGGATTGTCTTGATCTCCTGACCTCGTGATCTGCCTGCCTCGGCTTCTCAAAGTGCTGGGATTACAGGCGTGAGCCACCGCACCCGGCTGGGGTATGATTTTCTGAGCCCCAATAACACTGTGCTAGGCTTTGGGTGGTTGGCAAAAAGTCAGCAGATAGGACTCTGCCCACAGGTCTTCCCTGTCTGAGGTGGTGGCCAAGACATGTACACAGAAGCAGGCCTGTCCCTAACATTTATGGAGCCAGCATGAAAGTATCAGTGTAAGCTCGCTATTACATATTTAAATATTTGTTTATTTTATTTTTAATTAAAAATTTTTTTTAACCTTCCCTGTTTTTCTGCCTCATTTAAATTTCTTTTGAGACAAGGTCTCACTCTGTCACCCAGGCTGGAGTGCAGTGGCACAATCTTGGCTCACGGCAGCCTCAACCTCCCTGGGCTCAAGCAGTCCTCCCAATTTAGTCTCTCAAGTAGCTGGGCCACAGGCATGTGACACCATGCCTGGCTATTTTTTTTTTTTTTTCCTGTATAGAGATGGGGTTTCATCATGTTGCTCAGGCAGGTCTGAAACTCCTGGGCTCAAGCAATCCAAAAATACAAAATTAGCTGGGTGTGGTGGCATGCATCTGTAATCCCAGCTACTTGGGAGGCTGAGGCAGGAGAATCGCTTGAACTCAGGAGACGGAGGTTGCAGTGAGCCAAGATTGTGCTACTACACTACAGCCTGGGCAACAAGAGTGAAACTCTGAAAAAAAAAAAAACAAAAAACAAAATCAGAAAATCATACCCCGAAGTATGGTGCTTTGGCATGCCGAGTGCTTTGAACTAAAGAGGAAGCAAGGCCTCTCTGACCTTCTTCTGCTCTCCTGCCTCTCACCCCTCTTTCTTCCCCGAAGTCTTCTTCTGCTCTCCTGCCTCTCACCCCTCTTTCTTCCCCGAAGTCTTCTTCTGCTCTCCTGCCTCTCACCCCTCTTTCTTCCCCGAAGTCTTCTTCTGCTCTCCTGCCTCTCACCCCTCTTTCTTCCCCGAAGTCTTCTTCTGCTCTCCTGCCTCTCACCCCTCTTTCTTCCCCGAAGTACAGAGAGGGACTTTCTCTGAAGTTCCCTCATCTGTCTAAAGATCTATCCTCCAAAAAGAAATTCAATAGTCATTAGTCACCTCCTGGGGATCTCATCAACCAGGGAAGATTAACAACATCCCAGAAGAGACGAGGTTGCCACCATGCCCAGGCGGACTTTGTCACAGGCTATCACCTATGCTTCTTCCCCCCAAATCAAAATCATTTACTCTCCTGCCTCTGCCTCCCAAAGTGCTGGGATTGTGGGTGTGAGCCACCACACCTGGCCTTAATATTTTTAAATATTTAAATGTACACACTTTTAAATATTTATTTTTATTTTTATTTTTTTTGAGACAGAGTCTCGCTCTGTCACCTGGGCTGGAGTGCAGTGGCCGGATCTTAGCTCGCTGCAAGCTCCACCTCCCGGGTTTACACCATTCTCCTGCCTCAGCCTCCCAAGTAGCTGGGACTACAGGCGCCCGCCACCTCGCCTGGCTAGGTTTTTTTTTTTTTGTATTTTTTAGTAGAGACAGGGTTTCACCATGTTAGCCAGGATGGTCTCGATCTCCTGACCTCGTGATCCGCCCGTCTCGGCCTCCCAAAGTGCTGGGATTACAGGCTTGAGCCACCACGCCCGGCCACACCTTTAAATATTTAAAAGGTTTAACTCAGGAAACTGTTGTCTAAAATATTATCTATTCTATCCCCTTTATATATATAACTTCATAATGAATTAAGAAAGCCAGGTTTGAATGTAGAACTCTTTCTGATTCCTTGGAGTTCTGTGCTTGGATATGGCTGTGGCAGGCAGCTTCTAAGATGACACTCAGTGATCCCCACCTTTGACATTTACATGCTTATGTAATCCCCTCCTCTTGAGTGTGGGCAAGACCCATGAGCTGCTTCTAACCTACAGAATATGGCAAAGGTAATGACATGTTCCATCCATGATTAGGTTATATAAGACAGTGGCTTCTCTCTTCCTAGCAGACACCCACCCTTCCTGGCTTTGATGGAGCAAGTTGCCTTGTTCCAGGGACCCATATGACTAGTGAATGAGGGCAGCCTCCAGCCAATAGCCAGTGGGGAACTGAGGCCCTCAGTCCAGCAACCCTCAAGGAACTGAAATACTGCTAACAGCCACATGGATGTGGACGCAGATCCTTCCCCAGTTGAGCCTTGAGATGAGACTGCAGCCCCAGACAACACCTCCTGGGAGACTCTAAAACAGAGAGCCTGGCTAAGCCCTGCTGAGATTCCTAACTCACAGAAACTGTGAGATGATACTTATGTACCATTTTAAGCTGTAAATTGGTGGTCATTTGTTACGCAATAATAGGTAATTAATATAATGGCACTGCTGGAAAAGTGGCCACCAGTTAGTGGTCCAGCCATCTTCTCTTCCTACCTGCTCTTCATCCTGAACCTGGAAGGGCCTCATGTCCATCTCTGTGGACACCCCAGCTCTCATGTCAGTTCTGCCCACCCCCCACTCCACTCCACACTCCTGGACACAGGTCTAGAGGGTGTGCACATTTGGTGAGTGCTACCCATGAACCCAGTGTTGCTCTTGGGAAGGTGGGCAGGGGACAAACCCCAGCAAGCCCTGGGAATAGCTCAGGGACATTTGTGCAGGGAATTCTAGGGTCTCAGGTACCCAGAGCATTCTAGAGGAGGGGCTTCAGGTCCTTGGCCCTCCACAGACTCTCCACCCCACTGGAAAGGGTGGAGCAAAGCCCTCTAGAGCACAGGGTTGAGGCCAGGAACCCGTCACCCATGGAGGCCAGCGCTCCACTCAAGGAGCACTGGCTGAGGGCCAGGTGATGGGAACCGACCCAGAGGGCTGCCTGAGGAGGCCCAGAGGGCAGCACTGCAGCACACCTGACAGGAATCTTCTCTGGGAGCTGTAGGTGGAGCTAGGCCAGGAATGTGGGAGGGCTAAAGCACCAGCAATGGGAGGGCCTCCAGCAAGACAGCCCTAGTCACTGGCTTCCAACACCATAGGTTCTTCAGGGTGGAGAGGAGCTGGGGCTATTGAGTCATAGTGCATCTGTTCAAGCCCCGCCTCTGCACACTGGTACATGACTCTAGTCAAATTACCTAAACTCTGAGTCTCAGTTTCCTTCTCTGTAAAATGAGGATAATAATAGAACCTATCCCATAGGCTTGTGGAGAGGATTAGCGCATGTGAAATGCCTGATAAGTGTTAATGAATATTGGCTCTTATTAAGGATAATGAGACTCAAAGCAGATGAAGGGTGATCTTTCTGTTCCCCAGTGCTGCTTGTCTTACCTAATATATCAGAGGGAGATGTGAGGAGGGGAGCATTCAGTTCTAGGATACACATTGTCTCTACAAGCATTTATGGAAACTTTCTGACCATGATCCTAACTCATGCCGTCCTTCCTCAGACTCCCCGAGAGCTGGGATGACACAGTGGGAGGTGCTGCCTTGGTGTGCAGAGTGGGCCTCCATGGTGCCTATCCAGGAGGACTGAGACCACTGGGTGAGCACCTCAATCCCTGGTCCCTGTTGCCTCATCTGTGAAACGACGGGGATACCAGTGTGACTCTAAGCATAGACCACAGACTATAGCCTCATTTTTTGGTGCACCTGAAGGAAGTTAGAAATGCAAATCTCAGCCATCCCCCTCCAACTCCCCTCACAGACTTACTAAGTCAGAATCTCTGGAACAGGGATCTGAGAGCTTGCATTTCTCTTTTCTTTCTTTCTTTTTTTTAATTTTGTGTGTGTGTGTGTGTGTGTGGTGTGTGTGTGTGTGTGTGTGTGTGTGTGTGATGGAGTCTTGCTCTGTCACCCAGGCTGGAGTGCAGTGGCGCGATCTTGGCTCACTGCAACCTCTGCCTTGCAGGTTCAAGCGATTCTTCTGCCTTAGTCTCCTGAGTAGCTGGGACTACAGGCATGCCGCACCATGCCTAGCTAATTTTTGTATTATTAGTAGACACAGGGTTTCACCATATTGACCAAGCTAGTCTTTTTGTTTGTTTGTTTGAGACAGAGTCTGTTGTCCAGGCTGGAGTGCAGTGGTGTGATTCCAGCTTACTACACTCTCCACCTCCCACGTTCAAATGATTCTCCTGCCTCAGCCTCCTGAGTGGTTGGGACTACAGGCACCAGCCATCACGCCTGGTTAATTTTTGTATTTTTTTTTTTTTTAGATGGAGTTTCGGTCTGTTGCCCAGGCTGGAGTGCAGTGGCACGATCTTGGCTCACTGCAAGCTCTGCCCCCTGGGTTCATGCCATTTTCCTGCCTCAGCCTCCTGAGTAGCTGGGACTACAGGTGCCCGCCACCACGCCCGGCTAATTTTTTTATTTTTAGTACAGACAGGGTTTCACCGTGTTCGCCAGGATGGTCTCGATCTCCTAACCTTGTGATCCGCCCACCTCGACCTCCCAAAGTACTGGGATTACAGGTGTGAGCCACTGTGCCTGGCCAATTTTTGTATTCTTAATAGAGACAGGGTTTCACCATGTTGGCCAGGCTGGTCTTGAACTCTTGACCTTAAGTGATCCACCCACCTCAGGCTCCAAAAGTGCTGGGATTACAGGCGTGAGCCACCGTGCCCAGCAGAGTTTGCATTTCGAACATGCTCTCCGGGTACTTTTTTTGCTTGCTGAAGTAGAGAACCTCTGGGTTCTGACAGTGGATTGTCAGAGGTCTTCACAGACTTGAGTCCACAGACACCTTCAGGTGCCAGTGCAGGGGCTTCATGGCTGGGCTTCCTGGGTCCCCACCCCGGGTCAGTGCAGGCCTCAACCAGAGCAACTCCCCTGGGGTTCTAAGAAAACGAATGTTCCCCTTCTCACTCATTAGACGTTAGAAACTTCTGGGCTGGGGTCAGGGCCACTTTTGTAATTTGTGGGGTCCAGTGCAAAATGGAAATGCAGGGCCCCTTATTCAAAACACGGGAGGAAAGCTTTTTTCCTTTCTTCTGTGGCCTCCCATGTCACAGTGGGACATGGGATTTAATTTGTGATTTAATATCGTGCACCCTTCAGGCATGGGGATACAGACAAGGTGAGTACAGACCCTCACCAGCTTCCGGACCTTCCTGAAGAAGCTGTAGTTTACAGGAAACCTCTGAGTTCTTTTTGGAGCAAAACTGACTGCAGCAGGGAGAAAGCCGCACAGCTGGCAGCAAGCAGGTACTTAGGGTGATTAACGAATGCATTTGAAAATTTCCTCCTGCTTCAGCCTCAGCCCTGCACCTGAGCTCTGGTCTGCAGCAGTACATTTCCGGATAATCTCTTTTGACAACTGAGAGGGCAGCCAACCCACAAGACTAACCCAATTACAGCGAAAGAGAGATCTGGCTGCTCCCTGTTGACAAGGTGAACACAAGGGCATCCCCTTTCGGAGACTGTGGTGCTTCCGGACCAGTGGGCTGCCGATACGGGAAGTACTTTCCTGCTCCAGGGTCTTGAGATACTTTTGCTTTGTGACAAACGGTGGCTGTCACTCCTGGGCTGTGTCAATTCGGCACAATCTGCTTGCACCCCCATAACTGGGCCTGATACTTCAGCCCAGGAAGAAATAAGAGCCCTTATCCGGGATCAGAAAAGTTGAGGTCTCTGGTCCCCTATCTTGCTGTGTGGCTTTGGGTAGAGCATTCAGTCTCCTTGGGCCTCAGCATTCTCTTTTGTAACATAATAAGGCGTTAAAGTAGATTACCCCCAACTCTTCTCTCTTATTAACATTCCATGCGGGTAAGGATTTAAGAGAGAGTTTTCAGTCTATACTGTTAGTTTTACAGGTAGAGCTGTAAGAATGTAGGGCGGAGGGGTTATACACCAAAACAAGGGTTGGGGTTTCATCACTGAAGGCCAAAGTGTCCAGTTAAAGAGTTTGGCACTTCTTCATAGGCAATAGGGAGTCACTGAAGGCATCTAAAGAGGGAAAGGGATACGTTCAGAGCTAAGCATTAGGAAGAGGAAGGGGAAGCGATGTTTCAGAAGAGTTGAGGCTGGAAAAGAAGCCAGCTAAGTAGTGACCACATGTGCACACACCTTTTGCACTTCCTGGACAGCACCAGGCTGCCTCCCTAATTCACAGTCCCACCAGCAAGCTAAGGGAGTCCTTATTTCCTCATAATCTCTCTATCACTTGGCATTGTCAGACCTCTACATTTTTGCCAACAAGATGGTTAGGAATTGGCATGTCATTATACTAATTTGAATTTGCATTTCCTTGGTTAGTAGTGCAGTTGAGTTCACTATATTGCCTAGGCTGGTCTCGAACTCCTGACCTCAGGTGATCCTCCAGCCTTGGCCTCCCAAAGTGGCGGGATTACAAGAGTGAGCCCCTGCACCCAGCCCATTTTTCTTTTTGTTTTTTTTTTTGTTTGTTTGGTTTTTTTTTGAGACAGAGTTTCACTCTTGTTGCCCAGGCTGGAGTGCAATGGTGTGATCTCAGCTCACCACAACCTCCGCCTCCCGGGTTCAAGTGATTCTCCTTCATCAGCCTCCCAAGTAGCTGGGATTACAGGCATGCACCACCACACCTGGCTAATTTTGTATTTTTAGTAGAGATGGGGTTTCTTCATGTTGGCCAGGCTGGTCTCAAACTGCCAACCTCAGGTGATCTGCCCCCCTCAGCCTCCCAAAGTGCTGTGATATAGGTGTGAGCCACTGCGCCCGGCCTTCTTTATGTATTCTAAAATCTTTTTTATTCCCCTACAAATTCTGATACTCACCTTTTGTCAGTTATTTGCGAATGCAAATGTACTTTCCTAGTTTGTCTTTGCACTTGGGTTATTATGGTGGCTTTAAAAAACTAGTCATATGGCCGGGCACCGTGGCTCAAGCCTGTAATCCCAGCACTTTGGGAGGCTGAGACGGGCGGATCACGAGGTCAGGAGATCGAGACCATCCTGGCTAACACGGTGAAACCCCGTCTCTACTAAAAAATACAAAAAACTAGCTGGGCGAGGTGGCGGGCGCCTGTAGTCCCAGCTACTCGGGAGGCTGAGGCAGGAGAATGGCGTAAACCCGGGAGGCGGAACTTGCAGTGAGCTGAGATCCGGCCACTGCACTCCAGCCTGGGCGACAGAGCCAGACTCTGTCTCAAAAACAAACAAACAAACAAACAAAAAACTAGTCATAGATAACTGTAATATAGTTTAATTTTTATTAATTTAATTTACATTTTTGAGATGGGGTCTCTCTGTCACACAGGCTGGAGTGCAGTGGCACGATCATGGTTCACTGTAGACTCTACCTCCCAGGCTCAAGCAATCCTCCCACCTCAGCCTCCGGAGTAGTTGGGCCCTCACGTATATGCCACTATGCCTAGCTAATTTATTATTATTATTATTATTATTTGTAAAGACTAGGTCTTGCTATGTTGTCCAGGCTGGTCTCGAACTCCTGGGCTCAAGCAATCCTCCTGCCTCAGCCTCTCAAAGTGCTGGGATTACAGGTGTGAGCTGCCATTCCCGGCCATCAACATTTTTACTTATGGTTTGTTCTTTGGTGTCTTTTTAGGACTTCTCTACACTTAAATCATAAACCTATTCTATATTTTCTAAAAATTTCCTTTAAGTCTTTGACCCACATTGAATTTATTTTTGTGTATGGCATAGGTAAGGATGTAATTTTATCTTTTTCCACTTGGATACCCAGTTTTCCTGGCACTATGTATTGAATGGTTCATAGGTCAACTCCACTGCCCAGGGCGAGACAACAAAGCACTGGTTCTCAGGGTTGTGCAAGTTCATGGCCGGCAGCAGAGCGTGAGCACCTGCTTAAGTTTTGCACCCTGGGCACCTCGCTTGCCTCCCCCTGCATGCCTGGCCTGGCTGCTGCTCTCCGCACCTGGGAATCCAGCCCAAGGTGAGAGGGCTTCTCTTGTCATTGACAGTCCCCGACACACACAAGACTTTGTGTCTCCTGCTTAGGAGTGTTGGTTCCTGATACAGAAGGGGGTTTGTGAAGGAGGAAAAGGAACTCTGGAATTTCCTAGCAGCTCTGGAGGTGTTAGGAGGGGTGCCTGGGAATAGGGCAGTTATGGTGAGACTTTTCGGGGTGAGGGTCAGGGACCTTGTGTCCCAGAGGTGCTGTTTGAGGCTTCACAGTTTTCTGAGGCTTCTGGGGGCAGGACGCTGGTACTTACATGGCCTCTCCCCTCTGCGCTGTCAGGAACGAACCCTGGAGTGCCTGGTACTTGTGGTTCTGCCCCCTGCCTTCTCCATAGAATATGGAAGGCGCTTACAGAGCACCCTAGAAAGTTTAACCTACTGCACGGACGTGGACTCAGATAGCAGTAGAAGTAGAGAACATTTTTCCTCTTCTCATTCTCTTTTTTTTTTTTTTTGAGACAGAGTCTCTCACTGTCACCTGGGCTGATATGCAGTGGCATGATCTCGGCTCACGGCAACCTCCACCTCCTGGGTTCAAGCAATTCTCCTGCCTCAGCCTCCCGAGTAGCTGGGACTACAGGCGCGTGCCACCACATCTGGCTAATTTTTGTATTTTTAGTAGAGACGGAGTTTCACTATGTTGGCCAGGCTGGTCAACAAACTCCTGACCTCGTGATCCACCCATCTCGGCCTCCCAAAGTGCTGGGACTACAGGTGTGAGCCACTGCACCAGGCCATCTCATTCTCTTCTAATTGCACCTGGGAGAAAAGCTAACCTATAAAGCCCCTTCCCTGACAACAGTTGCTAATCTGCCTCTGTTATCCGCTAGAGACGGGACCTCAGGCTTGGGAGCCTTGGTGAGTTAAAGTATCTGACCAGATATTTAGTCAATTGTTTTGTTTTTTGAGATGGAGTCTCACTGAGTTGCCCAGGCTGGAGTGCAGGGGTGCAATCTTGGCTCACTGCAACCTCCGCTTGCTGGGTTCAAGCAATTCTCCTGCCTCAGCCTCCCGAGTAGCTGGGATTACAGGTGCCTGGCACCAGGCCCGGCTTATTTTTGTATTTTTTAGTAGAGATGGGGTTTTGCCATGTTGGCCAGACTGGTCTTGAACTCCTGACCTCAAGTGGTCTGCCCACCTCGGCCTCCCAAAGTACTGGGACTGCAGGCGTGAGCCACTGCGCCTGGCCACATTGTTTTGTTTTTGTTGTATTTATTTGGGAGGAGTTACCTTCTATTCTTGCAAGTGATGGCAGTTTGCTATTAATGATGCCAGTAGAGCATTTCCTTTTGAATACATTTATTTGAGCAAAAAAAGGATGCCTTATGTCTGTAAAATCACATTTGTGTGTGTACTTGGAGAAAGACATGTAGGAAAGGAGGAATCAAAATGTTGATGGTGGTTTTCCCTGGGTGATGAGATTTCAGGTGGTTTTTGGCTTTTTTGTGTTGTTTGCATTTGTTATAATGAGCATACATTGAGTTACATAATCAGAAAATAACTATGTTTATTTATTATTATTATTATTATTATTATTTGAGACAGTCTCACTTTTTCGCTCAGGCTGGAGTGCAGTGGCGTGATCTCGGCTCACTGCAACCTCCTCCTCCTGAGTTCAAGCAATTCTTGTGCCTTAGCCTCCCAAGTAGCTGGGATTACAGGTTTGCGTCACCACACCTGGCTAATCTTTTTGTTTTTAGTAGAGATGGGGTTTTGTCTTGTTTGTCAGGCTGGTCTCGAATTCCTGACCTCAAGTAATATGCCTGCCTCAGCCTTCAAAAGTGCTGGGATTACAGGTGCGAGCCACCATGCCTGGCAGAAAAAAAAGTATTTTTATTATGGAAAGAGGTATATGCACTTAAAAGAACATATTAAGTGAATAATAATACAAGGAATATATTTGTCAACATGTTGACTAAAGTTGGGAAACCCAACTCCCAAAATAGCAACTGAGGGAGAATGTGGGGCTTGCTTTGGGAGGCTGTGTGGGAGAAGAGGGGACAACTGAATGCAAGCACAGAAGGATCCACGATGGGCTTCCTGTCCTGGGACATTGTAGCTGCCGCCAACCAGCAGCTAAGCTCTGTCCTTTCAGTGTTGTTCACAGGATTCCATTTCAGAGTCTCGGTTACAACTTTTTAATCAGGGACATATCCATCATTTGGTGAGGTCAAGGCTGAGTTTCGGTGATGTGTTATTTACCTTGCCAGGATGGGGTAGACAAGAGGAAACTTCGTCAGGGGTCTTGCTATGTTGCCATTTTAGTCCATCCTCATACTGCTATAAAGAAATAGCAGTACGAGACTGGGTAATTATAAAGAAAAGAGGTTTAGGCCAGATGCGGTGGCTCACACCTGTAATCCCAGCACTTTGGTAGGCCGAGGCTGGTGGATCACCTGAGGTCAGGAGTTTGAGACCAGCTTGGCCAACATGGTGAAACCGCATCTCTACTAAAAATAAAAAATTAGCCAGGCATGGTGTTGCGCAGCTGTAATCCCAGCTACTTGGGAAGCTGAGGCAGGAGAATTTCTTGAACCCAGGAGGCGGAGGTTGCAGTGAGCTGAGACGTGCCACTGCACTCCAGCCTGGGAGGTTGCAGTGAGCTGAGATTGCGCCACTGCACTCCAGCCTGGGCGACAGAGTGAGACTCCATCTCAAAAAAACAAAACAAAGCAAAAAAACAGAAAAGACATTTAATTGGCTCACAGTTCTGCAGGCTGTACAGGAAGCATGGCTGAAGAGGCCTCAGGAAACTTTCAATCATGGCAGAAGGAGAAGAGGAAGCAGGCATGTCTTACATGGCTGGAGCAGAAGGAAGAGAGAGAGGGGGAAGTGCTACACACTTTTAAACAACTGGGTCTCGTAAGGACTCACGGACTATATAGGCAACAGCAAGGGGGAAATCCACCCCCATGATCCAACCACCTCCCACCAGGCCCCTCCTAGAGACTGGGAAGGGTTGGGAATTATAACTTGACATGAGATTTGGGCAGGGACACAAATCCAAACCATAGGAGTTACCCAGCCTGGTCTTGAACTCCTGGCCTCAAGCAATGTCTCTTGGTTGAGAGCACTGGCTTCTCCTCTTTGGGCTGTGTGGGTGACCACTGTGTGGCTCCTATCCCAGACACTTGGCAGCTGGTGCCAGGCCCATGGTACTGGCCTCTCCTAGGGAGAGCATAATTTAACAGGAGCCCTGGGGCAAAGGATTCCTGATGTGTAGCCTTGAGAACCCTAGGCTCACTGCTCTTAGGAAGAGCCTTTTTTCAGATCACAGCCTAAGTTACTGTTTAACCTTTAATAGGGCCAGCACCATAGTCCAGACGCAATAAGAAGCAGACAAGTAATCTCAGCTCTTCTTCCTTGGGGACTTACTTGGCTTCACATCTAATTCTGGTTCTGGGCATCTAATGTGGGACAGATGTGGGGTAGGAGACAGTATCTGCCAATCATGAGATAATAAGGACCAAGTAGCTGATACTAGCACTGTGGGAGGACCAGATAGTCACTGTCCCTGTTCTCTTGGAGGTGGCAGGAAGCAGCATGTGGCAGAGAAGTGGGGTTGCCACAGGACACAGTGTAGGGCTCTGGAGGCGGGGTGGGGCAGGGGCCCTGAGCAGGAAACCTTTATGCTGAGACACGAGGAGTTTGCCGGGTGAAAACAGGTAGGGAGGGGTGGCTCAGGAAGAGATCCTGTGCAGAAATCCTGAGGCAGGAGGGATGTGGTGTCCAGTTGAGAGACGCCCTTTAGGTGGCTAAAGAAGAAAGCACAGGCTGGGGACCCCTGGGGAGCAGATGAGCCCGGGGAGACGGACAGGGCCAGATCCTGTGGGACCGCCTAGGGCAATGGTTCCCAATGGAGGGCAATTTTGTCCTTCAGGGACATCTGGCAAGGTTGTCACAAGTGTGTTGGGGGATGCTCCAGGGATGCTGCTAAACATCCTGCAATGCAGAGGATAGCCCCTGACAATAAAGAATTTTCCACCCCCAAATGTCAGTAGTGCTGAGGTTGAGAAACCCTCTTCTGGGACCACTTGAAGGACTTTGTTCCTTATTCTAAAGCCAAGGGGAAGCCATAAAGGGGTTTTACATAGGAGACTGATCAGATTTCTGTTGTAGAGTATTCCGTGTGGCTGCTCTGAGGAATTTTGAGACCTAACTGTTCTAATTCAGAACCACTCTTGGTAGTTGTGGATCCATTCTCCAACTTGGGAATTTCCAGCCTCTCTGATTTTCTCTCCCCGATCCCCGCACCCACACCTGCAGGGCTAAGCTTTTGGCTGCTTTGTGACCATCTGGGTTTCTACCAGGGCAAGGAAACCAAAACAGATATTTACTAAGAGCTAAGCAGGGCAGGGGTTTTTCCACTCCACACAATAGGCGCAGCACTAGGGCCTACAAAAGTGTTTAAGGCCTATGTGGCAGGCAGAAAACTGCCCCTGCAAAGATGTGCATGTCCTAATCCCCAAAACCTGTGAATATGTTACCTTACATGGCAAAGGGATTTGGTAGAAGTGATTAAGTTAAGGATCTTGAAAAGTGGGAAGATTATCCTGGATTATCTGGGTAAGCCCAATGTAATCAAAAGAGTCCTAAGCAGAAGACAGGAGGGTCAGATTCAGAGGCAGTGTGATGACAGAAGTAGAGGACAGAGAGATTTCCAGATGCTGCTGCTGGTTCTAAAGACAGAGGAAGGGACCAGAATGCCAAGATAAATTTGGAATTTGGCACAAGAAAAATCTGTGTGCCACCAGATTTTTGGTAATTTGTTACACAACCACAGGAAACTAATACAGCCTAGAAAAAGTTTTTATTAACTCTGAAATAAAAGAGGAAAACTGCAAACTAGATATTAATAAATGCCATTTATTTTAAAATTTGTTTTTTAATATTTAATAAATACAAAAAGGTATAAAGATTAATACAACAGGCTGGGCACAGTGGCTCACATCTGTAAGCCCAGAATTTTGAGAGGCTGAGACAGGCGGATTGCTTGAGGCCAGAAGTTCAAGACCAGCCTAGGCAACATAGGGAGACCTTGTCTCTCCAAAAAAATTTAAAAATTAGCCAGGTGTGGTAGTACATGCCTCTAGTCCCAGCTACCTGGGAGACTGAAGCAAAAGGATTACTTGAGTCCAGGAGTTCAAGCCTGTAGTGAGCTATGATCAGGCTACTGCACTCCATTCTGGGTGATGGAGTGAGACTCTGCCTAAATAGAAAAAAAAAAAAAGACTAATATAACACACAAGTAGGTAGTATTACCACCCAACTTAAGAAATAAAGCATCTCTTTTTTATTTTATCTTTTTTTTTTTTTTTTTTTTTTTAAGAATAGAGATGATTCTTGCTACGTTGCCCAGGCTGGTCTCAAACTCCTGGGCTCAAGAGTCCTCCCACCTCGGCCTCCCAAACTGCTAGGATTCCAGGTGTGAGCCACCATGCCTGGCCGAAATAAAGCATTTCTAATACAGCCAAAGAACCTTGCAGACCCACATTGATTTCATTCCCCTTTGTTCCTTACAGAGGTAATCAGTATCCTAAAGTTGGCATTTCTTATTCTCATATTTTTAATAAATGTATCCCCAAACAATATGTAGTATTGCTTTGCAGGCAACTTTATATACATGGCATCATAGTGTGTTTTCTTATGCTGCTTGATTTTTGTGTCAAATGTGTTTTGAGAATCATTCTTGATGTGTACGGCAGCTATATTTATATTACCCTATTGCATGAATATGTCCTACTTTATTCTGCTGACAAACATTTAGGTGGTTACCAGTTTGGGGCTATTACAAACCGAATGGCCATGAACACATTTGTACCTGTCTCATTGTGAATTTCTGCAAGGGTTTCTCTAGAGTTAATTCCCAAGAGTGAAACTTCTGGTACCTTGGATAAATAGCTTCTCCAGAGAGTTCAAACCATTCTTCAGAGAGACTGGGCCAATCAAAATTCAACTGGTGATGCATACAATTCTTGGTGATGGTGGTATTGTTATATTTTTGCCAATATAATGAATGTGAAATCATATTTTATTGTGATAAAAACTTTTATTTTCTGGATCACTATGGAGTTGAGCATCTTTTCCTATGTTTACAGAGCATTCCTGTCTCTTCTGTGAATTGCCTGTTCATCTCTTTGCCCGCTTTTCTGTTGGATTGATGGTCTTTTTCTTATCATTTTGTAGAAATTCTTTGTATTGTTTTGGGTACTACTCCTTTGTAGCTATATGTGTTGCAAATATCTTCTCCCATTTTGTGGTTTATCTTTTCATGAACATATGTTGTCTTTTGATGAAGAGTCTATTGAGGCAGGAATATCGTCTTATCCCAAGGCAGGATTTGGGCAGAAATTCAGTTCCATGATCCACCTAGGATTATGTTTCAAGGCTTGACTGGTGAGGATAGTTAAGGAGTGTAACTGGCACTGGACCTCAGTGTTGGGAAGTAATGGGGCATGGTGTGGACTGTAGCAAGCTGGAGAGTGTTTGGAACAGGTGCTTGTGAAAGAACACATTCCTCAACACATCACAGCCTTGAGCACATCACATACCCCCATATGCCTCCACTTCCTGGGCCCGACACAAACACATCACAGCCTTGAGCACATCACATCCCCCCATATGCCTCCACTTCCTGGGCCCGACACAAACACATTACGAAAAACAACACCTAGAGAAGCTCCAATAAGGTTACAACCGTTTGTAAAAGCGCAGGAACCGATAAGAAGGCTGCTAAAAGCATAACTTAACATTAACATGTAAACCCATTGTAATGCTGTAGCCTAGAGAAATGCCTTGTTCCTCTGTAACCTGACAAGTCCTGTTTACCTCGAGCTATAAAAAGCAAGCGCACGCATTGTTTGGGGCCCTCTTGTATGTTGTAGAACGGAGGGACCAAGTTCGAACTTGCATTAAAGATCCTTGCCGCTTGGCTTTGACTCTGGACTCTGGTGGTCTTCTTCGGAGAATAAACGGTCTGGGCATAACACTTGGTGTCACAAAACTCAACACTGAGAAAAAGGATCTCTCAGCAAGGCTAGTTTACTTTCTGCAGAAAGGGTACCGCTTGCTAGCGGTCTTGCCAAACAAAGGAGACAGGGTCATTTATAACCTGAAGCGGCCACCCTGCTGCTGTGTCTGGTGTCCATTGGATGGAATGGGACCTCACATTCTGTACTTGTCCTGATTGGCTAGTAACTTAGAACTTTCCAAAAGAGGCAAAGGCAGAGAACAAAGGAAGGTGGAAGCAACTTGTGGAATGCTGAGAAAGGTAAAAACACCTCCCAATAAGGAAGAGGAACAGGCTGTGACCTAATGCTTGCTTGGACCAGTATAAGCACGCCAGGGCAAATATCTGGGCTAAAATATGGGAGCTAAGAACACAAAGTACATTGATTTTTTTATTACAGCTAGCAGATATCTAAGAATGTTAGCCCAGGTCTTTGAATAAATTTTGCTTCTAAGAGATGTTACTATTTATTCCTAATTAGACAGGGAGGAAAGTCCCTTTGAAGAGGAACCTCTACTTCACTTTCTACAATTGAAAATGCCTGGTATGGGATATAGTGATGACTCGATTCCGGCTGCCGTATGTCAGCAGGAAATGCAGACCTAATGTTGTCAGATCTTCTGATTTTTTTCAAGAGAAACCAGAAATCCAGATTTTTATGGGGATGGCAACTGATTTTTAAGTACTGGTTCAAATTCAATAATTTTACAAAGTTGTTCAGGCCAGATGGGTTCAGGCCACCCATTTGTCTGGGGTGCCACTTTGTGACCTTTGATTTAGCCCAGAATAAATTGTTTGTTTGCAGCCTGAACTACCTTTGAGATAACCAGTTCCTAAGAGCCACATGAAATATTTCCTTTTACTTGTACTGAAATAACCTCTGTTGAATAACAAGAATCTTTCCTTACTTGAATGCTTAGGAATTTGTAGTCCCCAGTACAATCTCACAGATTTCAGTTGTATCTCATATTAATTGTCTCCTTCTCAGACAGAAGTTGAATGAAATAGTCACAAAGCCGGAGACCAGTGTTCTGGTATTGACTTGCTTCCCACAGTACTTAATGAAAATAATTGTTTTGGCCGGGCGCGGTGGCTCAAGCCTGTAATCCCAGCACTTTGGGAGGCCGAGACGGGCAGATCACGAGGTCAGGAGATCGAGACCATCCTGGCTAACACGGTGAAACCCCGTCTCTACTAAAAAAAATACAAAAACTAGCCGGGCGAGGTGGTGGGCGCCTGTAGTCCCAGCTACTCGGGAGGCTGAGGCAGGAGAATGGCATAAACCTGGGAGGCGGAGCTTGCAGTGAGCTGAGATCTGGCCACTGCACTCCAGTCCGGGGACAGAGCAAGACTCCGCCTCAAAAAAAAAAAAAAAAAAAAAAAAGAAAATAATTGTTTTTTTCTCTTAGGTCTAAGTAAGTGTCTTAATGGCTGTAATTTACTTGTGTGAACCCAGAAAATCTGAGACAGGTCTCAGTTTATTTAGAAAGTTTATTTTGCCAAGGTTGTGGACAGCCTGTGACACAGCCTCAGGAAGTCCTGACGACATGTGCCCAAGGTGATTAATCGGCGGACAGCTTGGTTTTATACATTTTAGGGAGACGTGAGGCATCAATCAATATATGTAAGAAGTACATTGGTTCCGTCTGGAAAGGCAGGACAACTTGAAGCAAAGGCAGGAAGTGGGGAAGGAGCTTCTAGGTCACAGATAGGTGAGACACAAAGGATTGCATTCTTTTGAGTTTCTGATTAGCCTTTCCAAAGGAGGCAATCAGATATGCATCTATCTCAGTAAGCAGAGGGATAACTTTGAATAGAATGGGAGGCAATTTTGCCTTAAGCAGTTTCCAGCTTGAGTTTTCCTTAGTGATTTTGAGGGCCCAAGATATTTTCATTTCACACTTGTAAATACTGCAGCATTGACAACGGAATGCTGTGTACCTGCTAGTTAAATTAAGCTTCAATTCCAAGGGAAAGCTACACCTCAGGGGTGTCAGCTAGTGTTATATCTGAAAGACCCCTTAAAAGTTGCTTGAGTAATCTGTATTTTGATTCATAGCAGATACTTTGCTAATCAGCACATAAATATCAGAAATTGGTTTTATTTTGTGGTGAAATCAGTGGCTTAGTAATTAGCATGAGAAAATGATAGAAAAGGGCTCACTGATGAAATTAAAGAGAATCAAGATACGTGAATATGCTAACATATTTGAGAGGCTCTGCTCATTTGCCTGAACAGGGTGTAAGAGTCTATTGAGGCCTTTAGCAAGCCCCTGTAAAGATGGTGCAAGACCCTGGACCCTGAACCACTCCAGTATCCAGATGTTGCTTTAGAAGAATTTCTGGTTGCCTGATGCTAACCACAAAGATAATTAAATCCTGTCTCTAAAATGTTGGTTCTTTTCCTGCAGATCATTCATGTCATGTAGTCATTAAATCATTTAAAAGGACATAAGCTGGACCTACCGAGTGGGTTGTATAAAATGTTCTGTGCCTAATGGTCCATGAATATTGGTTTAATAAATGTCTTTGCATGGGGCAGAATTTGGCCTGGGGCTTGCTTTTATTACAAGTTGGTAGCAAGGTAGGAAATGAGCAGCTGAATCTTACCCACTACAAAACATCTTGAGCTACTGCCATAAACTGAAAGTAACAGGCTAGTTCCCAACAATGAAAAAATGGAGGAGCCAGAACAAAGCTGGGGGCATCACATTACCTGACTTTATACTGCAAAGTTGTAGTAACCAAAACAACGTGGGACTGGTATAAAATCAGACCCACAGGCCAATGGAAACAGAATAGAGAACCCAGAAATAAATGCACACATTTATAGTCAAGTCATTTTTTTGTTGTTGTTTTGTTTTTGTTTTTCAGACGGAGTCTCACTCTGATGCCAGGCTTGAGTGCAGTGGTGCGATCTCGGCTCACTGCAACCTCCGCCTCCCAGGTCCAAGCGATTCTCCTGCCTCAGCCTCCTGAGTAGCTGGGACTACAGGCGTGTGCCACCACACCCAGCTAATTTTTGTATTCTTAGTAGAGATGGGGTTTCACCATGTTGGTCAGGATGGTCTGGATCTCTTGACCTTGTGAGCCACTGGTCCTGGCCCAGTCAACTCATTCTTGACAAAGGCATCAGGAACATACATTAGGGAAAGGATACCCTTTTAATAAATGATGTTAGGAAAATGATAGTCATATGCAGAGCAATGAAACTAGACCCCTATTTCTTACCATATATAAGAATCAAATGGATCAGGCCGGTCATGGTGGCTCACGCTTGTAATCCCAGTACTTTGGGAGGCCAAGCTGGGTGGATCACCTGAGGTCAGGAATTCGAGACCAGCCTGGCCAAAATGGCAAAACTCTGTCTCTACTAAAAATACAAAAATGAGCTGGGCATGGAGGCACATGCCTGTAATCCCAGCTACTCAGGAGGCTGAGGCAGGAGAACCACTTGAACCCAGGAGGTGGAGGTTGCTGTGAGCCAAAATCATGCCACTGCACTCCAGCCTGGGTGAAAGAGCAAGACTCTGTCTCAAAAAATAAAACAAAATAAAATAAAATAAAATAAAATAAAATAAAATAAAGGATCAAAGACCTAAATGTAAAACATGAAACTACTAGAAGAAAACATTGGAGAAATGCTTCAGGGACAATAGGCTGGGCTAAGATTTCTTGAGCAAGACCTCAACAGCACAGGTAACCAAAGCAAAAGTTGACAAATGTCATTAGATCAAGGTAAAAAGCTTCTGCACAGCAGATAAAAGAATCAACAAAGTGAAGAGATGACTTACAGGATGGGAGAAAATACTTGAAAACAAGTCATGTGGCGAAGAATTAATAACCAAAATATAGAAATAACTCAAACAACTCAATAACAAAAAAACAAATAACCTCACTTAAAAATATGTAAAAGATCTGAATAGATATTTCTCAAAAGAAGACATAAAAATGGCTAACAGGTACATGAAAAAATGCTCAACAACACTAATCATTAGGGAAATGCAAATCAAAACCACAATGAGATATCCCAGTTAAAATGATTATTGTTAAAAAAACAGAAAATAGCAAAAGTTGTCAAGGGTGCAGAGAAAGGGGAATGCTCATACACTGTTGGTGGGAATATAAGTTAGTATATTTACTATGGAAAACAGTATGGAGAGTTGTCAAAAAACTAACAATAGAACTACCATATGATCCAGCAGTCATCCTTCTGGGTATATATTCAAAAGAAAGCACTGGGCATGTTGGCTCATGTCTGTAATCCCAGCACTTTGGGAGGCCAAGTCAGAAGAATCACTTGAGTCCAAGAATTCAAGACCAGCCTGGGCAATATGGCAAGACCCTGTCTCTACAAAATTTTTTTAAAGAAATTAGCCTGATATGGTGGCATGCACCTGTAGTCCCAGCTACTTGGGAAACTGAAGTGGGAAGATCATTTGATCCTGGGATCTTAAGGCTGTAGTGAGCCATGATTGTGCCACTGCACTCCTACCTGGGTGGTGAAGCAAGACCCTATCTCAAAAAAGAGAAATAAAGAAAGGAAATCAGTATATCAAAGAGATATCTCCACCCCCACATTTATTGCAACACTATTTACAATAGCCAAGATATGGAATCAACATAAGTATCTATCAACAGATGAATGAATAAAGAAAAGGTGTTATGTACACACAATGGAATATTATTCTACCGTAAAACAGAATGAAATCCTGTTATTTGCAACAACGTGGATGGAACTGGAAGATATTATGTTAAATGAAACAGACCAGGCATGGAAAGACAAATGTCTCATGTTCTAACTCATATGTGGGAGCTAAAATAATTGACCTCAAGGAGGTAGAGAGTAGAATGGCGGTTACCAGAGATTAGAAGGGCAATGGAGAGGGCAAGATAAAAAGGGAATGGTTAACGGGCACAAAAATACAGTTAGATAGGCTGGGCGTGGTGGCTCACGCCTATAATCCCAGCACTTGGGGAGGCCAAAGCGGGTGGACCACTTGAGATCAAGAGTTCAACACCAGCCTGCCCAGCATGGTGAAACCCTGTCTCTACTAAAAATACAAAAAATTAGCTGGGCATGGTGATGTACACCTGTAATCTCAGCTACTCAGGAGGCTGAGGCAGGAAAATTACTTGAACCCAGGAGGCAGAGGTTGCAGTGAGCCAAGATTACACCATTGCACTCCAGACTGGACAACAGAGCAAGACTCCATCTTAAAAAAACTACAGTTAGATACAAGAAATAAGATCTGGTATTTGGTAGCACAATAGGGCAGCTGTAGCTATCAATAATCTATTGTATATTTCAAAATAGCTAGAAGAGGAGATTTAGAATATTCCCAACACAAATGACAAATGTTTGTGGAGGTGGATATCCCAGTTACCCAGTTTGATCATTACACATTGCATGCTTCTGTCAAAATATCACATGTACCCCTGATATGCTTTGGCTCTGTGTCCCCATCCAAATCTCACATTGAATTGTAATCCCCATGTGATCACAGGGTCTCACTGTGTCACCCAGGCTTGAGTGCAGTGGCATGAACACAGCTCACTGCAGCCCTGACCCCCTAACCCATGTCAGCCTCCCATGTCAAGTGATCTTCCCATGTCAGCCTCCCAAGTAGCTGGGACCTCAGGTGTGTGCCAGAACACCTGGCTAAAGTTTTATATATTTTTTGTAGAGATGGGGTTTCACTATGCTGTACAAGCTGATCTCAAACTTGTGGCTTCAAGTAATTCTCCTGCCTTGGCTTGCCAAAGTGCTGGGATTACAGGTGTGAGCCACCATGCCTAACCTGTACAACTATTATGTGTCCATAAAAATTAAAAATAAAAAGTTTTTTGAAAGAAAGAAAATAGAACATGGAGGAGCCAGCCTCAGAGATGAGAACTGATTCCTGAAGGCCCCAGGAATACATCACTAACTCTGCTTCTGTAGGGGAGTAGAAAATAACTTTCTTATAGCCTTCTAGGTTCCTTGGCTGGGCTATGAATTAAATTAATGTAAGACTAATGAACAGGAGAAAAGCCATATTTAATTACCTATGCATGCACAGGAGTCTTACAAAATACGAGACCTGAAGAAAGGGCAGATGCCTGAAGCTAATAGAGCATCCTGAGATACAGAAAGGAATGGGGGCTTGGGGCTTCTGGAAAGTGGTGGCCACACAAGTTATGGGTGAGGGGAGGAAACGTGTGGTGAATAAAGGTCTTCTTGTTATGCAGATAAAAGCCTCCCAGGTAACAAAGGTTGTTGGGAGTCGCCCTTAGGAGGACAGGTGGTTTCTGTCTAAGCATAGTTTCCACCTCCAGGCTCTCTCCGGTGATCCCAGTTAATGTTCCCTGGTGGATGAGATTCCTGCAAAGGGGATTCAGGACAATTGAGTTCCATTTGGAGGAAGGTCTTTAGGCAGCTAAAGGGAGCTCAGAAAAAACCTCTGTCTGCATCCACTGTTCCCCACATGCCCTCGGTTCAATCCAATCAGCACACCAAAGCGTGATATTTTGGGGTGGCATTTCTTGGACTCCTTCAACTTCATCCTCCAAGCCAGACTTGTCAACAGGAAAGTCATCTGAGTGTCTACATACTGGTTGTCATTGTATTCATATTTTATTGTTCCTCTTCTATCTAGTTGTCCCCAATGGTTGGCAGGAAATTTATTTTTTATTACTTCTCTTCCTGTATTTTAACTGGAAACAGTGGTGTTTTCTGACAACATAGCACACAGGCAGCTGGGTTTTGTGGCATCGAGCACATAACAGAAGGGTCATGGGCTTTTGGCTTTACTTCCTGAAAGTTGGTGCTAGTGCCCGCTTTGATGTTTCTAGCCTGCGAAACACATCCGGTGTCCCAGGAGGAGATGCCAGCTCAGCTGCCATAGGTACAGAGACAAGTATGGGGCAGTGGCAGGAAAGTCTGGAGCAAAAACAGGATTGTGGCCTGGGCAAGCCCTTCCTTTGGGGTTTGAATCCTAGGGGAGTTATCTAAGCCTAAATGCAGGCCTGCAGGAGTGTAGCCTGTAGGACCTGCACACAGGGCTCTGCCAATTGAATCGGGATCAAGGTCGCCAGTGTCTCCAAGGCGCAGACCCACTAAACAGGTTGTCATCATAACATAGTAGTAGAGGCAGGTGGTGGGCCTTCAGTGAAGCCACAGGGAAACACAGCAGAAGCCTATCAGCACACCCTGTGCCAGCAGCCTGGGGGACCTTTTTGGAAAATGTTTATTTATTTATTTGTTTATTTACCAGAAAGATTAATATGAAACACAAAATTATTCATGAAAATATCCAGGAACTCAATTATTTCAAAGAAAATGCTACCACAAGCCGTAGGTTCTGCATGTTTGGAATCTAAGTCCTGGAATTGTCTGTTGCTGTTCACCTGTCTCATTTTTGCTCTCCAGTTACACTTAAGATTGGTGCTCATTTAAATATTCAGGGAGGATGGGTGTCTAAGAGGTCCTGTCCATTTGGAAAAGGCAGCAGAGACTATCCTGTCACCCACTGCCCTAACCTGTGGATTCTGTTGTGAAGGTAGGACCTCATGCCTACCCTCGTAACACTTGCAGTTCTTTGATTTGCGGTCTGCTTCCTGTGTTTCACTGGGCCTGGCAAGGCCATCTCTTCCCTGCGAGTTCTAATTTGGGCAGATGGTTATTGCTTTTCTTTTATATGCCAACTTTTCCACACCAAAATTTATATCTCTAGGGAGCTACTTCTGTTTATTAACAATGGGATTTTATTCCTTCAGTGAACGTAGACTATGAACAAATAGCAAAATGAATATGTATTTCACCGATCTCTTCCAGCTGCCTCTTACCTCACCAGAGGGACTGAGAGGAGCCTCTGCCTTATTCAGTCTTGAATCTTGGGTGACTGTGTGTGGCCATTTTTACATGAGCCACTTCTGCTGACTCTCTCCTCAGCTTGTCAGCAGAAGCTCCTCAATCAAGCTTCTGGCCCTTCTGCTGCACTGATATGCTCCTTCCACACCTACCCGTGAAGCCCTGTCATGCTAAAAAGAATTCACATGGTCCACCTGTCATTTACCTAATGCCTCCGCTTATACTTGCATGTGAAATTAACATTCCCTTTTTGTTTATATTTATATTTGTAAAAATACAAATAATTATATTTCTATTTTAAAAATTTAATCCTGGCTAGGCACGGTGGCTCATGCCTGTAATCCCAGCACTTTGGGAGGTCGAGGCAGGTAGATCACCTGAGGTCAGGAGTTTGAGACTAGCCTGGTCAACATGGTAAAACCCTGTCTCTACTAAAAATACAAAAATTAGCTGGGTGTGGTGCCTCACGCCTATCATCCCAGCTACTCAGGAGGCTGAGGCAGGAGAATCACTTGAACCCAAGAGGCGGAGGTTGCAGTGAACTGTGATCATGCCATTGCACTCCAGCCTGAGCAGTAAGAGGAAACGCCATCTCAAAAAAAATAATAAATAAAAAATAAAAAAAATTTAATCCCTTGTCTGTGGATTTCTCTCACATCTTTCCCAGCTCATCTCACAGCCTCTCCTATCATTTTCCTTCACTCCTTAAGGGACTTCTCTTCCTTCCCTATTTATAAGTTTGCAAAGGTCGTTCCTCAGCGAGCTCATGTTTTAACTCCCAAAATGTCTCTGAATGCAGACCTCTTCCTGAGTTCATGTATCATATACCTAACCCCTAGGGGATGTCTTAAAAATTCTCCAAACTAAATTTTCTTAAAAGTTCTCCAAACTGAATTTCCCCCAAATTGAATATACCATTATGCCCCCAAGTTCTGCTTCTCTTCCTAGGTTATATTTCCTGACGCGTCTTCTGCAGCCCAGGGAACAGTGCTCAGGAACACAGATCCATTCTGGGGTTCCCAAAGGGGAAGTTGACTCTGAGAATTGCAATTATTATACTTTCGTTGGTTGGATCAGAAAATATGGCCTTGAGGATTTAGCAGATACTAACTTCAAACGCAAGTTTGATGGCTCTCTCTCCTATGTCTGTGTCCGCTTAGAGGTCTTTATCTCCGCTGGTAGAAAATGGAGAGGAATCACTGTGCTTCTCCTTTGCACATAATGTCAGCCTGGAGATGCGTATGTGTAAAAACAAAGTTGGAGGTGGCTCAAGTGGATGAAGAATGAACTCAGCAGGATTCTCCCAAATGCCCTACTGTGTCTGGAGAATACAAATGAAGCCAACACATTTAGCTCTAAACCTTGGAACTTTAATCTTTCAAGAACACATTTCCTTCCTGTATTTCTAGTAACTACTGTTTCTGACTTTTCTGGAAATCCCACCAATTTCCTTGACTCCCTTTTCCATAAGAATTCAGTCATAAAAATAGAACCATGAGAAAAGTTAGTTTGACCCCTTTGCCCTCTGAAATGTGCTGGTGGAAACAGCCTGGGGGAATTGGGGGTGGGGGAAATGCCTCTTTAATCAAACTGGTTCTTCCATCTCAAGGAAAAACAAACTGAAGCAAAGAATAAAAATTACTTTACATTAGTCTTCCACAGGAAAGAGATTTTTTTTTTTTAAGGAAAGAATTTACATGTGGACTCTTCTAGTGTTTGGAGAAGGAATTTTTAACCTGAGATCTGTGAATGGGCTTTACTGGGATATAAGATTCTCCAGAAACCGTGAGCTACATGATTTTGTTTCCGACAGTTTTCTTAAGTGAGGGTCTATAATTTTTATCGGATTCTCAAAGAAGTCCCTGTCCCCCCAAAATGTAAGAACTACTCGTTTAGACGATAACCTGTTAAATTATTTATTGCTGTGTAACCAATTACCTCAAAATTTAGCAATGTAACACAACTACTTGTTATCTCACAGTTTGTACGGGTCAGGCATTCAAGAGTGGTTTAGTTGGATGACTGCTCAGGGTGTCTTACGATGTTGCAGTAAAAACTCAGTTAGGGTTGTGGTCATCTGAAGAATGGGGCTAAATAATCTGTTTTCAAGATGGTTCACTCACATGGCTGTTGACATAAGGCGCCAGTTTCCTGTTGACCATTGGCAGGTGATTTCAGTTCCTTGCCACATGGACCTTGCCATTGAGCTGCTTGAGTATTCTCACAACATGGCACCTGGCTTCCCCCAGAGTGAGTGACTAAGAGAGAGCAAGGAGAAAATCACAATGCCTTTTATAACTTGGTCTCAAAAGTCATACATTGTCAGTTCTGTCACATGCTATTCTATAAACAAGACAGTCCACTTTATTTTTTATTTTTTATTTATTTTATTTTATTTTATTTTATTTTATTTTTGAGGCGGAGTCTCGCTCTGCCGCCCAGGCTGGAGTGCAGTGGCGCGATCTCGGCTCACTGCAAGCTCCGCCTCCCGAGTTCACGCCATTCTCCTGCCTCAGCCTCCTGAGTAGCTGGGACTACAGGGGCCCGCAACCGCGCCCAGCTAATTTTTTTGTATTTTTAGTAGAGACGGGGTTTCACCATGGTCTCGATCTCCTGACCTTGTGATCCGCCCGCCTCGGCCTCCCAAAGTGCTGGGATTACAGGCGTGAGCCACCGCGCCCGGCATCACTTTTTTTTTTAAATTAAGAGACAAGGTCTTACTCTGTCACCTAGGCTAGAGTGCAGTGGCACAATCACGGCTCACTGCAGGCTCAACCTCCTGGGCTCAAGTGATCCTCCCACCTCAGCCTCCTGAGTAGCTGAGACCACAGGCACATGCCACCACGCTTGGCTGATTTTTATATTTTTGTTTTTAAAATTTTATTTCCCATACTACACGGAAGTATAATTTTTGTATTTTTTGTAGAGACAGGGTTTCACTATGTTGCTCAGGCTGGTCTTGAACTCCTGGGCCCAGGTGATCCACCTGCCTTAGCCTCCCAAAGTGCTGTGATTACAAGTGTGAGTCACTGCACCCAGCCTACAGCCTACTTTTTTTTTTTTTTTTTTTTTTTTCTGAGACAGAGTCTCATTCTGTTGCCCAGGCTGGAGTACAATGGTGCGGTCTTGTCTCACTGCAAACTCTGTCTATGGGTTCAAGTGATTCTCCTGCCTCTGCCTCCTGAGTAGCTGGGATTACAGGCGTGAGCCACCAAGCCTGACTGCCCACTCTTTTTTTTTAGAGACAGAGTCTCGCTTTTGTAGCCCAGGCTGGAGTGCAACGGTGGGATCTCAGCTGACTGCAACCTCTGCCTCCCGGGTTCCAGCAATTCTGCCTCAGCCTCCCAAGTAGCTGGGACTACAGGCGCACACCACCACATCCAGCTAATCTTTTTGTATTTTAGTAGAGATGGGGTTTCTCCATGTTGGTCAGGCTGATCTCGAACTCCTGACCTCAGGTGATCCACCCACCTCAGCCTTCTAAAGTGCTGGGATTACAGGCATGAGCCACTGTCCGTGGCCGGCCCAGTGGGTTCTTCCTGCCTGCTGCACGAACAAAATCAACTCACCAAGACCATAGCATTGTAGTAACAAATGTTTAACTGATACGAGGCCAGTCACTCCCCATAGGAAATGGGGTTATTACTCAAATCAGTCTCCCCAAAGGCATGAGGTTAGGAGTTTTTCAAAGATAGTTTGGTGGGCAGGAAGCATACTGATCGGTTGAGTCAGAGATGAAATCATAGAGAATCAAAGCTGTCCTCTTGTGCTGAGTCAGTTCCTGGGTTGGGGCAACAGGACTGGTTGGTGGGTCCAGATGGGGTCATGTGGTTGTCAGAAAGGCAAAATCCTGAAAAGACATTTCAAAAGGCCAATCGTAGGTTATACAATAGTGATAATATCTGCAAGAGTAACTGGGGAAGTTGCAAATCTTATAATTTCTGGAATAATGGCTGGTAATTATTTAGAATTCAAGACCCTCTCATCCTCCTAATTTGGTGGCCGTTTATTAGTTTTACAGGAGCAATTTCATTTTTGGGAAGGGCTATTATCATTTAAACTATAAACTAAATTTCTCTCACACCAAGGCATAATAAGCAAAGAGTCAACTTGAGAGGCTAGAAGCAAGATGGAGTCAGCCATGTAGATTTCTCTTACTGTCATAATTTCCCAAAGGTGGTTTCAGTATGAGGGTTACATGAAATGCTGAATTAATAACTGCTAAAAAAATGTTAGCAGTAACAATGGTGACCCCACCCCCAATCTAAGGATTTCCGTTTCCATTCAATAGAATTATACATTTATGAATTATAAATCTCTACATGTGGTCAGAAGTGATTACTTATTGAGAATTACTTTGTAGAGCAGGTGCTGTAAGGCAGGGAGATAAAAAAGAAATTAAAAACAGACCCTGTTCCCAATAATTCTACATTTTAGTTGGGGAAAAAAGATACATATGCGTAGAACAGAGGAATGCTTTGGAAATCCATTGATACCCATCTCTTTGTTGAAAATAGAGGAAGTCCTTGCCTTGAGTGTAATTTTGAAGGTTAACGTGGGAACGTGAATGAAAATTTAATTGGAAAGGGAAGCTGAACTTTGAAGGGAGACCACAGAAGACATTTCAGGACCATACCAGAAAAAATAAAAAGGGAAAAGAAGAGGATTTATAAAATCAAGAGTTCACAAAGGAACAGACTTAAAGAAAAAGCAAAAGCCACTGGGCATGATGGCTCATGCCTGTAATCCCAACCCTTTGGGAGGCCAAAGCAGGTGGATCACGAGGTCAGGAGTTTGAGACCAGCCTAGCCAACATGGTGAAACCCTGTCTCTACTAAAAAATGCAAAAATTAGCCGGGTGTGGTGGTGGATGCCTGTAATCCCAGCTACTTGGGAGGCTGAGGCAGGAGAATTGCTTGAACCAGGGAGGCAGAGGTTGCAGTGAGCTGAGATCGCACTATTGCACTCCAGCCTGGGCGACAGAGTAAGACTCAGTCAAAAAAAACAAAAAACAACAAAAGCCAGGCGCTTCTCTAAGGGAAGAAATGATCTGTGCCGTGGTAATTCCTGAAGGAGCACTTTATCATATTTATCCAACTATTTATTGGAAGAGAAAGATATTCTATTAACCCTTCAATAACAAGGAAAGTATCTATTAGGCTTCTGTAATCCAGCATGGAGGATACTTTAAAAAAAATACTGAAAAACCAATTCTCTGACCGATTATAACTTTAGATTAAAATGTTTGCTGACCAGCATCTCATGGAGCTGGTTCCCTGCAGCCCAGCTTTTTGGCTCGTCCCCTGTTGTGGGAGAGGTCAAATTAGGGTTTCCAACAGCTCTCTTAGGCAATCTCATAGGCTGGGGAAGAGACAGAGGAGAGGCCTCTCCAGGCTGGCCTCAAAGAGCATCTGCAGCATGGAGGGCATGGAACGGAAGGAGTTCAGGAAAGTCCACTTCAAAATATGACACTTTGGTGTGCTAATTACAGTGAACTAAGGGCACTTTGGGAACAGCAGATTCAGACAGAGGCTTTTTCTGAGCTCCCCTTAGCTGCCTAAAGACAATCCTCCAAATGGAACTCAACTGTCCTGAATCTCCTTTGCGAGAATCTCATCCACCAGCGAAGATTCACTGGGATCATAGGAGAAAGCCTGGAGGTGGACACCATGTGATATGGTTTAGGTGTATCCCCCACCGGATCTCATCTTGAATTGTAGCTCCCATAATCCCCATGTGTCATGGGAGGTACTTGGTGGGAGGTAATTGAATCATGGGGGTGGGACTTTCCTGTGCTGTTCTCATGATAGTGAATAAGTCTCATGAGATCTGATGGTTTTATTTATTATTATTATTATTATTATTATTATTTTGAGATGGAGTCTCACTCTGTCGCCAGGCTGGAGTTCAGATCTTGGCTCACTGCAACCTCTGCCTCCCAGGTTCAAGCGATTCTCAGCCTCCTGAGTAGCTGGGACTACAGGCGCACACCACCATGCCCAGCTAATTTTTGTATTTTTAGTAGAGATGGGGTTTCACCATGTTGGCCAGGATTGTCTCAATCTCTTGACCTTGTGATCCACCCACCTTAGCCTCCCAAAGTGCTGGGATTATAGACGTGACCCACTGTGCATGGCCTGATCTGATGGTTTCGTAAAGGGGAGTTTGCCTGCACAAGCTCTCTTGCCTGCTGCCATGTAAGATGTGACTTTGCTCCTCATTTGCCTTCCGCCATGATTGTGAGGCTTCCGCAGCCATGTGGAACTGTGAGTCAGTTAAACCTCTTTCCTCTATAAATTGCTCAGTTTCGGGTATGTCTTTGTTAGCAGCGTGAGAACAGACTAATACACCACACCCAGACAGATATTCTCCTGAGGGTTGCTCCAGACAACTTGTATTACCTGGGAGACTTTTATCTGCATAACAAGAAGAACTTTATTCACCATACATTTCCTCCCCTCACCCTCCCATAACTTGTGTGGCCACCACCTCTCAGAAGCCCCAAGTCCCCATTCCTTTCTGTAGCTAAAAATGCTATACAGGTTGCATATCCCTAATCCAAAAACTCAAAATACTCTAAAATCCAACATTTTTTTGAGTATTGACGTGAGCCTTCATGTCATGAGTGGAAAATTCCACACCCGAACTCATGTGATGTGTCACCGTCAAAACACATTAAAAACTTAGTTTCATGCTCAAAATCATTAAAAATATTATATAAAATTACCTTCAGGCTGTGTGTATAAGGTGTATATGTAACATAAATGAATTTTGTGTTTATACTTGAGTCCTAGCCCCAAGATCTCTCATTATATATATGCAAATATTTCAAAATTGGAAAAGATCCCCAATCTGAAACATTTCTGGTCCCAAGCATTTTGGATGAGAGATATTCAATCTGTATAAGCCTTTAATCATCTGGCCCTCCTTTGAGTCTTGTATTTTGAAGGACTCCTGTGCCTATGTATGTAACTAAAGATGGCTTTTCTCCTGTTAATCTGTCTTATGTCAGTTTAATTTGTAGCCCAGGCAAGAAGCCTAGAAGGGCAGAGGGAAGCGATTTTTCACTCACTTTCAATGTGGAAGACCTGGTCACACAGCTGAGCTCAGGACAGTCATATAAGGCAGCTCTCTTGACTGGGGATTGAGAAGAACACAGCCATAATCCTGGTTGGTTCCCAGGAGCATTGGCTTCTTTGATGTCACAATAAAGCAAATGTTGGACTTTCTCAAAAGTTAGAAGGCAGGTGGCCAGGCACAGTGGCTCACACCTGTTATCCTACCACCTTGGGAGGCTGAGGCGGGTAGATCACCTGAGGTCAGGAGTTTGAGACCGGCCTGGCCGACTTGATGAAACCCCGTCTCTACTAAAAATACAAAAAATTAGCTGGGCATGGTGGTGGGCGCCTGTAATCCCAGCTACTCAGGAGGCTGAGGCAGGAGAATCATTTGAACCAGGGAGGCAGAGGTTGCAGTGTGCCGAGATTGTGCCACTGTACTCTAGCCTGGGGAATAAGAATAAAACTCTGTCTCAAAAAACCAAACCAAACCAAAACAACAACAAAAAAAGAGGTGGAAGGCAGAGGCAGGTCCGATTCATTTTGCTGACCTTGGAGGCCATCTGATTTCTATGGGGTTTGGGTCTGACTGTGGAAAGTTCTTAATACTTGTGGTAGCATCTGCGATCGAGGGACTTTTTTGTCACAGCAGCTATGAAACAGCCCCCTACCACCCCCCACCCCAGTTTGGGAAGGGCCTCTGTGTTGTGTTGGCCATCACAGCACCCTCAGATCCTACCCTCTGCCTCTTGGACAGATCTCCTGCTAGCACCTAATGTTGAAGCAACCTCTTGGCTCCTAGCACTCTCATTTTTTTCCCTTGAGACAGGGTCTCTATCACCCAGGCTGGAGTGCAGTGGTGTGATTGTGGCTCACTGCAACCTCCGCCTCCAGGCTCAAGGAATCCTCCCACCTCAGCATCCTGAGTAGCTGGGAACTATACCATGTCTTGCTAATTTCTGTATTTTTTGTAAAGATGGGGTCTCACCATGTTGCCCAGGCTGATCTCAGACTCCTGGGATCGAGTTATCTGCCCCACTTGGCCTCCCAAAGTGCTGGGATTATAGGTGTGACCCACTGTGCCCAACAGGCTCCTAGCACTGTCAATGCCTACAGAGAAGTCTTTTAGGAAAAAAAAAAATAGAAAAGGAAACAATGATTTTATTGTTTTTGTTCAAAATAACACATATTCATCATAAAAATTTAAGTAATATAGGAAAGCATAACAAAGAAAGTTAAAAAAAAATTACACACACACACTATAATCCCACTGCTCCGAGATAACCATCCCCCAACATTTGCAAAACATGTGATTCAGGAATCTGTAGGTAGGTGAGTAGACAGAACAACAGAAATAATTTTATAAAAATAAAATCATACTCTGCATGCTATTTTAGATGGAAAAAGTTTAATATCATTTAACTTAAATTTAGCAGTACAAAAACTGAAGCACAACTTACTTGTCTTTTTTCAAGATGAGGAAGCTCTGTTACCCAGGCTGGAGTACAGTGGTGTGATCATAGCTCACTGTAGCCTCCACTTCCCAACCTCTGGAGTACCTGGGACTCTAGGTGCTCACCACCATGCCTGGCTAATTTTGTTTTATTATTTGTAGAAATGAGCCCTGGCTATGTTGCCCAGACTGGTCTGGAACTCCAGGGCTCAAGCAATCCTCCTGCCTGGAATTACAGGCATGAGCCACTGTGTCCAGCCAGCAAAACTTAAAAATTACTAAATTGGCCAGGCACTGCGGCTCATGCCTGTAATCTCAGCACTTTGGGAGGCTGAGGTGGGTGGATCACCTGAGGTCAGGAGTTCAAGACCAGCCTGACCAACATGGTGAAACATCATCTCTACTAAAAATACAAAAATTAGCTGGGTGTAGTGGCAGGTGCCTGTAATCCCAGCTACTAGGGGGACTGAGGCAGAAGAATTGCTTGAACCTGGGAGCGGAGGTTGCAGTGAGCTAAGATTGCGCCATTGCACTCCAGCCTGGACAACAAGAGCAAAACTCTGTCTTTAAAAAAAAAAAAAAAAGGCCGGGCGCGGTGGCTCAACCCTGTAATCCCAGCACTTTGGGAGGCCGAGACGGGTGGATCACGAGGTCAGGAGATCGAGACCCTCCTGGCTAACACGGTGAAACCCCGTCTCTACTAAAAATACAAAAAAAAACTAGCCGGGCGAGGTGGCGGGCGCCTGTAGTCCCAGCTACTCGGGAGGCTGAGGCAGGAGAATGGCGTAAACCTGGGAGGCGGAGCTTGCAGTGAGCTGAGATCCGGCCACTGCACTCCAGTCCCGGCGACAGAGCAAGACTCCGCCTCAAAAAAAAAAAAAAAAAAAAAAAAAAAAAAAAAAATTTACTAAATTGACTGCTTATTTATCACAAGATATAGTAACTCTTAAGAGATTGATCTAGAAAAAACACAATGCAAAACATTAGGAAATTAAATTTGCTTTTTTAAAAAAAAGCCATGTTTCAATTTTAAGTTGTATCTATTGACTTCCTGCTACAAAAGATGAGGAATAACCTGCAATTACATTTAGCCCAATGCCTGACTCTACCTCTTGATTTTTACTACAGTTGACCCTTGAACAACACAGGGGAACGTTATGAGTCCACTTATACATGGGTTTTCTTGCACCTCTGCCACCCTTGAAACAACAAGTATAACCCCTCCTCTTTCTCCTCCTCCTCAGACTGCTCAAGGAGAAGATTATGAAGATGGAGACCGTTATGATTTACTTCCACTTAATGAATAGTAAAAATATTTTCTCTTCCTGATGATTTTCTTTTTCTTTTTTTTTTTGAGACAGAGTCTTGTTCTGTCACCCAGGCTGGAGTGCAGTGGCATGATTTTGGCTCACTGCAATCTCTGCCTCCCGGGTTCAAGTGATTCTCCTGCCTCAGCCTCCCAAGTAGCTGGGATTACAGTTGCGTGCCACCACACCCAGCTAATTTTTTATATTTTTGGTATAGATGAGGTTTCACCATGTTGGCCAGGCTGGTCTCAAACTCCTGACCTCAAGTCATCTGCCCACCTTGGTGTCCCAAAGTGTTGGGATTACAGGCGTGAGCCACCATGCCTGGCCAATGATTTTCTTTTTTTTTTTTTTTTTTTTTTTTTTTTTTTTTTGAGACGGGGTCTTGCTCTGTCACCAGGCCGGAGTGCAGTGGTGCAATCTTGGCTCACTGCAACCTCCACCTCACAGGTTCAAGTGATTCCCCTGCCTCAGCCTCCCAAGTAGCTGGTATTACAGGCACGTGCCACCACACCTGGCTGATTTTTTGTATTTTAGTAGACACGGGGTCTCACCATGTTGGCAAAGATGGTCTCTATCTCCTGACCTCATGATCTGGCCACCTCGGCCTCCCAAAGTGCTGGGATTACAGGCATGAGCCACTGTGGATTTTCTTAATAACATTTTCTTTTTCTAGCTTACTTGATAGTAAGAACACAGAATATAATACATATAACCTACAAAATATGTGTTAACCAACTGTTTATGTTATCAGTAAGGCTTTGGTCAACAGTAGGCTATTAGTAGTTAAGTTTTGGGGGAATCAAGAGCTATATGTAGATTTTTGACTGTGCAGGGAGGTCAGCACCTCAATCCCCCACGTGCAAAGGGCAAGTGTATAATCCATTGTCAATGTTTCCCTCATTTCATTTTTTTCTAATTTTTATTAAAAAATTTTTTACAATATGCTATTAGTTACATTTTTTTAATTTTAAAAATATTCTTAAATTATTTAAAAATTTTCTTGTAGGTACAGAGTAGTTGTATATATTTAGGGGGTATATGAAATGTTTTGATACAGGCAGGCAATGTGAAATAAGCACATCATGGATATTGGGGTATGTATTCCCTCAAGCATTTATCCTTTGAGTTACAAATAATCCAATTACATTCTTTAAATTATTTTCAAATATATAATTACATTATTATTATATAGTTCCCATATTGTGCTATCAAGTTGTAGGTCTTACTCATTTTTTCTAATTTTTTTCTTTATCCATTAACCATCCCTACCTCCCCCTCAACCACTCACAGCCCTTCCCAGCCTCTGATAACCATCCTTCTACTCGCTATGTCCATGAGTTCAATTATTTTGATTTTTAGATCCCACAAATAAGTGAGAACATGTGATGTTTGTCTTTCTGTGCCTGGCTTATTTCGCTTCACATAATGATCTCCATTTCCATCCATGTTGCAAATGACTGAACCTCATTCTTTTTATGGCTGAATACTACTCCATTGTGTATATGTATCATATTTTCTTTATCCCGTCATCTGTTGATGGACACTTAGGTTGCTTCCAAATTTTAGCTATTGTAAACAGTGCTGCAACAAACATAGGAGTTTGTTTCTTTAGGGTGTATATCCAGCAGTGGGATTGCTGGATCATAGAGTAGCTCATTTTTTAGTTTTTTGAGGAACCTCCAAACTGTTCTCCATAGTGGTTATACTGATTTACATTCCCACCAACAGTATACAAGGGTTCCCCTTTCTCCACATCCTGGCAAACATTTGTTATTGCCTGTCTTTTGCCTATAAGCCATTTTAACTGGGGTGAGATGATATCTCATTGTAATTTTGATTTGCATTTCTCTGATGATCAGGGATGTTGAGCACCTTTTCCTATGCCTGTTTGCCATTTGTATGTCTTCTTTTGAGAAATGTCTGTTCACGTCTCTTGCCCATTTTGGATCAGATTGTTATATTTTTTCTTATGGAGTTGTTGGAGCTCCTTATATATTCTGCTGATTAATCCCCTGTCTGATGGGTAGTTTGCAAATATTTTCTCCCATTCTGTGAGTTGTCTCTTCACTTTGTTGATTGTGTACCTTGCTGTTCAGAAGCTTTTTAACTTGATGTGATCCCATTTGTCCATTTTTGCTTAGGTTGCCTATGCTTGTGGGGTATTCCTCAAGAAATCGTTGCCTGGACCTATGTCCTGGAGATGTTCCCCAATGTTTTCTTGTAGTAGTTTTGTAGTTTAAGGTCTTAGGCTTACATCTTTAATCCATTTTGATTTGATTTTTGTATATGATGAGAGGTACAAGTCTAGTTTCCTTCTTCTGCATATGGATATCAAGTTTTCCCAGCACCATTTATTGAAGAGACTGTCTTTTCCCCAGTGGATGTTCTTGGCACCTTTGTCAAAAGTGAGATCACTGTAGGTGTGTGGATTTGTTTCTGTCATCTCATTTTGTTCCCTACCCACACTCCTCACTGTTGTTTAGTTTTGGATATATGTGTGTGTGTGTGTATGTTTTGTTTTGTTTTTTGAGACAGGGTTTTTTTTTTTTTTTTTTTTTTTTTTTTTTTTTTGAGACGGAGTCTCGCTCTGTCGCCCAGGCTGGAGTGCAGTGGCCGGATCTCAGCTCACTGCAAGCTCCGCCTCCCGGGTTCACGCCATTCTCCTGCCTCAGCCTCCGGAGTAGCTGGGACTACAGGCGCCCGCCACCGCTCCCGGCTAGTTTTTTGTATTTTTTTAGTAGAGACGGGGTTTCACCATGTTAGCCAGGATGGTCTCGATCTCCTGACCTCGTGATCCACCCGTCTCAGCCTCCCAAAGTGCTGGGATTACAGGCTTGAGCCATCGCGCCCGGCCGAGACAGGGTTTTTGCTCTGTCACCCAGGCTGGAATGCAGTGGCATGATCTTGGCTCACCGCAACCTCCGCCTCCCAGGTTCAAGGGATTCTCCTGCCTCAGGATCCCGAGTAGCTGGGATTATAAGCACCCACCACGTCGCCTGGCTACTTTTTTGTATTTTTAGTACAGACAGGGTTTCACCATGTTGGCCAGGCTGGTCTGGAACTCCTGACCTCAGGTGATCCACCCACCTTGGCCTCCCAAATGCTGGGATTAAGGCATGAGCCATCATGCCTGGCTTGGCCCTATATTTAATGGGCTCAGTGCTCACCACCTCTATGTTACCCAGTGGTATGGATTAAATTGCGTGCTGTACCCCTGCAACCGAGAAAAAGGTATGTTGAAGTCCTTACCCTCAGTACCTCAGAATAGGACCTTATTTTGGAAACAGGATTTTTACAGAGGTGATCAGATTAAAATGAGGCTAGTAGGGTGGGCCCTAATCTAATATAACTGGAAATTTGAACACAGACATGCATGGAGGAAAGACTCTGAGAAGAGGCATAGGGAGGACACTGTGTGAAGACCGCAGTTATGCTGCTGCAAGCTGAGGCATGTCTAGGGCTGCAGAACCTGGAAGAGGCAAGAAAGGATCCTCCTTCATGATCCTCAGAGGGAGCATGTCCCTGCCAACACCTTGATTTCATACTTCTACCTCCCAGAACTGTGAGACAATGACTCTGTTGTTCTAAGTCATCCAGTTTGTGGTCCTTTGTTATAGCAGCCCCAGGAAACTAATACACCCAGGTCCTGTATTGTAGAATCCATTTTGACTCATCCCTGGGTTGGATAGATTTCATTTTTTTTTTTTTTTTTTTTTTTTTTTGAGACGGAGTCTTGCTCTGCCATCCAGGCTGGAGTGCAGTGGCTGGATCTCAGCTCACTGCAAGCTCCGCCTCCCGGGTTTACGCCATTCTCCTGCCTCAGCCTCCCGAGTAGCTGGGACTACAGGCGCCTGCCTCGTCGCCCGGCTAGTTTTTTGTATTTTTAAGTAGAGACAGGGTTTCACCGTATTAGCCAGGATGGTCTCGATCTCCTGACCTCGTGATCCACCCGTCTCGGCCTCCCAAAGTGCTGGGATTACAGGCTTGAACCACCGCGCCCGGCCCCTAGATTTCATTTTTAAGTTGCTTTTCAAGAAAGATCCTGGGTCCTTTATTCCCTGAGGTTTAGCATGCCTGAGAGTGTCTGTTTATTGCCATTATACTTGAAGAATAATTTGGTGTGTAGAAAATCCTTGTGTCAATCAGAAATGACAAAGGAGATGTTACCACTGACCACAGAGAAATAAAAATAGCCATCAGAGACTACTACGAACACCTCTATGCACACAAACTAGAAAATCTGAAAGAGATGGATACATTCTTGGGCACATAAACCCTCCCAAGACTGAACCAGGAAGAAACTGATTCCCTAAACAGACTGGTAATAAGCTCCAAAACTGAATCAGTAATAAATAACCTACCAGCCAAAAAAATCCAAGGACCAGACAGATTTGCAGCCAAATTCTACCAGATGCAAAAAGCTGGTACCATTTCTACTGAAACTATTCCAAAAAACTGAGGAGGGATTCCTCCTCCACTCATTCTGTGAGGCCAGCATTATCCTGATACCAAAACCTGGCAGAGATATAACAACAAATAATAAACCTCAGGCCAGTATCCTTGATGAATACTGATGCAAAGATCCTCAATAAAACACTTGCAAACCAAATCCAGAAGCACATCAAAAAGCTAATCCGCAATGATCAAGCAGAAATAAAGCCTACTTGATCATGAATACCCCTACTTGTATACCCCTGTGATACAAAGTTGGTTCAACATATGCAAATCAATAAATGTGGCTCATCACATAAACAGAACTAAAGACAAACATTACATGATAATCTCAATAGATGCAGAAAGTCTTTCAATAAAATTCAACATCCCTTCATGTTAAAAACTTCCAATAAACTAGGTACTGAAGGAACATACCTCAAAATAATAAAAGCCATCTATGACAAACTCACAGCCAACATCTTACTGAATGGGCAAAAGCTGGAAGCATTCCCCTTGGAAACCAGCACAAGACAAGGATGCCCTCTCTCCCTATTCCTACTCGACATAGTATTGGAAGTCCTGGTCAGGGCAATCAGGCAAAAGAAGGAAAGAAAGGGCATCTAAATAGGAAGAGAGGAAGTCAAACTATCCTGTTTGCAGATGACATGAATCTGTATCTAGAAACCACAGAGTTTCAGCCCCAAAACTCTCTCAGCTGATAAATAACTTAGCAAAGTTTTAGGATACAAGATTCATGTACAAAAATTACTAGCATTGCTATACACTAACAACAGCCAAACTGAGAGCCAAATCAGGAATGCAATCCCATTCACAATTGCCACAAAAATAATAAAATACCTAGGAATACAGCTAACTAGGGAGGTGAAAGATCTCTATAATGAGAACTACAAAACACTGCTCAGAGAAGTCAGAGATGACACAAACAAATGGAAAAACATTCCAGTTCTCGTGGATAGGAAGAATCAATATCAGTAAAATGGCCATACTGCCCAAAACAATTTATAGATTCAATGCTATTCTTATCAAACTACCAATGACATTTTTCACAAAACTAGAAAAAAACTGTTTTAAAATTCATATGGGGCTGGGCGCGGTGGCTCATACCTGTAATCCCAGCACTTTGGGAGGCCGAGGTGTGCGGATCACCTGAGGTCAGGAGTTTGAGACCAGCCTCAACATGGAGAAACCCTGTCTCTACTAAAAATACAAAGTTAGCTGGGCGTGGTGGCACATGCCTGTAATCCCAGCTACTCGGGAGGCTGAGGTAGGACAATTGCTTGAACCTGGGAGGCGGAGGTTGTAATGAGCTGAGATTGCACTGTTGCACTCCAGACTGGGCAAGAAGAGTGAAACTCTGTCTCAAAAAATAAATTAATAAATAAAAATAAAAAAATAATAAAATTCATATGGAACCAAAAAAGAGCCCAAATAGCCAAGGCAATCCTAAGCAAAAAGAACAAAGCTGGAGGTATCACATTACCCAACTTGAAACTATACTACTGGTATAAACTATTTCTGGTTAATGGCTACATCAACCAGAAAAACATGGTACTGATACAAAAACAAACACATAGGCCAATGAAACAGAATAGAGAGCCCAGAAATAAGGCCACACATCTACAACCATCTGATCTTCAACAAAACTGACAAAAACAAGCAATGAGGAAAGGATTTCCTATTCAATAAATGGTGCTGGGATAACTGGCTAGCCATATGCAGAAGATTCAAACTGGACCCCTTCCTTACACCGTATACAAGAATCAACTAAAGATCAATTAAAGACTTAAATGTAAAACCCAAAACTATAAAAATCCTGGAAGACAACCTAGGCAATGCCATTCTGGACACAGGAACAGGTAAAGATTTCATACAAAGATGCCAAAAGCAATCACAACAAAAGCAAAAATTGACCAATCTAATTAAATTGATGATCTAATTAAATGTAAGAGCTTCTGCACAGCAAAAGAAACTGTCAACAGAGTAAACAGACAACCTAGAGAATAAGAGAACATTTTTGCCAACTATACATCCCACAAAGGTCTAATATCTAGCATCTATAAGGAACTTAAACAAATTTACAAGAAAAAAACAACCTCATTAAAAAGTAGGCAAAGGACATTAACAGATGCTTTTCAAAGGAAGACATACATGGGGCCAACAAGCATGTGAAAAAAAGTTCAGTATTACTGATCATTAGAGAAATGCAAATAAAAACCACAATGAGATACCATCTCACACCAGTCAGAATGACTATTATTAAAAAGTTAACGCTGGCCACGGTGGCTCACACATGTAATCCTAGCATTTTGGGAGGCCGAGGTGGGTGGATCACGAGTCAGGAGATCGAGACCATCCTGGCTAACATGGTGAAACCCCGTCTCTACTAAAAATACAAAAAATTAGCCAGGCGTGGTGGCAAGCGCCTGTAGTCCCAGCTACTTGGGAGGCTGAGGCAGGAGAATGGCTTGAACCTGAGAGGTGGAGGGTGCAGTGAGCTGAGATCGCACCACTGCACTCCAGCCTGGGCAACAGAGTGAGGCTCCATCTCAAAAAAAAAAAAAAAAAAAAAAAAAAAAAAAAATTTAAAAAATAACAGATGCTGGTGAGGTTGTGGAGAAAAAGGAGCAGTTATACACTGTTAATGGAATGTAAAATTAGTCCAACCATTGTGGAAAGCAGTGTGGTGATTCCACAAACAGCTAAAAACAGAACTGTCATTCAACCCAGCAATCCCATTACTGGGTATATACCCCAAGGAATATAAATGGCTCTATCATAAAGAGACATGCATGCATATGTTCACTGCAGAACCACTCACAATAGCAAAGACATGGAATCAACCTAAATGCCCATTAATGGTAGACTCAATAAAGAAAATGTGGTATCTATGCATCATGGAATATTACATAGCCATAAAAAAAAAAACAAGATCATATTCTTTGTAGGAACACGATGGAGCTGGAGGCCATCATCTTTAGCAAACTAATGCAGGAACAGAAAACCAAATACTGCATGTTCTCACTTATAAGTGGGAGCTAAATGATGAGAACACATGAACACATAGAGGGGAACAATAGACACTGGGGTCTACCTGAGGGTGAAGGGTGGAGGAGGGAGAGGATCAGAAAAAATAACTATTGGGTACTAGGCTTAGTACCTGGGTGACAAAATAATCTGTACAACAAAGCCCTACGACGTGAGTTTACCTATATGACAAACTTGCACATATACCCTTGAACCTAAAATAAAAAGTTTTTAAAAAAGAAAATTCTTGTGTAATGTTTTCTTTCCTTCAGAACTTTAAAAATGTTGGTCCTCTGTCTTTTGGCATTGTGAAAAAACCTGAGGAAATTTGATCTGGTTTTTCCTTTTGTAAATGCTTTTTTGCATGGTTAACCACATGAGGGTTTCTTTTCCTTGGTGTCTCATAACTTCAGTTGGATATATCTTGATGTTGAACAGTCTACGTCAGTTTTTCTTGGAACATCTATGCCCTTTTGATCAGCAGATTGAAATCATCCTTATTTCAAGAAAATTATATTATTTTTTGAAATAATTTACACTTAATTTCATTCTCTTTTTTTTTTCAGAAATGTTTATTCTCCTTCAGAAATGCTGGAGATCTCTCTTTTTTTTTTTTGTTTGAGATGGAGTCTCGCTCTGTCACCCAGGCTGGAGTGCAGTGGCGCAGTCTCAGCTCACTGCAAGCTGCTGGAGATCTCTTTTATTGGTCTCCCATAAGAATAGTAATTTTCTCTAGAATCATTAACAAGTCTTGAGATTTAGTGGGTTTTTTTTTTTGTTTGTTTGTTTTGTTTTTGAGACAGGGTCTTGCCCTGCTGCCCAGGCTGGGGTGCAGTCGTGCTGACTCCCAAGTAGCTGGAACCACAGGTGTGTGCCTCCATACCCAGCTATTCATTTCGTTTTGTGTGATTTCCTGGTTTCTGCCCACCAGATACTGAACTAGAGTCAGTTTTTTCTTTTTTTCTTTTTTTTTTAGACAGCATTTTGCTCTTGTTGCCCAGGCTGGTACAATACTGCCATCTCGGCTCACTGCAACCTTCGCCTCCTAGGTTCAGGCAATTTTCCTCCCATAGCCTCCCGAGTAGCTGGGATTACAGACATGCGCCACCACGCCTGGCTAATTTTGTATTTTTAGTAGAGACAGGGTTTCTCCATGTTGGTCAGGCTGGTCTCGAACTCCCGACCTCAAGTGATATGCCCACCTTGGCTTCTCAAAGTGCTGGAATTACAGGTGTAAGCCACTGTGCCTGCTGTCAATTTTTTAACTGTTTTTTTGGTTTTTTTGGCTTCTAATGTAGCTTCCATCTCTATCAGATTTTATTCTTCCATTTTTATCCTGAACTTATTAGCTCGCTTTTTATCTTCTCTCATTTTAAAATCTCTTTTTTGAATTCTTATGTCTTGTCTTTGCAGCCTTTTTCTAGAAATAGTGTTGTCTGAAATTTCTTTGAGAATATGGAGAATTTATCTGAACATATTTTCTGTTTCCTTGGGTAATTATTCTTGCAGTGTTTATTTTTTTAATCAGGCTTTTGTGTATATTTCCTTCCTCTGCAATTTCTATGTGTAAATCCAGTATGGTTCCCTGGGCGATTGTTTATCTTTGAATGGGATCCACTACTGGCTGAATAGCAGTATAAGGAGTGGAGAAAGGGCTAGGGATGTTGGAGAGAATCTAGGATCCTTCAGCTTAATAGGTTTTGTTATCTCAAACACCCTTTCATTTACTTCCTTTTTCTTGGGGGTCATCTCCCCATAGCTTTTGGTGTTCAGGAAGTCCATGTGGCCTAGACTTACAGGTCCCTGGGTGCAACCCGGTGGTCCCACCTCCACATCCTCCTTCCCCACTCATCCTTCTCGCATGACTGCCTTTCTGGAGGCGAGGTTAGCAAGGTAGTTCCTGCAGGCCCACCTCCCCTGCCATTCTGCAGTGCCTGTCAGCTCTCTACAGGACTTCCCCAGTCTCTGGGGACCAGCCTGTGCTACCACAGTGCTGAGATATTAATAGATTCGAAGCGTTAATAGCCAAGCTTCTATCACGGACTTTTGGAGTAATCTGTGTCCTACCCTGGGTCCAAGGAGGCACCTGGCATCTCTTTCCCGTTACAGTTCCCATCTTACAGTAACAGCAGGTTTGCTTTATGGGCTCTGGTTTGGTTCTGTAGTTATTTGTCTCATTGAAAACAGAGGCCTCAGCCGGGCGCAGTGGCTCACACCTGTAATCCCAGCACTTTGGGAGGCTGAGGTGGGCGGATCACGAGGTCAGGAGTTCAAGACCAGCCTGGCCAGCACGGTGAAATCCTGTCTCTACTAAAAATACAAAAAATTAGCTGGGCATAGTGATGCGCACCTGTAGTCCCAGCTACTCGGGAGGCTGAGGCAGGAGAATTGCTTGAATTCAGTAGGCGGAGGTTGCAGCGAGCCAAGGTCACATCACTGGACACCACACACTTCAGCCTGAGTGCCAGAGCGAGACTCTGTCTCAAAAAAAAAAGAAAAAAAAAAAGAAAACGGAGGCCTCTTTCCCTATTTGTCATTTGTTTTGCTGTGATCAGTAGGCTTCATAATAGGAGAGTGGAGTAAATATTTTAACAGGAAGTCTTTTGTTTTGAAAGGCTAATTGATATTAATTGATCTATGTATAGCCTGGGAATGTTTACCTTTGTTATGTCTTATGTGAATATACTATAAATTATAAATAGGAACACTATTTTTGTGCTTGTTTATATTCTATTTCTCCTACTTTCTTTTTCCTTTCTTTATTTTTGGAGATGGAGTTTGGCTCTTGTTGCCTGGGCTGGAGTGCAATGGCACAATCTTGCTTCACTGCAACCTCTGCCTCCTGAGTTGAAGCAATTCTCCTGCCTCAGCCTCCCAAGTAGCTGGGATTACGGGCATGCGCCACCATACCCAGCTAATTTTGTATTTTTGGTAGAGATGGGGTTTCTCCATGTTGGTCAGGCTGGTCTCGAACTCCCAACCTCAGGTGATCCGCCCACCTTGGCCTCCCAAAGTGCTGGGATTATAGGCGTGAGCCATTGCGCCCAGGCTTCTACCTTAGTTTTAAAAGTGTAGATGGTCATGAACTGCACTCCTTAGTTTCTGTTTGTTTCTTTTCAAAATAAGAATGTCTTCATAACTTTTTATTTATTTATTTATTTGTTTATTTAGTTTTTGAGACAGGGTCTCACTCTGTCACCCAAGCTGGAGTGCAGTGGTGCGATCTCGGCTCACTGCAACCTCTGCCTCCTGGGTTCAAGTGATCCTGCTACCTCAGCCTCCCAAGTAGCTGGGATTACATGTGTGTCCCACCACATCTGGCTAATTTTTTTATTTTTTGGTAGAGATGGGTTTCACCATGTTGGCCACACTGGTCTTGAACTCTTGACCTCAGGTAATCTGCCTGCCTCCCCTTCCTAGAATGCCTGGATTATAGGCGTTAGGCACCACCCCTGGCCATAAGTTTTTTTTTTTTTTTTGAGATGGAGTCTCGCTCTATCGCCCAGGCTGGAGTGCAGTGGCCGGATCTCAGCTCACTGCAAGCTCCGCCTCCCGGGTTTATGCCATTCTCCTGCCTCAGCCTCCCGAGTAGCTGGGACTACAGGCGCCTGCCACCTCGCCCGGCTAGTTTTTTGTATTTTTTAGTAGAGACGGGGTTTCACGGTGTTAGCCAGGATGGTCTCGATCTCCTGACCTCGTGATCCACCCGTCTCGGCCTCCCAAAGTGCTGGGATTACAGGCTTGAGCCACCGCGTCCGGCAACTTTTTTATTACAAAAATAACACCTGCTCATTATAAGACAGCAACACTAAAAAAGAAAAATCACAGTGAAAGCCATTGAAATGCCACCATCTGTACATAATTGCTATTAAGTTTGTTTGATAATCTTTTGAGACGTTTTCACATCAATGTGTCAATAATTTGAGAAAATGAAATCATATGCTTCTTTGTAAAGGTTTTGTTTTGTTACATAAGTACTACATGAACACATTAGCATGGAAAAAATTTCAAAGGAGGCAGACAAGCTCTCCCTTACTTTCCCTTCATCCTCTTTCCCTTCCTTGGGAAAATCACTTGTCTCAGATTTCCAGGCTTTTTTTCTATTCATTTACATACATATTTGTAAACACACAGAAACATATACAATTAAAAAAATTTTTTTTGAGACACAGTCTTGCTTTGTCACTCAGGCTGGAGTGCAGTGGCACAATCATGGCTCACTGCTGCCTCAACCTCCCAGACTTAAGTGATCCTCCCACTTCGGCCTTCTAAGTAACTGGGATCACAGGCATAGCCACCATGCCCAGCTAATTTTTAAATTTTTTGTAGAAACAGGGGTGTCACTATGTTACCCAGGGTGGTCTTGAACTCCTGGGCTCAATGATCCTTCTGCCTAGGCCTCCGAAAGAGCTGGGATTACAGGCATGAGCTGCTGTAGCTAGCCACATATAGTTCTTAAAAAAAAAAAAAATTAGATCACTAAATATGATTGAATTTCTTTTTTTTTTTTTTTTTTTTTGAGGCGGAGTCTCGCTCTGTCGCCTGGACTGGAGTGCAGTGGCCGGATCTCAGCTCACTGCAAGCTCCATCTCCCGGTTTACGCCATTCTCCTGCCTCAGCCTCCCAAGTAGCTGGGACTACAGGCGCCGCCACCTCGCCCGGCTAGTTTTTTGTATTTTTAGTAGAGACGGGGTTTCACGGTGTTAGCCAGGATGGTCTCGATCTCCTGACCTCGTGATCCACCCGTCTCGGCCTCCCAAAGTGCTGGGATTACAGGCTTGAGCCACCGCGCCCGGCTGATTGAATTTCTTATTCAGTTTATTTTTGGTTACTATTGAGAAGGGGATCTTATTTTATTTATTTATTTTTGAGACGGAGTCTCAGTCTGTCACCCAGGCTAGAGTGCAATGGTGCGATATCTGCTCACTGCAACCTCCACCTCTCGGGCTCAAGCGATTCTCCTGACTCAGCCTCCCGAGTGTCTGGGATTACAGGCATGCACCACCACACCCAGCTAATTTTTTTTTGTATTTTTAGTAGAGACGGGGTTTCAGTGTGTTGGCCAGGCAGGTCTCAATCTCTTGACCTCAGGTGATCCACCTGCCTCAGCCTCCCAAAGTGCTGGGATTACAGGCATGAACCACTGGGCCCAGCAGGGATCTTATTTTTAATTAAAATTTCTCATCAGTTTAAAGGAGTTGAATTGTGTTTTGAGTATACACTATCTTATATTCCTCTACTTTGCTCAACTGTTTTATTAATTCATATGAATTATAACCCCTGCCTTGGATTTTTAAAGTTCCCAATTATGCTTGAATTACTGATATTTCTTGCATATTTTGTTCTAATATTTACTTTTCCAGCACCATATTTAAGTAACAGGTGTGAGGTAGAGACATGATTCTCAACTTTAAAACGTGAGTGCATCAAACTCACCTGGAGGGCTGGTTTGGGATAAACTTGACCAAAGATGGACAAGACCTGTACGTTGAAAACTACAAAACATTGCTGAGAGAAATTAAAGAACTAAGTACGTGAAAAGATACTATGAATTCGCGGATCAAAAGACTCAATATTATTATGATGTCAATTGTCTCCATATTCATCTGCTGTTTCAATGCAATCCCAACCAAAATCCCAGAAGGTTCTTTGTAGAAATTGAAAAACTGATGCTAACATTTGTCTGTAAATTCCAAGAACCTGGAATAGCCAAAACAACTTTGGGAAAAAAAAAAAAAAGTTGAAGGGCTAACACTACCTGATTTCAGACTAAAAATCAAGCTACAGAAATCAAGACAGTGTTGTATTGCTGTAAAAACTGACAAATAGATATCACAACAGAACAGAACGGAGAGTCCAAAAATAGACTCACACATATATGGTCAATTGATTTTCAACAAAGTTGTCAAGGCAATTCAATGAAAAAAAGGTATAATGTTTTTAAACAAATGGTGCTAGAAAAATTGAAGAGATATATGCAAAAAACAAATCTCAATCTTTACCTCACACCATACATAAAAATTAAGATGAAAGACAGGATAGACTGGGGAACTGATTGAAGAAGACTAAGGGGATACAGTAATGGATGCAATATGAGATCCTGGATTGGCTCTTGGAACAGAAAAGTACATTGTGGGGAAACTGGCAAAATTTAAATAAAGTCTATAGCTTAGTTAATGTTGATTTCTCAGTTTTGATAATTGTACTATGGTTATATAAGTTGTTAACATTAGGGGAAGCAGGATGAAGGGAATATGTGAATACTTTGTACTATATTTGTGGCTTCTTTTCAAAGCTAAATTTATTTCAACATAAAGCTTCTTAAAAGTTAATTTTAAGGCTGGGTACAGTAGCTGTCACCTATAATCCCAGCATATTGGGAGACCAAAGTGGGTAGATCACCTGAGCTCAGGAGTTTGAGACCAGCCTGGGCAACATGGCAAGATCCCATCTCTACAAAAAATACAAGAAATTAGCTGGGTATAGTGGCATGTGCCTGTGGTCCCAGCTACTTGAGAGGCTGAGGTGGGAGGATTGCTTGAGCTTGGGAGACAGAGGTTGCAGTGAGCCACGACTGCACCACTGCGCTCCAGCCTGGGTGACAGAGCAAGACCCCATCTCAAAAATAATAATAATAATTAATTTTAAGTGGAAAATAGACCTAAATTCAAAAATTAAGATTTCTAAAATAAAATTCAGTAGAAAATCTTAGTAGCCTTGAGTTTGGCAAGACTTCTTAAATATGATGCACAAGAGGCATGAATTACAAAATAGATAAATAAATTGGACTTCATCAAAATTTAAGACTTTTGCTCTTTTTTTTTTTTTGAGGCGGAGTCTCGCTCTGTCGCCCGGACTGGAGTGCAGTGGCCGGATCTCAGCTCACTGCAAGCTCCGCCTCCCGGGTTCACGCCATTCTCCTGCCTCAGCCTCCCGAGTAGCTGGGACTACAGGCGCCCGCCGCCTCGCCCGGCTAGTTTTTGTATTTTTAGTAGAGACGGGGTTTCACCGTGTTAGCCAGGATGGTCTCGATCTCCTGACCTCGTGATCCGCCCGTCTCGGCCTCCCAAAGTGCTGGGATTACAGGCTTGAGCCACCGCGCCCGGCCGACTTTTGCTCTTCAAAAGACATGGCTACAAAAATAAAAAGGCAAGCCAATGACTGGGAGAAGATATTTGCCAAATACATATCTGACAAAAGACTGGACTATTTGAAGAGCTAGAACATATGTATTTTGTTTGGCTCAGACAGTATTTAAAGATTATTTTGAAAAGATTATGAACTTTTTTTTTAAGAATAAGAGCTTTATTTTTTTATTTTTTATTTATTTTATTTATTTATTTTTAATATTTAAGTTTTTACGTGTATATGTATTTATTTATTCTTGAGATGGGGTCTCCCTTTGTCACCCAGGCTAGCATCTCAGCTCACTGCAACATTTGCCCCCAGAGCTCAAGTAGTCCTCCCACCTCAGCCTCACAAGTAGCTGGGATTACAGGCACATGCCATGATACCTGGCTAAGTTTTGTACTTTTTGTAGAGATGGAGTTTTGCCATGTTGCCCAGGCTGGTCTCAAACTACTGGACCTAAGAAACCCACCCTCCTCAGCCTCCCAAAGTGCTGGGATTGCAGGCATGAGCCACCACACCCAGTCTATTTATTTATTTTTTTTTTTTTTGAGGCAGGGTCTTGCTCTGTTGTCCAGGCTAGAGTGTACTGGTACAATCATGGCTCACTGCAGCCTCCACCTCCTGGGCTGAAACACTCCTCCCACCTCAGCCTCCTAAGTAACTGGGACTACAGGTGTGTGCCACTCACCCAGCTAATTGTTTTATTTTTATTTTGTAGAGACAGAGTCTCACTATGTTGCCCAGGCTGGCTTTAGCTTTTTAGATCCAAATGTGAATATACAGGAAACACAGAAGACAGGGGAGCAGGTTAAATGACACCAGCAAAATCCAGGCTGTGGAAAACTCTGTAGGACAAAAGGCCTAGCTTCTTTAACAAATACATTGCAAAGGGAAAAAAGGTAGGAGCACAAACCTACAGATTAAAGAAGACTTAAAAATATACCAGTCACTCTCAATGTGTGGGCTGGGTTTAGATCCTGTTTCAGACACACTATACAAAGTAAAATAATATTAAATAAACATTTTGTGAGAAAATTATAAATTTTAATACTACAGGTTATTTGATGGTAGGAAATTATTGGGATTTTATTTAGTTATTATATGTGTCATGGTTAGAAATAAGAGTTTTATGCTGGGCGTAGTAGCTCACGCCTATAATCCCAGCACTTTGGGGGCCCGAGGCGGGTGGATCACCTGAGGTCAGGAGTTTGAGACCAGCCTGGCCAATGTGGTGAAATCCCATCTCTACTAAAAATGCAAAAATTAGCTGGGTGTGGTGGCAGGTGCCTATAATCCCAGCTACTCAGGAGGCTGAGGTAGGAGAATTGCTTGAACCCAGGAGGCGCAGGTTGTAGTGAGCCGAGATTGTGCCACTGCACTCCTGCCTGGGTGACAGAGTAAGACTCCATTTCTTTTTTTTTTTTTTTTTTTTTTTTTTGAGACGGAGTCTCGCTCTGTCACCCAGGCTGAGTGCAGTGGCCAGATCTCAGCTCACTGCAAGCTCCGCCTCCCGGGTTTACGCCATTCTCCTGCCTCAGCCTCCGGAGTAGCTGGGACTACAGGCGCCCGCCACCGCGCCCGACTAGTTTTTTTTGTATTTTTAGTAGAGACGGGGTTTCACCGTATTAGCCAGGATGGTCTCGATCTCCTGACCTCGTGATCCGCCCGTCTCGGCCTCCCAAAGTGCTGGGATTACAGGCTTGAGCCACCGCGCCCGGCCAAGACTCCATTTCAAAAAAAAAAAAAAAAAAAAAAGAAAGAAAAGACAAGAAAGAAGCGTTCTTTGGGCATGGTGGCTTGTGGCTCACGCCTGTAAACCCAGAACTTTGGGAGGCCGAGGTGAGCAGATCACGAGCTCAGGCGATCCAGACCATCCTGGTCAACGTGGTGAAACTCCGTCTCTACTAACATAAATTAGATGGGCATGGTGGCATGTGCCTGTAATCCCAGCTACTCAGGAGACCAAGGCAGGAGAATTGCTTGGACCCGGGAGGTGGAGGTTGCAGTGAGCTGAGAACGCACCATTTCACTCCAGCTTGGCAACAGAGAGACTCTGTCTCAAAAAAAAAAAAAAGAAAAGAAAAGAAAAGGAATATGAGTTCTTATCTTTACAAGAAAATGATGAATTGGATTTACTTCAACATAATTCTGAATGAAGGGAAATAGGTGGGGGTATAGATGAAACAAAATTGGCCATAGTTGACAATTGTGGAAACTTGGTGGTGGATACACGGGGATTCATTATACTCTTTTGCTTATTTTAAAATATGTTTGAAGTTTTCATTAACTTTGTTTTTTGTAAGCCTTTAGCAGCTAATAATAACTTATTTTTTAAGGGGAACTTCCTCAAAAAAATTCTGATTTTAGATTCTCTTGAAAAAAATGGAAAGATGTGGTAACACTAGGCCAACTTCCACAGTGCAACAACCAGCCAGAGTTGGAAAGGATCACGAGGAAGGCCTGATGCAGCCATAGTCCAGACCACTCCCAGGGGCACTTCAACCTGGCCTACTCCTGTGTTGACACTACCGGCCTCGGCCTCTAAGTGTTGGGGTCACAGTCCTGCTATGGACTGCCTCACATTCCTCCTAGCACTCTCCTACACCCAGCCCAAGTCCTGTCGTTTAAGTGGGGCTGGCACAAGGAGGGTTGCTTGCTCTGCCTCAATTTTTCATGTTTTTTTCCCAGATCTTTTTTTCTGTGCCATGGATCCTTTTTGGTCCCCCAAGAATCTAGGGTTTTAAAACTCAAAAGCCAGAAAGAAACACTTCTCCCTCCTGCCTCCTTCTTTCTGTCATTATGTCCCTTCCCTGAGGGAGTGAGAACAGAACAGGCTGACACTTTGGGGAAACAGGCGGAGATGGGAAGGAAAACCAAGAGAATGTGGTTAAGATATAGCTATAGATCTTATACCTATCAGATTGGCAAATATTTAAAACTTGGATAATATCAAGTACTGCCAAAGGTGAAGGAAAACAGAAACCCTCCGGGAATGTCAACCAGTATAACCTTTCCGGGAAGAAGATTAGAAATAGTAAGAGAAACTAAATACAGACAGATCTTCCCACCCAGCAATTCCATCCACTCCTAGATGCTGAGCCCAGAGAAACTCTTACAAAACATGTAAGAGGATGTCCATTGCAGAATTGTTTATAATGGGGACAATTTGAAAATACCTAGAAATTTACTAATAGGAAAATAGATAAAATGTGTTACATGCAAATGATGATAATAATTCAGCAGATAAAAGGAATGCTCTGGCCACATCCACTTATATCAACTTGGATCAATCTCAAAAACATAACTTTGACTGGAAAAGGGTGAGAAGCAGAATGAGATGTATACCAAAGACCACTTACCCATATTTTTATTTATTTTGTTTTATTTTTTTTTGAGACAGTCTTGCTCTGTCACCCAGGCTGGAGTGCAGTGGTGCGATCTTGGCTCACTGCAACCTCTGCCTCCCAGGTTCAAGCGATTCTCCTGCCTCAGCCTCCCGAGTAGCTGGGATTACAGGCACCTGCCACCATGCCTGGCTAATTTTTTGTATTTTTAGTAGAGACAGGGTTTCACCATTTTAGCCAGGATGGTCTCGATCTCCTGACCTTGGGATCCGCCCACTTAGGCCTCCCAAAGTGCTGGGATTACAGGCATGAGCCAACATGCCTGGCCCACATATTTTTAAAATATGCACAAAAAAACACCAATCTCAGACCTGCGTGCAAATCAAACTACAGATTGGGAGGGAAGACACACAGAAATCACAGGAATGGGTCCTGTGGTAAGAGGAGAAAAGTGAGATTGGGGATGGGCTGAAGGGGGCCAAAAAATAAGGTGAAGTAAAATACAATTGAGCCCTGCATATACCGACAAAGATGGCATGCCTTGAACCAAGAAGTGAGGCCAATTCATTTTGAGCACGTGAAGTCTCCACAAACAGAAAAAAAACTAAACCTAAAACAAAACATCAGTTAATGTTTAACACAAATGGAAACAGAACTCCAGGGAGTGGCTGTGGCTACCCAGAGGTCTAATATGCACCAGGCAGTGACCAACCTTGGTTGGGGTTTGGATAGTGAGGGCAGAGGGTGGCCTCAGGCAGCTCCAGGGGAACTCAGGTGCCCTGGAACCTTCAGTCCCTGGTGATTACTTCTAAAAGACTGGTCTCATTCTGGGGTGACCCCATGTGATGGCCTTCTGTCACTTTACTCACAGAAATTCAGTCTCCCTGAGGCACTGCTGACTGCTTTCAGGGAACTTGATGGTCACAAGATTTTCCTGCAAAGATTGTTAACATGGGGTGCTTTCCATCTGTTATTAACCTCAGGCTTCTCCAGCAAAGTCAGCATATCCTGGGAACACAGACTCCTCCCGTCCACTTTTGTTGCCTGCTTTCAGTAACCAAAAGCTGTTTCTCAAACAGCATGTTATAGAACCCAGACTAGGCCTGTCCAGCTTATTTTTCATGTGGCGGGGACAGGGCAAGTGGTTCTGGCCAACAGCTCTGATAATGCTTGAAGTCCCACTCTTGGGGAATGAAGGGGAGAAAGATAGATGATGAATTATTTGCTGTCTCCTGAATCCATCCTTCTTCTCTTCCTTCCTTTTCTCCCTCCTTTCCTTCTCAAACATGAAATCACCGCTGAGCACACACCAGGCACTGTGCTAGGCACCATATGATTTGAGTCTGACATTATCACCTGCCCTCAAGGAGGTTAAAGTCTAGTGGGGAGGAAGCAATGATATCAAGCATGATGGAGACATGAGGGTGCTTTGAGGCACGGAGGCAGACAGCTGCATCTGATGGGAAGGTGTCAGAGACAGCTTGGAGGTGGAGCACCTTGAGCTGAGTCTGGAGGAACATAATGGAGTCAAGAAGAATGGGAAGAACCGGGAGAGGTATTCCTGCTGGAGAGGACAGTGTGGGCACTGGCTGGGAGCATGAAACAGCATGAAGCACTGGGAGGCTGACTGTAGTTCGTCATGTCTGGATTTGGTGCTCCGGACTGAACTCAGGCCCTATCTTCTCCCTGAAGCCTGCAGCAGGTGCCCCACCACATCAAGTTCCAGCCCCCACTGCCCCGCAGCTCCACCTATTGACAGTTGCATGTTTCCCTTCCGTTCTCTCTCTTACAAACTTTTTTGGTGTGAAGACTTCCTTTCCCAGTCTTAACTTGGAGAGGGTCCCAAGAGGTCAATACTTCTCCCACCCAGTGCTCAGAGCTCTTATTCCACCATGGGGATGCCTTGCCTGATTCTGAGTGGGTACAGTGTTCACCGAGGAGGCAGACTGAGGCGGTTGGTAGCAGCACTGAATCCACCCCAGTCCATTGGGGTTTCAGTCTGAGGGGCTTCTCCAGTGTGTGCCTGAGCCTGGCTGACACCTGGGCCAGTCAGCAGTTGAACATTCTTCTGGGAGGGGAACTGAAAGCCAGTTGTAGCCAGGTTCTCAGTGATCCTGATCTCCTAGTTTTCAGGCCCTTGAATGGTCTCCTGCCACATTGTATCAGGGTCGGTCTGCATGGCCTACAGAGCACAGCAGAAGTGATGGCATATGCCTTCAAGGCTAGCTTAAGAAAGACGCTGTGATTAGCCTGCCTTAGTTTCTGCCTTGGGCTGCTTGCTATGGAAACCAGCTGCTGTGTTGTAAGGACATTCATGCAGCCCTCAAAGAAGTCCATCTTGAACATGAATCCTCCAGCCTCACATCAAGCCCTCACGTGAGAGCAGATCTGTTTAATATCTTGACCGCAACCTCAAGAGAGACCCTGAACCAGAACCACCCACCTTAGCTGTGTCCAAATTCCTCTAAGATAACATTACTCTAAGTTAACATTAGCGATGACACATGTTTTGCTGTTGAGGCCGCTGTGTTTTAGGGCAATTTGTTACATAGCAATAGATAACTCATGCAAAGCACCTGGCCACTCTCAGTAGTGTTTCCCGCTGCGTGTCTGGGGAGGCTTCCAGACTGGGGTTTTGCCTCCTCTGCCAGACAGGAAATACTAGGCTTCCCAAAAAGTCGCAGCAACTCACTCACAGCTCCTTCCCTCGCTCCTTCTCTCTTCCCAGCAAATTGAAAGTACTTCCCTTTAAGCAACCAAAATCCAGCAACAGATGCTTCAACAATAGATGCAAAAAGAAATCTGAATTGGGGGAGGGTGAGAAAAGAAAAATAAGAAAAAAAGGGAAGAGAGGCCGGGTGCAGTGGCTCAAGCCTGTTAATCCCAGCACTTTCGGAGGCCGAGACGGGCGGATCACGAGGTCAGGAGATCGAGACCATCCTGGCTAATACGGTGAAACCCCATTTTTACTAAAAAATACAAAAAAAAAAAAAAAACTAGCCGGGCGAGGTGGCGGGCGCCTGTAGTCCCAGCTACTCTGGAGGCTGAGGCAGGAGAATGGTGTAAACCCAGGAGGCGGAGCTTGCAGTGAGCTGAGATCCGGCCACTGCACTCCAGCCTGGGCGACAGAGCGAGACTCTGTCTCAAAAAAAAGAGAAAAGGGAAGAGAAAGATGCATCCCTGTGAGGTCTGAGAATAAAAGAAGGAAAAGGAAAAGAAAAAAAAAAAAAAAGAAATCACCACTGAACTCTTACCTGGCTAAAACAGAGTTTATCTCCTCATCTTCACCCCCAGAGGTCTCCAGTCGGGGAGGTGACTGGCCTTGGGCACTGGGACATTCCCAAAACATTATGTAAACAAGCCCCATCAGGCCCTTCCAGCCTCCGAAGCTCTCATTGCCTCCGTTTTGCTAAGTTGGTATTTGAACTTTTACCTCTGGCTGTACAGCAAGATACTTATTACTGAGTGCTCCCACACACGAATAACCTCGTCTTTTTTCCTGTTCCTATGTCTATTGTGAGTCACTTCACAAATCCCCTCCTCAAACCTAAGTTGGTAGAGGAAAAGATTTTTCTCCCAGTACCCTCAAGTCCAAGAAATTCCCAGGGGCTGTCAAGTGGGAAGTTCTGGAGCCCGCTGCACTGAGTATTCTCTCTGGTCAAAATGAACCTTCCTAAGAACAACCCCGTCCATAGGGGAGATGCTGCAGGGATCCCAGACACACCCACCACCCCCAGATACAAATGGCCAGAGGCCCTTGGAAACACAACTGCTGGACCTTAGGTCATGGCTGGGGCACCCTCTGACATACAGAAGGCTGCATCATCGCCTGGTCTGCAGCAGCTTCTTTCTGGGTTTTGGCTTCTTTAACAAACACTTAGTGCTTGCTATAAGCCAGGCTCTCTTCTAAGTATTTTAGAAATATGAAGTCATTTAATCCTCACAACAACCTGCGGAGGCAGGTATTTTTACAGATAAGGATCCTGGGGAACAGAGAGGTGAAACCATTTGCCCAGGGCCACAGAGTGAGTGAGTGGCAGGGCCAGCCTGGCTCCAGGCTCTGCCCTGAGATGAGGGCGGACACAGGGTCCATTTAGTGAGCATTCTGTGCCGCCAGGGCGCTGTTTCTTGGCCAGCACTCCTGGGGCTGGACAGGGTTATGTATGTTGGTTTGGGCTGGGGGGAATCCGGGGGTCCACGTCCAAGCAGGGCATCAGCTCTTGAGGAAGCAAGGCCATGGCCTTACTAGAGAGAACTTCGTCTTCCAGGGCCAATCTCCACACTCAGCACTGAGGGTCTGCCCAAGCCCTGCCCAGGGCATGAAGAGCTCTTGTGTTCAGGCTCACACCTGCCTCCTCCTCCTTGCCAGGGTGCTCCTATGTTTCCCACCTTCCTGGACCAGTGCCTCTCAACCAAGGACAGTTTTGTCCCCCAGAAGACATCTGACAATGTCTAAAGGCATTTTTGATAATGATGACTAGAAGGCTGCTACCCGCATCTAGTGAACAGAGGCCAGAGATGCTGCAAAGCAGCCTACAATGCACAGAACAAAGCCTTACCATGAAGAATGGCCTGTCAACAGTGCCGCAGTGAGAAGCTATGACCTAGGCCCACCTCATGGCATCCTTAAGGCTGAGGACCCCTCCTGTGTGATCTGTTTCCTGTTACAGTGGGGGCCCAGCGTCCTGGGAAGGCCACACCCGTCCTCACTTTGGCATCTCCCAGAGGCTACAACAGAACATGAAGGACTCAGTTTGTACTCCAGCCTCAAGTTATTGAGAATAAGGATGTTGAGGTCCTGGTAAATGTGGCCATTATTTTGCATCAGGCTCTGTGCTGAGCACTTTGCATATTTTATCTTATGTCATTCTCATCAGCCAGTCTGTGATGCTATTATTATCCTTCTTTTATAGATTGGGAAACTGAGGCTTTAAAAAAGTAGCTTGCTCAAGGTCACACAGCTGATAAACCTGGGGACAGTCCACTTTCTAGCCTAACCAGGCCCTGATATACCTACTTAGGCAAAGTAAACATGGTCAATTTCCAGGGAGAGCCCAACTGACACCCACCCTTGGCCCAGCTTGTGTCTTCCCCTGGGATCAGCACCCCTCACTCCACAGCACAGTTGCAGCTGAAGCTCTCAGGGCCAGCTAGTTCTCTTCCTCTCTCTGGTTCTTGCAGAAGGAAGGGGAAAAGTACAGAGAGGCAAGAGGAGGGTTAATTTTTGTGCAGGGACAGTTAAGACAGAGAGGAAAGGGCAGGGAAGAGATGGACAAAGGAGGGAGGCCTGGGAGCTTTTTATTATTTATTATAGCAGGGGGAAGAATGGGAGGTTTGTTTCTAAGCCATAAATACTCTCCTTTGATCCCTGTGTCTATCAGAGATAAATGAGTCACTCTTGGGCCTCAGAAATTAATGACTGTCCTAACGATCACCCTAAGTGACCTTGCAGCATTCCTAATTCTCGCCACTCCCTGCAAAGTAGCTGTGTCAGGGTTTGAAAAGGTTTGGGGATGAAGCGGGACTGAGTGGGATGAAGGTGTAATTTCATTCCTCAGCCCCAGCCTCACTTTGCAGAGATGAAATTGGCCTGTACTCCTAAGGCCAGAGAACAGTCAGAACCAGACCCCAACTTCTGGGCTCTGCCCTCCCTGGCTTTGCTTCAAGCACAGGGATGGGGAGCAATGGGTGAGGAAGCTTCAGAGCCCTGTGGAATTCTGACCTGGGAGAGGGCGGGTCCCCAAGGGCTGTGCAGGCCTGCAGGGGCACCTGAAAGCAAGAGGGCATTTGGAGCAAGTTAACAGCTGACCTCTCAGCAGGCCCTGCCCATTCAGACTGGGGAAGAGCTTTGAAGTTTCCTTTGTGTGATGTTTTCATGGCCACGATCCTACTGTACTGGAATTAGCCCGAGGCCCTGCCCCTTCCCTGGAGATTTGTTCCCCAACTACAAAAGTCTTAAAAAAATACCGCAAGCTCCACCCACCATCCCCACACCACTGAATGCTTTTTCCTTAGGCTAAAATACCAGGGAGGAAAAGGCCTCAGAACCCCCACCAGGAGACATTCTGTGCATGTTTACAGTTTCTCAAGAGGAAAGCAAGGACCCCTGGAACCAGATCTGAGGGCAGGTGCTTCCCAGATAAGCATGTTAGGGGGCGGGGAAGACGGAGTAAGGGAGGGTGAAGCAAGATTGTCCCTGGAGGCTTCCCAAGCCACAGGCCAGGTCCAGAACAGCAAAGCTGTGGGTTCTGGCCCAGCGAGAAGAGGAAGCAGGTGAACCCAGGCCTTCCGGTCGTGCCCAGTGAGCAAACCATTGTGCTTACTGTGGCCAAATATCCATCTCCGGTATCTCTCTCTGAATTTCACCAGTGGCTTCTGCTATACTATTCCTCAAGTCCACCATAAAAACACTGTTTAAAAACGGAGGGAAAGGAAGACAAAAGGGAGGAAAGCGGAGAGAGAAACGCCAGGAGACGGAGAGAGGCAGGGAATCCCAAAGCAGCCTGCTAGATTCTGCTAGATTCGGCTTTACAGAGTAAAGACTCTGAGCAATAGTGCCATCTTGTGGCTATGAATAGTAACTACAATTAGTGCTCTCGCGCTCTCTCGCGCTCTCTCGCGCTCTCTCTCTCTCTCTCGCTCTCTCTCTCGCGCTCTCTCTCTCTCTCTCTCTCTCCTCTCTCTCTCTCTCTCTCTCTCTCTCTCTCTCTCTCCCCCCCTCCCCCTCCCCCTCCCCCTCCCCCTCCCCCTCCCCCTCCCCCTCCCCCCTCCCCCCTCCCTCCCTCCCTCCTCCCCCCTCTCCCTCTCCCCCTTCCCTCCCCCCTCCCCCTCCCCCTCTATCTCTCTCGCTCCCTCCCTCCCCCCTCCCCCCTCTGTCTCTCTCTCTCTCTCTTCCCTCTCTGTCTGTCTCTCTCTCTCTCGTCTACTCATGGTGTTTGCAACTGCGGGGGCACAAGCCGTGGATTTTGTTTCCACCCAAGACAATCGCCTCTCCCCCCACACCTAACACTAAACTACTTCAGACTCTGCACTCTCTTCCACACACCTCTGGGGTGAGTCCACAGTTGCCCAGTAGAAATACCTGCTATCTGATGTTTGACTCAACTCTAAGACTCATTCAACAAATATTTATTGTGCTCTTATTATGTGCCAGGCACTGTCCTAAGATCTGCGGACCTGACTATAAATAAAAATGTCTCCATTCATGCACTTTACATTTTAACCAGGGAGGCAAATATTAAACACATACATATAAAATATAATGGGATGTAGTAACAAGTGCAATAAAGGAAAATAAGGCAGGGGGTTCAGGGGTATTTCAGATAGGGTAATTGATGAGCTACAACTTCTTTTTTTTTTTTTTTGGTGCAGAGATAAGGTCTTGCTATGTTGCCCAGGCTGGTCTTGAACCCCTAGCCTCAAGCAATCCTCCTGCCTCAGCCTTCCAAAGTGCTGGGATTACAGGTGTGAGCCACTGTGCCTGGTGCAATCGCAACTTTTATCAGCAGAGATATCTGCTAATATCTGTGCAGAGGCGTGGATGAGGTGAGAGAGTAGGGCAGGTTAGTATCTGAGGGGAAAAGGACCTGCAAACACAAAGACCAAAGCCATCTGTCCAGATCTTCTCTGAGATGTGACTCCAGAGTAGCAGCCAAAGAATATGACACTCAGGAAGTCATCTAGGGTTCGAGGTGCTAATGCCAACTTTTTTCTTTTTCCTTTTTTGAGACAAGGTCTTGCTCTGTCACCCAGACTGGAGTGCAGTGGTGCAAACACAGCTCACTGCAGCCTTGATCTCATGGACCCAATTGAGCCTCCCACCTCAGCCTCCCTAGTAGCTGGGATTACAGGTGGGTGACCCCATGCCCAACTAATTTTGGTATTTTCTGTAGAGATGAGATTTTGCCATGTTGCCCAGTCTGGTCTCAAACTCCTGGACTCAAGTGATCTACCTGCCTTGGCCTCCCGAGGGATTGCAGGTGTGAGCCACCATACCCAGCCTAGAGCCAACATTTCTCTTTTTTCTATGCTTAGCGTACAAAGGTATCTTTATCAAAATCCACCTGCTAAGGCCCCCACTAGGACAGCATGTGGGGACGCTCTAGGCCATTCTGGATTCAGGACCTTCTGGCTCCATTCTGAATACAAAAGCTGACTTTTGACATGAGAAATCTGACACACTCTTCACTCTCTGAGCCTGGGATTTTCTTTCCCAAATAGCTGGGCTTCTTTCTGTGGCCAGTGGTGATCCCACAAGCTTGCCTTTGCTTATATCAAAGACCCCAGATCTCCAGTTGAATGTCTCCACCAAGACATCAGAGTTGAAATTAAAAAGAGCATTTCTTTCAGAGAATAAGCCCAAGCTTTGGAGATCTGGTTTGTAGCCGGTTCCTGTTCCAGGCCAGCCTGCTCTGTCCCTTGCTCATTTAATGTTCTAGGTTAACAAACAGAGCAAAGTTTCCCGGTGTGCTTGCAGAATATCACCTGGAACATTATTTGGGGGAGAGAGGCAGGGTGCTGAGCTTTTCTGAAGGCTTGTATTCTATAGGCCAGGGAGCCAGTTACTTACAAGTAAAACTGTCCCCAACTAGATTGCTCTATCAGGGCCCATTTGGGGTTGGCTTTTTTAGCATATGAGTCAGCATATGAATCAGGCCAGGCGTGGTGGCTCACACCAGTAATCCTAGTGCTTAGGGAGGCTAAAGGGAGATGGTTGCTTGAGCCCAGGAGTTTGAGATCAGCCTGGTCAACACAGTGAGACTCCATTTCTACAAAAAATTAAAAAATTATCCAGGCATGGTGGCATGTGCCTGTAGTCCTAGCTAATTGGGAGGCTGAGGCAGGAGGATTGCTTGAGCCCAGTAGTTCGAGGTTGCAGTGAGCTGTGATTGTGCCACTGTACTCCAGCCTGGGTAACAGAATGAGACCCTGTCTCTAAAAAATGTTTAAAAATTTAAAAAAACAAGTATGAATCAAGTATGGCCTGAGTGGATTCTGGGTAGACAAGGGGACTGGTTTCATCAGGTTACTTGACTCAGAAAGTCAAAAATAGGCTGGGTGCGGTGGCTCACGCCTGTAATCCCAGCACTTTGGGAAGCCAAGGGGGTGTGGATCACTTGAGGTCAGGAGTTCAAGGCCAGCCTGGCCAACATGGTGAAACCCTGTCTCTACTATAAATATAAAAATTAGCTGGGTGTGGTGGCACGCCCCTGTGATCCCAGCTATTCAGGAGGCTGACATGGGAGAATCACTTGAACCTGGGAGGCAGAGGTCACAGTGAGCCTAGATCGCGCCATTGCATTCCAGCTTGGGTGACAGATTGAGACCCTGTCTCAAAAAAAAAAAAAAAAAAAAAAAAAGTAAAAAATACCTGAGGTCTTTTCTTTAGTGTCTGCATTCTCGATGTTCATTTTATACCCGAGAAGCAAAGCCAGGCAAGGCAGCCTGGTAAATAGGCCCGGATCTTTTCCCAGAGAGCACTTTGTAACCTTGATAACAAGACTCAAATGACCTCCACCAAAATCAAAAACAGAAGAAAACAAAAGCCCTATTTGAATGTTAGAAAACATCTTCACAATGAATCTAGTCTTTTTGTTTTTGCGGTTTCGGCAGCTGCTTTATTTGGGTGTGTTCTTGACAGTCATGGTTTCAGAGGGCTCTATCCAAGAGGAAGTCAGTCTTCTGAAGACCAAGTGTGTGTACTGGACAATTTGAGCTGATGGCAGCTGCCAGCTCATGCTTGGCTCTTCATGGTGGACTGTCTCTTGTGCAGGTCAGCTTGTCCTGGCAGATGCTGTTCATGACAGTGCTTTCCTGCCTGGGCCTGGGGAGAGGCCCTCCTGGGAGATTCCTCTTCTGGCTGAGCCTGTACCTGGGCCTGTGTGCAGGTAAGGAAGGCAGGTCATTGCTGCCTTGAAACTAATCCAGTGGATGTACCTGGATCAGAAGACACAATGAACTCACCAAAAGTCAAATCATTGTTAACCAGGGCAAAGACTTACTTACAGGCAAAGTCCTCTCCCTTCCATGAGAAACAGCTCTACCAACACTGTCCCCTCTCCAGTGAGGGCTGTCATGGCATTTGCAGTGTGTGTGGTGGTTGTTTTTTGAAAGATGGGCTCTAGAGAGTGAGAGGGGGTAGGGGTACAGGACTGGCAGCATTAGCAAGGGCTTAGAGCAAGTACATTTGGTAGCTGCCGGTGGGAGTGTAAACATTTCAGGAGGCCGATCTGCCAATGTGTGTCATGCCCAGAACAGTCCTGGCTTATTGTTATTTATTAATTACGGTGGATTTTTAAGATTATCCTTTTTCACTCTCGAAGAATTCTGCTTTGGAGAATAAATGATATAGTCACCCAATCTTTGGTGTGCCTTTAGGGAACATATCCTAAAAATATGTACAAAGATGTAAATTTAGGGATGTTTACTATAGGGGTATCAGGCTTAAAGAAAAGCTAGAGGTAAGTTATGTGTTTACTAACAGATAATTAACTAAATTAGTTAAATAAATTATAGTACATTCCACACGGTAGAATGCTAGATAAGCCATTTAAATGAAATGTGGAAAAATATTTAGTGCCATGGGAATATATGCATATTATTAAGGAAAATTACTAAACACTGCTTATATATAACACTATTATAATAGTGTTTAGTAATATATTATATATAGTGTTTAGTAATTTAATATTAAATACTATATATATTAGTAATTCACTATATAGAGTAATTTAATATTAATGATTATATATATTATCATACAAACCTAGTTTACAAAGAAAAAAACATATGCACTGAACAAGACTTGATGAATATACACTAAGCCATCAACAGTGGTTATTTCCAGGAAGTGGAATTAGAAGTGTCATGTACTTTCTTTTATGCCTTTTCTGCATTCCTACATTTTCTGCAAGGAATGTGTATGTTGTGGGCAAAATAATAACATCAAAGATGTCCACATCCTAATCCCCAGAACCTGTGAATATGCTAGGTTACATGGCAAAAGGGAACCACGGCCACAGATAGAATGAAGGTTGCTGATCAGCTGCCTTTGAGAAGGGGAGTGTGTCCTGGATCATCCAGGTGAGTCCAGTGCAATGACAAAGGTCCTTAAAATGGGGAAGAGAGGCTGGGCGCAGTGGCTCATGCCTGTAATTCCAGCACTTTGGGAGGCTGAGGTGGGCGGATCATGAGGTCAGGAGATTGAGACCATCCTGGCTAACACGGTGAGACTATCCTGGCTAACACGGTCTCTACTAAAAATACAAAAAAAATTAGCCAGGTGTGGTGGCGGGCACCTGTAGTCCCAGCTGAGGGAGGCTGAGGTAGGAGAATGGCGTGAACCCAGGAGGAAGAGCTTGCAGTGATTCGAGATAGCGCCATTGCACTCCAGCCTGGGCAACAGAGCGAGACTGTCTCATAAATAAATAAATAAATAAATAAATAAATAAAATGGGGAAGAGGAAGGCAGAAGAGTGAATGTCAGAATGACGTGATACGTGTGAGGAAGGCTTCACCAGCCACGGCTGGCTTTGAAGAAGGGGCCATGAGCCAAGGCATGTGGAAGCCTCTAGGAGGTACAAAAGGTGAATGGGTTCCCCTAGAGCCCCCAAAAGGAATACAGTCCTGTTGCACCTTGATTTTAGCCTAGAGAGACCCATTTTGGACTTTTGACCCCAGAACTATGAGATAATAAATCTGTGCTGTTTTAAGCCACTACGTGTATGATAATTTGTTGTAGCAGCAATGGAAACTAACACAAGAAATTACTTTTTTAGTCAGAAAAAAAATAATAAGAGAAGTCATTTTTAAAGAGAGGATTGGGCTAAGCTCGGTGGCTCATGCCTGTAATTCCAGCACTTCGGAAGGCCAAGGCAGATGGATCACTCGAGGTCAGGAGTTTGAGACCAGTCTGGGCAACATAGCAAGGCCCTGTTTCCACAAGCAAATGAAAAAATTAGCCAGGTGTGGTGGAGTGCACCTGTAGTCTCAGCTACTTGGGAAACTGAAGCAGGGGGATTGCCTAAGCCCAGGAGTTTGAGGCTATAGTGAGTTGTAATGGCACCACTGCACTCCAACCTGGGTGATAGAGCAATACCTTATCTCAAAATAATAATAATAATAATAATAATAGTAATAAAATAGAGAATTAGAAACCATTCTTTGTAATCTAACCCAACAGCCATCCAGGGAGGAGGCCTGGATCAGTCTTCTTCCTATAGTCTGCACAAGGAGCTTCCAGAACTAGCTGGCTGTTGTATTGTTATTAGCAGATAACAACAATATTGTCAATAAGTAAATAATCAAGAACCCCAAGCAGATTTAACTCAAACAAGACTACCTTAAGGCATTTAATCATCAAACTCCCAAAAGTCAAGGATAAAAAACAGACTCGAAAAGCAGCAAGAGAAAAGAAACAAATAGCATGCAATGGAGCCCAAATACACCTGGCAGCAGACTTTTCAATGGAAACTTTACAGGCCAAGAAAGAATGGCATGACATATAAAAATACTGAAGGAAACAAACTTCTACCCTAGAATAGTACATCCAGTGAAAACATCCTTCAAACGTGAAGAAGAAATAAAGACTTTCCCAGACAAACAAAAGCGAAAGGATTTAATAAACTCCAGACCTATCCTACCAGAAATGCTAAAGGGAGGACTTCAACTGGAAAGAGAAAGACATTAATGAGCAATAAGAAATCATCTGAAGGTACAAAACTCACTGCCAACAGTAAGTACACAGAAGAACACAGAATATGATACCACTGTGACTATAGTTTGTAAATTACTTTTATCCTAAGTAGAAAGAATAAACGATGAACCAGTCAAAAATAACTATAACAACCTTTCAAGACATAGTCAGTAAAATAAGACATAAATAGGCCAGGCGCAGTGACACACTCCTGTCACCCCAGCACTTTGGGAGACTGAGGTGGGTGGGTCACTTGAGGTCAGGAGTTCAAGACCAGCCTGGCCAGCATGGTGAAATCCTGTCTCTAGTAAAAATACAAAAATTAGCTGGGTGTGGTGGTGCATGCCTGTAATCCCAGCTACTCAGGAGGCAAGGCAGGAGAATCACTTTAAGATCATGCCACTGCACTCCAGCCTAGGCAATAGAGCGAGACTCTGCCTCAAAAAACAAACAAACAAACAAAAAGATATATAAATAGAAACAATAAAGATTTTAAAAGCTGGGGGATGAAGTTAAGCCATAGAATTTTTATTAGTTTTCTTTTTGCTTGTTGTTTATGCAGAGTGTTAAGTTGTTATTAGGTTAAAATAATGTGTTATGGCCGGGCACAGTGGCTCACACCTGCAATCCCAGCACTTTGGGAGGCCAAGGCAGGCAGATCATGAGGTCAGGAGATGGAGACCATCCTGGCTAACATGACAAAACCCTGTTTTTACTAAAAATACAAAAAATTAGCCGGGCGTGGTGGCAGGTGCCTGTAGTCCCAGCTGCTCAGAAGGCCAAGGCAGGAGAATGGCATGAACCCGGGAGGAGGAGTTTGCAGTGAGCTGAGATTGCGTCACTGCACTCCAGCCTGGGGGACAGAGTGAGACTCCATCTCAAAAAAAAAAAAAAGAAGAAATGTGTTATAGCATTTGCAAGCCTCATGGTAACCTCATACAATTAATACACAAAAAATACAAAGCAAGAAACTAAATCACATCACCAGAAAAAACAATTTTCACTAAAGGAAAACAGAAAGGAGACAAAAAAGACCAGAAAATAAATAATAAAATGGCAGGTGTAAGTCCTTACTTATCAGTAATAACATTGAATGTAAATGGACTACATTCTCCAATCAAAAGACATAGAATGATGGGCCAAATGAATGGGCAAAAATATAAGATCCATTGATCTGTTGCCTACAAGAAACATACTTCACCTATACAGACATGCATACCCTGAAAATAAAGGGATGGAAAAAGATATTCCATGCCAACAGAAACCAAAAAAGAGCAGGAGTAGCTATACTTATATCAGACAAAATATATTTCAAAACAAAAAGCTATAAGAAGAGACAAAGAAGATCACTATATAATGATAAAGGGGTCAATTCAGCAAAAGGATATGACAATGTTAAATATATATGTACCCAACACTGGAATACCCAGATATATAAAGCAAATATTATTAGAGATGAGGAGAGAGATAGGTCCCAATACAATAATAGCTGGAGACTTCAACACCACACCTTCAGCATTGTACAGATCTTCCAGACAGAAAATCAACAAAGAAACATCAGATTAGTCTGCACTATAGGCCAAATGGATCTAATAGGTATTTACAGAACATTTCATCCAATGGCTGCAAAATACACATTCCTTTTCTCAGCACATGGCTCATTCTCAAGGATAGACCATATGTAAGGTCACAAAACAGGTCTTAAAACATCCAAAAAAATCAAAATAATATCCAGCATCTTCTCTGATCACAATGGAATAAAACTAGAAATTAGTAGCAAGAGGAATTTTGGAAACTATACAAATACATGGAAATTAATATGTTCCTGAATGACCAACAGGTCAATGAAGAAATGGAGAAGGAATTTGAAAAATTTCTTGACATGGATGATAATGGAAACGCAACATGCCAAAACCTATGGAATACAGCAAAAGCAGTACTTAGAGGGACATTTATAGCTTTAAGTGCCTACAACGAAAAAGAGGAAAAACTTCAAATAAACAATCTAATGATGCATCTTAAAGAACTAGAAAAACAAGAGCAAACCAAACCCAAAATTAGTAGAAGAAAAAAAAAAAATCAGAGAAAAAAATAAATGACATTGAAAAGAAAAAAATTATATAAAAGATCAACAAGACAAAAAGTGTTTTTGAAAAGTTAAACAAAATTGACAAACCTTTAGCCAGACTAAGAAAAAAAGAGAGATGATCTAAATAAATAAAATCAGAAATGAAAAAGGAGACATTACAACTGATACTGAAGAAATGCAAAGAACCATTAGTAGCTACTGTAAACTACTATATGCCAATAAATTGGAAAATCTAGAAGAAATGGACAAATTCCTAGACACATACAACCTACCAAGATTGAACCATGAAGAAATCCAAAACTTGGACAGACCAATAACATGTAATGAGACTAAAGCTGTAATAAAAAGCCTTCCACTAGCCGGGCGCGGTGGCTCACGCCTGTAATCCCAGCACTTTGGGAGGCCGAGGCGGGCGGATCACAAGGTCAGGAGATCGAGACCACAGTGAAACCCCGTCTCTACTAAAAATACCAAAAATTAGCCTGGCGCGGTGGCGGGCGCCTATAGTCCCAGCTACTCAGGAGGCTGAGGCAGGAGAATGGCGTGAACCCAGGAGGCGGAGCTTGCAGTGAGCTGAGATCCGGCCACTGTACTCCAGCCTGGACGGCAGAGCGAGACTCCGTCTCAAAAAAAAAAAAAAAAAAAAAAGCCTTCCACTAAAGAAAAGCCTGAGACCTGATGGCTTCACTGCTAAATTCTACCAAACATTTAAAGAAGAACTAATACCAATCCTAGTCAAACTATTCCAAAAAGTAGAGGAAGAGGGAATACTTCCAAACTCATTCTATAAGGCCAGTATTACCCTGATACCAAAACCAAAGACACATCAAAAAAAGAAAACTACAGGCCAATATCTCTGATTGAAGCAAAAATCAACAACAAAATACTAGCAAACCAAATTCAGTAATACATTAGAAAGACCATTTGTCATGACCAAGTGGGATTTATCTCTGGGATGCAAGGATGGTTCAACATAAATAAATCAATCAATGTGATACATCGTATCAACAGAATGAAGGATAAAAACCATATGATCATTTCAATTGATGCTGAAAAAGCATTTGATAAAATTCAACATCTCTTCATGATAAAATCCCTGAAAAAACTGGGTATAGAAGGAACATATCTCAACATAATAAAAGCCATATACAACAAACCTGCAACCAGTATCATACTGAATAGGGAAAAACTAAGAGCCTTTCCTCTAAGATCTGGACAAGGATGCCCAGTGTCACCACTGTTATTCAACATAGTACTGGAAGTCCTAGCTAGAGCAATCAGACAAGAGAATTACATAAAGGGCACCCAAATTGGAAAGGAAGAAGTCAAATTATCTTTGTTTGCAAATGATGTTATCTTATATTTGGAAAAACCTAATGACTCCACCAGAAAACTGTTAGAACTGATAAACAATTTCAGCAAATTTGCAGGATACCAAGTCAACATACAAAAATCAGTAGCATTTCTATATGCCAACAGTGAACAATGTGAAAAAGAAATTTAGCAAGTAATCCCATTTATAGTAGCCACACATAAATACCTAGGGATTAGCTTAACCAAAGAAGTGAAATATTTATATAATGAAAACTATAAAACACTTATGAAAGATTGAAGATGAAAGATGGAAGATTGAAGAGGACACCAAAAATGGAAAAATATTTTGTGTTTATGAACTGGAAGAATCAATATTGTTAAAACATCCATACTACCCAATGCAATCTACAGATTCAGTGCAATCCTTACCAAAATACCAATGACATGCTTCACAGAAATAGGAAAAACTACCCCAAAATTTATATGAAACCACAAAAGGCCCAATTGCCAAAGCTATCCTAAGCAAAAAGAACAAAACTGGAGGAATCCACATTACCTGACTTCAAATTATATTACAGAGCTATAGCAACCAAAACAGCATGGTACTGGCATAAAAGCAGATACATAGACCAATGGAACAGCATAGAGAACCCAGAAACAAATCCACACAGCTACAGTGAACTTATTTTCAACAAAGGTGCCAAGAACACACAGTGGGGAAAAGACAGTCGTCAATAAATGCTGCTGGGAAAACTGGATATTCATATGCAAAAGAATGAAGCCAGGGTGCTACCTCTCATCATATACAAAATTCAAATCAAAATGGATTAAAGATGTAAGTCTAAGACCTCAAACTATGAAACTACTACCAGAGAATATTGGGGAAAATCTCCAGGACATTGGTCTGAACAAAAATTTCATGAGCAGTACCCCACAAGCACAGGCAACCTAGGCAAAAATGAACAAATGGAATCATATCAAGTTGAAAGGCTGCTGCACAGCAAAGGATACAGTCAACAAAGTGAAGAGACAACCCACAGAATGGGAGAAAATATTTGCAAACTACCCATCTGATAAGGGATTAATCACCAGAATATATAAGGAGCTGAAACAACCTTATAGGAAAAAATCAAATAACGCAATCAAAAAATGAGGAAAAGATTTGAATAGACATTTCTCAAAAGAAGACCTATGGCACACAGGCATATGAAATGGTACTCAACATTATCAATCATCAGAGAAATGCAAATCAAAACTACAAGGAGATATCATCTCCCCCCAGTTAAAATGGCTTATAGGCAAAAGACAGGCAATAACAAATGCTGGCCAGGATGTGAAGAAAGGGGAACCCTTGTATACTGTTGGTGGGAATATAAATTAGTACAACCACTATAGGGAACAGTTTGGAGGTTCCTCGAAAAACTAAAATTGAGCTACCCTATGATTCAGCAATTCTACTGGTAGGTATACACCCTAAAGAAAGGAAATCATAGGATATCTGCATTCCTTTTTTTTTTTTTTTTTTTTGAGACGGAGTCTCGCTCTGTCGCCCAGGCTGGAGTGCAGTGGCCGGATCTCAGCTCACTGCAAGCTCCGCCTCCTGAGTTTACGCCATTCTCCTGCCTCAGCCTCCCGAGTAGCTGGGACTACAGGCACCCGCCACCTCGCCCGGCTAGTTTTTTGTATTTTTTTTTTCTTAGTAGAGACGGGGTTTCACCGTGTTAGCCAGGATGGTCTTGATCTCCTGACCTCGTGATCCGCCCGTCTCGGCCTCCCAAAGTGCTGGGATTACAGGCTTGAGCCACCGCGCCCGGCCGGATATCTGCATTCCTATGTTTGTTGCAGCACTGTTTACAATAGCTAAAATTTGGAAGCAACCTAAGTGTTCATCAACAGATGACGGGATAAAGAAAATATGGTACATATACATAATGGAGTGGTACTCAGCCATAAAAAGAATGAGGTTCAATCATTTGCAACATGGATGGAACTGGAGATCATTATATGAAGCGAAATAAGCCAGGCACAGAAAGACAAACATCACATATTCACACTTATTTGTGGGATCTAAATATCAAAACAATTGAACGCATGGACATAGAGAGTAGAAGGATGGTTACCAGAGGCTGGAAAGAGTAGTGGGGGGTTGGGGGAATGGTTAACCGGTACAAAATTAGAAAGAATGAGACCCACTATTTGATGGCAGAACATTATGACTATAGTTAGTAATAACTTAATTATACCTTTTAAAATAACTTAAAAGAGTGTATTGGATTGTTTGTAACTCAAAGAATAAATGCTCAAGGGAATGGATTAAAAAATATACAAGTAAATAACCAGAATGGCCCACAGCTAAGAACTGTCCTAAAGCCATGCACAGTTAACGGGGCAAAAGCAACCAGCGCTATGTGACCAGAAGAGGGAGAACAAGGAGGGTGGCTGCTTTTGAGAGTTCTGGGACTAGGAAAGGACAAGAACCCTTTTGAAGTGAGTGGAAATTACCAGGTTGTCCTACTGGTTTGTGCTGGCAAATCTTGTTCTGGCATCAACAAGTAGAAGAAGGGTGATGAGCACACCCGTGGGGAGCTTTCCAACTCCACCCAGGGGCATGGAGCCGAGCATGTTTGGAGTCTTGACCTTTCCAGATTGCTCGTTAAAACAACACGTTCAGGGTGGAAAGTTGCAGGAGATTCTCTCAAAATTCTTTTTTATTTGTTTTGAAGGAACTCTTAGGGAAACCTCAGACCCTTAGCATTGGCTGCAGTGAACATGTTATCTGCAAATGGAAACAGCAGTTTCTTTGCTAGTGGGTCTAAAATTACCTCCTGTTTGGTTTAATCTGTTGTAAGACTCCCCTTCCACAGGATCCAGGGCTCTCTGGAAGCAGGTGCTGAGATGGAGTTTGGTGTGCATGGTATTAATGAGGGGTAAACACCTATGAAGGTCAGGCAGCCAGAGTAGGACTGGGCAAAGAGGGGTCACACTGTGATTCAAGCTGGATAAAGCCCATCCCATAGGCATGTATGGCCCATTGGTGTTGTTTATGGGTGGGCAGAAGTGTCCAGGCATTGAGGTGCCCTTCCCACGGTCAGTCACTGGATGTGGGCATGGTCTTGGTGAGGCAGCTCTCGGTCAACCCTGAGCGAGCTGGAGGTTGTCTGCAGGCTGTGGCAAGTCCTTCTTTGAGTGGCAGCTGAGTTGGCATATCTCTGTGTCTACCACACCATCCCCCTAGTGGACCTTGTTCCACTTGCTGGCTTGGACCCACAGACCTGCTAATGGGATGTGTGCAAGAGGGACTTGGCTGATTTTGCACAGCCCCTGAGAGGAGAGATGTGACCATCAGGGAAACGTGTCAAGGAGGCCGACCTCAGCTCAGAACAAAAGGCTTAATCATAAATGTCTCTTTACAATGGGACAGAGCTATAGCAACCAAACAGCATGGTACCGGCATAAAAACAGACACTTAGACCAATGGAACAGAATAGAGAACCCAGAAACAAATCCACAAGCTACAGTGAACTTATTTTCACTTATTTCACCTTATAAAAAGAGGTACAGATGTCCTGCACCAGTGGAATACTCAAACAGAGCTTGGGGACCTGTGTGACAAGTTGGATACGGGATTTCTACATTGAGCCTGCGAGTGGACTGGTGCCTCTGGGGCTCCTTATGTCTCTGAGAGTGTGTGGCTCATGGGGCCATCTCAGGCTGTACTTCCAGGTAGCTGCTCTTGGCCTCTGGGGCTCTGTCTGCTGTTGTTACCTCTAGAGGTGATGTCCATGTCATGTGAGTCCACTGGCTACTTCCAGCATCTTGCCACAGGCAGGTCCCACTTAGCCCAGACAAGGTCCAAATCTGGTTCAGAGAATTCTACAGACTGTCCCCGTCACACACCCCACCTCAGAGAATTCTACAGGCATCCTTGTCAGATGCCCCACCCGTTAACCACTTGCCTGACTGCCAGTCTTAGTTTCCCTTCCCATTTGGCCACTTTTGGATTTGCCAGTTCCAGCATGGGCCCACACACCCCACAGGACATTGCCCCCACTGGCTGGCCCTCAGCCCTCTGCCTGCAGCCTTGGGCATGCCACACTGTACTTCCTCTCCCAGGCAGGTCCTGGGGACTTCACCAGCTGGGGATGGCACCTCCTGCCCATCCCTGTCCTGGAGGCAAGAACAGACAGTAACGAGTCCTGAACGTTCATAATCCCCTTGGTATATGGGGTTTCCTTTTACTTGCTCAAGCTGTACTTACACAAATTCCAGAGGTTGCTGCCTTTTCCTCATATTTCAGAATCTGATAAACAGTCATGTTTATTTTATTAATGCTGCTCATTACTTCATATATATGTTTAAAAATCTTAGTGTATCCTGGCCGGGCGTGGTGGCTCACGCCTGTAATCCCAGCACTTTTGGGAGGCCGAGACAGGTGGATCACGAGGTCAGGAGATTGAGACCACCCTGGCTAACACGGTGAAACTCTGTCTCTACTAAAAATACAAAAAAAAAATTAGCCAAGCATGGTGGCTGGCGCCTGTAGTCCCAGTTACTCAGGAGGCTGAGGCAGGAGAATGGCGTGAACCCGGGAGGCGGAGCTTGCAGTGAGCCGAGATTGCGCCACTGCACTCCAGTCTGGGTGGCGAGACTCCGCCTCAAAAAAAAAAAACAAAAAACAAAAAACTTAGTGTACCCTACATACAAAACGATATGTATTATGTACCTGTTACCATGTCTGAGCACCCACTGTCTGGTGTACGACATGGAAATTTATCAGAGCCTTTGAAATTCCCTGCAGTCTTTTCTCTCCCAGAAGTAGAAGGGGGCCCTGTCCTGAATTGCAGGTGCATCATTCCTTTGCCTTCCTTTATAGCCTACCTCCTATAGCATATGCAATTTGCTTTTGCTAATTTAAAAAATTTATATAAATGGATTCTACTATGTTATTCCTTATGATGTGTTTTTCCCTCCCACTCAATGTTATGTGTTTGAGATCCAGCCATGCTATAGGGGAATGTGGCTTGTGATTTCTTGCTTCAGTCAGGCACCTCCTTAGTCTTCCTCTTTCCCATGATCCTGTGGGTTGGAGGGTCCTGGGCTTTCAGCTCATGTTTGTGCAACAGTCCCCAGGAGACCGCTTTTCTTTCTTTGCCTCTTTCTCATTATTCCCCTCTTGTCCCCTTTGCATCTTCCACTATAACCTCCTTCAAGTGCAAAGACTATCCCTCCCTCACCACACACATGAACATATGCACAGGGTTCTGGAGACAAATATGAAACCATGGAGTTCATATGGACGTTGAGGATTGCAACTTTTTTACTTTGCTGAAATCTGGACCCTGGGACAGAAATGAGTTTTCTCTTCCTGCTTTAGCATAGTGAAGCACGTTGACTTACTGCAACTGGACTGGGCAGGCAATGTTTCCCAAACTTTAGTG